>NW_012138302.1:13563121-13615425 GCF_000956105.1 Propithecus coquereli
ACTCACAGCAACCTCAAACTCCTGGGCTCAAGCAATCCTCCTGCCTCAGCCTCCTGAGTAGCTGAGACTACAGGTATGTGCCACCATGCCTGGCTAATTTTTTCTATATATCTTTTTAGTTGTCCAGCTAATTTCTTTCTATTTTTTTTAGTAGAGACAGCGTCTCGCTCTTGCTCAGGCTGGTCTCGAACTCCTGAGCTCAAACGATCCTCCCGCCTTGGCCTCCCAGAGTGCTAAGATTACAGACGTGAGCCACCACACCCAGCCCAATTTCATTTTTCTATGTCTCAGTTTTCTACTTCCATTTATTGAACAGTCCCTCTTTCCTCACCAGGAAAGCTGAGGCCAAAGAAATTCAGCAAATTGTTGAAGATCATACAGCTAGTAAGTGTCCAAGGCAGGCAGTCTGGCTCCAAAAGCTGCCATAGTTTTAACCTCTCTGCAATACTGTCTTTTGCTTCTGTCATCTAAATTAAATGCAGAGATCTGTGTCTGTCTCTCAATTCTATTCCACTGGTCAATGTGTCCCTTCGTGCACCCACTCCACACTGTTTTAACTTTTAGGGGCCTTATCATAAATCCTGATACCTAGTGGGCAAGTCTAACCACCTTCTTCTTCAGAAATGTCTTGGTTAATTTTTGGATCTTTATTCTTATATATACATTTCGGAATCAGTATGTCAAGTTCCACAGAAATCCCTGTTGGAATATCGGATTGGAGTTTCATTAAATATATCTGTAGACTAATATATTAATTTAGAGAGAATGGATACCTTTATCAATGTTAAGTCTTTCTCTTCATTTATTTATCTTTTTTAATGTCCCACAATTAAGTATTAAAGTTTTTTCCCATGCTGGTTTTGCACATCTTGACTCCTTAAACATTTTATTCCTTAGATATTTATTTTACTGCTATTATAAATAGGGTTTTTCTTATTACGTCTTCTTAACCTGGGTCCCTGCTGCCCAAGGCATCCTGACTGTGCTCCAGAGGTTCGTGAACTTTCTGAAACGTATGTGCCTTCTGCATAGGAGCTCTGTACTTCTGTCAGATTCCCAAATAACAACTGCCAGCAGTACACTGAATGTTTCTCATATGCCAGGTGTTCCCCTGAGCACTTCACAAGCCCCGCAATCACTGTGGGAAACAAATACTGTTATTCTCCCCATCGTATGGATGAGGGACATTAGTGCTCAGAGAGATTAAGTACTTTGCCTAAAGTCACACAGCTAAGAAATTAACAGCTAGCATTCAAACCAGGCTGTCTGACCGCAGCACTGTACACTTAACCTCTGTACTCTGTAGCCTCCAAAGAGGCTGGGGGCCCTGCTCTAGGCCTAGGCACTTGGCATCTCCGGGCCCCTGTGTGTTCATCTGTAAAATGGGAAAATGAGGATTACTGCCACCTCCCTCTCAAGGCTCTTTGGAGAGTCCCTGAGGCTGTAGATGGCAAAGAGGCTCTGTGAACTATACAGTGCGGTGCACGAGGCAGACGGGGCAGCAGAGGAGGCAAGGTCCTGGGCGTCTCCCCACCTCCCGCACCACCACTGCCAGCTCCCCGGGTGGGACGTGGAGGACACCCAGGTTCTGTGCTGAGCAAGGTGGAGACACAGACTCAGACACGGCCACGTGGGGGAAGCCCCACATCTGCTGGGTCTGACCTTCGCGAGTGATGGCAGCAAGGGGTGAAGTGCAGTGGCAGAAGCACAAAGAGGAGCCTGGTCCAGGCCAGGGAGCCAGGGACAGCTTCCCAGCAGAGGTGACTTGTGAGCATCTGTCACACTCTGGCCAGGCCCACCTCCCCTATATGACCACCTCCCAGCTTCCCTTAGGGCCTCCTCCACCCCACCTCCATGGAGCAGCCAGGTCAGCTTCTGAAGATGGGTCCCTGCCTAGAATCCCTTAGCGACCTCTGTTGCTCTTACAACAAAGTCTACAGTCCTCCCGTGTTCTCTTCGTCCTCATCCCCTGGCCTCGCCCCATACTCACCACACTCCCACCCCACTGATTTCCTTCAGACTCCTCCGGCTTCTTCCTGCCTCCATGCCCAGCTGGACCCTCTGCCTGGAGCACCTTCCCCCACGCCCTCCCCAGAGGGCTCCTTCTTACCCTTGGTTCTCAGCTTAGATGGCACCTCTTCAGAGGCACCTTTCCTGACCACCCCATCTAATGAAGGCCTCCCTAGCCTTCCTATTCTCTGTCTTAGCCCCTTGTTGATTTCTTTCCTAGCTTTTATTCTAGCTTCTGATCATTTTGTCGATTTCTTCTCTCTCCTCTCCCCTATCCCCTCCCATTATAAATGTTCTACGAAGGCAGGGGCTATGCCCGCTTGTTCTCAACAGCCTCCCCAGTGCCTGGCCACAGCAGACACTGAAAAAATATTTGTTGGGCCAGGTGCAGTGGCTCACGCCTGTAATCCTAGCACTCTGGGAGGCCAAGGCAGGAGGATCGCTTAAGCTCAGGAGTTCGAGAACAGCCTGAGCAAAAGTGAGACCCCATCTCTAGCAAAAATAGAAAAAATTAGCAGGGCACGGTGGTGCATTCCTGTAGTCCCAGCTACTCGGGAAGCTGAGGCAGGAGGATCATTTGAGCCCAGGAATTTCAGGCTGCCGTGAGCTATGATCATGCCATTGCACTCTACCCCTGGGGCGACAGAGCGAGACTGTCTCAAAGAAAAAAAAAATTCCTTGGATGAATGTACGAATTACTGAATGAATGAGTGAACTGAATCTTAAAGGATCTCGAGCTACCCAATACAATAGCCACTAGACACATGTGGCTATTTAAATTTAAGTGAATTAAAAGGAAACAAATTTAATCCAGGTACAATGGCGTGCACGTGTAGTCCAAGCTACTCGGGAGGCTGAGACAGGAAGATCCCTTGAGCCTGGGAGTTTGAGGCTGCAGTGAGCTATGATTGCACCTGTGACTAGCCAACCTGGGCAACATAGCAAGACCCCATCTCTAAAAAAAAAAAGTAAATAAATTTAAAAGTCAGCTCCTCAGTTGCACTAGTCACATTTCAAGTGCTCAATAGCTACATGTGGCTGTGGCTCATGGTTACTATTTGGGACAGTAGAGGTATAGAACATTTCCATCATATCAGAGCGTTGTACTGGACAGCATTGTTCTAGACAAACTTAAAGGCAGAGAAGGTGGACAAGGGCATTTGGAGCAGAAGGTGCAGCATATACCAAGATCTACAAGTGTGAGAGCACGGTCATGGTGTGCCCTGGAACAAAGAAGGGGGCACATCACCCCATCTTTACACAGCCCTGTTTGTTGCTAGAAAGTTTGGCTTAACTCAGGGAAGAATGTCAGAGCTGGGAGAGTGAGTAGTGAGTCCTCAAAGACCAGCTGAGGCCCCATCCATTCCTATTAGAAGCAGAGACAGTAGCCCAGAGAGGGAAGGGACTTACCCAAGGTCACAGAGACAGTCGCACGAATGAGGCCAGAACCTGAGGCTCCTGACTCCCAGTGCGAGGAGTCAGTTTCCCCTACCAGGCTCACGGGCGCCTCCTCCCTCCTTCCTGGTCCCCTTCCTGCCACAGCCAGCCCATCAAGCTCACACAGCCCCCGAGGCTGGTCCTCAGCACTCGCACTGGCCTCTCTTATGTACTCCCTCAAGCACCCCCACCCCCAGCATCTGACCCTTAGAAATTTTAGACATCCCAAGGAGAATAGCTGTTTATAACCATTTGCTAATTACACGTATGGATGTCAATTAATTCATTTAGCTAATTAGCCACTCGATGAGCACCACGCACCAAAGAACTGTAAAAGACAGGCATATGGTGGGGGGCGGGTGGCCGGGTGCTCATGCAGCATGCAGGGATGAGGAGGGTGGGCGGTGGCTCCAGCTCCTCCCCACCCCGGATGAGTGGAGAGAGACAGCTTAATGTCTGGGGGAACAGAGCTGCTGCTGCCGCTGCTGCTTCCATAAAGCATAATTACAGCTTTCCACTAATAGTGCTGGGAAAACACACGCGCACGCCATCGTGCACACAGACATATACACACGTTTCTGTTTACACATATCCATGCTCAGGTGCACACAAACATAGCATGCACATATCCAGAAACACAGTGCACATGCACACGCACACATGCAGACACACATATATGCACATTTGGGGTCATGTGAGGTCAACTCACAGAAGTGTTCTTAATCCAGTGCTGCCTTTGGTGGAGGCTGGAGGAAGAAAATTCTCTTTTATTGCAACCAACTTTGTGCCAAGCACCATGCTCAGCCCTTCCACATACAGTATTCCATTTAACTTTCACATAACCCCACAAAGAATGAATTATCTTCACTTTACAGATGAGGAAACTGAGGCTCAGAGAAGCTAAGACATTTGCCCAGGGCCACACAGCTGGTAAGTGGCAGAGGCGGGACTAAATCCCTCACCTCCATGACCACATGCTGCAGGAGGCAGGGGAAGGGGAAGGGGTTTTCGTCTGCTTGCGCTTGGTGGGCTTAGGGGAAAGTAATATTTGGAGGGAGGAACTGCTTCTGGAATGAAAATGGGCTGTTCACAGGCTTCGTTCCACAGGGATGAGAAGAAAAATTGAACACTGATGAGAAAGAGGATTGATAGCGGCAGAGAGAGACATGCAGTTGGGACTGACACAAACGTCATTCTCCCTAGGCAAGGACTCTCCCAGTCAGCACCGGCTTCATTCTGTGAGTCGGTTCTGATGCACCTCTGTGCTGGGCTGGGTGCTTGGGACACAGCAGGTGAATTAGATCCAAGCTCAGGCTCTGCTGTCTGTCTGCAGTCAGGAGTCTGGGCCCCCTGGCTGCATGGGAAAGGCCCCCAAGGCTGGGCACTCAGGGGACAGCCAGCTTGCCCTAGAAAGCATCAGGACCCCACCTCGCCCTCAGCCCAGTCCAAGCTGAAAGCCTGCAACTCCACTCTCCCGGGGCTTTCTCTCCACTGCAGGTGTGGTGCAGGGCAGGCCAGGAGGGATCAGCTCTCAGCCAATGGCCAGTGGGAGCTGGAGGATGAACACCCAGCTTCCTCACTCATGGGTGGGACTACAACTGGGCTGCTTTGCCCGATGCCCACAGTGGTGACCAGCCAGATAACACCCCCTCATCGCTGCCCTCCCTTCCCTGCCTCAGCTGCCCTCTCTTCTCGGTGCTTCCTGGGATCACCTCCCAAGCAAGCTTGTGTTCCAGTCCTTGTCTTGGGATCTGCTAATGGGAAAAACACAACTTAAGACACCCCCTCCCCATTCTACAAAATGAGGGTAGGGGAAGGGGAAAGCCTGAAGGGATTCATTTAGACAGATGATTTTCAAATATTTTACTAGTGGAACTCTTTTGTCTAATGCTTTTGCCTTTGCTCCTCCCCTTCCTGAAATCCAGGCCTCTTACCTTCCTCTCCCTTGCCCTCGTCCAGTCCCCGATGTCCCAAATCGCTTTTTGGTTTTGTTTTTTTTTTGAGACAGAGTCTTGCTCTGTTGCCTGGGCTAGAGTGCCATGGCGTCATCCTAGCTCACAGCAACCTCAGACTCCTGGGCTCAAGTGATCCTTCTGCCTCAGCTTCCCGAGTAGCTGGGACCACAGGTGTGAGCCACAGCGCCCGGTCTCACATCCTCACTTTCATTTTACTCTAGTGGCCGCACAGGGCCCGCTCTGCTTCAACGTTGGAGAGAACGGCACAAGGAGGCTCTGCTCACTGGGGCCATCTTGGAGGCTGGCTCCACAGGAAGCTTAATTTGAGCCTTCTCCACCCCAGTCTACACTGCCTGCTTCCTCAGTGCTGGTCCCACCCTGACACACTCCTCTTCCTCCACCACCACCCCCAAGTCCCCACTAACACAGGATTGTCGTGTGTAGTAGTATATACCAAGAATTCAGGACAGCAAGGTGCATGGGCCCAGAGCAGGAAATGTCTCCAAAGTCCTGTCAGACATCACTATCATGAATACTAATGGGCCATCCCCCTCGGTGTCTCTCTCTCAAGCCATGCTCCTCTCACAAGCTCACTGGACTCCCCCTAACTTCTCTCCCCCTCTCATGGCAGGGGCAGCCCATCACTCACCTGCTGCCTGCGGGCCTCAGAAGCCCTGGGAAGGCCCGAGGGAAGATCAGCGTTAGTACTGGTCAGGCCAGATCGAGGAATGGGGGGCCTTCTACCTACCCCCAGCTGTTGGCACAGATGCTGCCAGGGGACAGTCCCCCAACCCCAACAACAGCAGTGGAAAAAAGGAGAGAATCTGCCCCCGGAGGCTGCCTGCCCTCCACCGAGGGCCTGCAGGGCAGAGAGAGAGAGACTGGGAGCAAGAACTGCCCAGCCAGCAGTCCCAGCGAACCCGTGAGCAGCTCAACAGCTCTCTGCCACGAAGTTTTGGGCTCATTCGATACGCACGAAATAACCAGATACCCCCTATCTCCACATACACCGCATTTTAAGGTAGTGATTCTGCCCGGGGCTCACCTGCCTCCCAGTGATTTTATCAGCTCGACCTGGAATACACGAGAGGCCTGGACAGAGAGGCCCTGGCTCTCATTCCAACACACCTTCAACCCCAGCCGGGGAGAGGACACAGAGGCAGGAGGGGACACTTCTGCAGCCCACACCCACAGTCCTGTGTCCTCTTCCTCCTCCCCTCTGCCCAGCCGCCCCAGCACAACCCCCCAGTTCCTGCTACTTCCTGACACAGTTTACATCTTCTTCCTCCTTCCTTCCCCACCCCGCAGGCCTCAAGCTAGCTTCTGTAAACGCACAGGGACCTGGCCGCAGAGCCTGCTGGCCCAGTCTCCACTGTTGGCACACAAAGAGCCAACAGAAGCCGGGACATTACAGCTTGTTCTTGAGCTTATCTGGAATGCAAATGGCAGGCTCCAACCTACAGAGCCACCTCAGGTGGGTTAGCTGGGGGTGGGTAGGTGGGGGGGATGGGTTAGGAATCTCTTATTCCTTGAATTTGACCACATCTGGACGGAAAAGCTTCACTCTGTTTTTAAGCAAAAAGGGAGATTTCTTGGGAGTTACTGGGCTAGCTCACAGAACGAGAGGGATCGTGGCAGGAGTCTGGATGGTATATCTAGGGATGCTGGGAACTGGAACGTTAACCAAACTTTTAACACCGGTTTTTGCAGGGAATGGGGCCATGGAGGACATGCGTCTTCCATATTGTTTGGACCCCTTTCTCAATAGTCATGTATAATTGACAATAATAGCATTTCCATTTAGAGAGAGAAAAAAGGTCTCAAGTAAAGGGGGTACCTGGAGCCCCACAACCTCTGCCCTCCCTCAGCCCCCACCACAGGGCCCAGGGCACCCCCACTGGCTGCTTTCTCAAGACCTTCAGCTCAGACTTACCGTGGAGACACTGCGGAGTCTGGACCTGTACAGCCTTGCCCGCCCTGCCTCAGGATGGCAGCCTCCATCTCAGGGCCACCAGCGCCCCCACGTACAGAGACCGGGGCCCCCACTGCTGGTCTTTCGCCTGCTGACAAATGATGCTGACTTCCCCCTGAGCCTTGACTCCCGGCCCATCCGTCAGCCGCCCAGCCCGTGCAATCGCAGTTTAATGATGTCATGACAGGAGTGATTACAATTGTTAATTACCTTCCAGCCATCAGCAGCTTCTGCGGGCCCTCAGCCATGTGGCGGCTGTCACAGCCACCCCGTGCCTGCACACACTACTCCTGGCCTCATCAACCACCTTGATCCCAAATGCACCGGGACACTGGGATGGGCATTTCTGTGGGGATTTCAAGACACAAGGGTCTCCCCCAGACGCTGGCACTCTGAAGGCATGAGTGTTTTCCTCCCTGGTTTAATTTCCAGAACCCATGCTGTCAGACTACTGCAGGGAAACACTAACCCTGTCACTTTCTGCTCACAAACAGTCCATGGCTCCCCACTGCGACAGCGTAAAGTCAAAACACCTTAGCTTGGCCTTCAAAATGTTCCACAGGCTGGGCCAGGTGCAATGGCTCATGCCTATAATCCTAGCACCCTGGGAGGCCAGGAGTTCAAGGCTGCAGTGAGCTATGATCACTCCTATGAATAGCCAGCCTGGGAAACATAGCAAGACCCCATCTCTAAAACACATAAAATGTACCATGGGGAACATCCACAGAGGAAGGTCCCTGCCCTCCTCTAGTTTTTTCCCCATTACTCAACTGCACACAATATAACTGCCTGCATCTCCAGCCATCCCTTGTACTTTCCCAACTCCATGACTCTGCCCACACTGTCCTCTCCCCCTGCAAACCCCTTCCCCCTAGCTTCGTGCCTTCAGCTCCTGCCTGTTCTTGCAGGCCTGCATCAAAACTGCAGAATGTGGCCTAGACCCCTGCTCTCACCCCATGACGCCCCCCCCCCAAGTAGTTCTGGCCTCCTTGGGTAGCCCGGGGCACCTCATCTGACCCTCCTTTCTCACACACTAACTTCTCTGGTGTGATTGGGGTTTGTGTCCCTGTCCTGTCTCTCCCATAGTGGGGAGTCCCTGAGGCAGGGCCTCAGCCCCTGCACAGGGGCTCGTGTGGAGCAAATGCTCAGGGTACATTGGTGGATGAGTCTTAGAGACGGCTGGGAGGGTGGAAGCAAAAATGTCCCAGGGTAGAGAGCAGGGTGGCCATTGCTTCCCCTCAGGGCATTCTGTGCGCCCCGTCCAGGCCCTCACTGCCTTGCACAGAAGTAACAGCTCCCTCCCTGGTCTCTGGTGTTCACTCTGGCCCCCCAGCCCAGGGCGAGCCATCGAAACTGCCAGTCCGATTCTGCTACTTCTTGACTTAAAACCCTCCTCACCTCGGGGTAAGTTCCTCCGTTTGGTGTCCAGGCTCTTGTGACCAGCGCAGGCACTCTTAGTGCTGTTTGCTCAGCTCACACCACCCTCTCCTCTGAAAACGACATCCCCACAGGTCACAACAGCCCGTTTGGACCTCACACACCCTCGCCCATCACAGGGAACAGGGCCGCGGATGGACTCACCTGGTCCCAGCCCTGCCAATTGGATTGTCTCTCACCCTGGGAATGGGGCTTCCCAGAGGTGGAACATGTGTGCATGCTCCATGGGGCAGTTATCGTCCACTCAGAGCCCAGAAAACACAGGGAAAACTGGGCCACAGAGATGACCAATGAGAGGGACGAGCACAAAGAAGGAAAAGAAGAGGGGCGCCAAGCGACAAAATGAGACCAGGCCTGTGCGCCATCCCCAGACCCAACCCCCGCCCTGGGTTCCAGGAGAGGCCCCAACTCCTCTAAGCACAGTCCTTTCTTTCTTAAGCTGGTTTTGTTAAATGCATAACAAAATGGAGGAAATTGTGATCTTCCAAACACGTCTAGTTTGAAACAAACACAATATATATCTGGAAGAAATACTTCACAAAAGCATCTGCAGGGTGGTAGGGACATGGGGCAACAACGGCTTGTCCACGTCCCATAAGGGGGCGGGGAGGCAGACAGGCACATGCTGCTTCTGTAATAGAAGTGGTCTGGGGTAGGGGTTTCTGAGAACCAACCACCTTGGTTTCAAGCCCACCCCTGCCACTTACTGGCTGTGTACGGCTGGGCCAGTTATTTCTGGCTGTAGTTACCTTGTCTGTAAAATGGGGACGATGATAATAGTACCTACCTCGAGGGGTTGGCGTGAGGATTAAGTGAGTTAATATTAATATATGCAAAGCACTTAGTGCCTGTTAACTAGCAAACACCCCGCATGTGTTAGCAAAAGGCTCGGATGCTGTTGACATAAAATCCCCATTAGCTGGGGTCCTGAGGGAAATTTAGGTATGCGCGTTGGAAGCCATGAGCTGAGGCACAGGTGAATTTGAGAAGAAGGAATTTAAAGTGGAATACTCCCCACTGTGTTCCGGGGCTCCTTCTGGGTACAAGGCAGCAGAGCTTCAATGCCAGAGGGAGACAGGCCATAAACAAGGAACATTTAGGTGGCAACGTGATGGGGGCAGGCTCGAGAGCTTTCTGCATCAGGTGATCAGGGAAGGCCTCCCTGAGGAGGTGGCTGAGAGAAGACCGAATGCTCAAAGGCACCAGCCATGCAGAGGGAAGCCACAGGAGGGAGCAAAGGCTGGCAAGGGAGGAGGAAAGAGAGAGCCAACCACAGCAGGGAGGGGAGTGTGAGAAGGGGGGACCCCAGGACAGGCAGCCGGGCAGGGCCATGGGAGAACAAAATACCTAAGAGGGATTTCTTTAGGTTCTTTGCTGTAGGACACGAACAGAAATGGCCTCGTCCATCTCTGCTTTAATCTTTAGTTCATCCACTTGCTCATAAATGCTTTTGGGTGGCTCAGATCTCTGAGGCAGGGGTGGGGGCGGGGGAACTCAGTGAGGAACAAAAACCAAGACAACAGGTACAGGTACCCCATGGGGTCCCAGGCAGGCCCCTCCAAGCCTCTCCTACTCCAAACTTAGCCCTTCCTGAAAAGGTTCCACAAAATTCCATGTTCACTCGGAGTCCAACGCTGGTTAACTCCCTGCAAGTAAGAAGCGGAGAGACCTCCCCTTGGTCCTGGGGGCCGCTGAAGATCGGGAGGCTCCCTCGGCAGCCTCCAGGGAGGAGTGGCAGGCGCACTGGTTTGGGAGTCTTTGCTCTGGCACTCACGTCCCGGGGGGCCGGGGCAAGCCACTCAACCACCCTGCCCTGTGCACAGGGAAGCCATGCCACCATGGCACCACGTAATGGTTAGTCACCCTGTTGGGGGAGGGGGCCAGTGGGAAGAGCAGTGACAGCTACCGCTTGATGATACCTTCCAGGCGCCGGGCATGTGTTAAAGAAAAAATAGCGACAGAGACTAAAACAGCAAAGAATGAGCATCGAGTGGAACAGTTTTAACGCTGAGCAGTGCGCTCAATCCAGCAGAGTCCCGGCTCTGGAGAACGTGAGTTTGGTGAGGAAAAATGAAGTCGGTCTTTCAAAGCCAAAATACCAAGTGCTGTCTGCCTGGTGTGAGGAAAGCGAAGCCTCTGAACCCGGCTTGTCGGCAGGAAAGGGCTGCAGGAGCATGCAGGGTGCCTGGCTCAGGACCGCGGTGTCCAGGTGACCAGGTGTCCAGGTGCCTGTGCCGTGCACAGGGCAAGCTGGGCCGGGGTTATGCCGCCCAGTAGGTCTGCCTGGACATCAACAGGGTCACACAGCCCCCAAAATATGGCTCCTAATCCTCATTTTAAAATGGGAAACTGAGGCCCAGAGAGGTCAGGAATTCTCTAGAGGTCACGGTTAGAAGGTGGCTGGGCTGGCTGGCGTGGCAGCAGAGGACATAACTGTCACATCAAGCCACAGAAATGCCAGCTCCCGGGAGATAAGCAAGGCAGGCAGGCGGAGCCCAGCGTCCTCAGAAGGTTGAGGGGTGGGGCGGGGAGGAACCGGGCGGCCGGGCCAGGGCTCCCGCTCAGGCCCCCTGGCTGGTGGGCAGCTGGCCAGGATGTCACAGGGGAAATGCGGGTTTCCCTCCCAAGCTGCACGGGCAAGACTGGCCTCTGTGTCCCCTCCCAGGCCCCCACCAGGGGTGGTTTCTCTGGACTTCGCAACCTCACCCCTCCCGAGGCGACCAAAGCGCCCCCAGCCTCCCGCAGACCGCCCGCCGGCGGGCCCTGCCTCCCTCGCCGAGCGGCCGGAAGCCGCAGTCGCTCTGCAGACACCCCCTGGTGGAGACGGCTCATTACGGGATGGAGAAAATGTGCTAGAACATTAGCTTAATAAATCAAGCGCTCCCGGAGCAGGCAGTCACCGCGGCTCGGCGAGGCGGGGCCGCGGCGCCCACCCCCGCTGGGCCGGGGGCTGCGGGGTGGCCCAGAACGCCGCCTCCCTCCTGCCCTACGGAGCCAGACTCTGCACCCCACCCGGCAGCCGCTTGCCAGCTAGCTGAGAAGCCGTGCATAGGGCGCCCGGGGTTTGAATCCTGGCGCCGCCGTTTGCCAGCCTGCGGATCAGAACCGGGGTCTCCTCAGAGCCTCAGTATCTTCATCCCGACGATGAGGCAATAACAAGACACTATGGACTGAGGGCCAGCTAAGAGCCGGTACCCTCCCTAACTCACTGCAGCCCTGTGAGATCCACGATGCCATCTCCATTTTTCAGACTGGCGAGACTTCCAGCCTGTGGCGGGTTATAATTTCTGGTCCTGCCTTCCCTCTGCCCAAGGTCAGTACCGAGCGGGCGGCCCCCACCTCCGCCCCTAGAGGGTGCTCGGTAGCCAGGTCCTGCAGGGTGGCTGGATCTGCAGCGCCACAGGCTGGGCACCCTACCAACTCCACCCCTCCCAGCCAAGGAAATCCCAACCAACCGCTGTGGTACAGGGGCCGCCTCCTGCCAGGGACTCAGGCGCCCCGGGTTTTCTGCAACTGGCTAGACCTTGTGTCCCTGCTAGGCACTGAACTCATCCCAGTCCCTGCTCCCCGCCTTCCTGGGGCAATGCAAGAGCTGGCCTGGGTGGCCTTTCCCTTCTAGTCCTGGCTCAGATTCTAACCCTCTGAGCGCCTGCCGCAAGTCTCGCCCCTCCCTGGGCCTCAGTGTTCTCCTCTATCCAAGGCTCAGCCACTCTTCTCTCTGCCCCGCTTGGTAGGCAGGGGAGGGGTGCAACCACCAGAGTTCCTAAGCAGGGAAAACCACCGTCTAGAGAGCTAATTCCTCCTGCTCTCTGCGGGGTGGAGAGAGGGCTGGGGGGCGGAAATTCAATTACTATACATCTATTTGTCAACTCCTCCCTCCCCATTGACTTAATTTTCTCCAGCCAGACCCAGAGTCAGGGGAGGCAGGAAGAGTGAGCTGCAGGCCCAGAGAGGGAGGGAGGAGGGAGGGAAGGGAGACCCCCCCCAAACGGACATGAGGATGGACCTATTGGACACACACCATGCCAGGAAGTCTCAATTGGGCCAATGACGAACAAGCAGGACCCAGAGAAAGGAAGAGATATTCCTGTGTGCCCAGTCCTACCCAGGAGCTCAGAGCAGCATCACTGCACCTGGATCTGTCGGGTGGGTTAGGAGCCTCCTCTGTTCCCACAGGCCCTTAGGTTCCCCCTAACACCATGCCGATATAGTCTGTTAACTTTCATTCATTCGTACAACACGTTTGTGGAGCACCTAATATGCTCCGACTAAGTGCGGGAAATAGAGTTGAAAACAATAACTATGGTCTACTATGGAAGACTGATATCAAACAGCGTAAGTATAAACCTATTCGGATTATCTACTGCTGTGCAACAAATATCCCAAAACCTTGTGGCTTAAAATAACAACAGTCATTTTCTTATCTCTCATGGTTTCTGTGGGTAAGGAACTGGGAAAGGCCACAGCTGGGCAGTTCTAACTCATGGTCTCCCATGCACTGCAATCAGACAGCAGCTGGAGATGGGACAGTGGAGGACAGGGGCCACCAGGGGACGGCTGCACACTTCTCTCTTCAGTTAGTCTCTGTGCTTCTCCATGTGGTCTCTCTGAACTCCTTTGGGCTTCCCCACAGCATGGCGGTTTCAGGGCAGTCAGATGGCTTCCATAGCAGCTGGCTTCCGCCACAGTGAATTTCCCAAGAGAACAAAGCAGAACAACATCGCACTTTTATGACCTAGCCTTAGTCATAAAAATAGTGTCACTTCTGCCACACTCTGTTGGTCAAGGCAATCTTAAAGTTCCACCCAAGGTTCAAAGAGAGGTGACATAGAGCCTGCCTCTTGATTTGATGGCAGTGTCAAAGTCACATTGAAAGAGGAGCATATGAGGTGAGAGACATTATTGTGACCATTTTTAGAAAATACATTTTCCTATAAAACCCACTTGGATCTAAATGAGACTGCCTCGAACCCTCCCTTCACCCTTGGAAGTAAACTCCTCCACATTTCTGCAAATTCCCCATGGACTGACTTACACTGCCATGGTCACTTCTGATTCCAAATTCCTGCTTCTGCTGTTTTTGATGAATTTTTGGGATATCTCATCATCCTGTAGGTGCTGACCTGTCACAAGCCATGTGACCTCCACAGAAACTCAATCCCTTCCTCAATTTCCACTAAACGCTCACCTAAGGCAAATGAGGGCCTGGTGGGCTTTGCCAAGGATCTAAGGAGACAGAGGAGCAACTTGAATGACGTGACATTGAATAGGAGACATCCCTGTCCATGGCTGGGGTTCATGCTGGGCCTCTTCACTCTGCGCACCTCACCCTATCTCTCCTCCTCACTGCTTCCTCCCAACTCTACCGCAATCCAAATTTTTGGCAGCTAAGCTAAGCAGTTCTCCAGGACTCCTGCCCCGAATTCAGTCCGAGGCACCCTCCAGGATGCCCGGCATAAACAAAGGGCCTTCTAGGTTTGGAGCTGCCAGCTTAGAAGGTTGCTGTGGATTCGCTGGTACAGCATTGGATGTTTTCCTCTGTCACCCAAGCCAGGGTCGTCAGGCAGGACAGGGTGGCTAGCAGAGAAGTGCTCTCTACGCATCACCTCATGTAATCTTTGGAATAACTCTTTTCCATTCAGTCTTTCTCCCTCACTGCACTGGGTGTTCTTAGAAGCAGGGCTAGCCCAGTCGTTTGGGTCCTTGGGGCCTACACAGGGTAAGCAGTCAGGAAAGATTTAGGAAATGACACAATTCAAATGACGGATACCAGGGATCAAGGGAAGCATTGGCCAGATGTCAGGCCCCTGGAGCCAACCTGACCACCCCATAGCAAAGGACAGACCTGCTCTGAGGCAGCTCCATAGCTGTGTTCAATGGCGATGTTTGCGGAGCACCCAGCAGGCAGATAGACGAAGAAACACTACAGAAAACAGTGAAAAACATAACAAGCAATGCACAGAATGACGAGCATTGGATGATCAGTGAATGTAAGCTCTCTGTGCACTCGCTAGCCATCCGGGCAACCAGTGCATGAAGAGCTACTCACACTCACTAATAATCCAAGAAGTGCAAATCCATGTGTTAGCTCTTTATACCCAACCTAGTGGTAAAAATTAGAATACTGGATAATACCAAGTGCTGGCAGGCATGTGGGGAAGAGGGAAGTCGCATGTACTGCTGGTGGTGGAGGGGGGGAAATGGTTCAGTCATTCTAGAAAGCAACCTAACAATATTTAGTAAAATTAAGTAGGTGTGTGGCCCACACACAGCAATTGCACCCCTGGATGTCCCATGGCAGTTCTCACACGGGTCCGTAGGGGACATGTACAAGGATGCCCTACCAAGGACTCATTTGTGAGAGGAGGAAATGGGAGACAATGGAGATGTCCATCGCCAGGAGGATGGGTGAGTAAAGGGTGGGGGACATGCCAGCAGGAAACTATACAGCCACCGGAAGCAACACAGAGATCTTCAAACACGCGCAGAGTTGAGTGGGGGGAGGAGGTTACAGAATGAGACCTACAGCACCCAGAACAATACACATTTTACGAAGACCCATGCATATCTAAGGTCATAAATGGAATTCACTGGAGTGGGTGCTCACGGAAAGGAGAGACTGGGCGAGGGATGGCAGGAGGTGAGAAGGAGGAAAAACCCACCATGTATTATGGATTTACTGTCAGCCAGGCACAGTACTCAGCACTTCATATCAGCTCATTTCATCTTTGGAATAATTTTACGAGGTAGGTGCTATTAATATCTCCACTTTTTCAGATGAGAAACCTCAGGCTTATGTTATCCAAGGTCACACAGCTATAGGAGTGAGCAGAAGGGCCAGGTGCTGACCCCAGGCCTTGGCCACCTGGCTGCTCTCCCCCTTGCCTGAGTTCGCCCCAATCCCAGCTCTGCTGAGGGCTAAATTTGGTCCCATGAGCCCGCCTTGCTACCCCATCTGGTGCTGTGGCCTTGGGCACCCACTGGGCCTGCTGGCACTCACGCTCCGGCCCCCGCCGCGGGTTCCACCTTTCCTCTGTGTCTTCATGCCCTGTACTCCAAGTCCCCCACCCCCAGCTTGGCCCCTCCCAATCAGAGCAACAACCACTGGCCAGCAAGCCCCAAAGCACCGATTTCCTTGAAAAGTAGCTCAGGTCAGTATTCCCTGGGAGCCAATGGCTCCCACCTGCCTGGGCACTAATTCCAACTCTATCTGGGCATTCGAAGCCCTCCGCAGTTGGACCCGGCTGATCTGCACAGCCTCACCTGCCTCATTCCCCTCCACGCTTCTAACAGTGGCACCACAACAGACCAAGCTCCTGGCTTTGACACACCATGGACTTTCACCCCTGCCTTGAATGCCTCCTCTCAGCAGGATGGGACCCCCACATCCTATAAGGACCACCTTCTCCTGAGAAGCCGTCTTGGGGCCTTCCGGATGACACAAGGGACTAGAGTGAGGTCTGACCAACAAGGGCTGTAGAGACAGGCCCCATGGGTTAAGTCCTGGCCCTGCTGCTCACCAACTGTACCTTCTCTTTTTTTCTTTTGTAATGACAAAAAACTTTATTTTTCAGGGTTTTTTCAGACATAAGGAATATTATATACTTCAGCTATTTTCTTGCCTTTTTTTCTTTTTAAAAATTGAGGTATAATTTACATGCACAGATCTTAACTTCAGGGAATTCAATGGGTTTTGACAAATACCTTTGTCATGTTGACAGTCATTTCCCCTGAGTCACAGTTTCCCCATCTACAAAATGAAATAGTGTCAACCTTATAGGGTTGTTGTAAGAGAGGAAAATAATGTGTGACAAGTCACTAGCACAGTGCCTGGCACACAGCAAGTCATCCATAAATTCACAAACAGTTTATGCACAGTCTTCAACAACAAAAACTTAACTGAGCATCTACTCTGTCCAGCTGTGTATGACCCGCAGGAGCTCCAGGGGTGAATTAGAGATGGAGGTTGCCAGTCTCCTATGGGGTTTGTGTGTGTGTGTTTGTGTGTGTTTGTGTGTGTGTTGTTTCTGTCTTTTTTTTTTTTTTTTTTTTTGAAAAAAAGTCTCACTGTGTTGCCCGGGCTAGAGTGCCATGGCGTCAGCCTAGCTCACAGCAACCTCAAACTCCTGGGCTCAAGCGATCCTCCTGCCTCAGCCTCCCGAGTAGGTGGGACTACAGGCATGTGCCATGACACCAGGCTAATTTTTCTATTTTTAGTAGAGACAGGGTCTCGTTCTTGCTCAGGCTGGTCTCGAACTCCTGAGCTCAAGCAATCCTCCCACCTCGGCCTCCCAGAGAGCTAGGATTACAGGCCTGAGCCACTGTGCCCAGCCAGATTATTAATCTATGTTGGGATAGGTGCTGTGATCAAAGGAAGCACAAAGATAATGGGAGTTCAAAGGAGGAACCAAACTTTGGGCATCAAGGAGGCTTTCCTAGAGGGAGTGAGGCAGGGCCACAGAACTGATGGGTGGAGGGAACATGGGCTATTTAGGGAACTGCAAATAATTGGCTGGAGTAAAGGGAGTGAGGAGGGGTATGGCTGAGGGGAGTTGGAGCCCCCACCAGAGCCTGGAATGCCACACAGGTGGTGGCCTTGCTCCCCAGGGCCGTGGAAGGCAAGCCCAGGAAGAGGTTTAAAGCAAAGATTAAGCAGGGCTGCCAGGTATGCGTTTTAGAAAGTTCTCTCTGTGCTTTCTTCATTCTGCCTTGACCCAGTTTATTCTTCACCTACCCCAGTCTTCGAGCTCCTTGAAGGCAAGGATCAGATCTGATTCTTCTCTAGTGCCCTTTCAGATCTTTTCTGGAATGAAGCAGGAAATAAGAAGGTAGACTGGGTAGATAAAAATAGTCATTTCTGCACTCCCAGGGCGTGGCATTCCCAACATGTGGTCCAGCGCAGAGCTCCCATGGCCTGAACACAGAAGTCCCAGCTCTTGAGGCCAGCACACGACCACCTGCATCTGCCCCTCTCTCCAGCGCCGTCTCCCCTTACACCTCAGCTACCCTGTCTCACCACTTCCTTAAGAGGCTCTCCGGACTTGTGCCTGCCCATGATATTCCTTCTCCCTGGACTGCCTTCCCCCTTTACCTCTGTGTATGGACCAGGTCCTTCTCCTACAGGGAGCTTCCCTGATGTCCCCCCAGGCAGGGTAAGGGTCCTCTTAAAACCCCATTCTGCCAACAATCATTCTGTGACCATGCTGGTGGTCCCCCCAAGGGTTGGTAAGCTGTCTGCAGGGAAGGGGGAAGGACTGGAGTTGTCCACCTCAGTGTCCCAAAGGCCTGCCAGGACCTGACTGACCACCTGTGGGAGTCCAGGGAGCATGGCAGGCACTGGAAGTCACATTTGTGACTTTGTGTCTCTAGGACACAAAGTATGTGTCAAAGAAGGACCCAAAATGAGGCTGGAGCAGTGGCAGGCCCAGGCCCCGGGTCCCAAAGGGCTGGTCACAAGAGCGAGGGACGGTAGGACAGCGTTTGCAGCAGGAGAGGTTCCAGGACAGTGTGGAGGCTCAGAGGGCCCAGTTTAGAGCCCCTGGGAGACCAGTAGGCCTGTGGATTTCGGCCACCAAGGGGATGGGGAAAAGGCAAGGGCTGGAGATATTTAAGGAGAGAAACGCCCAGACTTGGTGCCTGATTGTCCGTGGGCGGGTAGGGGAGAGGGAGGAGTCAAGATGACTCCCAGAGCAGTGCCCCTCCTCTCTAGGGAGAGAAGGGAAGGCTTGCTGTCAGCTCGGACACCAGTTACCTTGGACACAAATAACCCCCAGGGACGCTGCCCCGCCAGCTCAGAGCCGCAGCCTCTAACAGCAGCCTCAGCAGCAGCCAGCACCCCCCACCCCATCTCCCCCAGGGGTTGACTTGAGGTTCTGCTGGCTCCTTGCCCACCGCTGCCTCCTGCAGTCAGCTCTGTGCCTGCCAGGAGGGGAGGGGCAGGACCGCAGGGGCCCTGCAGGGAGGGAGAAAGGGAAGGCCCCAACCAGGGAGTGAGGGAGAGCCAGAGGAGAGGGCGTGGCAGACAAAAGAGGAGGAGGGGACTGTGTCACCCACCACTGCAGATGCAAGATGCCTTTTTGATCCTCTTACCATGCCCCATTTTAGAGATAGGGAAACTGAGGCTCAGAGATGACAGCTGTTCAGAGACCTAGAACCCAGGTTTCAGCAAACTCATTCCCTCTGGTGGACCCCACACCCTGGTCTGTCAGGGATGAGTGTAGAACACCATTGGGGGCCCAGAGCAGGAGGCTGGCCTGCTAGTTGAGCCTAAGGTTCAAGTCCCCCAAAGTCCCTATGGTATAGACAGCCGGAATACAAGATGGGCTGTCTGAGCAAGTCAAGACCTCTCTGATTTGTAAAAGGAGACTGATAACGCCTTTCTCACAAGGAGCCATCGATGTTAGGGATGAAAGAGGATTCTGTGACCCCAAAAAAGACACAGGACGCCAGATGAAAACCAGGACTGAGTTCAAACCTCATGTCCCCAAGCAAGTCACTCCCCTCTCTGGAACTATTTCCCCAACTGCACAATGAGGGGACTGGAGCCAAAGATCTTAAAGGTCAAATCCATCACTGAGAACCTGTAAGATGCATTCAACCGTCTGCCAAAGTTTTAAATTTTAGAGCACAAATACAAATCCCACCACCCTATCTCCCCAATCCCCCGAACTGGCACTTGGAGGCCCTCCTCTGGGCTGTCACCAGTCTGCCGGGGCATCACTGCGGCCCTGCCCAGGTACTCCCAGGCTCGGCTGGCTTCTGAAACACTGCGGGCAGAGACCCTTGTCCCAGGACTAGACCCAAACCTCAAGACCCCTCGCCGCCCCGGCTGCAAACCTCCGGCGCCGACCCCTAGGGGGCAGTGTTGCCCCGAACTTGGGCCGCCGCCGCCACTGCCCCCCGCCCCAACGAGCGCCGGGAGAATACTCGAGTTCTGGGAATGCTAGACGCCCCCGGCGCACACACCGGCCCCCGCTGCCGGCCCCAGCCCGGGGGCTCCCGCGCTGCGCGCCGCCTGCTCGGTGCGGACTTGCTGCCGGCTCCCCACCTCTCCCAGCAGAATGCACTTCTTGGGGACAGGGTTTTTGTTTGGGTTTTTTTTTTGCCGGGGTGGGGGGCCGGCAATCGGCTGAGACTGCTCGCGCGGACTAGGATGTCTGTGCTCAGAGAGCCGTAGGAGAAATTCGAGGGGCCAGGGGGCTTGTTATTCCGAGAACCTGTCAGCTGCTTCGCCTGTCACCCCTTTATCCCTTTGCCACTCATCCATCCCGCACCGCCTTCCCCAGATCCATCTCCGGGGATCCCCCAACCCCGCCAGGAAGCGCCGCGGGGCAGAGGGTAGTGACTGCAGGGTCTGAAGTCCCCCACCCCACCGCCGGCCTCGCCTTCCCCAGCTCAAACCCAGGCCCAGGGGCCAGGATATAGCCACAGTCCGAGGGGTTGCGTTTGGGGGGCGACTCCTGCTGCGAATCCCCCCACCCCAGCTGTGAGCCGTAAAGTCAGGGGCTGGAGTGAAGACGGTAAAGGGGAAACGGAGAGAAAAAAACCCATTCTAGTCCAACGGTTTAACGGACGGGGGGCGCGAGTAGGAAGAATTTAAAAGCCCCGAACCCACAAAGCAGACTTTTTAAAAAATCATAATTGAAAACATCTCGAAGTAAGGGCCGCCAGAAGCGGGCCAGCTCCCCGCCCCCCGCCCCAACCCCCTCTCCAGCTCCCCGGAGTCCGATGAAGTCATGATAAGTAGGCTGCAAAAAGAAAAAAATAGTGGGGGGGGTGGCCTGGGGGGGCTGGGGGCACAGGGGTCCCAGGCTGGGGCCCCGCGCGGACACAGTTTGGATACTATGGTTACGCGATCCGACCCAAACAGCGAAGGCGGACAACAATAGCGGCCGCCAGAGGAGGAAATTCCTTCCGGGGTGGACGGCGCGGGGGGAGGGGCGCCTAGCTGGAACGCCGAGGCGGCGGCTCGGCCAATCAGCGCGCGGCCGCCGGCGGTTTCGAGGTTCCCCGCGCCGCGCGCCCCACCCCCCGCGCGCTCCGCTCGGGCGCTGGAATTGCTGAGACGTTTCCCTGCACGCGCCCGGGTAACCCTGCGGGGGCTGCTGCCCATGCCGACGCCCGCCCCCTGACGCTCCCCCGCGCCCCCGCCTGCAGCCCACCGCCCGGGGAAGGCCGAGCGTCGCGCTGCACGAGTTGCTCGCGCTCCAGGGAGGTGGGGGGAAAAAATCCCTACAAACCCACCCCCTTTTTATGGGTTTGGTTCCTGCACAAGCCTGTTTTCTATTTTAAAGCATGTCTCAAGAAAAAATGAGAGAGGCAGAGGGAGAGAGAGAGAGGAGAGAGAAGCCTGGGAAGACCTGACCCCTGCCTCCCTGGTCTCAGAGGCTGTTATATAAGAAGTTGGGTTATGGATATTGGCGGTCTTGCCTGGGCATCCGGGATGCAGAGGGCCAAGGGCAAAGCTGCCACTTAGAAGCCCACCACCACGACCACCACCAACTTAATGTGACCTGCCTTGTAAGGGGCCAGAGAAACCAGGGGCTCCCCTTAGCCGGCATCTGGGTTATTTACGCAGTTCCCAGTGGAGTGACTGTGCCCCCTTCTCCAACACCTGCCAGGGATTCTATGCCCTAATCTCTCAAGCCTCTTTTCCCGCAGCCAAACCCTCGACGGTGCCTCCTCGCTCTCCTGCCAACTACCCCAAGCCGGCATGCTGGGCTCTGCGCACCGAATCGGTCCCGTTCCTTTTTAAAGCTCCTGAACCGAGTTTCTGCTTTCTGAGCCTCTGGGCACAGAGCACCACTTCGATGAGAAGTACACGCCTTTTTATTCATTGCATATTAAGAGACACTTATCTGGAAGGATCTAATGTTCAAAAAGTATTTCGCCTCTTCCATTCTTTCTCTCCCCCTCTCTTCATATATAATGGGGATAGCCCTAATTCTCCAGTTCCTCGTGTGTCTCTTTATAAATAAATAATGAGATTTTATTAATTATGCACGTACAGTATCTGCAAGCAGATTGCTATGTCTCTTGATGCTTAATAAAAAAAGGGGGGGAACTCTCCACACTGAAGCTGGGGGGTTCCCCCTGCCAGCAAACAAAAACTTGAAGGGGCCACATGTCCTCCAAGGGGAGAGAGGAAGGTAGAAGTTGAGGAGAGCATGGGGCAGGAGGGATTAAAGGGGGTTCCTTTGCAGGTTTTTAAGGCAGCTGAAGTCGGATTTCAAGTCGCCTGCTTCACGTTTGTGATTGAGCTGCTGGTCTGAAAACATACCAAGGTTCGCTTGGGTATTTGTGCACTAGGAGGGATGGGCAGCTGTTAATAGTAAACAGGAAACCAGTGAGGAGAGAGCTGGCGGCAGCCCAGTCCCTCTCTCAGTTAAGCGCCCCTTCTCAGAGCCCCTGAACCCCCAAGCTCTCAAAACACACTTGCTGTCTGGGCATTTGTGCATCAGCTATTTATTTCCTGAGTGCCCGACACAATTCCTGGCACATAGTGAGGGCTCAATAAATATTTGCACATGGAATGAATGGAACCTGGAAAACATAAAGCGGTGGAGAGAACAGGCTAGGTCTTGGGGCACCAGGGCTAGGAAGTACAGAAGTTGGAGCTTTATCCGTCTGACAGTGGGGGCGGGGGTCCCTGAAGTTTTCTGGCCAAGGAAGTGACAAAGCAAAGCTGAGCATTAAAAAGCTAAGGGAGACCAGAGGACAGAAAGAGGTGCAGTAATACAGGTGACATGAGGTAGAGTGAGTATGGCTAGAGAGACAAGAACACAGCTGAGAGATGGGGGTGGGGTAGGGATGGGGGTCACCTTAGTCCCCTTAGAGCATGGAGATGAGGAAGTGGGAGGGGTCAGAGGTGAGCTTTGATTCAAAACATTCTGGTTCCAGTTCTGAATAGCAAGCCTGCATGGAAATAGAGATTTGAGGGGTGCAGAGGTGAGATGCAGGGACTCCTATAGAACAAGGACCTGAGGCTAAAATTTTAAAAGCAGGAGAAAATAGAGACCTCAGAAGAGGCGCATAAAATTGCCCACGGAGCCATTTGTCCAATGAGGACCCAGGGGTCCTGCAGGAGGGTGGCGGCCTAGCTGGTGCACATTTTTTGCACTATTCCCTCCTCACAGGGGACAAACAGTTTTCTCACCCAGCCTGGGGCAGACCAAGCTTCCTGACCTGACAAAAGGGTTAATTAAACTGGGTGTGTGTTGTGTAAGTTCAAAAATAGCTTTTTTTTTTTAAAGGGAGAAGTTCTGGATGCCATTTCTCCTGCCTGTGAGAGGTCTATACATCACCGAGGAGTTAAAACATAAAAATAAAATTGTGCTGGCTGTGGTTACCACAAAGCTATCAAGCTGGGTCTTGTTGCCGGAGCCCTGGCATCTGCTGTGTAATTTGGGGAGCACTTAGTCTTCCAACTGTGGGTGGGGGCAGCTGTCTGACTTCTCTCTTTGTATCTTCCTCCTAATTAAAAAGAACCAGGATCCCTTTCCATGTGTGTTAAAGAATATCTCTTGTGCCAAGGAAGGGCAAGGAGCTGCAAACACTAGAGGCATTTGGGATTTGGGGAGATGGTGCTGGGCTCTAACATGAGCCCACCTCTGGGAGAAGTCATGCCTTGCTCTATGACCTTGAACAAGGCCCTCGGTTTGCCCTTCAATCAAATAGGAGTTGGGGAAGGCCAGTTGAAGATCAAGGATCTTTCTTGTTCTGTGGTTCTAAGATATGTGTCCAACAGAACCTCGGGGCTATTCGCCCTTGTGGTCTGTTGGGAGGGAGCCTCTGCCTCTACACAGGCATCATGCCTGCATCCTGCTGCAGTTCTGGTGTGGGCCAGGGTCCAAAAAAGCAAACCACTTCTAGACCATAAAGGTCCCCAAATTATAGACATGTCCAAGCGCCAATAGACAGCATCCCACAGAAACATGCAGCAAAACCCTAGGGTCAGAAACTGTCCAGGCTGAGAGGTCACAAGGCCCAGCTCACCCGAGATGCACATAGGCCCCTACAACATCCCAAGGTAGTGTTTGTCTAGCCCCTGCTTGAATGCCACAAGTGACAGGGAGCTCACTACCACCTATGAACTCTAGCACAGAATATCCTAACCATTACTACTCACGTCCACCAAGACATCCTGCTAATATCTCAAAGTCAGCATGTACCAAGATTGAACTCTTGATGTCCTCAAGAGACTAACTCCTCCTCCCCTTCCTCCTATGTGTCCTGGCCCAGAAAACTGGCACCACAAGCTAGAAACTTGGGAGTTATTCTTGACTTCCCACTCCACCTCCAGTCAGCCAGTCTCCAGGACCTGAGGTTCTCCCCTCCTACTGTCCCCCCAGGCACTGCCTCATGATCATTCCCCAAGTATGCTGTTGCATCAGCTTTGTAGCTGGCCTCCACCGCTGCCTACCAGAAGCTCTTTCTGAAGCCTTAACCTGAATACGACATTCCTCTGCTTATAAATAAATGATAACTTGAGTCGCCCACATAACCGAAGTCCAAATTCCTTAGCACATTATTCAAGGCCTTTCTTGACCAGGCACAGACACAGCCCCGCTGCTCACTCCTCTCGGCTGATTTACCTTACACTCCAGCCACACCACGTGGCTTGCTGTTCCCTGAACATTCTTCGTTCTTCCACGTCCCTGTGTCTTTGTGCATGCTGTGCCCTCTCCCTAGGACACCCTCCTGGCCGCTAAACAAAGACTGGGCTTCTTTAGGCCCCTGCCCTCAGAGAGCCCACGTTCTAGAGCTGCACCCTATCCAGTATGGTAACCACTCACCATATGTGGCTAACAAGCCCATCATTCGTGGCCAGTCCAAATTGAGGTGTGCTGGAAACGTAAGCTACACACCAGGTTTCAGAGAGTCAGTCCCCCCAGAAATGTAAATTAGCTTGCTAAGAATTTCCTTGTATTGATTACATGTTTATGACACTTTGGATATATTGGGTTTAATTAATATATTACTAAAAGTAATTTTACCTGTTTGTTTTTTCTTTTTAAAATGTGCCTTCTAGAGAATTTAAAAGGACAGATGTGGTTCACATCTGTGACTTGCACTATGTGTCTGTGGGACAGCGGTGTGAGGAGCACAGGCACGCAGACGAGTCGGTGTAAGGACGACGCGGGGGAGCGGTGCCGGCGTGGCAAGGAACAGAGTGCTGGTGGCACAGGGAGGGCAGCCACCCCCTTCCGACGCTGGGCAGTTCGGGCTTCCCGGCACAGCTGCTCGCCTCCCCTCGGGCAGTACCTGGGTCTAGGTGGCATATAATGACAAGCGCTGGCTGAAGTAAGCGCATCAAGGAAAGTCAGGTCGGCTGTCACCCAGGTCGCTTCCTCTGGAAAGCTGTCCCTGACCATCCTATCCCTGCCCAGCCTGGGTTCGGCCCTCCCGGGAACCTCCCAGCCCCTTCTGTCACAGCAGGGTCAGTCTGCCTTGTCATCACCTTTAATGGGTGTCCCTGTCTGCCCACCCTCCCCCAAACTCTCTGGTCCCCCAGGGCAGCAGCGCCTTGCTCCTCACAGCTGTGTCCCAGGGCTTGGTGCAGGGGAGACACTCAGTAAATGTTTGTTAAAAGTTGAGTGAATTCCGTGTTCAACAAACATTTATTGACCCTGAGCGACCTTTCCAACTACATCCTTCCACAGCCCCACCTGTTCTCAAGCATGCCAGGAACAGTGGCGGTGCCGGGGTTTCCCAGGGCTGAGACAGGGCTAGTCCAGGGTTTTCCTGGGGCTGTCCCAGCTGACCAGACCACCTCTTTCTCTCCCCTTCACTTGCGCTCCTTCTACGCCTCTCTAACCTTCTAGAGGGCAGAGTCTCACTGGGACCCCAGCAGCAGGGAAGGTGCCTTACCCCACACTCCCTGCAGGGGAAGTGCCCCCTCATGCTGCGAGGGCTGAGCCTGGGAAGGGAGGAGGGAGGGAAAGAGAAACCCACCAGGGCCTCTGGGGCACAGCCCTGGAGGAGCCCCGGTGTTTGGTTTCAATTAGGAGGACAAATTCCAGGAAGCCAGGCCAGTGCTGGGGGATGGGGTGCGCAGAGCAGGGTTCAGAACGAGGAGGCTCCTGGAATCCGGCCTGGGGAAGAGGCTCCCATAGGGCTGAGGGGCCGCTGGGGCAGCAGAAGCGTGGCCTGCAGGGCTGGGCTGGAGTCCCAGTGCACAGTTACCGATGTACAGTGTCCTAGCAGGGTGGTGGAGAACGCGGGTCAGGTGCCTGGCACACAGTAGGCTCTCATGGGCTCCGCAAGTGGTGGCCAGCACTGCTTCTGCTGGTGCTCACCCTGTCCAAAAATCCCAGCTCTGCAGGTGGGGCGGGCTACCTGGCGATTGACAACGCAACCCTCTGCCTGACAAACAGAGGGCTGGGCACTGGGACACCAAGATGACTGGCGCCAGGAGCTTGCGCACAGTCTGGGAGCTCTAGGCACAAACAGCTGCTACACAGTGTGGCCAACATGAGAGTGGCAGCAAGAGCTGAGCACTGGGAAGCTTAGAGGAGAAGGGGAGATCGAAGAGGGAAGGACCCTTGTCCTGGTCACTCTTGTCTCCTCAGCACCCAGCATCATGCCTGTTACATGGTAAGCACTCAATAGATACCTGTTAAATAGATATTAATGGGTGGTTACCTCTTCTGGGAACTTTCAGAGAAAGCTTCTTAGAAGAGGGGTGTGTCTAAGCAGGGTTTTAAGAGAGGAAGAAAAGCTTGGAGACGGAGGAAGGAAGAAAGAGCATTCCAAGCAAAGGGAACAGCTGATGCGGAGACGAGGCAGCATGGAGCACGTGGTGAAGTATTCATTGATTCATTCATTACACGAATATCGATGGCGCGCCTGTGATGTCCCAGGCACCATGTTCAGCAGATTGCTGTGCTGGTGGTGTGGGGGGTGGGACAGGGTTGGGCTTGTGTGCCTTCCAAGGAAGGCAGGACCCTGTCCTGCAAGCTGTGAGGAGGTCTGAGGGGTTCCTGTCTCCTGGGGAGTAGTCATGGTAATAGAGAACCAGAACTCGGGGCGGAGAGGTCCTCAAAGACAACTCATCCTACCATACAGATGAGGAACGTGCGGCTCTGACATCTGGGTGGGAAAGCAGAGCAGGGCCTCTGTCACTCACTGTCCTTTGCCAGGCCCCTCAGCTGTCCACCCAGCCCAGCTCCTCTCCAGCAGGCCCACCCGCGGTCAGAAATCCCAGGTTCCTGGGTTGGCTACTCCCTTGCAGAATGACCCTGGTTATGTCTCCTCCTTTCTCTGGACCAAAGGGCTCGGACTGGGGCGCTTCCAAAGTGTGGGACAGGTATATTCAGGGGATAGGGGATGAGGTCAGGAGTCCACAGACCTGGCCATACAAAAATGGAACCTCAATCTCATCTTAACGAAAGCTATTCTGGCTGGGCCCAGTGGTGGGTGCCTTTAGTCCTAGCTACTTGGGAGGCTGAGGTGGGAGGATCGCTTTTGCCCAAGAGTTGGAGGCCAGCCTGGGCAACATGACAAAACCCCATCTCTAAAAAATAAAATAAATAGAAACTTTTGGCCGGGCGCGGTGGCTCATGCCTGTAATCCTAGCTCTCTGGGAGGCGGGTGGATTGTTTGAGCTCAGGAGTTCGAAACCAGCCTGAGTAAGAGCGAGACCCCGTCTCTACTAAAAATAGAAAGAAATTAATTGGACAACTAAAAAAAAATAGAGAGAGATTAGCCAGGCATGGTGGCGCATGCCTGTAGTCCCAGCTATTTGGGAGGCTGAGGCAGGAGGATCGTTTGAGCCCAGGAGTTTGAGGTTGCTGTGAGCTAGGCTGACGCCACGGCACGGCACTCACTCTAGCCCGGGCAAAAGAGTGAGACTCTGTCTCAAAAATAAATAAATAAATAAATAAATAAAATAAATAGAAACTTCAAAATAAGAGAGAGATAGTCATTCCTTTTCGGGTCTTTCTTCTGATTGAGTCTGGAAGAAAGAGAAAGGCTCAGTTTGGGGCTGGTAGGTCTTTAACCCCTTTCTAACACGTGTGAATCTCCCTTTATAGAAAAGAGGGAAGCTGGGTAGTGGCTCACACCTGTAATCCTAGCACTCTGGGAGGCCGAGGCAGGAGAATTGCTTGAGGCCAGGAGTTTAAGAGCAGCCAAACAAGTGAAACCCTATTTCTATAAAAAATAGAAAAATTAGCCAGGCATGGTGGCATGTGTCTGTAGTCCTAGCTACTTGGGAAGCTGAGGCAGAAGGATCACTTGAGCCCAGGAGTTTGAGGTTTCTGTGAGCTATGATCACACCACTGCACTCTATCCCAGGAGACAGAGCAAGACCCTGTCTCAAAAAAAAAAAAGAGAGAGAGAGACCTCCTAGTAAGCAAGAGTATCTAAGCTAGAATTATTTTATCTTTACCTACTGTTTTCATAAAGCCATACTGGTATTCCATTTTGAGTACTGATAAGAGTTTTCTCATTAAAGTTGTATAAAAGTGAGTTAATTTAAAGAAAAACACTAAGTAGATGAGGTAAGCAGATATGGCAGAAATCATGGAGCAGGTACAGGAGGTACAAATGACCAGACTTTGGGGAAGTCCTGGGCGGGGCACCTATAACTCTTCAGTTCTAACATCAGCCGTTTTTCTAGGAAACTGCCTTAGAAGCTAGATGCTGTTGTTTATCTTTTTTTAAAAAGAGAAGAAGTTAAGGTGTCTTCCTGGGCATTTAATGATGGGATCAACTCTACTTACCGAGGAATTTTCCTTAGCAACTTCAATGCCAGCTGCAAAAACCTTGGCCACACCCTCTGTGAAATGGAGATAGGAAGGAACCCGAGTTAAGTGGCTGGTCTTGGGCCATTATCAGCCTCATGCTTCTGTTTCTGGGAGGCTCAAAGGAGGGAACGCCAGGACTTCCACACTCCCAGAGTAGACAGTAGCTGTCAGCAGCCCTCTAAGCAGAACGTCTGCCCTTGCAGCCATTTGGGGAGTAGGGCTGGTGAAGTCAAAGACCCGTGAGAACCTTTCCCCCTCGGATAAAGGTGAAGCTCCTTGGGTAGTACTCAAGGTTCTCCACCGTCTCCCCCAAACTGTCTCTCATATGCCCAGTCTGCCTGGCCGACTCTGAATCACCCTTCAAGCTTCCTTGACATCACTTCTGGGAAGCCCGTTCTCAATTCTCTAGCACCCCTCCCCATCCAGGTCAGGGCTTCCCATGGGACCCTTGCTTCCTTAGCATCCCAGCCCCGGCACCCTAAGTCATCATTGCCTTTCTGTGCCTATGGTCCCTACAGATGGGGACACGGTGTCATTTCATCCCTACATCCCAGCACCCAGCACAGATCTGGCGCCAGGAAGTGCTCTAGAAAGCTTTGCTGAATTGATTGAAGAGGGTACATGTTAGTGTGCATTGCGGTAACATCAGTTCTGATCCCTCTGAGACTTTCATGGGACTTCCCCTTCCTCCATTGGGTCTCCCCTAGGTTAAGGTGCCTGTGAAGAGTTTGGAGAGGCAAGGGCAAGACTGAGATCGAACGCCAGGTAGATGCGGGTTTCAATTCTATTTAGCTATTCAACCAAAGCAGTTACTGAGCCAGAGTGTTCCTATGGTGTGAAATGGTGATCCTAATCCCCACCACAGAGGTGGATAGGCTGTGATGAATAAATGAGATAATGTGAGAAGAGCAACATCCACAGGCCAGGTACACACTTGCTTATTAAATTATCCACGTGTTTGAACTATAGAAAGTGCAGAAAGTACAGATTTCTTCAGGAAATCGGAACTCATTCTGCCCAAGGGATTGAGGCAGGGAAAGCTCTCTACTTGAGGGCACTTTCAAGTTGGTCTTTGAAGAATAAATAGGAGTTCCCCACTGAATGGGCTGTGAGGCTTAGGAAGTAAAGCCTGGTCAGAGGCATCGAAATGAAATGAGGCGGCTGAGAGTCGCACAGAGAGAGCACTCCCAGCCTGTACGCGGAACTGCAGCAAGAATTCTGGCCAAGAAGATGGAAGGAGCATGGTGGCACACACCTGCAGTCCCAGCTACTCAAGGCTGAACAGGAGGATCGCTTGAGCCTAGGAGCTTATGGCCAGCCTGGGCAACATAGTGAGACCCCTTCTTTAAAAAATAAAAATAAAAAAGAAGAAGAAGAAGAAGAAGGAAAGACTTACCCCAGACCTCTGGGAAGGATTCTAGTCTGGGATTAAGGGTTTAAGATGACCCAAGCAGGGTCAAGGGCCCCTTCATCATAAGTCATATCAAAGGTCAACTGGTCCTTCCCTTTGTGGCTGAGTCACCGGATTACTTCTGCCCCCAAACCTGCCTACTTTGTGCTAGAAGTGAGCCCCACATCGCATGAGTAGGGAAGAAGGGGGAGGCTCCTCCCTGACTCCTGGGTTTGTGTCCAACAGGCTGGGCCCGGAGCAGCCCCCTCCTCCCAGCCCCAGGAGCCTGACCCCCACCTTCTGCGCAGGGCTCCATTTCTCCCTGCAGCCTTGACCCAGGGCAGTGATACCAAATTGAAAAATAAGCCCCCTTTCCTGGGCCTGGGAGGGACAGGAGGAGGAAGGGCCCATTTTCTAGGTCAGATTCCTTGGCCCTGCCCCTCCTCCCCTGCCCATGTTTTTCAAAACTAGACCTTGGGGAGAGAGGCAGAGGGAGAGCATGTGGATGCTTCTGTGTGTATGGCTGAGTGTGTATATCCTGTGTGGAGAGGGGCGGAGAGAGGGAAAGAAGGAGCCTGGGAGTGTACGTGTGTTGTGTGTGTGGAGAGCGAGGGTGACAGAGAGGGAGGGAGAGGGAGAGAACAGAGCTTGGGAGTGTATGTGTGTGGCTGTGTGCAAGAGAGAGGCTGTGGGGTGTGTGTGTGTGTGTGTGTGTGTGTGTGTGTGTGGTGTGTGACGCTCCAGCAGCGAGCTGCACCTTAAAGGCACAGACCCTGCCTCTGCCTGCTCCCCTCCGCCTCCTCCCCTAGCCGGGACCACCTCCCCACCACATCAGCAGAACCATAGCAGGGCCCGTCCCCAGCGACTCGAGCCTGAGGGAAGAGAAGCAAGCCCAGCGCCTCCACAGCTGAGGCTTGAGAGCTCAGAAATGGGTCCTGCAGGAGGAAGCAGAAAGGGGCTTTATTCCCGAGGAAAGCCAGGCCTCCCCCGAGAGCTGGGGGCTGGGAGGGGAGGAGGCCCAGCTCTGGGGCAAGACTGCCTGGGTGGGACCCGAGCTCTCCACCTACTAGGGGTGGGGTCGGCGGAGGGAGTCTACAACCTCCACACCTCTTCCCCAGGCTGGTGGCAAGGGCACAGAGCTGTGTACCCGTCACTGATGGAGGCCGTGGGGGTGTGCACAGGGGCAGGACAGCCGCCAGGGTCTCTGTTGCAGACAGGAAGCCGCTGTCTCAGGTCTGCACTCTCAGCCTCTCAAGCTCCAGCCTCTCCTCGGGGCAGGAGCTTGAGAACAGAGAACTAGGGTATTTGTTTTCTTCCCACAGCAACCTGTCTCCTCCCGTCACTGTCACACCCGGTTGGGGCTCCAAGGCAGAAGGTGGTGGGTGAAGCAGAGGGAGGCTTCTCCCTCTGAAGACAGGGAGGTTTCTCATCCTGCCTCTGCCTCCCATTCGCTGTGTGACTCTGAACAGGTCCCTCACCCTCTCTGGGCTGCTGTTGCCCCCTCTGTACAATGGAGATACTGGGTGCACAGACTCTGCCAGCTCTTCTAGCTGACGTTCCCCTGCTCTGGATCCAATGGTGGGCATCGTTTGGTGAGAAAATGCTTGCACCTAGGAAAAGGATAAGAAATTGTCTAGCTCTGAATCCTCCCTGCTCTATGCCAGAGCCACAAAAACTATTGTGCACTGGAAATGTCCATGGAAATCTCCTGGTCCAAGCGCTCCATTCCCAGTCGGGGAACCTGAGGCTGGGGGCAAGGGGCAGGTGGTGAGTTGCCCAAGATCTCAGGGAGTCAGAGCCTCCAGCTCCGCAGTTGGGCAGGGGCGCTGAGGAAGCAGCCGGAGTGGCGAGGCCGGGAAGAGGAGGAGGAGGAGGAGCAGCCCGGGGCGCGCCCCACAGGCCCGACCCCGCGGGCCCCTTCCGGCCCCTCCCCCAGCCTGCGCACCGTCCCGCCACCTGCTCCCCCGCCCGCCGGGGCGGGGCGGCCGCCCCCGTCCCCATGGCAACGCGCAGCCCCGGCCTGCCTCCCCGGCCTCCCCGCCGCCGCGCAGCCCATCTGGCCCCAAGCCCACCCCAGCTGGGCCGCCTGCGGCCGGTCCCGCCGGGGGCCCTCACAGACCTGCAGCGCCAGGCGCAGGGCGCCTCCCCTTGCCGTGGAGATGGCTGGCTGCTGGGCGCACGAGGTGGATCCGAAGCCACCCTCTTTGGGATCTCACATTCTAGCCATGGGGCAGAGAGAGACCCCCCAAGTGCCCACCCAGCGTGGCAGGAGGCGGCGTCTCAGAATTAAAGGCCAGCTTTCTGGAGACAGCCGACCTGGGTTCCTGTCCTCAAGTAGTGTGCCCCTAAGCATTTTACTTAACCTGTTACTCATCTGAAAAGTGGAACCTATCATAGAACCTGCCTCACAATGGCTGTGAAAAGCCAGTGGGTCAATAAAGAAAAATGGGCTGGTCCGATGGTAATGAGTTATCAGAACTTACTAACCTCAGTGTTGCTAAAGTTGGTATACAACCCCCTACTGCTAAATTTGACTGGCTTTAAAAAATTGTTTTTAAATGCATGGAGTTAGCACTCAATGAATATCAGCTATTATTATTGCTGCAGGCCACAGTGATGCAAGAGAGGGAGAAGTGGAAGGGCCCTAACCCAGCCTGGGGGAGCGGCAGGGGAGGCTTCTTAGAGGAGGTGATGCTGGTTGGAATCTTAGGAAGTACCAGTTAGTCAGGAAGCCCACAAGAGCCTTTGCATTAGCAAAGGCATAGAGGTGAACAGTAGTAGCATGGGTGGGTGGAAGGGTAGGGAGACTGGCAAAGCTCCAAGGGTTGCTGGAGAGTGTAGAAGAACTTGGGCTTTAGTTGGAGGGCACAGGGACAAGAGCCATTGATGGGTTTTGAACAGAGGTGTGATGTAGCACTTTGTTTTCCCAGCGATCACTCTGGCTGCCCTATGTGGAATGGCTTAGAGGGGCCAGTGTCCTTCTGAGGAATGATAAGGCCTGAACAAGGGTGGGTACAGTCATTGGAAGGTGGGGACAGAATCGGGAGTTATTGAGGAAGTAAGTATGGCAGGACGATGACCTAGGGATTGGATGTGGCAATGGACGTGGACACTCAGTGCTTGGCTTGGGCACTGGGAGGGTGGCAGGGCTAGAAGAGGGGCAGGTCTGGGGGAGGAGGAAGATGAGTGTGTAGCAAGGGTGAGGGTGAGGGTGCTGTCTAGCTGAGAACACTTTAGAGTGGAGCCAGGAGGCCTGAGATGGAGAATCCAACGTGGGAGACGTCAGGGTCTGGAAGGTGACAAGTCCCACCGGGGTCTGAGAGCTGCCCCACCAGTCATCAGGGTTGGGGGGTGCGGGTGGGGGTGACTGCTCTCTGATTGAATTCTAAGTGTCCTTTCCCTGGGGGCCATGTGGACGCTGTCCATAAGAAATTCAGGAATTCTGACACAAACTCCTTGTGTGCCATTATCTTTCTGAGCCTTTTGGGGTTTTAGAGGGTTGTTTGGGGGGAGTGGGAGGGGCAGAAGGATACAAGGAGATCACATATTATGCTGACCTGTCCCAGCTATGTTGTTTACCTGCTGTGAGGTCTTAGGCACATCTCACCAGGTTTCAGTTTCTTCCTTGGTGCCCACACTGTAGCGTCATTGTAGTAATGAAACGGGATGCTGGACACGAAGCTCCCAGCACGGCCTCTGACACGAGGAAGGTAGTCTTGTTAAACACGTAAGTTCCAGGATCCTTCCCAAGATCCAGGAATATGAATTTCCAGGGGTGGGCCTGGGAATCTGCGGGTAAAACTGGTCACGATTGGATCAAAGCCTCCAACCACCACCCTGGGACTCCTCTGGCACTGGCTCCTCTGCCAGGCGGCTCCCCTGACATTGCAGCCTGGGACAAGAGTTCAAGTGGCAGCCACCCTGCCAGGTTCCTCCCTCTCTTCCCACCTCCTTCATCCTTTACTGCAAGGGTCTTTGTGCACACGTACTTGTGTCCACTAGGAGGACAGACCCAGGTCCTAGAGGTGGGTACAGGGCCCTTTGGGCAAGGAATTCTAGATTCCAGGTACCTGAAGTGTGATCTAGAATGGTGAGCTTAAGACTATACTTTCAGGGATCATTTCTATAGTTCGTTACTAGAATGGTGAGCTTGAGCCCCAGGTGGGCATAGGCCCTTGGCCCCACACACCCCTCACCTTGTAGGGGGGCTCGGGGCTGGAGGAAGGCACAGGAGAATCCTGTGTTACAGAGTTCAGGGCAGGGGCCAGCTGCCCGGCTCTGTGGGCTCCCCTGCCTCTGTTCCTCTCAGCCTTTCCCACCAAGGCCCTCTGGCCATCCCCCTGCTCCCCAGCAGTCATATCAGGGAGGCTGCAGCCATTTGTCCACCAGCCTGCTACCTGACTAGCTGATGTCACCACAGACATTGCCTCCAGCCACAGCCGCCCTCTGCTGGCCCTGGGGAAGGTGGAATTCTGAGGCCCCCCACACCTGATATGTGCCCAGTCCCTCACTTGTCATGGGAGGTAATATTCTCATTTAAAGATGAGGAAATAGAGGCTGAGAGAAGGCAAAGGAGGAGCTAGCATGATAGAACACCTACTGAATGCCAAGCATGGAGGCAGGTGCTTTTAAATACATGACCATGCAACACCCCTGACAACCTGTCTGAACAATCCCCAATTTACAGGTGAGAACGGTGTCGCTCAGGAAGGAAACTTGCCCAAGGACAACCCAGCTGGTGCAAAGCAGAGTCAGAGTTGAAAATCAGGCTGGTTAGACCCTAGCCCAGACCCCAGGGACCCACAGCAGGTCTCCAGTAAGTCTTGCCAAGAGGAGCTGAGGATAGTTGGAAACTGGGCTTGCCATCTCCAGTGAGGGCCATGGAATGCGAGGAATGTCCACCCCCAGGGCAAGGCCCTGGGCAAGGTGACCTTTGGGGAGATAAAGTCAAATTCCAGTGCTCAAAAGTGAGCCTGGAAGAGACTAGCAGAGGTAGAGCTGGGTGGTACTGCCAGGGACCAGAGCAGCTGCATCCCGGCGCCTGCCCCCCAGGCTCCTCCCCAAGGGTTAAAACTGGGTCACGTGATGGGAGGAGACAATGCTACGGGCCTTAGCCCCTGCTGTTCCCTCCACTGGAATCTTCTTTCCCCTGCTCTCTGCCAATGACATGTCAGCTGCTGGCCTCTAGCCCTGTCCCCAACTGCTACCTGAACATTTCCACTTGGAGAGGCCCAGAGAACTGCAGCCATAGCCATCCAGAACTAAACTCAGCACACCCCCGCCACCTCCCAGCATCCTTCCTGGGAATGCCACCTCCGTCCCTGCTTGGCCACTTGGAAGTCCAGGCGCCAGCCTTGCCCTTCTCCCTCTCACCCCGTGCATCCAAACTCAATCTCCTAATGCCTCTGGGATCTTCTGTCCCACCTGCCACTGTACTCCAGGCCCTCTTCTCTTGCCTGGAGCCCAGCTAGCCCTCTTTGTTGCTTTTGGCAGAATCATACCCAATATACAGACAAGGGCACTGTAGCTTAGGAAGGAGAGGTAACTTGCCAAAGGATCACCCAGCTGATAGGAGGCAGAATCAGAATTAAATTTAAAATTAAATTTAAATTAAGTTTCAAATCAGTTAAATTTGAATGTCAGATAAAACACGAATTTTTTAGTGTAAGTATACCCTAAATATTGCATGGGATATACTTATACTAAAATGTATTAATTATTATCTATCTGATATTTAGATTTATTGAGTGTCTTGTATCTCACCTGGCAATGCTAAGCCAGTGTACTTTACCACTTAAAACTGTCCAGTGGTTTCCTGGGAAACAGAGGATGGACAAAACTCCCGTGCTTGGAGCACTCTTCCCCCACTGCCCATCTCCTCCTCCCCTTCAATTCTCAAAAATCACCTCCTCCAGGAAGCCTTACATAACAGCCATAGGCGGGATTAGGGGCTGTACTGTGTTGTCAGAGGCCACCACACTCCCCTATCAGAGCCCTAGGTGTTCTGTACTGCCATCTGTCCCAGTCAGTAAGCGCTAGTGAGACCAGAATCTTGTTCTTTTGTTCCCTGGTACCCTGGCCCTAGGATCCCACATGGCACTTAGAATGACTTGCTGTGGAACCCCAGATAAACTCATTGCCTTCTCTGGGCCTCAGTCTCTCCATCCATATGAGGAAGGGTTGTCCAAACTGGTCTGTGAGGCCTCTTCCAGCGTCATTCATGCCTGCCCATTTCAACCCGACCTGCACTTTCACGCCGCAGAGCCCGGGCAGCGTGGCCTAGGGGAGAACCCAGAACTCAGCATGGAAGACCCAGGACAAGCCAGCTCCGCCTAGTACTGCTGCACTTCCAGCCATTCCCCACCCTCTCTCTAGCCTGACTTTTCTCCTCTGCCTGGTCCTGTAAAAGCGGGGAGCCCACGGCCAGCCTGGTGAGGCTCTTAGGAGGTTGAAATACCGAGGGAAGCGTGCAGGCCAGGCACACCAGATGCCCTCAAAGGACATGAGATTCCTCCCCACTCTTCCTCTCTGCCAAGAAGGCTTAAATGTCCGGGAGGGGCTCGGCTCAGGCTGGGGCTGCAAGAGCCCCAATGGGAGGGGGGAAGGAGAGAGAAGCCGGGCTGGGAGCGCTCAGGCAAGACTTTAAATCTGGTCTTCGACTTATTTATTTATTTATTTTTAAAGGGCCTGAGCATCTTCTGCAGGAGACTCAGGCATCAGTCAGCTGGACGGAGAGGCGACCTGGCGTGAATCCTCCCACAGGTGTAGGGTTTGGTGTTTCAGCCTAAGTGGGGGGCTAGGAACGTATGGGTGTAGGTAGAACCGACTCTGGGACACGAGACCCCGAGGTGGGGGGCCTTGTCCAGCCTTTGATCCACTAGACTCTCCAGGCACCCCAAATGGACACAGCCTGAGTGGCAGAGGGTGCTTCATGGCTCCAGAAGCTTCCCCACCACCTGTGCCTGACCGGGGCGGGGACATGGCCTGGGGTAGCCCTGCTCTGTGCGGGCTCAACCAATGCTCGCACCAGGCCTTCCCAGGCCCTGTTTTGGTCTGCTCTCCTGGACAGTTTGGGGCAAGGAGGGGGAACATTCCCCTCCAGGACAGACAGTCTGGGACTTTGGAGGGTGAGACCAGAGAGAGAAATCCAAGAAATCCCGGAGATGAATCCGGGTCCTGAGCAGGAGCCTTAGGCCAACGCTCTCCACTGCTCTCTCCTCTCCCCCTGCCCCATGCCTTCTGTTCTTCCCATCCCTCTCCCACCTCCTCCTTCCTCCGCTTGCCTGTCCCCCCCACAACCCCAGCCTGGCTGAACTGGCTTCCTGTCTGCCCATTAATCAGGCCAGGACTGACTCCCAGCCAAAGAGCTAAGAAGAGGAGGGAGGAGGAAGAGGGAGGGAGGGAAGGAGGGATGTGCCCTCACTGAGCACCTGGTCAGCTACTCACCTGCGCCTCCTTATCTCATGCGTCTCCGGCCACCCTGCAAGGCAGCACCTGTTTACAGAGAGGAAACTTAGTCCCCAAGAAGGTGGATGTTCTGCTGAGCTCGCAGCCTTGGCACTTCCCCTCCTCACTCTAGGGCTCCAAGGCCAATCCAGGGACTTAAACAGACCGTGGAGGAGGAAGAGAGTCCAGGAGCCCCAGAGAAGGTCACTCCACCATTCAGACGAAGAAGCCAATGGAGCAGGCAGGAGACCCTGTCCCAAACACGCAGGTGACCTGAGGCAAGTCACTTCACCTTTCTGAGGATCCCTCTGTTCAGTTAAAATCTGGCATGGAGTGACCTTTGCCCCCCAGGGTAAGGTGATAAGTGCCTGGGCTTTGGAGCTAGACTCATTTCAAACTCTGGTTCCACTGTCCCTAGTCAGTCGAGTGGCTAGAGACAAGCCACTCTGCTCTCTGAACGTCACTTCACACCCCGTAACATGGGGGTGACGAGGCCATCCACATGGGGCTTTTCTGAGGACTAGGAGAGGACAGTGCGGTCAGTGGAGGCTGCACACAGCGGGTGAGGGCTGGAGAGAAACCCAATGAGAAGGCGCAGCGGTGTGAGCCGTGGGATCCAGGCCTGCAAAGTCCCCACTGCCTTGCTGGGGGACTAGGCACTTGACAGCCACCACTACCCACCAGTGCCCCACAGGCCAAGCACTCTCAGGCCTGGGAGGGCAGACTCCACACTCACACCTCTGCCTGACCTTTCCGCCCCCTTGGACCCACACCCCGTCCCAGTCCCACCTCTCCCGGCCCATGTCCCTGCCCACGCAGAGCCATCCTGCATCATTCCTCCCCATCCCCACCCGTCCCCATTCTCCCACCCCCAGAACAAAAGGGACTTTTGACATTCTTTGTCTCCTGTAGACTCATTCTGAGAGCAGGGCCCACCAGGCCCTGCAGCTGGGACCTGCCACCTTCCCCCCAGTCCAGGCCCAGCTCTCTGGGGAGGCTTTGCACAGGAGAGGGGGGAGGCAGGCAGAGAAGGAGGGAGGGAGGGGCCTTAAAGGAGCAGAGCCTTCTTTCAGAAAGCTTCCCCATCCCCAAGATCAGATTTGGCAGGAAGGAAACCAGATAAGGGAGGGGGACAAGAGGGGGCCTAAGGAGACTGGGATGGGGCTAAAGTGGGGCAAAACCCACTCTCCTGGCTCCCAGCCAAGGGCTCCTTTCATTCACTGATTTCTCAGTGTGTTTTAAAGGAACTGGTCCCAGTGCTGCCCTGATTCGCTGTGTGACCTTCAGTGAGCTCCTCTGCCTCTCTGAGCATTGGTCTTCCTTGTGTAAAACGAAGGGGAAGAACTGAAGGATCTCTCACATGGGAGATTTCCTGAGCCAGACCCTGGCCAGGTGCCAGGACACCGGAGACAAGCCCCGCTCCCAGAATCTCCGTCTAGGATTCCATCAGGAAAGAACACGAAGTGACTCGAGGAAAAAGTAGTATGTTTCCATTAAAGTAGGACCCCCAAAGTGGTGGAGGAGAACTGGCCTCCAATTGTACGGTCTGGTATAACCTACAAAGCTCTTGTACCCCCTTTTTCTATCAACAAACCTGTAAGACAAGACCAAATGTTGTCCTCTTTCCACAGCAAATGAGGCTGCGGGCTCATAGAGGACAGGCCCAGACCCACTCTGGGAGCAGGGTGTCTGGAGAGAGATGTCTGAGCTGAATGGGGAAGATGGGCCACAGGCAGTGGAGGTTCTGGCCGAGGGACCCACGCGGGCAAGGTCCAGCAGTGGGACAGCAGCCAGGGTCACTTTGGCTGGAGCCCGGGGTGTGCCTGAGGGGAGGAGAGGAAGAGGAGGCTGGAGGGTCTCGGCTGCCAGGCTGAGGAGTTTGTCCTGTGGGTGCCGGGGAGCCTGGGGGACTGTGTGCCAGGCAGCGTTTATTAACTACTATCGTAGTAAAGGGAATGGACGGTGGGGGCCCCGGCGGAGGCCACAGAAGCCGGGACAGCTGTACATACAGGTACCTTCTGACAAAAGGGCTGACATGCTGTTGGGGGAGGGGGCCGTGGTGGGGCTGAGCAGTTCCTCCCAGGAAAGAGGGGAAGTGAGCAGGGAGATGAAGCAGGGAGAGGAAATGAAAGATTAAGTGCATAAAGGCCATAAAGCTCAGAAACGTCCAGGCCGGATGGATTCCCAGTTTACAGATATACTTATGTTCAAGGATGCTCCGCCAGGCCTGACAGCCCAGCAAGAGCAGCCACCCAGGGAGGCACGGGGGACACTGGGCTGGAAGGGACCCCTTGTGCCCTTGTGGTCCTCTCTTGCCACCCTCCTCACCTACCCCCAACTCCTCCCTGGCTGGCTGACAGCCCAGCTGGAAGCAATTGTGGGAGCCCCCAGCCTGGAGAGCTGCATCCCGCAAAGAGCCCTGGTAAATAGCAGCCCACACCCCAGACGGCCTGCAGCACCCCTCCTCCCTCACCCCCCCTTGCAGCCCCCTGCCCGGAAATTTAAAACAACTGCTCGACACAGTCTTAAATCCTCCAGGAAGGAGCTTGGGTTGGCAGGCCTGGGCCCTGCCTGGAACTCCCTCTCCCCCCAGCCCCCACTCTAAGCTCCCCTGAAATATCCTCCCCCTCCCTAAAGTCTTGCCATGGGCTCCCAGCCTCTCGGCTCCCTGTGCTGGCTGTCGCTGCAGGGCACTGCGGCTGCAGCTTGTCCAGATTGCCAGGTAGACTATAAGCATCGTGAGCACAGGGTGGCAGCAGTCTTGTCCCCGCTGTGTCCCCAGCACTAGGTTTACCATGGAACAAATGCACAGTGTGTATATGAAGAATGAATAAACGGGCCTACCGTGTGACCCTGGGCCATCACGCTGCTCTTTGGGCCTCAGTTTCCTCATCTATCAAATGGTCGTGATAACTTTCACCCAATTTCTTTCCCAGAGTTGTGAGAATTAAACAAGCACGTTCTTGCCAGCGTTTCAGTAACCACAGGACTGATGGGTCACAAGGACTGTTGCATTCCTAGCCTCAGTTTGCTTCTCTGTAAAACAAGGGCATAAGTTAAATGCCAACCAGAATCCACTCCCAGCCTAGAGATTCTGACTCTCCAGCCAGAGCTAAGGACGCCCAGACTTTCCTCCTTAACCACCAGCTGGGTGGCAAGGGGCGGGCAGAGGATGTGGTGTCAGGAAAAGAGCCACTATTTTGTGTGGCACCTGACTCGCTATGTGATCTTCTCTGGGCCTCAGTTTCCTTCTCTGTAAAAGGGGAAGAGGTGGGCATAGGATGTCTGCAATGGCCTCTAGCATTCAAGTTCTACGACAGGACACCGTCTGGAGGGCTCTGAGCAGGAGAGTGGTGCGGTCAGAGTCCCGTTCCAGGGCACCCACTCTGGGGTGGTGCAGTTCATGGGGACAGGTGGGGCTTTTGGAATCTGGAGACCCGGAGGGATATTGCCTTTGTCCAGGCAGCAGACACGGCGGCCGCCACACCTTTTCTCATGCTGTGCTCCATGCTTGGTGGCCCTGCCTCGTCCCAGTATCTCTGCTTTTTCAAAGCACCTGTCTGTAAGACACAGTCCAGGGACCGCCTCCTCCATTTAGTGTTTCTAGATTGTCTCTGATGCAGTTAGTCTCCTCCTCCTCTGTCATCCAGTTTCCCAAACATGCACCTTTATCATGGGACGTCTGTTCAAATTACTGGGGTGAGTGTCTGTGTGTCCCAAGGTCAGAGCGGTGCCCTGCCCTCGCCCATGCCATCTCCAGCAGCCGTCACCGGGCCTGGCCCAGAGGAGGCGCGGTCCCTGCGTACTTTGAGTCCACCTGCAGGGTAGGAGATTGGGCTCCAGCCCCGGCTAAACTGCCAATAGCTGTGTGACCTTGGGCAAGTCACTTCTCTTTTCTGGACGAAGGTCTCTTTTGGCCACATAGGAGTTATCCTCATTATTTATGCCCAGGTTGGGACTCTGAGGGAGGGACGATCCTTGGGCTTCTTCCCTTTCCTGTGCCCCATGATCATGACAAGCCATTACACTGTCATTCCAGCCAGAGCCCCAGCTCACTGAGAACCTTGTGCAGGGCTCCTGCACAGTGGTCTTCGCAGAGGGCCGCCCCACAGGCCTGTACGAAAAGGGACTCCTCTACTCCCTCTCCCCACCCCTTCCCAAGGGAGGGAGCACAGTAGGACCTCCATAAACAGTGACATGTGATCAAATGAGTGGCTTTGCAAAGGGCGGCCGGCCGGGAGTATTCACTGCCCAGGCCCAGCAGCAGTGGGCCTCTCTGCCCTGCACCCTCCTGTGCAGCCCTCCTGCTGGGACTAGTCTGGCCTTCCTTGAGCGGTGTGGGGAAGGGGTGCCGTCAGCCCCCCAGCAGATGGGTCTTCAGCGGCACTGTTCTGCCCCAGGCAAGCCCTGCGTGAATCTCAGCCAGAAGCCCTCTCCTCTCCCCCACCCCCACGGGCTGGGACAGACCTCAGCCAGCAGGCCTCCCAGCTTTGATCAATACAGGGCAAGCAGCCAAGGCGGCTGCAGGCTCCATCCTCCCAGGAGGCCCCAGCTCAGCCGGGGTCACATGGGGGAGGGGGCCAACGCCTGGCTCAGGGCCTCAAGGGGGTGGGGCGGGGCAGGGGAGAGCAGGAAAGGCAGGCATCACTCACACAGTCATTGGCTCCTTCGCCCACTCACTGCTCCACACACATCTGTTCAGTCCACAAACATTTAGCGAGCGCCAGCTATGCACCAGGTGCTGTCATGAGCACCGGGGACACAGCAGAGGACAAGATAACAGCTCTCATGGAACTGAGGTTCCAGTGGGGGAGAGAAACAACAGATGAGCGAACAGACAAAAATAAGCGGTAGTTTCTAAAGGTGATAAAAATAAAACCAGCTAGGGGACAGAGTGACGGGGCAGCACTGACAGTGGGCAGGGAGGATAAGGACTGAGCTGAGGGCCACCATGTGGCTCAGGCCGGGAGATCTGCACGCACGAAGCTTACTGGGGTGCACTCCTGGGCTTCACCCCTGCAGGGTAGCGAGGGCAGCAGGGCGGGGTGAAGGGAGAAGTTGGGCTGTGCTGCAGCCACAACAAAGGCCTCAGCTGACCCCACGGAGCTCTGGAGCAAGGATAGCCTTTCAGAGTCGTCCTAGCTCACAGCAGCAGGGCACACTGACCCACCACTGGCGGTGGTCACCCCCTGGAAGGGGCAGGACGTGGGGCAAGCCCCTGTCTTCGGTGGAGAGTCGTTCCCGGGAGAGTTCTGAATGAGGCATGCTCAACCCCAGGGAATGAGTGCCTCCGCCCCGAGGGGAGGTTTGGAAGGCACACCACAGCGTCCACTGCACTCACTTTTTGCGCTAAGATCTAGAGGAAGGGCCTTCCAGACAGAGGGAACAGTGAGTGCAAAGCCCCTGAGGCAGAAGTGAGCTCAGCCTGATCGAGGCACAGAAAGGCCAGCATGTGAAGTGTGCTGAGTGAGGGGCGAGTTGTGGGACAGCAGTCAGGGAGGTGGGCAAAGGCCAGTCCAGAAGGCCCTGTGAACTGCGGGACTTGATGCTAAGGGTAATGGGCTTAAAGAAGAGCATTACCCTGGCTTCTGGGTGGAGAATGAGGGGTGGGCCAGGTATGGTGGCTCACGCCTGTAATCCCAGCACTTTGGGAGGCCACGGCAGGAGGATCACTTGGGGCCAGGAGTTTGAGACCAGCCTGGGCAACATAGCGAGACCCCATCTCTACAAAAAATAACAAAATTAGCCGGGTGTGGAGGTGCACGCCTGTAGTCCCAGCTACTCAGGAGGCTGAGGCAGGAGGATCACTTGAGCCCAGGAGTTCCAGTTGAGGCTGCAGTGAGCTATGGTCACACCACTACACTCTAGTCTGGGTAACAGAACGAGACTCTATCTCTTAAAAAAAGAAAAGAAAAAAGAAAATGGGGAATGGGAACAGGGAGAGCTGCTGGAAGCCTTGGGAGAGGTCTGCGGGTGGTTTAACCAGGACAATCATAACTTAGGAACTGACTGCCGAGGTGAGGGAGGCCCGGGATGATACAGGGGCCCAGGAAGAGGCCTCCTGAGACACCTTGGGCCGCCGCGGGATGTTGCAGAGGTGCTTGCAGCATCCCATGGGGTTACTAAACCAGGGGAATTTGATTTTTCCAACCTCAAGATTCTGGAATATTGTGGAGTTGAGAAAGGAGCCTCAGAAACTCCTGGTTCCTCTCCCCAACCTGGGCAGGAATCCCCTTTCCAAAGTGGCGACTGGCGAGAGCACAGCCACGCTGTGCCCCACAGGGATGAGGAGCTCACACCCTCATCCACCACGCTGCTGGAAATTCCGAGAGCTGCCTCCTTATAGCTGCTCCCAGAGGCACCTGCTCTGCTCTGGCCCACACTGACCATATCATTTCTCCCTGTCCCAATAGCTCCCAAAAGGCGAGGACATGGTCCCTGTCTTCACCCCCACCCCACATCTTCTTGCCTCGTGATCTCTCCTGGAGAGGGTCTCAGACTGTGTCCCCTCCCTGTCCCTAGCCTGGTCCCTTTCCAGCCCACCAACACATTGCTGTGATTTGTGTCTGATTCCAGAAAGGTATGGAGAGAAGTCATTCTGCAGATTTGTAAGGGCAGTACAGTTTCTTCCAAGACCTGATGCATATGGAATCACAAAGAAGCTGGGAGTTAGGAGAGCTGGGTTTTAGCCTGTTTATGTGACCTGGGACCAGTCCCTTCCCCTCTCTGGGCTTCATTTACTCTTCTGTAAATGAGGCTGGCCAACTGGATGATATTTAAGAACTGTCCAGGACCAAAACATCGTGCGTCTATGTGTAGATTCATTCTTCAAACCCTGAGCCAAGGGACTCACTGTTTTCTTTTCTTCTGACTCCTGGGTCAGAGAATTCCATGCTCTTAGGGCTGGAAAGGCCTCCAAAAGTCTAACTCCCCCACCTCCAGAGCCACTTGCTCTGTTGAACTGGCAAATCAGTTGACTGTCTACCTCCAGAGCTTGTACTCCTCCACACACGGGAATCTCATTACCTTTATTGGACAGTTTTATTAGAAAGTTCTTCAGCTAAACACAAAGATTCTATGATTCTATGAATAACATGGTGACGCTTATCTTACTGTGTGTCATTGCTCCCCCATTCATTCATTCAACAATATCTGTTGAGCCTCCATCAGATGACGCAAAGGCGCTCACAGCCAAGTGGTGGAGCAAAATCAAAATTGAAAAGATAGCCGGGCGCAGTGACTCACGCCTGTGGTCGCAGCTACTTAGGAGGCTGAGGTGGGAGGACTGCTTGAGCCCAAGAGTTTGAGACTAGCCTGGGCAATACAGTAAGACCCTGTCTCTTAAAAAAAAAGTAATTCATGTTTTTTGAAGCATTTACTATGGCCTATCACTGTTTTAAGCACTGTGTATACATGATCTCATCTATCTTCACAGCAACTCTACGAGACATGTATCCATATTATCGCCTCCCAATGAACAAACAAACAAAGTGAGGGCTAGAGAGCAGTCAGGGTTCCCGTAGGAAACGCATAGCAAATGAAAGCGTTTCTTGAAGAGTTTATTAATAATAAAGGGACTATTTACAGAGGTGAGGGGAGGGCTTAGGAAACCTACTGGGGTGGTGCATGCCCTGGGGTTGACAACAGTGGGGAGCCCTTCCCACCTACAGGTCTGAAGGGGAAGGGGTGGGAAGGCTGTCACCAGGACCAGGTGAGAGCTAGGGCTGTGGCAGAGAAGCCACCTGACAGGAGCTGTGACCACAAGAGAGTGGGGGTGAGAGGTGAGAAACCGATACTCCTTTCCCTCTTCCCTTCTGGGGCCTCCCATTGCTTGAGTCCACAGGAAATGAAGGCGAGGTTTCCTAGGCGATATGGTCCACACAGGTCAGCCTTCTGGGGCTCAGTGCCAGGAGGAGAGAGATAAAGAATAGCTCTTGAGGAGGGGGTGGTGTAAACTGAGGACAGCCGAGCCAGAGAGTAGGGTAATGTGCCTAAGCTCTCAAAGTCAGTGAGTCGTGGAGCCGTAAGTACCGTGTTCAAGTTTCAAGAGCATGAAGGAGTGAGTTGTAGGAGGGTTTGGGGAAGAACTCACATGAAAGAACCTGGAGGATAGGCAGGAGTTTGCCAGATAGAGAAAGAGGAAAGAACATTCCAGAACAGCACATGCAAAGGCTGGAGATGGGCAAGAACCCAGCCTGTTGGGCAGGGGTGAACTCTGCGGGGCTGGGCAACAGTGGAGAGGTTCCTACAGAGGGGAGGCTGGAGAGGGAGCTCATGAGTGTTCCTGCAGGAACGAGGTAAAGGCACTGCTCATCCATTAATTTGTTAAAAATACATATTGATTGAGCACCTGCTCTTCGCCAGGGACTGCTCTAGGAGATGAGATTACAACAGTTAAAAGTGCAGTCATTGTCCTGACCTCACGGAACTTCCGGTCTTGTCAGGGGACGGTCATGATCAGTGCTGTGAAGAAAAATCTGCATTTCTTCCTGTAAGCAATGGGTGACTGGATGGACATTGATAGTTTTGACTTTTTAATGTCTATTTTTTTTAAACTGTGGCATAACTTATAAACATTAGATTTTCTAAATCTTAAGGAGAACACCTGATGAATTATAACCACCCCTTAAAACAAGATTCAGAACATTTCCAGAGCCTAGAAGGCTCTCTCATGTGCCCTCCCGGCCACAATATAGAGTAACCACTATTTTGATCCTATCACCTTTATTTGTTTGCCTGTTTTTGAAACCCATATAAATGGAATCATATACGTAGTATGTACTTGTTTGTGTCTGGCTTCTTTTGCCCAACATTATCTCCAACAGATTCATCTGTGCTGCTGCATGTGGCAATTTTCTGTTCTCTCTCATAGTTGCGTGACATTCTCCTGTATGAACGCACTACATTTTGTTTATTCATTCTACTGTTGGTGGACATTTGAGCTGTCTCCAGTATTTGGCTACTATTATAAATAAATGCTGCTATGAACATTCTTGTACATCTCTTTTAGTGGACATGCACACACTCCTTTCTGTTGAACACATACCTAGAAGTAGAATTCCTGAGACATAGGGTGTGTGTGTCTGTGTGTGTGTGTGTGTGTGTGTGTGTGTGTGTGTGTGTGTGTGTAGATACACAGATATATAGATATATTTAGAGAGAGCATTGGTAGATAGTTCCAGTTTTCCAAAGTATTGTGCCAATTTATACTGCTGCTAACAATGTATGAGAGTTCTAGTTGCTCCACATCCTTGCAAACACCTGAGAATGTCAGTCCTCATTTTAGCCATTCTGGCAGATATATAATGGTATCTCATTGTGGTTTTAATTTGCATTTCACTGATGACTAATGATATATAGCACCTTTTCATATGCTTATTGATGACTTATTGAAGTGTGTGTTAAAGTCTCTTGCCTAATTTCTTCAAAAAGTAGGTTGTCTGGTTTTGTTTTCTGGATGTATAAGATTTCTTTAAATATCCTGGGTTTGAGTTCCTTTTTGGATATATATATTGCAAATATCTTCTTCAGTCTGTGGCTTACCTTTTCACTCTCTTATTGGTATCTTTTGATGAACAGAAGTTCTTTTTTTTTTTTGAGACAGAGTCTCACTCTGTGGCCTGGGCTAGAGTGCCATGGTGTCAGACCAGCTCATGACAACCACCAACTCCTGGGCTCAAGTGATCTTTCTGCCTCAGCCTCCCAAGTAGCTGGGACTACAGGCCCGTGCCACCATTCCTGGCTAATTTTTTCTGTTTTTAGCAGAGATGGGGTCTCGCTCTTGCTCAGGTTGGTCTTGAATTCCTGACCTCAAGTGATCCTCCCACCTTGGCCTCCCAGAGTGCTAGGATTATAGGCGTGAGCCATTGCGCCCAGCTGAACAGAAGTGCTTAATTGTAATGAAGTCCATTTTCTGTATCAGTTCTACTTTTTTTTTTTTTTTTTTTTTTTTTTACAGGGTCTTGCTCTGTCACCCAGACTAGAGTGCAGTGGTATCATCATAGCTCACAGCAACCTCAAACTCCTGGGCTCCAGGGATCCTCCTGCCACAGCCTCCCAAGTAGCTGGGACTACAGGCGCACACCACCACACCTGGCTAATTTTTCTATTTTTGGTAGAGACGGGGGTCTCACTCTTGCTCAGGCTGGTCTCGAACTCCTGAGCTCAAGTGATCCTTCTGCCTCGGCCTCCCAGAGAGCTAGGATTATAGGCGTGAGCCACCTTGCCTGGCCAAGTCATGATGTTAACCATTTGTCTATATTCTCCTTTCAGACTTTCAAAAGCTTAAAAAGTCCCTCCATGGATCTGAAAATAAGGATCCTATTCTTCCATTCTCATGATTTTTGAGGCTGTGTCCATGTTCACTTGGCCTCCACAGTGACGCCCAGGCATTGCCACTCCCCTGCTTTGGACCTTCTGTAGCTCCCCATTGCCTACACCCTCACCTCCTACCTGGCCTGGTCCTCCGTGATCTGGCCCAGGCTACCTCCCTCACCTCATCACCCATGCAGCATCTCACCTCCCTCTGTGTATCAGTCAGGAATTTTGGTTGCCGGTGATAGAATCCACTCAAGTATGTTAGAGCAGAAATAGCGTCTGTTACAGGTTGTTAGGTAATTTAGAGCACCATCAGGAGGGTGAGAAGAGCAGACTCAATAACAAACATCACGTCTAGGAACAAGGCCCCCACCAACCTGCAGAACTGGCCATCCGGGGACTTGCCGTTGCTGCCACCACCATAACCAAACACCAAGGCTAAGGCCTCAACTCCAATAGCCTCTGCTACTGCCACAGGCTCCAATGCCACATTGGTGTCAGAGATTCGACCTTGCCACCTGTGCCGCACCTCTCCCCACACCAAGCAGATGCAGGTCCCACGACTGCACAGCAACATGCAAGCTCCTCTAGGGCCTCTTTCCTCATGTTGCTCCCTCCGGAATCAAAGTTCTGGGCAAGTGCATCTGATTGGCAGAGCCTAGGTCCCATGTCTGCCTCCTAGATGCAAGGGAAGCTGGGAATTGGAGTTCTGTCTTCTACCTTGGGAGGGTGGGACTCATTAGGGAGAATCACCTCAAATACAGAAAGACTATTCAAAAGATGGAAAGCGGCTGGGCGTGGTGGCTCATGCCTGTAATCCTAGCACTCTGGGAGGCCGAGGCGGGCGGATCGTTTGAGCTCAGGAGTTCAAAACCAGCCTGAGCAAGAGCGAGATCCCGTCTCTACTAAAAATAGAAAGAAATTAATCGGACAACTAAAAATACATAGAAAAAAAAAATTAGCCGGGCATGGTGGTGCATGCCTGTAGTCCCAGCTACCCGGAGGCTGAGGCAGGGGGATTGCTTGAGCCCAGGAGTTTGAGGTTGCTGTGAGCTAGGGTGATGCCACGGCACTCTAGCCCGGGCCACAGAGTGAGACTCTGTCTCAAAAAAAAAAAAAAAAAAAGATGGAAAGCTATGAATATGCCAAATATCCTCTCTATACGTGTTGTCCCTTCAGCCTGGAATGCCCTTTTCTGTACCTAGAGAACTACAACTTATTTTTTGAAGGCATCCTCAGTGTCACCTCTTCCAGGAAGCCTTCCCTGACCATCATCCCACCCCACCCCTGCCTGGGTTGGGTTAAGTGCCACCCTAGTGCCCCATAGACTTCATGGCACTGATCACAACATGCTAACATGTTATGATTGGCCTCCCCCTGAGCTCACCAGATTATGAACTCCCTGGGGGCAGGAGCTATATCACTGAACTCTTGCCATAGGCCTGACATCAATAGAAACTTTGTGCGTGAGTGTTGAATGAATAAATAGACAAATGAATGAATTAATGAATGAAGAGGGTCAGTTCTGCTCTACCTGGACTTTGACAGAAACAGAAGTTTTTCCCAGGGAAACTGAGGCACAGAAGAAGAGATATAGTTGTAGTGGTGGTAGGTGCCAAACAGAAGTGAGCAAGGGAGAGAAGAAGCTGCTAATATACCAGACTGGATATAACGAATAGAGCTGTTAACATTGTTTAAACAAGTACAGCCTCCTGGTGCTCTGTCTGCTGTAGAAAGAAATACCTGGAGAGGGATGAAGAGGAAATATTTGTGGATAGAATTTTTGGGTTCCATTTGGAACCAGATAGCGTCCTCTGTGAGTTCCTAAGCCAGTAAGTTGGATCAGAAAGAGAAGTCAGATAGACTTGGCTTCGAAGCCCTCTTCTGCTACTGGTTCCCTGAGTGGCTTGTCAAGTGTATGATCTTCCCTGAACCTCAGTCTTCTCATTTATAAAATGGGGATAATAATGTCTTGTACCTCCTGGGTGGGTGTGAGGAGTACCTGAAGCAAATTGTGGAAGTGTGTGGCACATGGTTGGCCCTCAGAAAACAGGTCCCCTCCTGTCCTAAACCAGAAGCCAATCTTTTCTTCACTCTCCCACCGGTACTTCCCACAGCTTTCCTCCCCACCCAAACCACACCTCTTTCCCTTTTGTGACACACGGTAACTTTTGTATGCTTTTTACAATGCTTACTTAATTCATTGAAACCAAAAAAGTAACTTAAGAAACTACCTTACCAGTGTGAAGTGACGTCAGTATAAGTAGCTGGGCAGAGGTTTGGCCATACTCAGCCTCCCAGGGATGTTCACACCATACACACGCAAAGCCACTGGCAGGAATGTGGGTGCCACCTCCCATCTCCAAAAGCTAGAGTGTAAGTGTGAGTAGAGTGGTACATGGAACATTCTAGAAGCATTAGGGCAGGATGGTAGCCACCTATATTACTTTGTTCAGCATGTGTTCCCCCTTCTTCGGTGACAAAGCCTCCTTCTCCTTTCAGGCTCTGCCTTTCTGTTGGCTCCAGTGAGGCCACCTTCAGGCTGGCCTGGCTCGTCAGAGCAGCCCATCATCTTCAGCACAGTGACTGGTCCTGAAGAGGTCACATGATCCAGGTCAGGCCAAAGAGAGGAAAACCTGGGGTTCTTGGCAAGAGCTACCAGGAGAGAAATGTTGCTTTTTCATGCAGGTTTCCAAGCTGGTAGAACGCAAGCCTGGAACCATCAGAGGCCATCTTTGGGGTGGCCCTCTGGGGACAGCCTGTCTGAGAATGAAGCCAACGCCAAAGCAAGCAGGGCGAAGTGTTGGAAACACATATGTAATGGTGGTACTTGAGTCCCTGGACCCATCCAAACCCAAAGCTGATGCTACCCTTGGCTTTTCCAGCTACATGAGCCAAAAAATTCTCTGTTTTGTTTAAGCCAATTCGAGTTAGGTTTCTGTCAGATCCGGAATCTGTCAGATCACTAGATGTGGGAAATTTTTTCTATTTTGAAGATCACGTTAGGAAAGAGCAACTTAACAAACTAGTTATAGTGGCAGCCTCGCCAGAGAGCCCAGGGGGGCTTGTGAGGCAGGGCTGGGTGGGAGACTCATTTTCTCCATACGAATACAGTTGTATACCTTTTCAATTTTTTGGCCATGAGAATATATTTTCTGTTTAAAAAAATTCAATCGTTTACATTCAAACCATGTAACTTGTCGTTTAAAGAACAATAGAAACATTTTGCTTGCTCACCTAAACAAATGTATTTCCTAATTATGTTCTGTCATTTTAGAAAATTTAAAAAATACCAAAATATTATAAAGAAGAAAATTAAAAGCCTCCATAACCTCACTATGGTTGGCATTTTAAAATATTTCTTGTTGGTCTTTCCTGAATTGCTTTTCACATCTTTTTATTCAGTCTTACTTAGTCCCTACAACACCCCTATGAGGTAAAGCCCCCATGTCCCATTTTACAGAGGAGAAAACTGACACTTAGAGAGGAAAGTGATTTGCTCAAATTCAGAGCTACTGATTGATGCATTATCACACACAGACACACACATGGTGCACGTGTAATTTGGGAAAAGATTTTCTCACACTATATAAGTAGTTTTTATTATGTTTTCACTTCAAAGTATATCATAAACATTCTCACATGACATTCACTATTTCTCTAAAACATGATTGTTAATGGCTCTAAAATATTCTCTGACATGACTGATGTATTATTACTTTATCTGTGTGTAACCTATTGCTGTTACAACTGTCTCGATGTGTCATTCTTATTAATCGTGTTGTGATAAACTCTCTAGTGTGTGACTACTCACATACTGATTATTTGTTCACGTTCATTCCCAGAAGTTACTGAGTCAAAGTACATGAAGCTTCCTGACACAGGGTGCCACCCTGCCCTTCAGAAGGACTGATCCCAGGAACAGTCCCAACAGCTTCCACGAGCATGCGCAGGCCATCAAAGTCTCTCTGGCACTGGTCACTACTGTACTCCCCTTTCTATAACAAAAGGAGCATCCACATTTGCACTCACCGCTCTTGGGTAGAGTATGAAGGGTCTCAGATGTGGACAGGATGGCAGGCTCCAGAATTTCCTGTTACTTTTGTCTTTATTACTTGCATTTATTACTTGTCTTTATTACTTGGTCATGGGCCTTCTTGTAAGCTTCATCTCTAAGTTGGGGATGGAAGAAAATCCAAACAGGATTAAGCAAAGGGAAGAAGCAAGTGAGAATACGAGGAGAATGAAGAGAGTGAATCGGTGGCAGAGCGAGTGCTCAGGGACATTCATGTCTACATTGAACTCCAGGTAGAATCAAGATCTTAACATAAATGATGAAATCATAAAAGTGTTGGAGGAAAACATGGATGAATTATGTCATAACCTGGGAATGGACAAGGACTTTTGGGCATGACATTAACCTAGAAGATATTAAAGAAAATAATGATAAATGTGAGAACATAAAAAACTTTAAATTTCAATATGGCAAAAAAAAAAAAAAAGCTGTAAACAACGGCCAAAGATAATTAACATAGGCAGAAAAACTGGTCTAATTCATTTTATAAACAAAAGTCTAATTTCATTAAAATAGA
>NW_012138302.1:13616315-13785386 GCF_000956105.1 Propithecus coquereli
TGTCAAGGTTACCTGTAGGACCAAATCCAAACTCCCTATTGGGGTCCCCCAACATAACCTCTCGCCATGTCCCCTAACGCTCCGTGTGCTCCACACTTCCGTGATTTTACTCCACTCCTCATCCACCATTCCCTTGTCCCCCAAGCTCTGCCTGGAAACTCCTCCTTATTCTTCAAGCCACACCCAAGTACTTTCCCCTCTTGGCCAGTTCTCCAGATTTTCCATAAGAAAATACTCGCTCCCTTGTGCCACATTGCATATCCCTCTATCTTAGTTCTTATACTTTCCTATTAAACTTTATATTCGTGTCTGTCAGCTTTATTAGACTTGGAGCTCCTTGAGGGCTCGATATCTAATATCTCAGCATAGTTAATGCTCGCATGGAATGAAGAAATGACCACACCACTTGGCATGTCTCCATCCTACCAGTTTGTCCTTGCTTGGCAAGCTCTCTCTCCTCCTTGCCTTTTCATCATGGTTCCCTAAAAGTAACGGCTGATAAGTGACCATGGGCACTGTCCCTATGGAGGAAAGCTGGCTTGGTATGCATGTATAGTACATGCACACGTGAGCACACAAACACACAGACACTCTTGTGTTTCACAGTGTGATTCCATCCTGTGCCCATAAAGCCATGAAGCCCTCCCCAATGCCCAGGGCCAAGAGCAGACCTTGGTCTAAGCAGACTCACTCCTAGATGCTGTGCCACTTGGACCCGCTTTTAGTTCAGTGGAGCACACCTGTTCAGCACTGTTGGCGAGAATACAGGTATGTCTTTGCCGTTGTCAGGCAGGAGGAGCACAGGTGATAAAGGCGAGAGCAAATGGACACCCTCCCCGTGAGAGTCCAAGTCCTCTGGTACATCCGGGGAGGACCATGGAAGGCCACACCCTCACTACACATGCCTCAACCCTCCAATTTTACAAAAGGACCTTTCAAGAAATACCCTAGGAAAATGTTTTATTTGCTTTACAACAGCTTTTGAGTTCACTCTCTATGATGTCATGGGCTGCATGCATTAGGGTTTTTTAGTCTTAAGCAACAGAAATTGACTATGGCTAACGTGAGCCCAAAAGGAATCTGTTCAAGGGCTACGGTGCAGCCTGCAGGACTGAGGGGAAAGCGGAACCATTAGGATTTGGCGGACACTGTGGGACTAGTTCTGGAGGTCCACACAGCAGGAACCAGCAGTATGCTTTTTGAGGCCCATGTCAGACACTCTTGTGCCTTGCTCACACCCTCTCAGGCTCACCTCTTCCACCACTGTGGTCTTTCCTGCAGGAGTTTTGACCCAACGTGCACGGACAGTTCTTCATCTCGAGACGGGGTGTGCCGTGGCCTCTCACCTCCTGCTCCAAGCTTCTCTGGTGCAGCCATCTGAGGTGTCCATGGGAGCTTGCTGGGCACTCATACATGGGTGTCCCAGAGAAATGGGGGTGCAAATCCTTACCCAGTGGGGACAGGAGCCAATGGACACACACCTCTGCCTTTCACCTCCCCCCAAAGACGGTTCTGAGACTCATGCTCTACTCCTCAGAAAGTTCTAAGGGGCTGGAGCACCCAGCCTGATAACTCTTGTGTTAGAGTTCTCTTCCCTGTTTCTCTGTCCTTGTTTCTCTCTCCTGCTCCCTGGAATCACTTCCCAAATGCACTTCCCACACCCAAGTCCTGGCTCAGGCTCTGCGTGCAGGGGAGCCCAGACTAAGACAAAACCCTGCCTTGGGGATGAATTGACAACCCGTGAGACAGGCCAAGGTTCAGATGCCAAGGGGAAGCATTTAATTGGTTAGGCTCAGATGAGGGTCCACCCTTTGGCCAGCCTGGTGGCAGTGCCCCCACGACTCTATCCAGCGGTGGAAGGATAGTTCCCCAAAGCAAATCAAGATGGTGCCTCACACGCACCACATCTGAACTAGACTCTGTTCCCACACAAAGCTTCTCTGGCATTCCCTGCCTGGTACATGGCGCACTGTCCTCCCAACGCCCAGAGCTGATGAGGGAATCTCATCTCCTGTCTTCGCTACCACAGCCAGTTATCTCCAGCTTAGCAACGCAGCCACCTTACAATTCCTCGACTCTCTCCTGCCCTCCATCTCTCCCCGCGCACATCCGCCTGCTAACTGTCTCCCTGCACTTGCTCGTTTCTGTCTCTCTCTCAAATTGTTCCTAGCCACCAGACTGATTTGCCTAAGAGACAGATTTGAACAAATCGCTTCACTGCTTACAACTTTGACCAAGTCCTATGGCCCTCAAGATACAGTCCAGGCACCTGAAATGGCATAATCTTGTCATGACCTGGCCCTACTGGCCTCTCCATTGTCAGCTCTCTGCTCTGCCCTCCCCGCCCCCAGCTTCCCCTGCAGCCATGCTGAATCGCAGGCCATTCTCTTTATCTACTCCTGGTGCCTAGAGTGCTCTTCTGCATAGTCAGTGTGCTTTCAGCGGCAAGTAACAGACTGGACTCAAACTGGTTGAAACAATCAGCAAATGCCATCTCCCCAAAGACGGCCCCCAGCCCTCTGCAATCAGCCCCACAGTGTTGAGGAGGGAACCCTTTCTGTCTCTTCTCTGCTGCCCCTGGGGTTAGATTCACTCTAAAGCTGAATCCTCTCTGGGTTGGAAAAAAATGGCAGCAAATTCAAACTTCGCACCCAGACATGACAAGGTTCACAGGAAGAAAAATGGACCATGTCTGGTGTCTCTTTTTAGGTGCTCAGAAACTTTTCTCGGAAGCCCCTCACAGACTTCGCCTCACCTCACATTGGCCAGGATGGTCACACACCTGTTCCTGAACCAACCACCAGCAATAGAAATGAGGTTATGATTGGTGGAAGGGGTGCCGGGTGGTCAACCTCCATGAATACAACGCCTGCCTTCTTCATTTGGCTAATTTTTTTCAAAACGCAAGTGTGATCTCCTCTGGAAAGTCGCCAAAGAGCAACATCCCTCCTCTCCTGTGTCTGTCTGCCCCACCAGACTGCAAGCTCTTTGCTGGCAAGGAGCTGGCTCCGATTGCCTCTCTGTCCCCAGAGCCTAGCTCAGGAGAAACTCAATTCAATTCTTGAATATTTCTGTAATTAAAAAAAAAAACACTTTATTCTTTAAATCAAAATATATTAATATCTTACCATACCTTCTGTCTGCAACCAGCTTTTTCCATTTAACAATACGGTATAAAAATCTTTCGATTATACCATTTTAAAAGCTACATAATATTTCATGGTATTGACACGCCGTGCCACAAATTACTCAACCCCTATGGATTGTTGGTCATTTAGATTGTTTCCAGTTTTTTTCAGCATTATAAACAATGTTGCGGTAAACTTCCTTTTACATAGATCTTAGACACTTGTATTACTTCCTTATGATAAATCCCTGAGAGTGGTGTGTGGTTTTAAAAAACCAAATGGCTGCAAATTCTTTAATACGCCTCCTATTAAGAGGTATGGCCTACGTCCCCTCCCCTGAAATCTGGGTGAAGCTGTGTTGTTTTGACCACTAGAAAACAGCAGAGGTGACAATATGTAACTTCTGAGGCCAGGTCATAAAAGTCCATGCAGCTTCCTACCTTGGTTTCTGGAATACTCCCTCTCAGAACTCTCCTTTTTGAAATCCAGCTGCCATGCAGTGCCCAAGCCACACGGAGGGGCCACAATCCCAGGTGAGCCCAACTTTGAAGTCACGCCAGTCTAGGCACCAGGCATGTGAGAGAAGCAGCCTCTAGAAAGATTCTGGCTCGGAGCTCTTGGAGTCTTCCTAGCTGAGGCCCCAGATACCGTGGAGCAGAGAATAGCCATCCCTGCTGTGCCCTGTCCAAGGTCCACCGAATCCCTGAGCACAATCAAACAGCTGCTGTTTGCATCACTAAGTTAGGGTGCTTGGTTATGCAACAATAGTACCTGGAATAAAGGAAATTTCTCCTGTAAAAAGTATACACATTGAAAACCTTTCGACTCTTTTTTTTTCCTTTTTTTTTAAGGCTGGTCAAGTGAAGCAGTGGGAGTAGAGAAGGAACAAAGGAATCTGTAATCGGTTGTGATCAGTTAGTTGTAAACACCACTGCAGTCAGACCAACCCTTTTGACTCTTTAATAAATATTAAATTAAAATTTTATAGCCTAATGCAAATGTTTTCACATTTGTCCACTTTGAGAAATTGCCTCCATGACACAGTGGGGAAGGTGTATGGCTGGGCGTTACCTTGAACAGGCTTATTACCATGTCTGCTTTAGTCTGGGTTCCCTGGAAACGGACCCTGATTTAGAGAGCAGTGACCCAAGGTTTACTGGGAAGTGCTCTTGGAAGATGTATTAACACCTGCAAGGAGGGTAGGAAGGCAGGACTGGGCTGCCCTGCAGTGGCTTTACCTAATCCCACGGAGGGCCCTGGAGCTGAGATGGCCCTTCATAGGTGTCCTTCGTTGAAGCAAGGTTGCCAGCTGGACATTGCAGCTCCACATTAGCTAGCCATTGGCCATGGGCCACCACCTGGGAGGGGACATAACCTTGAGTAAGGATCTCTGCAGCCCAGGAAATTCCTTGTGAGAAATACAGCTGGGGACATCTGTGGCCAATATTCCAAGCAGCTTAGGCTGAGTACATCAGCCTTGAAGCCGGGGTCTAGGCAGAGGATCCGAGTGCCCGCTACAGTCCACCCCTTGCACGGCTCTTATCCATTTGTCTGCAAAGTTTGATCCATCTGGGAATAGCTTCTCTAGGTTTCTGGTTGTGTTTGTTTCCTCTGAAACCCAAAAGAGAAGGGTTAGTGAGATGAACTACAGAACCAGCTGGAGAAGTTGATCCAAAGGCTGATATTTGCTGTCACCCTCTTCCACCACCTGATCTAGAGTCCCCCTACCTTTTGCTAGTATTTCTTCTTATTTATTTATTCATTTACCTAGAGATGGGATCTCACTATGTTGCCCAGGCTGGCCTTGAACTCTTGGGCTCAAGCAATCTTCCAACCACAGACTCCCAAGTAGCTGGGATTACAGGCATGTACCACTGTGCCCGGCTTGTCAGAATTTCCTCTGATTTAGGTAGCTTGCCTGGGGGAGACCAGACCTCAGCCCTGAAGGGTCTGAGCCCTGGGTTACCATGTTCTGCTCAGGCCATGGCTGCTTTACTTGTCCATGTATCAATAAAACCAGGCATGGCAGCAGCACCAGAGGACCCCACCATGGGTCATCTGAGCATGACACATTCTTCCCTGTTCCTACGATTTAGCAACACACCCTACCTCCTACTGATGACCAGGGACAAGTGTCTCCACCAGGATGGTGATTCCTTTCCTTAGCTCAAGCAGTTCAAAACAATCAGGCAGCAAGCATTTGTAGCTTAAAGTTCAGTGGAACTCTTACTGTTCCCCTGATGGGAACAATCCCCCTCTGAGAGCTCTAGACACTCAGGACCTCATGTTGCAGGGACAGCAAACTCCCTTTAAGGGGTGTCATTTTGGGTGAAGTAGTTCCCTGCAATCAAAGGTAATTACCAGAGCAGCCAATACTCCCTAAAGCTGCTTAGCGTGTTGGCCTTGGAGAGGGTATCTTGGTGAAGTACCACCATAGTATCCCCTGCAACATCTGAGATTCCCTTCCCTTCCCATCAGTTTGGAATAACAATGGCTTTTTGGCATGAGTATTGGGAAGCAAATAAGATAATGTATGTTAAAAATCTTGGAACTTTACTCGACAAAAATTAGATTCTATTCCCTTTATGTCAAGAGCTCCATAAGTGATCATATTTCCCTTTTTGCTTTGGCCAGCAGCGAGCTTATAGCTTCATTTAGTGCTCATTCACAGCAGATATATAGCTTGTTTTCATTCTCTTTTTATTTCCTTGGCCTTCCTCATTTTTTTTTTCTTTTCTTTTTTCCTTTAACATTAAACACAATCCCTTCGTTACAAGCTCTTTGAACTGGAATCATGTTTGCAGGGGGGTAGGGGGTAAATAAATGCCCAGCAGAGGAACTTGCTGCTCTGAAGACAGTTCATTTTCCAAGAAGTAACAATGTCTCACCTAGAATACTGCCCCAGCACCTTGCTCAAACCTAGCCAAGCACTTCACTACTGGGTATTTGATTTGTTTTGGCATCTGCCAACCAACCGGCACCTAGGCGTGGGAATCCCTCCATGTAGAGGGTGACTCATAGCTCTGACAAGTTGGGAAAATACAAAACAGGTACCTAAACGGGGGATTAGTGCTATCAGGCACTCCATCAGCCAGAGACACTGCTGGTAATCTTTATTCCTGCTCTCTTTCTGGGCTTCCCACCCCTCGACCCATCCCCAGATGGCTTAGTCAGTTGTTCCACCTTGCTATTGGAAGTGAGCCACTTAGGGGACAGCATGGAGCATAGTGGCCAGGTGTCATGGCTGAGCTGGGTCCTCCCACTCCAGGCTGCCCATCAGCTTTGGGCCCACCCTCGGGGCATCTGGGAGACTAGGTCACGGAGTCAGCAGGCCCCAGGTGGGCTCAGCCAAGTTCTCTGCCTTGAGATCCCCTCACTGTCTCCAGGCTAACCCCCTGAGCTCCTGCCTCCCCCTCTCCCCTTCCTCCACAGGAGGCCTTGGAGGGCCAGTGTATATGGTGAACCACACTCGGGAGTAACACTTGCTGAGCTGCCACGTTAGCAGAGCCTCTAGCTGAGGGGCTCCCTCCACCCTTCTCCTACCATCTGTGGTTCCATGTCAAATTCAGGGATCGGAAGAGCTGGGGATGTCCTGGATAAGCCCCGGTATTTAGGCTCCCATGCCAGGGGTCTTGCTCCCGCCATGTGCTTCCTCCTGCAATCGCGTCATCGTTGCCTCACGAGGACGCGCACACAAGCATGCTCAGGGAAGACGTAGGGGCTGGGGCTTGGCTTCTGGGTTCTGAGGGCTCTAGGAGGGTGGGAGAAGCTTACAACAGTGACGATGCTGAGTAAGAGGCTGGAGTTGGGACGCCCAGGTTCCAGTTCTTGCCCTGCTGCCGGCCAGCTGGCCGACCTGGTGAATCCCCCTCCCTGCCAAGCCTCAGCTTCCTCCTCTGGAAAATGGGTAGAATAACTCCTACTTTCAGGATGGTTGTGACAGCCAATACAATAACATCTAGAAACTAGTCCCATCTACCATTTTCTGATCAAACACCAGGCCGGGCACTTGGCCAAGCACTCTGTTGCTATAATCCCATTTAATCTGCTCACAAACCTGCAGAGTTGGTGTGATGAGGAAACCCAAGCTCACAGAAGGTCAAGGACAGTATTAAGCGGCAAAACCAGGCCTCGCACTTAGGCCTCTCTGACCCCAAAGTTAGAGCTTTAACCACCGCACGAGACCAGCCTTCAGTCCCGGTGCACAGCCAGGCACGTTACAGATACCTGGCACATCTTCACTCCGTTTTCCCTGGCAAATCCTGCGTGCCGACAGGTAAATCAGAATGATCCTTCCCTGTGCAGTGCTTTACATATCATGCTCTCTGTCTCACCCGAAAGGATGGCATCATGACACCCTTTTCCAAGTGAGGAGATCGAAAGCCAGAGAGGTTGGCCAGCTTGCCCAAGGCCACACAGCAAGGGACGGGTGGAGCCGAGGTTGGCCCAGGTCTTCCGCTGGACTCCACACTCCTCTTCCAGCCACCATATCACACTGTCTCTCCCATAGAAGGCTGTCTGCAAGGTTGGAGCCTGGGGGTAAGTAACCTCTTTCTCCGAACTTCCCAAATGCTGCTGCCTTGTGCTGCTAGGGACCTAAAACTCCTCATGCTGGAGCAAACCCCTTCATCTTTCCCCGATTCCCCAGAGAAGAAACTTTTAGGCAGGCCCCTGAAGAAGTTCCATGGTGACTAGGATCACACCAGGTGACCCTGAGTGGCCGGTCTCAGAGCCTTTTCCTGGGCAGGTTACTGGAAGGGGCAGTGCTTTGGCCCCGGGTCCTGCTGCTCAGGGAGGGGCACCAGGCAAAGGAAAACAATGACTCAGGAGCAATGGCACCAGGAGCAAGTTGCTGACTTCCCAGTTTTGCCGTGGGCTACCCAATGCCCGGTCCTGTTCATCATGGTAATTTGGGGAAGGGGGGCGGGGTGTGTAGGCAGCTCTCTGAGGGTTGGAGCTGAAGGCTTGAAGTTAGTTTCCTAAACCCACATCAACCTAGGAAGCATTTATGGGAAAGAATGCCACAGATGGTTTCGTGTGTGTGTGCGTGCGTGTGTTTAAGAGAGGCCAGCAGCAGAGAGGCAGAACAGGAGCGAGGGAGAGAGAGCAAGAGAGACTGAGCAAAAGAGATAAAAGACAAAGAAAGAAAAGGAGAGAGAGAAACAGAAGTTGCAAGATACAAGAAACAGCAGATGAGGCCAAGAGAGGACAGAGAGGAGGGCAGAGATGTGGGGGAGGGCAAGAGAGAGAGAGGGAGGGAGGGAAGGCTGGAGGGAGAGGGAGAGAGAATGAACGCATCTGACAAATGCTTGTGGAGCTCCTGCTCTGTACCAGGTGCCATTCTATGCATTGAGGATAAAATAGACAAAATCTCCGTCCTCGTGGGTCTTCCTGGTGAGAGAACAGAGGAATCCAGAGAACAGGTACCGATCCAGAGAGAAGCCCACAGAGAGGGAACAATGTGGAGAAACCCAGAGGCAGAGACCGAGACAGAAGAGGCAGAGATAAAGCGAGCAATGGGCCACAAGACATGGAACAGGGTGACAAGAAGGTGGGGACCCCAGGGGCAGGAGCAGAGGGACAGTGTCACAGAGGTGGAGGGAGGCAGAGCCCAGTGGCCCTTGCCTAGAGAAACTTGTTTCCAGCGAGACTGCTCTGTGCCCTGGACTGGTACTCTTGGGTGACCCGTGCCCTGTCATTCCCTACTCCCAGCATCCCTGGAGGCAGGACCCCAGTCGTCAGTGATGAGGAAGTGTCTTGGGTTCCAGTGACATCAGCTTTGGAGAGAGGGGCCTCAGAGACTGTGGGCTATGCTAGGGCCAAGCTCCCAACCCAACCACCGGCCACTCCCCGACCTGTTGTTCTGGGCTCCCTGGCACCGAGCTAACAGGACCCTGAGGTGCTCATCCAGCATTTGTTGACTTCACGTACTATTGCCTCAGCATAGGATGGGCACACTGAGGCCTGGAACAGTTCAGGACAGCTGCCTGGGCCCCCTGGGTGGGGGCAGCCCCCCGTGAAGGACAGAGCATTGAACCAGGAGCCAGGACCCTTACGGAGGGGAGGTGGGGGGCTCCTCTAAAACTCCTGCAGCCCCAACAACCGTGCAGTCTATGGATTGATCACGTGAGAGTAAGTTTTAGAAGAGACCTGTGTTTGAAAGCTGGGACTTTGACGTTTGCCGGTGTCTGTTTCCGTGGAAACAGGAATCAGAATCAGAGAATGAGACTGCGAGCTCTGCTCTGGGTGCCCCAGATTGCTAGGGCGAGAGGGCCGCTGACTGGCACACTCGCGTGTCATCGGTGTGTCTCTGGAGTCCCCTCAGCCCCCACCATGGGCTGACAGGAGGGCGGGAGGGCTGGAGCCCCTGCAGGAGGGGTTGCTAGAAAGGAGTTTGAACACGGGGCTCCATGGGGACATAGCTGACCTTTGCTGAGCACTGGACTGGAGTACTCAGGGAGCCTGGTGCTGACCTCTGTCCCCACCCTGCACAGTGTCCGGCACACGGATGGAAGGGAAAAATGACTCAGATGAAGAAAGCTTGAAATTTTCAGAATGCTCATCCTCAGAATAGAATTATTCTGTCAGGCTTTGCCACAAAGCACGGATCCTTCATTTATTCCCCACATGTGTAAACCAGGTACAGGACAACAAGGCGGTGAGCAGGAAACAGTCCTTGGCTTTCCTCAGCATCCGCAGGTGTCCAGGCTGGGCCCTGGGTTCACAGGTGCTCGTGACCCGCATGCGGAAGGCTACAGGGGTTCCCTGTCACCTCTCCAGCCTCGCCTTTCACCGCACCTGCCTGGGCCCCACCACGGTGCTCTAACATCTTGTCTGTCTCATGCCTCTGAACCTTTGCTCACGTTGTTCCCTGTGCCTGGGATCCCTCTACCCCAGCTGCTCTGCAAACTCCTACTCATTCTCCAAAGCCACGCCTCTGAGCTTGCCTCCTCTGGACAGCCCATGCCCTGGACTGTGAGACCTCCAGGGTGCAGGTTGAGTCTCTCCATGTCTGCATGCCCAGGGAGGGGTGAAGGCGCTTCTCCACTTGTGCTGAGCCCGCTCTCCTCACCACTCCTCCTCCTCCTCCTTTCTTCTTTCTTCCTCCTCCTTCTTCCTTCCTCTTCCTTCCTCCTCCTTCTCCTTCCTCCTCCTTCTTCTCGTTCTCCTCCTTCTCCTTCTCTTTCTTCTCCAAGACACAGAGTCTTACTCTGTTGCCCAGGCTGGAGTGCAGTGGCATCATCATAGCTCACTGCAGCCTTCAATTCCTAGGCTCAAGTGATCCTCCTGCCTCAGCCTCCCAAGTAGCTGGGACCACAGGTGTGTGCCACCATGCCTGGCTAAATTTTTTTTTATTTTTTGTAGAAATGGGGTCTTGCTATGTTGCCCAGGCTGGCTTCAAACTCCTGACCTCAAGTGGTCCTCCTACCTCAGCCTCCCAAAATGCTGGGATTACAGGCGTGAACCACTACACCTGGCCTCCTCCATCTTCTTAGGGACTTCAGGCTAACATCGTCCTCTATCTCCACCCGGTACCTTCACCTTGCCCTCTCTCCTGGCTGCTTTCGATCAGCACTTATGCAGGTTCTAGTCTCTCCCATCTCCAACCAAAATACAGCAGAGCTCCTACCCCTGGTGCTGGCCTGTCTCTTACCCCACTTCACAGCCAGACTTCTTGAAAGAGTTGTCTGCACATGCCATCTTTCCCCCACCCCGCCCCTGTGATGTGGCTTCTGCCCTCAAAGTGCCCCCAAACACCGCTCTCCCCAGTCCAACTGTGCCCTTCACAGAGCTCTTTCCAAAAGCCCTGTTCATGTTCTCTGTTGCCGGACCACCCTCTTCTCAAAGTGCTATCTTCCCTGGGTGCCCTCCCCGGACTGCCTCCCACTTGCCCTATGGGCAGTCCTCCTTGGTCTGCTTCACTGCTCCTCCTCCGCCAGCCCTGCTGGTGCTCCTTGGAGCCCGTCCCAAGCTTCTCCCTGAGAGAGTTCATCCACTCCTGTTACAGTCTAAGGAAGGCCAGCTCCTCGAGACCACTTTCCCCTGGCCCCTGGACCAGCGTAGCGCCCTGCACTATGCACTGCGCACACCGCCCTGCCCCTTGTTCCATTGTATCATAAGTACTAATGGAGCTGTCTGCTCCCCCACAGGGACCGCAGCTCTCTTGTTCACACATCCATCCCCAGCACCCAGGACAATCCCCTGGCAAGCAACAGGCTGTGGAGACAGACAGGAGCCAGATCAGGAGCCAGAAGGACTTTTCTGCTGAGGAACTTGGGCTTCGTCTTGTATGAGATGGGGAGCCACTGAAGAGTTTTGAGCAGGAGCATGACATGGGCAGATCCCTCTGGCTGGTGGAGGGAGGGCAGATGGGAGGGGGAGTGTTCTGAAGGCAGGGAGGCCAGCTGGGGGCTGTGCAACCCTCCAGAGCTGGGCCGCATCAGTGAGAGTGCAGGGGGAGGGAGTGTACAGAACATGGCACCTTTACCACATCCAGCGGACCAAGCTTGGAACTGGCTGATAGGAAAAAGAGAAGGAGCAGACACCGCCTCCCTGTTTCTGGCCCAGAAGGTCAGGGAGGTGCTGGTGCCATGTGCAGAGATAGAGATTGGATATAGGAATTGGGTGGGGAGAAATAACTAGGCCAATTCTGGGATCATGGACTTGAAGATGCCTGAGACCATCCAGATGGAAATGCCCTCAACTGAACAGATACAGTGTGGTGCTGAGGAAGGATGATCCAGGCCAGTGGGTTGGCTTCAGGAGTCATTGTCACCAAGGTTTGGGTGCAGCCAGTGCCATGGGCGAACCTGCCCAAAGAGAGAGAGAAGGTCTAGGACAGAGCCCGAGAGAAGCCCATTGGTGGTAGATGCTACGACTGTTCAGCAAATGCTCACACCCCTCCCTGCCCCACAGATGCTGGGCTTGGCCGTGCGACTTGGGAGCAGAGTGGGTGTGAGGGGTTGGCGCTGCCTCCAATGCTCCTCTAACTTCGAAAGGAACATGCTGGGCAGCCTCTTCCCTTCATCTGTGCCCCAGAATGGCAGCTGCACACTGAAGCAGAGCCACTCAGTTGACTGCAGACCTGTGAGTGAGAAATAAATGGCTTTTATTATAAGCCGCTGAGATTTGGGGGCTGTGTGTTATGTAACATTGTATCAGCAATAGCTTGACTAATAAAATTTTAAGAGGAGGCTGGAGCAAAAGAATCCTTTAAAGGGTAACAGCAAGAACAGTCAGAGGGGAAGAGGAAAAACCAGGAGAGAACGGTGCCCCGAAAGTGGGAGGATGAGGGTTTCAAGACATCGGCACCTCTCTGACGCTCAGAGGTCGTGTTCCACACCGCTCTGCGCAACGTCTACGGCTCTTCTTTCTCACGTTGTGCTTGGGTCATCTTAGCTACTCCAGGGCTTGAATCTAAATCCTAGGTGTCGATGAGTCCTTAGACGGTGTCTTCACGCCAGACTTCTCTCCAGAGCTCCAGACTCATCATCTGCCTGTCTCCTGGACATCTCCACCCGGACATCGAACGGGCTTTGCAAACTCAATCTGTCCAAGACTGACCTCATCATGCACCCCATCCACAGACCTGCTCTCTCCTGGGCTCCCTGTCTCCCTGAATGGCACCACCAGCACTCACTCTAGGAGCCTGGGAGTCATCTCGACACCCCCACACCTGGTCAGTTACCAAACCCAGGAAATTCTCCTCCACCAGTTCCTCTCCGTGCCCCCAGCCCCAGCGCTGTTGCCCCACTGCCACTGCGGCTCCCTGCCTGCCCTCCAGGCTCACCTCTTCCACAAGGGCCCCCAGAGGGCTCTTTCTGGAGCCCAAATAGGCCACTCTCCCAGTTAAAGCCCCTGCAGGCAACAGAAAGACCAAACTTCTTATCCTGACACCCAAGGTCCTCAGCTGAAAAAATGATTAACTGCAGTCCCTTCTGTCTGAAACACATTCCACACCCACCCACCCCCACTCCTGCTCAAACTTCAGTTTAGACGTGGCCTCCTCCAGACAGCTTTCCCCGACCCCTCCACCCCAGCCCACCCCACTGGGCTCGCCTGGGTGCCCCCCTTTAGGTGCTCCCTTTGAAGCCTGATGACATCCCACACTGGACATCCTTGTGCCCTGGCTCAGAGCTCTCTGTCCAGTTCCCCCCCTTTTTAAATTGCAGTAAAATATACATAACACAAAATTTACCGTTTTGACCATTTTTAAGTCCGTGTGCTGTTCAGTGGCATTAAGTACATTCGCATTGCTGTGCAGCCATCATCCTCATCCATTTCCAGAACTTCTTCATTTTCCCAAACTGAAGCTCTGCACCCATTAAACACTAGTTTCCCATTCCCTCCTTCCCCAGCCCCTGGCAACCACCATTCTACTTTGTCTCTCAGAATTTGGCTACTTTAGGTATCACACACGAATGGAATCATACAGTATTTGTCCTTTTGGGTCTGGCTTATTTCGCTTAGTATAATGTCTTCAAGGTTCATTCATGTTGTAGCATGTGTCAGAACTTATTTCCTTTTTAAGGCTGAATAATATTCCAGTGTGTGCATATACCACATTTTGTTTATTCATTTGTTGATGGACATTTGGGTTGTTTCCATCTTTCGGCCCTTATGAATAATGCTGCTATGAACATAGGTGTACAAATACATGTGTCTCTGCTTTCAGTTCTTTTAGGTATATACCTAGAAGTACAATTGATAGATTGTATGATTAATTCTATGATTAAATTTTTGAGGAACCATCATACTGTTTTCCAGAGTGGCTGTACCATTTTACATTCCCATCAGAATAGTGCCCAAGAATTCCAATTTCTCCACATCCTTGCCAATACTTGTTTTTCTTTTCTTTTCTTTTTTTTTTTTGTTAATAGTTATCTTAACAGGCGTGAAATGGTCAGCTTGGGTTTCGCTCTAGACATTGCTGCAGTAACCCACTTCCTGCAGTGTTACCTGACAGCATCTTCTCTCAGCTATGCCAAGGAGCTCTTGTGTTCTGCCCTAAGGTTTCCCTGACACCAGGGCAAGGGATGCCTGCAGAACTACTGGGCATTCTGCTTCTGCCACAAGGACCAGCTATCAATAACCTCACCTGGCAGGGCTCTTCCCTGCCGCACAGACTTCCTTCCCCTGTCTGGAATATTCCTCCTCCCCTTTGCAAGGTTAACTTCCACATTTCCTTTAGAGCTCAAATGTCACCTCCTCAGAGAAGCCCTCCCTGACCACCACCCCTCCCCTACCAGATCAGCCCTGCTATTATTTGCTCTGCTATTATTTGCTCTTACAGCATCCTCTACCGATTGTTCCAGGCACTTGGCACAGCTTGCAATGACATATTTATTTGTGTGCCTATTGAATTAACCCTTGCCTTTCCTGCTGGGCTGTAAACTCCACATGGAAGGAGACCATGACTGTCTTGTTCACCATTGCACCTACCACGATGTCCAGCCCATCCGCACCAGATGTTCAGGAAGCCCTTTTTTAATTAATTATTTTATTCGACGTGTAATCATTTTTGTACTGCGAACCTGTTCTAAAAGTGGGGCTAAAACCCCCAGAGTGCTTCAATTCTGAGGGAAATAGGTAAGAAAAATTAAATAAACATATAAGGTGGTGATGGTTGCTATGGAGAAAAACAGAACAGGATGGGGTCTGGTGCCATACTATGGAGGTTACCAAGGGAGGGGCTCTGGTGATGTTGACCTGGAGGAAGCGAGGAGGGAGAGAAGCCTTTATCTGGGAGGAAAGTGTTCCAGGCAGAGGGACCAGGGAGAGCAAAGGTATGGCAGGGGATTGAAAATAAAGCTGTGCTGGTCCAAGCAGGGTAGAGGACTTGTCCTGCAAAAAACCACAGCCACTCAGGGAATGAAAGGGGGAACGGTAGGCCAGTACTGAGACTCTAGAGAAGGCTTCAGGAGGGTGGACTGTGAGTGAACTCAAAGGCTAAGACACTCTGGAGAGGAGGAGTGGGGAGCAGCCAGCTTCCTCTCCCGGCTACTGGACAGGGCCTTGCCTTGCGCTTTCTTGTACCTCCCAGCATCCCTGGCTCAGGGCCCAGCTCATAGTAGGTGCTTTCTAGGTTCAGCTAAACCCATTCTGTGCATTGCTTAAAACCTGTTTTGCTATGAAAGGTGGCTCAGTACAAGTGTGTGTCCATCGGAAGACATTTTAAAACACATTTGATTTTAAACTTAAATCCACTTCCTTCTTCCTTAGCACCTCTCTGTTTGCTGGCTCCACATGTTAATAACACCAGGAGTAGTCATCTTTTACAATTTTCAAAATTCAAACATTTCCCCAATACTATCTCCGTTGAATCCCAAACAACCTTCCGAAGTGGCTACACTGACCAATAGCCTAGTGGGTGACTCTCACTTCGTCCTTTCAGCCTGCCTTTGGCATGGGCTTTGCCATCCTCTTTGCACAGACAGGACACTGAGGCTCAGAGAGGGGACATCACTTGCGCAAAGTCTGCCGGTGAGGCAGTGAAGCCAGGCCTTGAAGCCAGCTGGGCCTTCGGGTGCTGGGGTGTGCATTCCTTCCAGGAGGCCCCCGATCCTTGGGGAAACTTTCGCTAAACCAGGGCTGAGCAGCCTGGGCCTGAGCCTGCCTTGGGGAGCAGCCCAAAGTTTTGATCAGAGGCGTCCCCATGCAATTCCAGGACTGAGCATGCTGGGTGCAGGAGGGGGATGGGCTGGATGCTCCGCTTCCATCCTAACGGCCCCCAAGGGGAGCCCCCATCCTCCTCAGCTGTGAGGAACACTGAAATAGAGCTTCCAGCCAGGGAGAGGAAACAAGATCTCTGGCATCTTTGGCAAGCACAGTCTCTGGGTTGAGCCCATGGGCCTGAAGTCCCTTTCCTCCAATTACCACCTTCTGGAGGCCTGGACCCACCAACCTGGTCCCAGAGCCCAGGATTTCTGCTGCTCCAGTTTCTGGAAGCTGAGAGAGGAAGGAAGGAGTGGCCATTCTAGCCTAAGCTTGGAACTCACCTCTCCTTCCTTGCCGCTCCCACCACACCTGCCTCTCCCTCCACATCTGGTCACTCAGTTCTTCATTTGTCCTTCTGTTATTCTTACCATTGTCGCTGGGCCCCGGAGGTCCCCAGAGGAATGACAATCATGCTCTGACCCCGAGGAGGAGTCATGTTCCCAAAGGGGCAATGCACACCTGAACCACACCCATGCAGTGTGGCCAAGGGCAATCAGTCGTGGTCAGGGGAAGGCACACCTGACCCAGACTGGGAGCTCAGAGAGGGATCTTGGGGAGGCTCTCTGGAGGGGATGCTACCTGCCCAGGCTGGATTTTAGAAGTGTTAGTAGGAGTCTGTCACAGAAGAGACCCTGGCCAGGGAATTTCACAATAGTGTAAGCTCCACAGGGTAAGGATTTTTGTCTGGCTTATTACCCAGTGCCTAGAACAGTGCTTGGTACACAGTAAGTATCCAATAAACAGGTCCTAAAAGAAAGAAGGAAAAAAAAAGAAAGGACAGAAGGGAGGGAGGGAAGAGAAAGGGAAGGAAAGAGGGAAAAAGGGAGCGGGGAGAGAGACAGAACGTGAGTCTAGTGTGGATGTGTGAAATGGCATGGTCATTCTGGGAACTGAAAGTACAGTAGTTCCAGGTGGCTGTAGCTTAGGTGGGTGGGGCTGAGCCGAGGGAGTGGCCTTATCTAATCCTATTGTTGGTGCTGTCCATTTCTTATCTCCCCACTGGGGCCTCAGTGCTTTGGGGATGGGGTGATTTTTTTCCCCTTTAGGTCTGTATCTCCTGATGTCTACATTGAGTGTTAATATACACAGATTTTGAACCTGTGCTGTGTGCTGGAGACACACAGATGACTCAGACTTAGATCCTGCCCTCCCAGTCTGGTGGGGGGAGACAGACAGTAAACAACTAGACACAACAATGAGTAGAAGGAGTAGAGAGCTACTATGGAGGTTCAAGCACAGAGACAAAAGCAGAGGGCCAGAAGGATGGGTTTTGCCACAGGAATGGAAAGCAGGAGGTTTCCACGGGGGGAGATGGTATTGGAGGGGATGTTAGCTTTAAAAAACTGTTGAGGAAGGAAGTAGGGGCAGGAGGCATCCCAGGCAGAGAGACATCAGGCCCAAAGACATGGCCCAGGGGAGGTGGGGACTGGAGGATCAGTGGGGACAAGAGGGCTGGGGTCTCGAGTGTTGGTCTTGGGTGTTTAGACTTGATTCTGATCCCACCACATTTGGGATGACTGTGCCAGCAGCTGCACACCTAGTTGTGGCTGCTGAGTGTCCTGCTTCCAGGGAACCAGTCAGCTCCCTTCTGGCCAGCAGTGGGGAACGAAGGGGTGGGTAAGAAACCCTCCCGGCTCTCTCTGCCTGGGCCTTCCCACCCTCTCTTTTAGCTCCCTCACCAGCCTACCAACCCACGTGAAGCTTCATTCTGTGTCAAGCCCCAGCCAAGGGCAGACCCTAGGGACAGAGTGCCTGGCTTAGGGTCTCCAAATACCACCTTCTCTCCTTGTCACACATGTCGGAAAGGAGGTACTAGTCCTTTTTCCAGGGTGTGGCTGGGGAGAGAAAAATATAGAAGGGCAATCTTAAGAGTCACAGAACATACGACTATCAAGAAATATTAAAGATCTTCTAACCCCCTTTGCCATTTGAAGGATGAGGAAAGTGATAATGCAAATAAATATGCTTGTGCTGCAGCCCTGACGTTGACAGGGCACGGACAACCTGGTACAGACTGCGGATGGATAGGGCCGGAGAAGGGCAGTGTTTTCCTTCAGCAAGACCTAACCGATACTCACAATTTGTGGGTCTTACGGACACAAGATGAGTCAGGCTTCTTGTGAGTCAGTCTGTTGACAAGCCATACCTGGCCATTCCTAGCCCATCAAAAACAGAAGGAAGTCCAGGGGAAGGGTATGAGCAGGCCAATTTAATTAGTGTGGGCTCTAAGGTACCTTAAGTTAGCCCTATTAATTTAACCGCCCAAGGGAAAAAATAACTGTAATTATTTCCTTCTCTCGCCTATCGTTGTATTTCAACTTCCTTCCAACCTCCATGCTTCCCTCATTCACAAAACAACCTTTAAAGTGGGGGCTAACAGGCGCCCACGAACTAGGCTTCAGTCTTCCCTTTTTCTGCTCCTCTTCCCTGTGAGCTCTGGGTCTCAGCAGAGAGCAGAGTCAGTCTAGAGGTGTCCGCCGGCCTGGCTGTACTCTAATTTAGAAAGGCTGTTACACTGAGTAGAATATTATTCCAAAAATGCACCCAGAGTCTCCTTCCTGAACCAATGCAGATCCGTTTGCTGCGGGGCATTTCTTTTAAAAGCCCCTTTTCTCTTTTCTACACATCAAAATAAGCAAACTTTAATGGTAGGGAATTATTGTTTATTTTGTTGAAACCTAGTTCTGAGTTTTCCTAGTTGAAACGTGTTTTCCCCAGGACACTGACCTATCCTTTAATTGTTTGGTGAGAGGCATGTTAGGGGGAGGGGCGTTACTTGTTTATTGGAACAGCGCAGTTAAAAAAAAAAAAATCAACCTAGGCTAACAGTTTCAAGGCTCCCCTAAAGATGTATCCAAACAGGCAGCCAATCAGCGCTTACACAGCTTTTTCTGCTTGACTCTTTTAAAGAGACAGTGCCGACAGTGTTTTATCACATTTAAAGAGAACCGCACTCTAAAAACAGTCTGAAAATGGGGGAGCCTTCCCTTATTTCGCCGGTTTCTGGCCTTGAGAATCTCTTATTAGGGGCACACAGTGTGTCTTCTGGGTTCTCAGCGTGGGCAGAAAGGAGTCAGCAGCAAATAGCTGGGTCACTCTGCCAGCTCCCCCCTCAATTTCCTATTGTACACCTGGGTCACTGACAATGGAAGCTTCCCCTCCCCCCACGCCTGATTCTTGTCTCCCACTCCCCAATTTAGCCCCATTTATTTGAAGTTTGCAGAATCCTGTGGCGCGCATTCCGCGTCGCAGGGCGCCCAGGTGACACCCCCCACCCCAGAACGGCACCCCTTCCCTTAGGAAAGCCGAGGGGCTAACTTGCCAGGGCTGGCAAACCTTGGAAATTTGGGAGAAATCACTCTCCCTCCTCTTAGCCCAAGTCCCCCGTCCCCTCCCCCCGACTCCCCAAAGCACGCCAAGGGCCATTTTCGCGCGGCTCCACTTTGGGGTTTTCCAAAGTATTTTAATGATCTAGTAAAGGAGCAGCCGTGCGCCTCGGCGCCGGCTCGAGCCGCCCAGCTCTCAGCGTGGAGCCCCGGGCCCGGCGCTCGGAAGCCAGACTGGGCGAGAGGGAGGACTGGGGGCGGGGCGGGCAGGGGGCCGGGTTGGAGTCTGGGGAGGGGGTCCCGGTCGGAGACCTGGGGGAAGACAGCCGAGGGGGAGGGCGAGATAAGGGCTGGGCGGGCGCGGGCCGCCGCGGGGGGAGGCGAGGGGCAGATAAGGGAGAGGGACGTGGCGGGAGTGAGCAAGCTGCGTCCGCTGGGGGTCTGCGCCCCCTCCCCTCGGACGCTGCCGCAGCGCCCCCCACTCCCGGGGGTCCACGCCGCGGGGAGCACCGGTCAAATCCTCCTCCCCGCTGGAGCCAGAGACCAGAGCGCCCCCAGCCCGGTTCATGTCACCCCCCACCCCAACTGCAGAAAAGAGAGGCTCGCGCCCCCGGACACCCCCAGCTCGCCCGCAGGAGCAGGGCAGCGGCTCCGCGGAGGCGGCGGCAGCGGAGACTGCCGGGGCCGGGCGCTGACAGGGCGTCCCTCCCGGGACGGCCCGGGCCCGCCCCCGCGCGTGCCGATTGGCCCAGGCGGCCATCAATCGCGGGACGTTGACGCCCGCCTCGCTCCCTCGCTCGGGTAGCCACGTTCGGTTGAGCTCCGAGTAGACCAGCGGCGGCGGCGGCGGCGGCAGCGGTGCCGGAGGCGCAGAGGGCGGCGCAGGCGGAGCCGAGCGGGCGCGCGAGCGAGCGGCCGTGCGGGCGGCGGCGGCGGCGGCACCCCAGGCCGAGCCGGCGCGGGAGGAGTTCCAGGGCGATGGGGCCGCGGCCGGGGCTGACGCTTTGACAGCTGGAAAGAGCGCGGAGCCAGCGCCTGGGGGGGAGGGAGGGGAGCGCGGCGAGGAGAGCGCGAGCGAGCGAGAGAGCGAGAGAGCGAGCGCCGGGGAGGGGGCCGGGAGCGAGGGGGCAGCTCGGGAGAGCCGGAGCGGTAGCGGCGGCGGTGAGGCTCGGCGCCCTCTTCCCTGCAAACCATGTTTGCCAAAGGCAAAGGCTCGGCGGTGCCCTCGGACGGGCAGGCTCGGGAAAAGTAAGCCCTATTTTGCAAGTGGTGGCCGCGCCGCCGCCGGGCTGCGGGCGGGCGGTGGGAGGCAGGTGGGCGGGCGGGGGCTGGGGACTGTTGCGCCCTCGGGCCCCGGGTCCCCGGGCCGCCTGTCTGGCCCCTTGCTGAGGCCGCGGCGGGAGGCGTGGGAGAGCCCATTGTTGGGAGCCGGCGGAGGTTGGGGTATCAGGGAAGGGGCGGCGGGGGGAGTCTCTGGGGAGGGGGCACTTGGTGGCCTCGGGGCGGGCCGGGCGCGGGGGTCCGCGGTGAGGGGTGGGCGAGGTCCCGCGAGCGAGCCTGGGCGCTCGCCCCTGCCAGGCGCTCACCGCGGTGGCTGTACTTTGCCCACCGGGCGCGGGCAGGGGGCGCGTGGCTTCTGTAGCCCCGAAGGCTCCTTTTGTCCGCCCGCGGCGTGAGGAGTGCGTGCCGGGGGCTTTGTTCGGCTGGGAGCGCTCTCCCTTCCCTGTCCTCGGTCTCGCCGCCGGCTCCGCGCCCTCCAGGGCGCCGGGCTGGTCATGGACGGCGGCGCCGGCTTGGCCCTAGTCTTGGGGGACAGTTGTTTCTGGGGGGAGGTGGTGAGGGTGGCGCTTTGCTGCCCTCTCCAGAGCGCGCCAAGTACCCGGAGTCCGGGGCTGAGTCTCCCCGGACCTCCAAAGCTGGGTAGAGGGTGGCGAGAAGGAGTGGGTCTTGAAAAGGAGGGTGGCTGTAGGATTGGTGGCTTTCGAGTTTAGAGACCTAGGTAGGTTTGGCTCTGACGCCACTTGGAAGTTCAAGTTTGGGGGCTGCTCTCCAGCCCCCGCGGCTTGAGGTAACGCGCTGCCTGGTCCCCACCCCCTCACTGTTCGCACCGGCAGTCAGCTTGGGGTGAGCTAGCTGCTTACCTCCGGTCAGGACCACAATGGGACAGCGCAGACGGGGCTCAGACCCGGCTGGCAGGGTCCAGGAGCGAGCGCCCGGTGTGATCTGACGCCTTCTCTCTCTCTCTGCCCACTTTCCAGGTTAGCTTTATACGTCTACGAATATTTACTGCACGTAGGAGCACAGAAATCTGCACAGACGTTCTTATCAGAGGTGAGTGGGACTCCCCCCAGCATCCAGTTTCTTGACACCCCTTCCTGCCCACTATTCTTAGAGCCTTTGTTTTCAGGAGCAGCCACTGTGGCCACCATTTTGAATTTTTATCACCTTTTGGCATTTATTGTTAGTTGGTCTTCACAGCCTTTTGGCTCCGGGAAGCCCCCAGCCCACCCCCTCTTCTCTGCTCCTCTAAGCTGCCTTCCCTCTCTCTTTTCCAGATTCGATGGGAAAAAAACATCACGTTGGGAGAACCGCCTGGGTTTTTGCACTCGTGGTGGTGGTAAGTTTGTGTGATAGTTTTGTGTGTGTTTGTTTTGTTCTGAGCCCTGGGTCCAAGTGAACAAAGAAGGCCTGGAACAGACCTTCCACCCTTCGCCCTAAGCGTTGCACAGAGCAGGGCACCTCTGGGCTCAGGGGCTGCGCTGGGCGAGGAGGAGAAGGGCAGAGGAGGATGCACCTAAAGTTTTTGTAAAAAAAAAAAAAAAACGACTAAATCTGTGGTGTTGGAGTAGGAACTCCTTACATTTCCATCTCACTCTGGGGAACTAGGCAGGGGGCTTGAGAAATCCTTGCAGGATTTTTGTCAATTCTGCATGCTGCTTTAATTAGAGGGTGGGGGCGGGGCGGAGTGGAAGGGATACCAGGTCTGTTTTACAACTGACCTGTCCCTTCCGTTTTCTTCTATGAGCTAAAAATCTTAAGAGAGGACATCTACTGTGGCCCTCTCCAGGCACCCTGAGAAAAAGCAAGAAAGGGCTGCCACTTCCTTTAAAGACACTGATTCAGTCTGACTGGACCTTCCTTTTCTACAGAGCTACCCCTCCCCCCCAAACATCCCGAAAACCACAAAGCTTTATTTTACCAAGGACCTTAACTGGTCAGAGTCTACCTCATAGAGTGCTTGTAACTTGTAGTGAGAAGCTGTCTTTGGGTATGGGGACACCACAGGTCTGGTCTGTGGCAGGCGGGAAGGGAAGCTTAGAGTCAGCGGGAGCCAGCTGCCGTGAGTGTGTGACCTGGGTGTTTTGTGGGACCAGTTGCTGGAGTCTTTGACATCCTTCTGAAAGGGAGAAGAAAGCAGAGTGGCTTTTGATATTTTGTGGAGTTCAGGAAAACGTAGTGTCCTGTCGTTGGGATCTTAGCACATTTACCTGACTGCCAGCTCAGGTTACTGTTTCAAGTCTCTTTGAACAGCAGGAGGATGAAGTGTCTGTTCTAACTTGTGCAGAGAAAATGAGTTTTTAATTACTTCTGCCAACCTCCGAACTGCCGGTGTTCTCTGAGACATTTCTGTGGCCTAAGGATTCCACCTGTAGGAGTGGGTGATAGGTTTTCTGTAGTTGTTTTGGAGGGAGGATATGGTTGGGGTTGGCAGGTCTGATCATCTTGGATCTTGTAGAAATTGAGGTTTAGGAGTGGAAGTTACTTAGAAGGGGCTGGGGAATTTGTAGTCTTAGAAACTTGAATGTACGGAGTTAATCGAATGTGTGCAGCTCCAGAAGGCAGAAAGGAATGTTCTCTAGCCCCCTTCTGCAGCTAGTAGAAGTTCCCGATTTTCTTGTTACATCCAGAATCCCCTGAAATGTCTCCATCCTCGTCTCAGCCCTAGGCATGTAGAGTCTGTTGTGCTGGGCTCAGGCGGTGGTGACGTGGAGTAGTTGTACTTAGGGTCCTGTTTGTTGGAAGTTGCCTCCGGTGACTGGACACTGAACAAATGACCACGGCTTTCTGGAGTGGGAGGAAGCAGTGGAACGGATCCCATGAGGGCAGGCTGCATTATTCACACACCTTGAGTGAGATGCTTGTCTAACCACTGGCAGAGCTGGCTGTCTGTGACGGGAGTTGGACCTTGATTCTGATGCCCACGTTACCCTTCAAGTTGGTTCCATCTCTGGACCTTGGGCTCCTGATGTGGAGAGTTTCTAAGGCCCCTTGTTAATACCAATGACTTTTCTGTGTTTGTTTGAGGCGTTACTGGTTGACAACGGATGTACATGTCTGTTCTCGTTTAATACAAAGTGTTGGAGGGACCATACAAAATCATGGTGGGGGGTGAGGCAAATATTTCTAGGCCTGCTCCCTTTCCCCAACAGGTGCTTCTCTGAAGAGGGCCCTCTATTTCAATGTGAAAGAACAAGATGCTTGATTGTCCATAATTTCTCCTTTGGCTCATTGATGTGTGTTTTTTGGTGGGTGGTGGGGGGGAGTGGTTCTTGCATAAGAATTCCTTGGGGGAGGGAGGGCTTGGGTAGGAGTTGGGGGTGAGGTGGGAAAGGGCAGGAATGTGGGCTCTGCGATTAAGAACCTGCAAGATTTTCTTTATTGCCAGAGTCACCCAGATTGCTGCAAACATGAATCATAGTTGTGTTTTGACTCTGACGCTTGAACCTTTTTATGATATGCAGCCATTTTGGTTCCGGGTGGTAAAAGGAATGCAGATGAGACAGGCATGAATTCTTATCCAGATTCCTACCTGTCCTACCAGGGCATCCACGAGTGGGTTGTAGTAACCTCTCTGAGCTTCAGTTGCCCCATGTGTAAAGTAGAGAGAAAATTGCCTACATTATGGTGTATGATAGACATGAGCATTATGGGTTTGAGGCATCCAGCACATAGTAGGTGCTTGGTAGATGAGAACTGTTACTCTTATTACAAATCGCTGGCTTGGCAGGAGAGGTTGGGTCCGTTTTGTTTTTTAGGCTGAGGTTGCCCGATAAAAGCTGGGAAGAGGTGGGAATTGAGCCTTTGGGAGACCTGGTACTGTTAGCACCATGCATTGTGCACTTGCTGTTGTGTGCACAAGTCATAATTAGTAACTTGATCTTATTTTATTTTTCAACTTACAGCGTATTTTGGGACCTTTACTGTGCAGCTCCTGAAAGGAGAGACACTTGTGAACATTCAAGTGAAGCAAAAGCCTTTCATGATTACGTGAGTAACAAATTTTTAATCCTAGCAATAATTACAGGGTTGGATGGCTCTAACTTCTTTAGTAGCAGAAGCAAATACACAGCCAGTTGGCAGTGGTCTTTATTTTCTGCTTGCCTTTCTTTCTGTTCCCCTTCCCACCTCCCTGCTGCCCTCTCCACCGTACTCCTCCAGCAGTGTTCTAACTTGGTAAATGGTGTATCATAATGTTGCAATTATGCAAAAGAGTGCAGATACCTGTCTGGAGAATTAAATGGTGGTGTGTAGGGCTCAGAACCATGTGAGATTTATGTTTAGAGTGGACAGTTAGCTGGGAGGGGACTGAGCCTCTTTGGTGTTGGTTTAAGAAAAAATTGACTGTGACCAAAAACAGCAAATATGAAACTTGTGTTTTGGTGTAGAAGGGGTGGTTGAGTGAGAATTTGGTGGAATGGACTCTTGCTCTACTTTCCAGAGATTGATCTTTCAGTTTATGGTGTGTGTGTGTTTGGTGAGGGGCTTAAGTTGTGTACACTATGACATTGTGTACTCTGAGATCCTCAGCTAGTCTGTAGTACTGTGCCCAAAATATTCTTATGAGGATAGTTAATGTCATCAGGTTCTACTGCCTTCTACCCTATTATTCAATTTCTGCCTGGATGAGTTTCTTAAGATTTGTGAAGTTATTACAAGAGAAATGTCTGCCATGTGTCCATCTCCCATGGCAGTCCCCTTAAAAAAAAAAAAAGTGGCTCCAAACCTGGTTGGAGGCAGACTTTATGATCTGACGAAACGAGTTAGGATCTGTCTGGGGTAGATGGAAGGGGAGAAGTGTCTGAAGGTCTTCCGTGTCCTCCCTCCAGTTCTTGCTTCCCGTTGGCCCTGTAGGTGGTTAAGTGTCTGTGTGCATGTGCACATAGTAGGTGTGATCTGTTTGGTCTTGCTCTTCTGCATGAAGCGGATAGGAATGGTCCTGGGAGTCCATGAGAGTTGGTTTCTTGACTGTCATCAGGTCCCACCCACTTGCCAGGCCATCCGAGTTCCTTGCATGAAGAGGTTGAAACTGGCCTAGGCGACCAGAACCCTTCTGGTTGAGTTTCACAAGTGGTCAGATCCCGTTACTATGAATGTCTTCCTGGTGAAAATTTCTCTTGTAATAGGAGGAGTTAGAGACTCAGCTGGAGGCCCACACTGGGTTTGTGATGGAATTTTGTTGTGACTGAAAAGTTAATGCCCTTGGAGTGGAATACTGGGGAAATTGACCAGTTCTTTTTGCACTCTCCAGGGTTGAAAAAGAGAAGCTGGTGAATGGTACTTCTGGCCTTGCAAACTTTAGTAGCAAGAAGGAGAGGTGACTGGTTCACTTGTGATGTGGTTCTTCTGGGAAAATCCCATGGCAATGATGATAGGGTTTCCTGAACTGGAGCTTGGGGGAGGTGAAGAGGTACAGCAGCCATTTAAAAATAGTTAGTGAATTTGACTTTTATACCTAGTAAAAATCTTGCAGTTTAAAAAAAATTTTGAAATCTATGGATGGCCAACGCTTTGTTGTTAGTCTTTGACTACTGTGCACGTGGTTTTATTTTAGAGTGGAGGGGTGGGTGGGTATGCCTGTTTCAAGCCAATCTCTTGATATAGGGTATCTGTGCTATCTTTTGCCGGTACCTTTCAGAGAAGTTCAGTTTTAACCAAGCTTGGTGCGCCAGTAAATGTGAGACTCTCTCTGGCAATGTGTAGTGTGGTCTGCCATCTTGAAACTATATGGCAGCAGTGTGAGCTTGAACACGGGTTTGCTTTCAGTAATTTGCTAAGGAATGGCAGTAGAATTGTATAGAGATTGCTGAGGTTGGCGTTGACATTTAGAAGATGCTATGAGGAGATGACGCCATACTCATTGAAGCCCACGATTCATAGGTTTGGTAATCAAAACCTTTTCTCCTGGATTGGGCTCTACTGGGTGTCCTGTGGTCCGCATGCGAGTCAGCTCGTGGGAGGAGGGATGGAGTGATGAATGAGAATTACGAAGGGGTTATGGGGTAGCGTTGAATTAGAGGGTGGCAGCAGAGAAGCAACTGGAAAATTAATAAATACGTAAGAAAATTAAGAAAAGGAACCCTCTTTTTTATTTGTCTTTCTCAAATCTTCATCTTGTTTCTCCATTCCCATGGCTGCCATCTCATTAGGCCTCATCCTTCTTGCTAGAATTATTGTCATAGCTTCTTACTGGACTTTCTTCCTTTTGCGTGGAATGCATTCCTTTCCTGTCCATTCATATCCTGCCTGCCTTTTAGGGTCTTCTTCTTGGAGGACTTTTTAGATAGTTTTCTGCACTCTTTGATCACCTCTTCATGTCATCGTCTATAAAACCCACCTGTGCAAAGCCCCTTTTGGCAGATTTCCATGTGCTGGGCCACTGTGCTAAGTGCTGAAGGTTCAGTCCCTCATTTCATCCTGCCAGTGGCCCAGTGAGAGAAGGCATGTCATTAACTGCATTTTGAAGAGAAACTGAGGCACAGAGAGGTAAATTCCCAGCTGGTAAGTGGTAGAGTTAGTGTGCACACAGGTCGTGGCTGCCTCAAGAACGGGTGTTCCTGACACAGCCTGGCTTGGCCCCACAGTGTTTGTGCTGTTCCAGCTAAATTCCCATTTAGGTTTGTCTTTCTGGCTGCAGCTTATTAATTTTTCCATGGTAGGGACCATGAACTATTCATCTCCGCAGCTCCAACAATACCTGGCACGTAGTAGGCACACACGCTGATTGGATAAAGGAGTTAAGGTAAAGGTAAGAATGGATAGGTAATTTGAGGTCAGTGAGTATCCTGGGCTGGGACAGCCAGTGGAAAACAGCCAGTGGAAGGTGTTCTTTTGGTGATTTAATTTTTGTGAGTGATCTTGAACAAGGTGATTTTAATGTCAGTTAACTAGTCGCCTTAAATCCTTCCTAGAAAATCAAGTGGAGTGTAAGTAAGAGTGTCTGTTAATTGACCTTCTGTTTTCTATCAAGGAGATTGAGAGATCCTCATGGTACGGGGAGTTTGCACAGCCCAGGTGGCAGACCCGGTCTTTGGCGTGGACTAAGTGCTTATGGGGGCAGACAAGAGGAGACCATCCTGATTCCTGTGGGGCTGGAAAAGACCAGGGTCTTCCATTTAAGGTCCCAGCTCTTTTAGGGAAATGATATTGTGATCCTGGCAGGTCACGTCCTCTTCCTGAGGGCTGGGCCAGGGTTCGGTTCCAGGCGAAGGCCAGGCTGTAGGGCCTCGGTGGGGAGTGGTTTAGACTTGCTTTGAATTGGTGAGTTTTTATTTGAGTCACAGTCTGTTTCCCCCTCACACCTGGCCACTCGAGTTTTCTTGGCTTGTTGTTTCTAAGCCCAAGAGCCTGATGTTGACCACATAGCACGTGGAGCTCTGGGAGGATTCAGAATCTGGAGGGGCTTTTCTGTGAAATTGGTTGGCCTTAATCAGAAGAGGGCCTGGGCCATGGGAGGAGGGTCCTTTTTGGGATTTCCTTGCTGTTCCCCTCAGGGCAGAGCAGTGCTTCTTAGAGTGTTGACAAAATCCTGTGGGGTCCCCTTGGGGCATTCCCTTTGGGTTCTCTTAGACACGATGTCTGGGTCCTGTCCTTTGTGGAGTAGACACTGCCGACTGCATCAGTGTCTCTTACTGTGGGCCAGGTGGTGTCCTGACCACATTCTCCACTTCGATCTGCTCCAGGGTGGATCTGCTGGGTTAGCGGAAGTGTCTTTGGTGCCTTCAAACTACCAGCAATCCTTTTCCTCCTTGTAGTAGCTAATTTTGTGTTTTCCTTTTGGTGGCAAGAAATGAGTGGAGTAGAAACAGCTCTGAAGTGGCCTTTGAGCCCAAGATGCTAGAGAATAGCGACGGGTCCTTGCACTGCTCCTGTCTGCTTTACTCTTTGTCACACATTTTCACCTGGATTGTGGTTGCACCTCACAGCTGCCTTGTTGGTTGGGTTTTGTTATAAAATCTCATCCCCATTTTATAGATAAGCAAACTGAAGCCTGGAGTTTAGGTGGCTTGTCCCAGGGCATGTAGCCAGGTGCTGGCAGAGCTGGGACTAGAAATTTCCCATCTTGCCAATTCACGGACTGGTTCTCTGAACCCCAAGCCCCTCAGCTTTTGAAGACACTCATTTGGTAGAGAATTCCTATAAAACGGGGAAGTTATTGGCATTTGACCTGAAGTGTACCTGGCACATGGTTGGTGCCCAACACATGTTCACTAAAGAAGTGAACTTAACAGAGTTGAACTGAAGCCCCTGAGAGGTGAATCGCAGAGTCACTGGCAGAGGTGAGACCTGAACACCGGGAAGGGAGTTTGTTATGGTGCAGCAGCTCTTAACTTTTGGCAGGAAAAATGTGATAAAAGCTATGGGCTTTATTTCCAGAAAATGCACATGTCCTCATAAAGGAGACTTTGTGCATTATTTCAGGAGGTTCATGGACTGCCGCTCCAAACCCCAAGCCTCTCTGTGAGTTCCAGTAAAGAACTTTAGGAGTGAAATGGACATGGAATCCCATGACCTTGGCGAGTCTTCCCTGCTTGCCTCAGTTTCCCTGCTTTGATGACCTGAGGTCCCTTTCAGCTTGGCCATTGTGTATCCCCAGCTCAGCTGTGCTGACTTCCTTAGCTCTGTGCCCCCCAACAGCAGGACGCCGCTGGTCCCGCCCTGCACCCCTTGCTGTGAGACTTTGTCTTGGGGAGGGTTGGTTAAAGTAAAAAAGTGCCCCAGAGTCGTGGCTGTGGGCGGGAGCTGAGGTATTTGAGGCTGTGTGGCAGGGGTCCAGCGTCCTTGGTGGGTTTGAAATAGCAAAGTGATATTTGAGAGGGCTCTCCTTGGATGTGCTGAGCTGAGGTTCCTGCCAGGCAGGCAGTGTCCACGCTTGCCAGAACCCTGTGGGGGAGGGGGCGAGAGGGTGGCAGTGCAGGCAGGAATAGGAGAGGAGGCCTGCAGCTGGGCTCCAGGGAGCTGGGGGTGTGCTCTCCCCCGCGATAAGCCAGCCTAGCTATCTGCCCAGAGGTCCTGGCAAGTTCACGGCGTTGCCTTTGGCTCTGACCCTTGGCACCCTTGTATGGCAGATTAAAAAAACAAAGCGTACACACAGTTTTTTTTTTCCTCCTCCACTCCCCTTGGAGCTTAGACTTTGTGTTGAGTGCCCTCTTTGGGCTCCCACCCTTTTTTCTGCAATTCCTCTTAACCCCAGAAGCTGCCAGACTCCTCCATCGGTAGCTAATTAAACATTAAATGAGAAACTGGAATTGCATTTTGCCAGAACTCGAGCAGTGCAGCCACCTTAATGGGTTTCAAGTGGCGGCAAGACCCTAAATTGCAAATCCTTGCCCTTTATTTCAAGGCGGGAGGTGGGGGGCGGGGCATGGGTAGTGGTGAGGACCCAAACAAAGTTTTTGGCAGTGGTCACTTCATTTGAACTCCCAGACCAGCAGTGTGCACCAGCCTTTTGCATAATGCCATCTTTGTTAGCTAAGCATTTGCAAACTTGGACCGAGAGTTAGCTCTGTGCCAGCCGGCACTCGGAGGGAGCTGGGAGACACCCAGCTCTCCCTACAGTGTCGCTTAGGTCATCTCAGTTTTGCAAGGGAGGCAGGATCTCTAGTGGGGACCCCAGGCCAAGGGTGTCTGGCCCCCTTCCCTTTGCCTCCCTGCCTCTGTGTGTGAGTGTGTGTGTTCGAGTCTTACAGGGAGAAGTGGTGGGGAGGTGTGTGTGCTTGAGGGCCTGACAGTCAAGATAACAGAAATGTTACACTAGTTGTATCCTTTACAATAGTGTCTGAGGCTTTAGAGTATTTAGAAAAATTAATCTTTTTTAGCTTGGTAATAATTCTGACCATGGCACAAGTGCATTAGACGATTCACATAAACTTCTTTAATACATGTTGCTGGAAGCTTACAGCAAATAGACAATCATGATTGTTTTTGATTTGCCAGAGTAATGGGTTTTTTGTGGCCTTGGCAGATGAATTTTAGGAATATTTCTGTCCCTGTTATGCATTTCTTTTCCTGGGCTTTGAATCCTCTGGATTTTCAAGGGTTTAGGCTCTGACTGGCTTGGACTCCCACTTAAATTTTAGTCCTCATTGTGACATTTCATGGTTGGACAGACTTTGGGATCCTCAGTTTCCCCATCTGTGGAATGGGGAAATGGTGATTTCTTTGCATGGTGGTTGTGAGGATTAAGTAATATAAGATAGTCATCCCTCAGAATCCATGGGGGTTGGTTCCAGGACCCCTCCCGCCCCACCCATCCCATCGCAGCTGTCTTGTCTCACCCCTGCACCCACACAAGGGGCAGAGCTGGCAGTCCTACCACAGGCTGGCACCGATAAATGCTCCCCTGACATGTCTGTGCCCCTTATCTGTCTTGGCCAGAGTAGTCCTGTCCCATTCCCGCATGTGACCACTACATAGCTAAATGGTAAGGCCCAGAGGGTTTGCCACTTGACATTAGCAGGTATTTAGATTTCAATTTCAGCTTCGCACCCTTTGTTAGCTGTGGGGCCTTCCTTTCTCAAGGTGCATATCTTTACTGTAAAATGGGCACAAGGGTCGTCCTTGTGCAGCGCATCAATGGGGGTGGCCGCGAGAAAGGCATGGCATGCTGTCTGGGGAAGTTAGCTGTGCCGTGAGACGCTGTGTAAATGTTCCTAGGGATGAACAGGATTGAAAGTCCCTAAACAAGGGGTCTTGCATCATCCTCTGTGGTATATATCCTGCCCTGGCAGGTACTTAGACCTTACCTGATTGATTTGATTGTGTGAAGGAGTCCTAAAAAGGAGCCTTAAAGAGAAGCTGAGCTTGGGGAGGGGAGTGTCGCCATTGCAGGTCCATGGGAAGCTGGTTCTGTGCATGTTGGCTTCTCTCTTTTTGGACTTCCAGGTGTGATCAGTCGGCCCCCAGACCAGGAGCACAAGACAATGCTGAGTTTTGAGGTTCCCAAGCGCCTGCTCTGCTCGCCGTCTAGTTGCAGTGACAGATGCAGTCCAGGACATGCTAGTGCTTAAAAAGAATTGTGTGGGATGACCTTGTGCTTCCGAGAGACCAGGATGCAGAGTCAGGACGGAGGTCGGGGGCAGATGAACGGTCCCACCCCATGTGGTAGCAGGAAATGTATTTAACGTGGATGTAAATAGCAGGATTGCAGATGATGGAATTGAGTGCGTTACAATTAGGGAAACTGAGGCCCTGAGAGGAAAGAGTCCCTGCCTGAGTTCACCACTAGGACTCAAACCCAACCAAGATCCAGGACTTTTTCCTTTGTCTTGTGCCCTTACCAGCTGCATGAACCTGGGCACCTTAAGTAACCTCTGTGCCTCAGTTTCCTCAGGTGGAAAATGGGGTTAATGAAGTCTACCTACCTCGTAAGGTTGTCTTTAGGATTAAATGAGCTTATACACACACTCACACTCACACTACATAATAGTGCCTGGCACAGTGTAATCGCTACATAAATGTGTTCTATCATTTTTCTCCTGTTGCCTCTGGCTAAGAGTCTTGGCTTTTTAATGACCAGTGTTCACAGTGATTGACAGCTGGGTGGCGGCAGAGTGATCTTGGCGTGAGGCGTGTGCCTATGGAGCGTGAGCCACCGTGTGCTTGCTCACCTGGGTCCCTGGGTCTCAGGCACCCCTGAATGACTGGGGTGGGGCGCATTGCACATACAGCCTCCAGACCTGCCCCAGGGCGGCTCGTGAGGTTGAAATGAGTTGACGCGTGGATGCTGCTGGTGGCACCTGGCCTGAGATTGTTCGGTTTCTCCTCTTCCAGCCACTTCCTGTGTTCTAGGAATCCAGAATGGACTCTTGCCCCGAAACTTTGACCCCTTCCCTGTGATCCCCGCTTGGTGCTGTACCTGAGAGGTCTTTCGCTCCCTGCCAACCAATCCTATAGAGCAGGTGCCAGCCTGGAATGTGGCTGCCTCTGCCAGGCCTGCTAGACCCACTCCTGTGAAAAGACATCCCTCTTTTCTTCCTTTCTGCCCCAGGAACTCTCTCTTACTTGTTTGTTATTGGCTGCCCGGACGGAGAGTTATTTGAGTTAAGGTTGTAGCTTTTCCATTTCCCCTTCTGGAATGAAAGCTCCTGAGGGTGGGAACTTTATCTTCATCCTTTTCTGCCACCCCATTCCTGGGGCCTACTTCACAGTCTTGAATACGTTCTGAGGTCGGTGAGCAAGACTAAACCTTGAGAGTGAAGTGTTTAATCCCTGCCCAGCCATCAAGTGTGTTAAACACATGTCTTAATGAAGATGGACAAGTGGCACATGATGAAGCATCATTTTGTAAACTGTGAGTTGTGACCCATTAGTACATTGTGAAACCAACTTAGTGGGTCATGACTGGCAATTACGAAGAAAGAAACACCCGCACTGCACAGAGAAGACATAACTATTGCTTCTGGAAATGTGTTTTGAGTGATTTATATGTGCACATAAATGTATGTGTGCCCTGGGTTTGTGATATAAAGTTTGCCTTTTTGCAGGGCTCAGCCATTCCAAAAGCCACTAGCCCAGAGAGAACTGAGATTGAATCTTGATTCCTATAGGTTGAATGACTTGGGTCAAGTGACAAGTGATTGCTGAGCCTCAGTTTCCAGATCTATACTAAGAAGGAAATGATCCCTACCTCAGAGAGTTGTTGGGTGTGTCCAGGGTGGGCCTAGTAGGCACTGGGTGGTACCTTTGTCTCTCTGGTTTGCTGCCATATTCTTAGTGCATTGAACACAGAAGGCGCTCAGCAGATGCTTGTTGAATGCTGAGTCAGCAGTAGCTCCCACTTGAAGGGGTGGGACCACCGCTTGGGCCACTCTGGAGAGGGCCTGTGCGGGCAGGGACACTTGCTTCTCAATAGCAGAGTCCACATGGCTTTCCAGGCAAAGCCCGAGAAGTTTGCAACTTGTCTCTGCTGCCTGGCCGCGGGATAGCCCCTCCTGCCTGTCTGTGATTGAGGTGGGGTCCCCCACCCCCTGTGGAGGGCATCGTCTCACTATGGCCACAGTGAGGATCCTGAGACTGAGGTTGACCCAGCCTCCCAAATTCCTTGTCCCCTCCTGGTGACAGCTGTTTGCACAGCTCCTTGGGCAGGCTTTGTGTCCCCTGCCCTTTGTGTGTTTGGGTGAAGCGCCTGACATTTCACCATTTCACTTGTGTTTCCCAGTCCTCTGACCTGAAGAAGCACGGCTACTCCCTGCAGCTGCTGTCTGAGGTTTTCCTCTGATCCTTCCTTACCAGTCACAAAAGGCTGTTTGAGGAACAATGTTCTGGGGGGCCTGACCTCCCCCACACTTAGGATGCTGCTGCAGCTCTGCAAGCTCTTAGGGTGGACGGAGCGTAGCTTTGCAGACTGCACCGGAATAGTGGTGGGTTGGTGGCCAGTTAGTTCTGGGTGCCCGCTGCCTGCCGGGCTCTGCTGTTGCGTGATGGGGCCTGATGCAAGGTGAAGTACAGTACACGGGGTTTGGACTTGGATGGCCAGGGTACAAGTTCTGATTCTTTCACGTGACCTTGGGTAAGTCTTTTGGCCTCTCTGAGCCTTCGTTCGTTCACCCGTGATATGAAATGACGTGAAACAAAGGCCGGCTAGAAGTCAGGTAAGAGCATGTGAAAATGCTTTGTAAATTGTGGTCCCCTTTTGAGAAGGCTGTTTCCAATTTTAACAGACCATCAAATCATAGAATGTATATCGAGAAGGAGCCTCTCAATTTCCAGATGGGGAAACTGAGGCCTGGAGTAGGATAGTGACACAGCAAGTCCAAGGCCGCACGGACTCCTGATTCCCGTGGCAACCACAGACTTGAGAAAACCTCCACCCAAGAGGCTGGCGCCTGTGTCCGTGTCTCTGCCATCCTTTAGGAATTTTGCAGCTTTCTTTGGGAGAGGCTGAGAGCTTCCTGTGGCTTTGGCCATCCGGCCAGTGCTGAGGGGGCAGACGGCCCAGTGGGCAGGCCTGGTGTCAGGCGTGTGCACGTGGCCGGTCTTTTCTCGCCGGCTTTTAGAAGGCTTCCAGTAGAAAATGTTATCCTCTCTCTGGAGGCCCTTCCTCTTGGCAGCGCCGGTTGCCCGGCGGCCAGCTCCTGCTCCGCGCCCGCTTGTGTTACAGGAGGCAGCCCTGGGCGCAGGGCTCGCTGCGGATCTCCACGCTGGTGAGCCGCTTCAAAAGGGGGTTTTATAGCGTGACGGGGAATTTCAGCCACCACGTTATCTCCGAGTTGGCCAATTGATGGTTTTAGCAGAGCATTCCAGCATCAGGGAAGCCAATACAATTTGAGTTAGTTGTGATGGCTGCCACTTTAAATACCGCAGTGAATTTCTGTCAGCGAGCTAATGCGTGGAATAGGGAATTGCAGAAAACTTGATCACCAGAGTGCTTCAGTCGATTGTGACCCCAAGCTACAGAAAATGAACTTAAATCTAGTTGACTGCGGCCACATACTTTCTTTGCTGTTATTTTGCTAGCAGCATCTTCGTCAAAGGGGACTTGAGGAGCAGAGTCCGGGTGACAATCAGAGTGTCTGCCCCAGCCCCCCGACTCTAGAGAGTGGCTGTCTTCCGTGGGAGTCGGGGTGGTGAGTCCTTGGTGAGGGATAGAAGGGGCAAGGCATTCTTCCCACTTCACAAAAGGAAGAGAACTGATAATAATAACAAACAATTATCGAGTGCCAACTGTATGCCAAGCACCATTCTAAGCACTTTAGGTTTTATCTCATGTCAGGCTCAGAACAGCCCTGTGGGCTAAGTTCTGTCTTCATTCTCTTGTGTAGATAAGGAAATGGAGGCTCTTGGAGGGATGCAGTCACGTTGAAGGTAGACTTCAACTTGGCTTTGTCTTTTCATACAGTGCCCCTCACTACTTAGACCATGCTGCCTCTCTAAAAATTAATACCAGATTTGGCATCTTTTCTGCCTAATTTCTGCCCCGCTGCCTGGCTTGGGGTGGATTGATACGGGGGCTGGCAGGACCAGGTGGGAGATAGGCAAGCCAGAGCCCTGCCTGCAGGTCATGGGGGCCCTTACCTGGTGGTGCTCCTCGGTGTGGAGGGTAGAGAACTGGGCTGGTTTTCAGTGACTTCATCCAGGAAGAAAACATCTTGCTTTGGGACCTATGTGACTTAAAGAAAAGGTTTTCCATCTCTCACTTACAAGGCCCCCTTTTATTAATCCCCTACCACCCCCTGTGGACTCCAGGCTTGAAAATGTTTTACTCATAAAGAGATTGCATGCATGCATGGAGTCACCATTAATTTTCATGAAGTGATGTGAAAAACAAGAACTCTGTAGTCGCTGGTTAGAGCTTCTTACCAGCTCAGAGGAACCAGCGTGAGCATAGCAGGTTGGTAGAATTCTAGTCAACAGAAGACACTGGGAATTTCATTTCCCATTTCAGTTGAGGAAGACCTGATTCATTTTGAGCTTAAAAAATATGAGCGATCCCTCAAGGGTCTTCAGAAAAGTTTTCCAGAGACCCAGTTAGAATCCTTAGGCAGGAGCCACCTAGCAGTGCAGGGGGCGCCTTCTAACTCTGTCCTGGGGTGGCCAGGGGCTGGCTTCTGTGGCGGGAAGTGCCTCCTGTTTCCCCCAGGGTCAGGAAGAGGAAGGTCAGGCTGCAGAGTGCTCTCTGGAGGTGCTGAGCCCCCCTGTCGGTCACGCACCCTGCTCCCCGGGAGGTGCAAGCAAGGCTTCCCGGTGAGGGGCACGCAGCTGGGAGGGTAGATGCTCGAGGGGTGGAAGACCCTGAGCGGAAGCTCCCGGCTGCAGGAGATGCTGCGGAGCCCCTGCTCCCTGCAGACTCATGAAGGCAGAACTTGCGAGTCCCTGCTGTTCTGAGCTGGCCTCACTGGACAGCGAGTCCAGAAGTCATCTTTTCTCCACCAAACTTTCCCACTTAGTAGCTCTGTAACTTTTGACAGGTTATTGTCTTCTTCCGTTCCTAAATGGTAGCATGGGGACAATTAGGATACCAGAGCGATTTCGGAAACAGCAGTGACCAGCGTTTATTGCACATTTACCGCCAGGCACTGTGTGTGGGTGTGACACTTAATCCCTGTGACACTCCACAAGGCAGGGGCTGTTCTGATCCCATTTCCTGGATGAGGAAACCAAGGCTCAGAGAAGTCATAAGCCCGTTGTTAGGAAGTCATCAGATAATGGAGCTGGGATTTGAACCCAGGGCCTCATTCCGTCTTTGAGCCACACTGCTGCTTTGACAAACTTTTGGATGACTTTGGGAGATGAGGACCTTGGGGGAAAATGCGCATTGAAAGAATTGGATCGTTTCAGTGGAAACCTGTAAACGTGTGTCTTTAAAAAAAAAAAAAAAGATGTCAGTGACAGTTTGCTTTCCAGTGAGATGAATGCAGATAAAACTATTTTGACTGTTAACTTATTTTGTTGCTTAAAAGCCAGTGACATGTAGCGTTGAATTTATTTTTCTTCACAACGTTTAAGTGTTTGCCACTTCTTGAGTGACGTGTGTGAATTTGGGAATTGCCTGTACTTTGGGGATGGAGGCCGCTGCTTATGCTTAAGGTTTTTTTGCCTAAAGAGGGACTCATGGGAAGGTTCGCTCCGGCTCGGGCTGTGGCCGAGAAGTGGCTCAAGAGCTGCAGTGGGCACCTGTGTCTGAGGACGTCGATGGAGCCAGAGCTCTCTCCGAAGTTGGGGTCACGGTGGAGCGCCGATCGCGGGAGTCTTTGTGACTGGAAGCCTAAATATTTATTCTGTTCTGTCCCTAATGAAAACAAATTGTCAACAGTTGTTCAGTAACTGACTAAATTAAAATCTGTAATTAGTCAATTAGATTAAAGAGTTGGCACAACCTGATTGTATCATGCTGGTTAGGTTATTAAGAGAAAGGGTGTGATTTTTAATTACTGAATGCTAATTTTGACAGTTTCAAATAGAAACAGACGTGTTTTCCCCCCTTTCCCTAATTCTGAATGGTTTGGAAAGTAAAGACACTCAATGTGTAAATTATGTTCTTTTTTGAAGGAAAATAATCCGAGAAGGCCCTTCTGTAGAGTAGGAGGGATTTCAGCAAAGAGCCCACGTTGGATTTAGTTGAAAGGGTTAGTTGGAAATCCTTCCTTTCTTGAAGGAAGTGTGGCTTAGCATTTGGCAGCTTTGTTTTTGCTGTAAATAAGAGGTTGGATTTCAACTTTAAGCAGTGGAGTTGAATTCTTTTTTAGGGTCTCCCCCATCCTCTCTTGTTCAAGGGTTTATCTGGCCAGCACCCTGGAAATGGTCAGCAACAGCAGTCGGAACCCAGGGAGGAAACGACTGTGAATGAAGTCTGGTGGGATCTCAGAGCCGCCAGCATGTGTGAATAATGATGTGCAACTTTGTACAGAGCATTTTCTCACACGCTGGGCATCCCAGTGAGAGGGGCAGATGGAATGAAGGTTCTTGATGGAAGGGTGAGAGCTGGGGAGCGAGGTGCCCAGGTGTGGAGGGTCAGGGGTGAATGGGCAGGGCTGGATGCTGACGGGCAGGAAGGACAGACTCCCCTCAAGGGAATGGTTGGGGATGATGGGAGAGAGGCCTCTTGCTTGGGAGGAAGGTGGGATCAGAAAGTAGGGCCAGCTTATGGATTCAGAGGTATAGAAAGGTGGCCAGTGAATAGAGGATGAATGGGGTAGTAGGTCAGTTTGACAATAGAGCAGTCCCTCTTCCCATTTTGTTTTTCTGGGGGATGCTGTGCTATGGCCTCCCCTGCAGACGCTGGAATATAGGACATAACCCGGCCTTGGAACTAGGAGTGAGAAGACCTAAGCTGCTTCCAGCCAAGGGCCCCAGTGCAGCCTGGATCCCCTTGTTGGCCAGAGGGGCTACGCTGTCTCGCTGTCCTCCTCCCGAGTTCCTGGGAGTTCCTGATGTGGGCAGGACAGCTCTGGAAGGTATAAAGTGCTATGCACATGGACCATTTTATTTGAAGGACCTCAAATCTTGGAAGAGGCTCAGGGGCCACCCAGCCCTCACTTCTTGCACCGAGTCCTGTGGGGAGTGAGGGTTGAGGCTCTAACCCCAGGTCTCCAACTGCCCCTTGGACAGTCACCCTGTCTTAGGGAAAGCTGCCCTAAACACCTGTGCCTCCGGAACGTCACTGGCCCACGCATCAGTGTTGAAGCATAGGCTCTACTTTCCGGATGGTTTTCGTGTGAGCTATGATCATTGAAGTATCAGTTAAAATGGCCTTTGGCTTTCAAAATTTAATTTTAAAGCTGTTGGTGATCCAGAATGAGTCATTTTTCTTTGAAAAGGGAAGCAACTTTGCTTTTTGTATCTGATAGATAACGGGGTGCTGGGGAACCCAGGTGCAGAGAACAAGGTCAGCAGCTCAGATTCTAATCACCACCAGGGCCTTTATTCACAATGTCACCTGTGCCAGGTGCTTAACTTCTGAGCCTCAGTTTTCTCATCTGTAAAATGGGGATTGCGCCCTACTGTTCTGAGATAATGATGCAGAACACCTTTGAAGATGTCTAGTAAATCTTTTTGGAATGCAAGAATGAGAGGCTGAAAAGATAGGTAGTGTTCTTGGGAAGGTATCCCTGCTTTGGGAGCTATCTTGGGGCATGTTTAGAAACATGAATAAGTGAGAGGAGTAGAATGAAAAGCAGGAAGTATTTACGAGTGGTGAATTGATGTATGTTCTGAATTTGGAATTCCTCCCTCAGACTCAAGATCCATAGCCGAAGTTAAAGAAACCCATAAGAGGTGGTGTGTGTGTGTGTGTGTGTGTGTGTGTGTGTGTGTGTGTTTGGGGGTTAGGGAATGGTAGCAGATAGAAGAAAGGAAGTGACAGTGCTGGGAGAGAGTTTATTTTAAAGGCTTCCCCACTGATAGATTTGTAGTCCTGGGTAAATAGGGAAGCTTGTAAAACTTGATTCATTTTCTTCCTCAAGTCTGTTTTAGGTGGGGAGTGGGGGTAAGGACAGAGTCAGTCAAGGGAGCCAAGTGCTTTTAGGTTTGAAGTGTTTGTATGTCCTCGGCACACGCCATGTCCTTCAGAAGGGCCAGCCAAGCATCTCCTCCTGCTCCCTGCCCCTAGGCGAACTTTCCTTTCCTGAGTGCCAGCTGCCCTGTTCATCCCAGGAAGGAGTACCCATCGCCTGTCACTGGGGGCTGTGCTCTGGCCTCATCCAGGGATAAGTGAGGATTCCTGCACTGGGGATGACTTCCTCCTTCCTTCCTGGTCTGCTGTTTGCTCTTTTCTTTTCGTTAGAAACACATCCTTCCCTGTCCCTGCCTGGGCCTGCTCTGGAGATACGGACAGGCAGCCGGGCGACCATTGGCCAGTGAGGAGCTAGGGTGTGTCCTAAATTGGAGCCTCGTGTGAGCTGTTCGGGAATTAGAAGCTGCTGCTCTTGGAAAACCGCTGCAGAAATGGAAAGGCGGTCAGCAGAGATAGGCAAGAAGGTGTTGGACCTTGTATGTTGGGGAAAAAATTGGGGGGACTTTTGGAATGTTTCTGTGTTTTGAAATAAAAATGACAGCTGTGTGTTTTTGTTGTTGGAATGGAATGTGAACCCTGGGACTGCTGGGCTGTAGTTAAGGAAGGGAAGGGCCAAGCTCTATGCTGCAGGACCTTTGCACAGGCTCTTCTTCCTGCTTGGAACACTCTACTCCATTCTTTCTCCTTCTTGAGGAGCCATATTCATTTCCCATGTCTCAGTGTAGACATCACTTAATTCTAAGAAACTTGTCATAGTCATCTTTGGGTCTCTGTGGGCAGGGCCCATTTTGGGTCTTGCACACTCACGGGCTGACACCTGATGGATACCTGACTCACGTTTGTTGATTGAGAGTGATCAGGAAGTACCAGGAGGCTGCCCACCTCCCAGGGTCGCATGGGTGTGCAGTCAGTGTATTCGAATGGTTTCCTGAAGTTGTAATGCTCTCAGAACAAGTCCAGGTTTGGCTTGGTGTCTTTCTTTTCTGAAGCAGGTCTTTGACACGTCGATGGAGCTTCAGATGTGAGGCATCCTCAAAAATGTGTGGGAAGATGCTCAGCGTTCAATTAATCTGGCCTTTCGCCAACTTCTGGGGCCTCTCAGGCTGGAAGTGACCATTCTCCTACCCAATTTTGCTCTTCTTAGAAGGGAGTGAGGAGTGGGCGGGCGGGGATGTGTCATGGAACCCAGCGCACCGTCACTCAGCCTGTGTCCTGTGTCCTGGTGGCGGAAAGTAGTTCTGACTTACCTAACTCTCCTGTGCTCTGCGTAGAAATATTTTATTATTCGACGCCCTGTAATTCAGGATTGGTGGCGATTTTATCAGGCCATGCTAGTGTACAGTTGACCTTTGCATTATCTGAGAAGACTTGTGTTTGCTTAGCCAAGAATAAGCAGGATTCCAGTGGGGTGGCTCAGGGCTTGGGGCTGTGGTATTGGTGTGCAGCCTCTAATTGTGAGTGGCTCTTATCATTGCTTCAGGGAGGGTCTAGCCACACCCCAGTGGAGGGGCTTCTTTATGTCTAAGCTGGCCATTCAGGTTTTTCCAAGGGACTGAAATGTTTACTCCCTTTGCACAACCTCTTTGTGTTAAGACTATCCTAATAATACCAGTTCACGAGGACAGTTTATCCAAAAATCCACCCGTGGCTCATAGAAGGTATTTGTTTTTCTCAGATATTCATCTAGTCTGTCTAGTCTTTCATTCATCAAATATTTGATGCCTCTGCTCTGTGGCTACAGAAGCAAGGGACACTGTCAGATCCTTTGCCCTCAAGGAGCTTATAGACTGTTCCCTTTTATCTGGGGTTTATCCTGCTGGTTCAGATCGGTTTGTCCCCCAGGAAAGCACAGGAATGCTTCCCAGACCAGGAGGCATCAGCAAGGTCACCCTTCCCTGGGCTTGCCTGGCACCCTGCCTCCGCTACGCTGGCCAGCTGTGAGTTAGGGACTTTGTAAAGTGGTGGTAGGTGATACCTTTGTGGTCACAGCGTGCTGTTTGAGTGCCTCCACCAGGTACCTCGCCCAGGTACGGGTTAGAGTTTGGAGAAAGTGACAGTTGCCCCTTGCAGAGAGCACAGACTGGAGATGCAGTTGAAACAAAAAATGTCCTTAGAAGGCTGTTACTGTAACAAAAACTTTTTAAAAATTGGTTATTGGAAACACAAATCCACAAGAACATAAACTGAAAGAACAAAGGATATACAGGTTTTAAAGAAGCTTTCAGGGGCTCCCATTCTCTCAGACTTGAGTTAATTTTTCTAGGCTTTACCAAATACACCCCCCATGGGTGGGGGTTGGGCATTGCCACCCCACCATTACCACCTCTGAGACACAGGTGCTGGCGACAGCCCCACCCTTTCCGGTGAGTCAGCGAGTTTGTCTGGAATATCCCTCCCTGGGTGAGGGCCTCTGTGGGCCACAGCTTCTCAGGAAGCTGGTGCTGGCCTCGGCCAGAGCTGCCTTGCAGACTTAAGATACAGATGGCTTCTTTCCTCCTCCCATTTTCTTTCTGAAAATGTTTTTAACTTGGAGCATGTGTCGGCACGGCGTTCTTTTCTCGAGGACAGAAGCTGTCACCGCACGCAGCAGAGAGATGGTTCGATCCAAAGCCGATTGTGGCCTGATCCTTGGTCTAATTATTTGGCAGGCCAGTTGCTGGGGCCTGGTCAGGGTGCAGTCAAGCATTTGGGCCTGGGCGTGAGGAGGAACCGTGGGGAGGGAGGGAGAAAGGCGGGATGGTGAGACTTTGCCTGTCCAGACCGCAAAGCGAGTCACTCCCCTCTGGAGCAGCTGTATCTGCCACTCTGGGGGAGAGTGAGGCCACACCACCAGCTTGGCCGCCCAGCCCAGACCCCAGCCCAAGCCCGCAGGAAGGAGGAGCCTGAAGCAGCCGCGCTCTGCTTAGATTGACCAGAGAGCCCTTCCGCCTCTGGGTTTCCAGGCTCTTTACCACGAACACAGGGGTCATCCTCAAGCCCCCACTATTATCCCCATTGTGAGACTGGGAGTGTCCCTTCCCCCCAACAAATGAGTGAGTCCCGAGCCCCTGGCACAGAGCACTCAATGAAAGTCTCGTGTTTTAGAACAGGATGGCAGGGACTCCCGCGTTGTAAGTGGTGCTCTTGGCAGGGAGGGCGGGGTGATGCTGCCCTGTACCGTGCCTGGCACGTCGTAGGGGCTCAGATGTTTGGGTGGTCTGTGGAAGGGGCACCACTCACTCTTGGCTTCCTCCCACGGTCCCTGCCGGGGGTGACAGCCAGCTCCTGGCCTCACCCTTAGACCACCCCTTTCTTGGCTTGGTCCTGGTCGTCATGGATGCCAGATTTGCTTTGTTAATGTACAGGGTGATGGGATCATGTCTTCTCACTGAAGGCAGAATCAAACCCAAATCAAAACAAAACAGACCAAGAGCCTCGGTGAAGACAGCCCTGAGGTTCCCCTGCCCCAGCCCAGGAGCCTGGCCAGCGCGCTCACGCGTCAGTTTTGCCGCCTTTATTGCAGATGTCTGTGTGCCGGGCGCTCGCCTTCAGTGTCGGTTAACCTCTGGGTGAGGTAGGCAGTGGTCTTAAGGAAAGAAAAACAGAACAAAAAAGGGCACACAGGTAGGATTTTAGAGAGCATCTGAGGGTGCCCAGGGTGGCCGCAGTGTGTGGCTGGTGAAAGCCCCTCCTGCGGACTCAGCCTGCGCCTGGGCTCCTGTGTAGCCAGTAGCATGTCTGTCCCTGGCTGACACCTTTGAAGGTTTTTCTTTTCTCCAAATAAATAATTCTTCCTCTCTCTTCAGGGTGGCAGATCGGGGCTGGAGGGAAGCAGCCGATCAAAGGCAGCCTCCGCCTCGCTGACTGTGAACAAGTGGGCTGAGGAGGGGACCTGGCCGGGCAGGAGGGGGCCTGGAGAGCCCACGTCCAGCCCAAGTGGGGAGGACTGCGAGAGACACCTGGAGCCACCCTTGTTGAAATGTGTGTTGGCGCATTTCTTGCCCGGGGATGTGTGAGTGAAATACAGACTAAATGGGGAGTTCCTTCCTCAGAGGAGAAAGGGCTCCCTTTTCCTGTCCCTTTGTCTCTTGTCCCCTTTGTCCCAGCCCTCCAGCTCTGTGGCCTCCCCTCCCCCAGCGGTTCCTTCCTTTGTGCCCGATGGCCACTCACCAGCAAAACTTAACTCAGCCCGAGGCCCTGCTCCCCTCCGAACAGCAGAAGTAGCTGGTAGGTTCCGGCCTGGCTGACAGGGCCACGGACTGAAAGGAACCAAAACGGTCGCCCCAGCCCCGGCCCCCCAAAGGTGGCGGTTAGTTTTGAAGTCTGGTGCTGGCTGTTGGAAGCCCCCTCGGAGAGAGCAGTGCTGTGGGAGGCTTGCCGCCTGAACCAGGGAGGTCTGGGGCTGTAGCTGAGGCTGCGGGACCCCTTCCCTGGTGAAGGTTCCTGGGGTCTCTATCAAAGCCCCTGTTTCTCCTGCCCTGAGTGGTTCTGGGGTCCTTTCGGTCGCACGTTCTTTGTGCAATGGCCCAGAAGTATGGACGTGCTAAAGTCTCACAGCCCAAGCCACACTTCTGGGTAGTGAAGCACCCACAGTTGTTACAAGATTGTCTTAATCCTCTTTCAGCAAGGATTAGCAATCCCTAGGGGGTTAAACAGAAACCAGGGAAGAAAAACTGAGAGTTGGGGGAAAATCTATCCACGTAGTTGCTGAGAATATGGGAAAGTTGGTCTTGATTCAGTTTACTTGTGATGAAAATGGAAACTTGTGCCCGGTTTCTAACCTGGTGGCCTGAGGTCTGAGGGCATCTGCTTCCTGGGGTTGTGTGGCCAGGCCCCTCATACTAGAGCGGCGAGGACCTAGGCCTGTGGAGATTCGCTAGAAACAGGTGTGGATTTGTGCTGTGTCGAGCGCGGGCAGAACTGTGGCGTGGCTTCATTGTTGCCAGAAGTATTTTTCCCCAACATAAAATATTTAATTTATTAACCGTACATGTTTAAACTTACATATGGAAGATAACATGTAAATTTGGAAGTACTGTGTTCTGCCCCCAACTTACATAAAAAATTTTATTCTTACATGGTAAAGAAGATAACATGTAAATTTAGAAATATTATGTTCCACCCTCATCTTATATAAAAAATTTTATTCTAGGTCTTCGTATGTATTTTTGGCATCAGTACCTCACATGCTGTCACCAAAGCCACTTTCTGTTTTCTAACCCACCTCTCTAGGACAGATCACCAACACCCCCCATCTAAGTAATCTGACATGTTATTTTTCAATTTTCTTTCTTTTTTAATTTAATTTAATTTTAGAGTATTATGGGGGTATAAACGTTTTGGTTACATAAATTGCTTTTATACAGTTTGAGTCAAAGTTACAAGTGTGCCCATTGCCCAGATAGTGTGTATTGTACCTGTTGGGTGTGAATTTACTCATCCCCTTCTCCTCCCCGCACCTGCTTGATTTCCAGTGAGTTTTATTTCCGTATATGCACATAAATGTTGTTTGATTAGTTCCAATTTAATAGTGATCGATTTTCTGTATGGTGCTGCCTCTAGGAATTTTGTCCCTAGCCACAGGAGCCCACTACAACATCAAGACAGTTGGCTTTGTAAATCAGATACCTACCGCTGGACATGCTACAGCGGATGAGACGTCTGTGCTGATGCTGGAGAGCCGGGGGCACCATGGCTTCCTGAATGTCAAGAGCCTGCCTCTTGCCACCCATGTGACCCTGATCTTCCTCCAGCCTCAGTATCCTTGCCTGTACAAAGCAGATGACAACAGTGCCCAAGGCTCACTTCTCAGGATTAGTATGGGAAGAATTCAGGAAGAATTCCAGACAGTAGCCTGTATACAGTAAGCGCTCAGCACCTTCTTGCTTGGAGGTTGGGCTGTTTGGAGCACTCCTGCCCTTTGGTTTACCTCGAGGGCTTATCCTGCAAGACCTGGAGCAGACCTAATGGAGAAAGGCAGGACCCCAGTGGGTTTCACTTTCAGGTTTTGGGGTGGGGAGGCCATTCCAGGGGAAGGGCTGTACTTACAGGGGTGAGAGCCAATGGACAGGTGAGACTGCCGCCCGCCCTCTGGCATTCCCAGAGTGGAATGTTTAGATGCCCTGGGTTGAGGGCTGTGCCTCCAGGAGGTGAGGGAAAACTTTACTAGTCTGAGGAAAGTACTCTTGGAAACCACTTAGGCTTTGTCTGTTAATGATTTTTATTTTAAAGCTGGCAAAAGCTTAACTGGGGTTATGACAGAGGTGTCAGTTTGTGTGTATCATCATGGTCATTATTTCTCGGCCACAGGGTGACAGATGACACACCCCTGGGCCTTACTGGGATGGAGCTCCCGGGACGGGCAGTGGCAGAGGTGTGTATCTGGTGTCCAGGTTGAGGGGGGATGATTTGCATTGCCTTTTGTAAATAAGTGCTGCTTTGAATATCCACCTTTGATACGCCCCTGGTGGAGGAGCTGGGATTCCCAATTTAGATGTTTGATGTAATTTGAAACTGAAACGATCAAAAGTATATCTCATGAAAAAGAAGAGTGAGGGGGCACGAGAGCCCCCTCCGGGAAGTTGTCACCTGGCTGAGATTGTCCATGTGGTTTGTAGGCGCCCAGACAAGCCACACATTGAAGGCGCTGCTTCAGAGCCAGATTTTTCCTTCAAATTATTGAATTTCATTGAGAGAATTAGCAAAATGAACTCCAAACGCAGTGTGTCCAGTTACTTTGTGAAGCTGTAAGCGCTGTGTCCGCCTTCTGGTTGTGAACTCCATGCCTTGATTCACCAGCTGGGCCTAGAGTGAGAGACTGTGGTGCGTTAAGAGGCTGGCGGTGCTGGCAGTGGTAAAATCAGGGGGAAAGAGTGGAATTGTATGGACTAAAGAACTTGAGGAAGGGGTGGGGGCTGGGGGCGAAGGGCCAGGTTTCCTTTCTGAATGGGCAAGGCCTCAGGGCCCCTGTGCCCGTGTGGAGGGTGCTGGGAAGACTCTGAGACTGGGAGGGGGAGGGGTCCAGGAGTGTCTGGCTGGGCTGGGCCTGGGGGAGGGGACTATTTGCATAACTGATTGTTGCTCCTGGGGATTGTGGGAGGAGGGGCCAGCACAAAGGCTCTGTCCTTTCCTTCCCTCCCTTCCCCTCTTTGCTCCTTCTCCTCCCTCACCCCTTCCCTGCCTGGCCCCTGAGCCTGGTCAGGCCTCCTTGTGGCCCCTCCTGCCAGCTGGTGGCACTGGGCTGGCCTTGCCCTTGCTTCCCTGCAGACAGTTTTCAGGGCCTCGGTGGCAGGCAGGGCCACCGCCGCCTGCAGTGTCAAGATAAAGCCCTGAGGAGCACTCTGGCTGTGCTCTCCAAAAGCCAGTACTTGTCTCTTCCACCTGGAGACCAGACAGAACCTGCTGGAGGGCGACTGTGGCTGGTGGCCCCTCTCATAGGTGCTTTTCCCAGGCCTGTCTCCTGGGGCCACAACTGGACACTCTTGAGGAATCACCCAAAGAGTCATGGGCAGCCACTGGAAATGTCGCTGGCTGCTGGGTGCCCGTAGCCTTGGCCGTAACCATACCAACCAGGTCTCAGAATGGGACAGAGGCAGAGGTGCCTGTGGCCTGGCCTGGGGCGAGAGTTCAGAGCTTATTCACTGCTGCAGACCCCAGTCTGGGGATGCGCATGCAGGGTGACCCCAGATAGGAATAAAGACCACCTGAGTGGTTTGTCATCCACCTCTGGGCTTATCCATGTGATCCTCAGTTTTCCCATCAGTAAAATGGTGCTAGCAGTCCACCCCGTCAGGTGATTATTATTGCTGTCCTGCTGGGCATGTTGAGTCCTCAGGGCTCTGATCAGAGGGTCCTGTCCAACACCTGGGGACACAGTCAGAAGGAGGCCCTGGACTTGTCTGCCGGTAGTGGAGAAGGTGGGCGGTAGTGGAGAAGGTGGGCAGGGGTGTCTGGTTTGCCACAGGACGAGGTTATGGGTTGGGAGCTAAGATCCTCCAGTGAGGGGCGGGGTGTGGTGCTGTTGCTCACGTCTCCCCAGGGGGTGCTCTCTTCCTCTCCCATCTCTGGTCCCTGGCTTCCTGCCTACCTGAGTTGCGCTTAGGTTATGGTCTTTTTACAAAATGAGGACTAACAGATGTTTCGAGCAAGTTCATGCCCTGCTGGTCAGTTAGTTCCCAATAGCTCAAGTTGGATTGGGTAGGGCCGGCAGCTTACACTTTGTCTGCAACTGCTTCTGGGTTCCTGGGGGGCCAGGACTGGGTGCTTAGGTTTTCTGGTAGGTCCCTGGGGTGAATGTGGGTTTGCTTGGCATTCTGTCCCCTGCCAGGTGGGGGTGGGGACAGAGGGAGAGCGAGATGGGGAGCACTTGCACCACATGGTACAGGCTTCATTGATTGTCCACTTCTGAATCTCAGCTTCCTCATCCGTGAAATGGGGGTAGTGTAAGCGATGGCTGAGGGTGGTTTGTGAACAAATTTTGCTCTGGTAAATGTTAAGTATCTGGTATTGATAACCCCAGAAAGGCTTGGACAGGTAAAGAACTAGTGGGTGGGAGGGGCAGGGCCAGTGGTGCCTGAAGGAAATGGTGATGCCCTTTCGTGCTTGCTGGAGGGATTAGTAACAAAGGTCATGTGGGATGAGGCAGGCTCTCCCAGGGTGTTTGCTGAGAGGAGCCATCTCCCCGGAGTCTGTGCCTTGTCAGTAGCCATAGGGGCCAGGGCTTCGACCTCCGTCTGCCTGGCTGCCCTGTCCTTGGGCCCCCACCACCCGGCCCCTGTGCGCGTCCCTGCGCACCTGCGTCTCACCAGCCTGGCCTGCCTTCTGAAGCTTGGTGTGAGTCGTGGCCTTCCCCAGGAAAGCTTCTCGGACTACTTTGCCACTCTCAAGACGGGCTTCCAGCCCAGTGCCCGTTTGGCTCTTTGAGCCGGTCGGTGACCTCTTTCTGTGAACGCCTGTCAACTCTGTGTGGAGGCGTCAGTAGCAGCCTCCCTTTGCCCTCCTGCCCGGGACGGTCTAGCAGGGACGATGGGGTGAAAATCACGTGACTGTGGTTCCAGTGGTCCAGAAGCACACGGCAGGAGCAGTCACAACTGGGGTCAGCCCGAGGCACCTCTGGGTGTGAGTAGGGAGTTGCAGGGTGCAGGGATGGGGGGGACACGTGGACACGTGGTGGGGGTGGTGCTCAGCTGAGCTAGGGCGCTGAGGGGCACTCCTATTTTTTTTAAAACAACCCTTTGCCCATCCAGCCACTCCCCACCATTGGCTGGATTCCCTTAACCCTTCTCTGTAATGAGAATCGTGAAGGGCGTTGCTGCTTTTTATAGAAGAGGAAACCGAGGCCCAGGCAGGGAAGAGGCCGCCCTGAGCCCTGATTGACGGAAAGGGGCCCCAGAGGCTGTTGAAAATTTCCCTTCAGCCCTTAGCGGTGGGCTGGTAGGGCTCACCTTGCTCCCAAGGCTGTTGCCATTAGCAACCAACTTCCCCTGTTGGTTCTGGGGGCCCTGGAGGGGAAGAGGGAAGAAAGTAGAAGAAAGCAAGGCTGTCAGTCAGGTGGCAGCTGAGCGTCTGTGTCAGCGAGTTGGTGCTGGTGACACTGGGAGGACAGCCCGGACACACCAGAGTCACAGGTGCCCAGGCCTGTTGGTCTATTATTAATTGTCCCTGGTCATGGGGAAATTATATGTAGGGACATTGTACTTTGTGCAAAAACATGCCCCCCCACAAAAAAAATAGAAAAGGAAGAAAAACATAGAAAAACAGGATGACTAGGCAGTAAGGTTTGCTGAAGTCGGGTAGACTTTGCTCTTGTCCTGGCCCAGCTGTTCTCTGGCTTTGTGGCCTTGGGTGAATCGCCTGGCCCCAGGGCCTCAGTTTACCCAGTCATAAAAGAGGGGTCAGGGTACAGATGTACATTAGCAGTACAGGTGTGCAATGCTCAGCACCATGCCTGACACTCCTGAGCCCTCAGGAAAGGTTGCTGGTGGCAGCAGAGTTGGACACCTGTGGGGGGGGAGTGGGTTTGCAGTCACATGGTTATCGTTTACCAAGCGTTACCTAGGTCCTGCCAGAGCATGGCGCCAAGGGCGTGCAAAGCTAAAGGAGATTGTATTGATTGCTGTCTGGAAGGGCAGACAGACTATGGACAAGGCAGGTTATGGTCAGTGGTGGGAGGGGGCACAGGCAGAATTTGAAGGTCCAGGAAGCCCTCCAAATGTTGCAGCTGGGCCTCAAAGGGGTGAAAAAGAGAAAGTGGAAGAGTGAGGGCATCCCAAGCAGGTGCACATCCTTTTCTTGGAGGATTGTGGCCAGTGAACGTTGATAGCGGCTGACATTTATTGGGTTCCTGGTCTGTGCCAGCTCCCGCTTAGGTGCTTTGCATATATGAAGTAGTTTAATCCTCGTAACCAGCCCCATGAGGCAGGTATTATCCCATATTGCAGTTGGAAAACTGAGCCACAGGGAAGCGAAGTAATTTGTCCAGGCTTACACAGCATGTGACGGACCCAGTCTCCAAACCCTGAGAGTCAGGTTCCATAGACCACACACATATGTAGCCTGCCTTGCACATCAGGAACCCAGGTCTGGTTGTTAGGAGGTGCTGATTAACCAGTGGGTTGGGAGAGTTGAGTCCCCCTGCCTCAGTTTCCTTATCTGTAAAGTGATATAACCAGGTCTGCGAAACCAGGCAAGGTTCTTGGGTGAAGTTTGCTTTATGGAGTGTGCTCATGAGTGCTTTGTGGTGTGGGAAGCTGTCATTCCCCCAGTTCCTTTGCCAGGTGGGGGTTGTAGGCAGGGTGAAAAGGTGTTTGAGCTTATGCACCCCTGCCCCCCACCTGCAAACTGTCTTCCTTTTAGAGGCCAGGAGCCTGTCGGACGTCGGCAGGGTCTCAGATGAAATGTGGGCAGAGTGCCGGGCATAGCACTGGCACGTGCACAGCCTCTGTAAACAGTAGTCGTTTTCGTTATTGTGTCTTATCTCCCCATATTAGTAGTTGCTATCGATGGTCCTCTTACCAGTCCTGTGGGGTGACTTTAGCCTCACCTTCCAGAAGAGGAGATAGCTTGGGGGTAGGTGGTGCATCCAAAGTCACAGTAATCGGCAGACATACTGAGACCCACACTGGGTGTGTCCCCCTCCAGTTCCTCTGCTCCTGTGTCACCTCACAGAGAGGCTTCAGCATTCTCTCCCTGTGTGTTGCCAACAAGGCTTAAAATCGCCCGAGACCTCCTCAGAGCTGGCCTTCCGAAGCAAGCTGGCCATGCCGGGTACAGTGTGCTCGTGCACGTGTGTCCACACACGCGTTTTCTCCCACTTGGGCGCTCGAACTCATGACAGTGTGTCTGCTCAACCAGCAATGTAGTTTTCCTCGGTGCTGGAGTAGTGATGCACTCTAAACTGAGTCTCGACTCTGAACAACTCCATCTTGCAAGAACACACAGCTCCTGTCTGAGAATACAGACAGTGTTTGCCCACAGGGTGACCTGATGTGGTTATAAAAATAATGCAAGTGTCTGTAGCCTGGGGTTGCCTAGAGACCCTACCCCGTGGACCTTCGGCACACCTGCTGTGGGTGGTCTCCTGGCATCAGTATCTTGCTCTTCTCCCATCCCACTGCCACTGGAAAGAGGTGGTTGGCCCTGTTATTTCAATCACTGGGCCCTGGGGCATTTTAGCATTTGGGTCTCTGGACCGCATGTGCCCATGGTGCTGTGCCAGGCAACATCAGGAAGAACCACTGAAGACACGGGGGTCCCTTCATCCTGTATTGCAGAGGGAGGGGGAACCAGGCCCCGAGCCTGTTCCTAAGTTTAGACTCGAGCTGAGCCACGCAGAAGGCTGCCTCCCCTCACAGCCACCACACTTGTTCTAATTCTTTGTTGATTTGGAAACCTCTTCAGGATCGTGTAGTGCCTGAAGGCCACTCTTGTGGGGAAGAACTGTAATCCCTTAAATATAATAATCCCCTGCACTGGACACTTCATAGAACAGTCTCCTGTACATGAGCTCGTTGGCACCCTCCAGTCATCCTGGGGGAGTGACAGGCAAGGCTTATTATCCTGTTTTGTTGATGAAAAGGCAGGTGGCTTTAGTGACTTTCCAAAGTCACATGTCCAGTATGTGATGAAGCTAAGAGCAAAATTCCAATCTGAAGGCTAGTCATGGTATACAGGACAGATGGTGAATGCTTGGCACATGCTCCGACATTCCTCCCTTGCTCGTGTCAGACATGGCAAGTTGATCGTAGTAACTCTTTTCTTGCCAACCCCAGGTCCAGAATTATTTTCATTACAGCATTCTAGTCAGCTGTTATCAATCGAATAACATCGGCATGCAGGATGAGTTCATTGTCACCAGTGTCACACACCAGGCTGGAAGTTGGCCAACGATGTTGTATGGGTTTCCTGGTTGTTTGGATTTCTAGATAAGTGGAAGTTGGATGCATATTGTAAACGAATCCCATTTGGAAGCACCGTACCTGCCTGACAGCTACCACCTTCCGGGGCCCTGGAGACTCTCAGTAAGATGCAGTGTTTGAAGAAGGGCTGCTCAAATTAGGGTGCCAGATGGTGATCCCGAAGGGGATGGAGGTGGACAAGCAGATTGCGGAAACGTGATTGAACCCTTCCACTTGCAGCACAGAGGAGGAAACACGGACGTCCTTCTCTTCCAAGCACATTGAGTTCCACTCCACATTTTGATTTCTCTTGGGATGTCCCATCGATGGTTTTTTGCACCACACAAGAACCTCATGGGATGTGGGGATCCCGAGAGAAATGGCGGGATGAAAAACACTGAGGAGTGTTCTGCCCGGGATGTCGTCGAGGGTCCCATCCTTGGGAGTCCCATCTTGACCAGGAGGACAGGGCGAGTTCTCAGACTGGTTGGTGAGTCAGAATACCTGATCCTGGTCTGGGCGTCTTCGTATGCCGGGTTTGAGCTAGAGGTTGAGTTTGAAGTTCTCATTTAAGTTGAACCTCGAATTCTGCGTCTGCCCTTGCGCAGCCAGCCAGACAAGAACAGATGACTGCAGGGCTTCTTCACCTCCAGTCTTTTCTCCACGTGGAGACACAGAAACTGTCTGCCACGGTCACCTAACTAGTGGCTCTCTTTTTTTGATCACACAACTCTTCAGACATCAGCTGATTTCTTGCTGTTGGCCTCCACGTTGGATATTCTTGACCTTGGTTTTCAAGATGCCTTTTCATCCGTCCATGTAGCTGTGTGGTCCCTCTCATCCCCCCGGCAATGGTCACCCTAGCTCCCTGCCTTCCTGCCTGTGGGCAGGCCTCCCCAGTTCATCCCCAGCCCTGACCCATGGAGACTCTTTCGGGAATAAGTTCAGCTCAAAATAAGTTCCTTGCCTTTTCCAGGAAGCCTGGCTCATACCCCTGACTTGAGAAGACTTTTCCCCACATGAAATGCAGATTTAAAGAAAATCAACTGTAATGGTTAGGAGGGACCATATAGAACATAGGCTTCAGTGGTTTCTGACTTACTTTTATTTCTTTTTAGCAGGAAACCTTTTCTTTGAATGCAGTCTTACGTGGAAGTCCAAATAATAAAACAGAAAAACAGAGCCATCTGCTTGTTTGAGGGGAGTAGGGTGCCGAGACTCCTGCCCCCTGAGTTTCCACCCTCATGCCTCCCGTGTAGCCCCAGGGGTTTCCCCTTTGAAGGAGCATAGTTCAGGATACCTCTGCTTCAGTCAACTCCCAGGTGGACAGGTAGTGCCCAGGATGGACAGATGACTCGGCTCAAGTGTCTTCAGTAAGAGAGAGCCATCAGGGTTTCCAGGCCTCCTAGCCACATCCAGGGCGCTGTCCTGTCTGTCAGCATCCCCAGCTCTACAGTGAGATATTCAGGCACATTTCAGTAAAGGGTCTATAGTCAGACCTTTGTGGGAAGTACAGAATGAAGCAGCTTCTCTTTTTTTTTTTCTTTTTTTTTTAAGACAGGGCCTCGCTCTATCACCCAGACTGGAGTGCAAGTGCAGTGGTGCGATCATAGTTCGCTGCAACCTATAACTCCTGGGCTCAGGGCTCCTCCTACCTCATCCTCCTGGGTAGCTGGGACTACAGGTGCCTGCCACCATGCCTAGCTAATTTTTTACTTTTTATAGAGTCAGGGTCTCGCTGTGTTGACCAGGCTGGCCTCCAACTCCTGGCCCCAGGCAATCCTCCCGCTCCAGCCTCCCAAAGCACTGGGATTACAGGCGTGAGCCACCAGCTCGAAGGCACCAGCTTGAAACAGCTTCTTTAATGTAGGACCTCTCAGGGTTTTCAGCACATTAGGACACATTTTGGATCTCAGAAGTAGTGTAGAGTAGGGTATGGAGTGGATAAACAGTATAAAAAACAGCAATTCTCAAACTTACTTGACTGTAGGACCTCCTCTAGTTGAGGAATCGTAAAGCTGTTTCAGAAATGCTGCAGGGAGGGAGGTGACTGGTTGTGAGTCGGTGCCCTATTTTTTTCAGATTTGGAGACTACGGTTCCAGTTGACACAAGAACAAGTCCCTTCTCCCAGGCTGCAGCATAGCATCTCCATTTTTTAAAGCCTTTGTCTTTCTTCATTAAGCACCGGTTTTGGTGTCAGGTGAAGGGCTCTTGTGGGTCATTAAATGTTGTCTGTTTTAGCGATCACCAAGTACACTTCTTGGATGTGCCGTAATTCTCCAGTCCTTTACTATTGATTGCAGTTTTCTAATTAAGATTCTTTCACATTAAGATTGTTTCCATTTTTCTCATATTGTAAACAACACTGTGATGAACATCCTTGTGGGTAAACGTCTGTGCACATAGACAGGGTAATATTTTTAGATGTGAAATTGTTGGGTCATATGGTACACACTTTAGAAACAAAAGTTGATTGGAATTGCCAGCACATTGCTTAACAGAACTATCTGGGTTTCGCTTCCCAGCGTAGCTCCTGGCGAAGGTACTAGCAAACAGTGTCAACAGGAGGGACCAGCTGCGCGGGCAGCGTTGGCCCAGGTAACCAGTCCCTGGGGAATCTGCGAAGGGCCTCGTGTAATTTGCTCTGCTGCCTTGTCTGGCCAGTGTGGCACTGAAGGGCTAGGACCCTGGAACCCTGTCCTCGTCCCTTCTCCACCCACTCCTCCAGCACTCTGCTTGAGCAGTGGGCCCTGTGGGGACATAATACATATTAATTGATTTAGATTTAGATGTTTTTCCCTATGTAAGAGCTCAATAGTGGAGACCCATTTATCTGAATGCTTTTTATGTCCCTGAAACCATGAGTGAGAGGCGCAGATTGGACGACAGAGACAATGGGGCATCAGGGACCTTGCTCACAAGGTTTCTGTCTCTGCTTTTATTGCCTGGATCTTGCCTGACTCCTGAACGACGGCTGGTGTTCTCAGAGGGAAGTACCAGGAGTGGGGGTTTATGGGCAAGAGTGATTAGTGGCATTCTTTATTTTTTTCCACGTTCTTTTGCCCAAGTAGATCATTTTGGAGAGGGGGACAGACTTACGGAGGTAGACTGGGATTAACCCTTGGAAACCAGCTCCGGCTGTGGCAGCAGGGAAGCAGCCGCACCGTGGTCTGCGGTGTGCAGAGCACTGTGTCAGAACTCTGCGTGCTGATGCAGTGACCCTCATGCAGACCTGCAGGGTCAGTGATAACACGGTTCTCTTTGCAGCCCAAGGAGTTCAAGGCTCTGAGGGTTTAGTGCCCTGAACAGGGTCACTCAGCTGTAAAGCGGAGGGGACGCTGTGGAGACCGCAAGCCAAGTTTGTCTGAATCCAAAGCCCGTTCTTACCAAGCTTTTGGTCCAGGAAAATTGGAATGCCTCTAAAGTTTTATTAGAATTAAACCAGAACGGTTTAGAGGTCTTTTGTAGGAGGTGAGTTTTAACGTGATTGTTTTTACTAAGCTATTTCTTTTTAGTTATACAGGTAACACCTAAGTACTTCTTATGTTAAACATTGCTAAAATATAGGAGTATAGAAAATAAAAAGTGCAGAGGATTCCTCCCTCCCCTTGCCATCCTCTGCCTTCTGGTGCCAGGTGTAACCAGTTGGAGGGTGTCCTTCTAGACCCTTTTCTGTGCATTTACATGCATTAATGTCTGTCATGCATTAATAAAGCCATTTCCCTTCTGACTGGAGGCCCTGTGACTTACCTTAATTTCAGCAAACCAGAATTAAATAGCGGCATACTAGCTCTGTAACTTTGGGTAAGTCACTCATCTTGGAGAGATGAAGCATCAGCTTCCTCATCTGTGTGCTTGGGATGACAGTCCCAGAATACCTTAGGGTTGTTGAGAGGTATCTGTGTACCGCCCAGTATGTGGCGCAAAGGATGGCTGGTGAGAGTTACCTGCGACTCTGCCCCCATGTTGCAGGAATGGATATAGTTAGTACTCTGCCTTCAGAGCCGTGTGGGCAACAGTGATATAAATAGGCATGAGCACAAAATCAGCTATAAATGCCATCAGAGAGGTGTTAGCAGCAGTTGGAGCTCCAGGCTCCAGGAGGGAGCAGTTTAACCCTCAGAGGGAATTAGGGAAGACTTTCTGGAGGAAGTGCCCTCTAAGGCAGAGGAGGGACCTTAATGATACTCATTCATTTAGCCCTGACTTTGTGCCAGGTGGTGTTCTAAGTAAGCACTCTGTGTAAACTAATTTAACCCACATTAATAACTCTAGGGGGTCAGAACTGTGATTAATTTTCCAGATGAGGAAACTGAGGCAGGGAGAGGTTAAGTAACTTGCCCATGTCACACAGCTATAATAGTAAGTGTCTGAGCCAGCATTTGAGCGCAGGCAGCCTGATTCTAGAGTCAGTGCTCTTAACAGCTGGATCTTGCAACACACCAGATGTCAAGGAGAGACTGGGCCGGAGCGGAGGAGCGTAGGAACCAGTGTGAGCAAGGCAGAGGGCGAGGGAGCTGTTGGCAGTTTGGGGAGATGGCAGGGTGTCCAGGTGAGTGGGTGTGGTAGTTCATGGCAGAGCTGGGTAGGGTGATTGCGGCAGATGAGGGAGCACCTAGGGTCACTGATAAGTGTGATAGTGGCCCTCCCACCCCAATTCTGCCACTCGAGTGGGAGAGCACCTGCCCTCCCTCGCATCCAGTGCCAACTCCCGACCTGCCTGCCGTCCTCCCAGGCCGCCCAATAGCTTATGGGCTGGCCTCCTGCCGTTCAGTTCCCCAATTGTTGCCTGTCAGTTAGGTTCAAAGATAGTAGAGTAGGTATTTTGATTGTTGCTTTTTTGAAATTAAGAAAATCTAACCCCAGACATGTGTTACCGTTAGCCACCAGATGCACGCACGCGTGTGCGCGCACACAGACAGAAGCATGCATACTTCAGGGAACCAGGTTGGTGACACAACAGAGCATGTCCTCACCCTCTTGTACCTGTGGCTGCCAAGGGCCTTTCGACATTGTGAGTGATGCCCTCGCACTTTGATTGCTTCGCTGTGCGGCACGGTGGAGCCTCTGTCGATGTGCCAGCTAATTAATTTTAACTCTGTGATGTTGCTTCAGCTCCATGCACCGTTCCCGGTGTCCGGTGTTTTCCCGGTGCGGGGTGCAGAGAAAGCTCTCCGGTGCCTTTGTCTTGCTGCTGGAAATGGAGTGAGAGGTTTCCGGGCCTCCTCCTTGGCCCCTCATCCCTCCCTCTTGTCCCTTCTGTGAAGGCTGGGGTCCTTGCCATCTGCATTTCCCTCTCAGCCTGATTTTCCACGGCTGTTGTGGGGAAGCGCTGGGTGTTCCTTTCAGGAGAGGTCTTAATTACTGGAGTGTTAACATGGAGCACAAACCGCACTGATGTGGACTCCTCACGGGCAGAGTTTGTGTGAGAAGCAGAAAAGCTGACATTGCAGATGACCGGTCGAGAAAGGCGTTTGGGTTCGGTGCTGCCAAGTTCACCACCGCTGCAGAGAGGAGGAGTGGCTGTCCTCCCGGGCAGGGAGAGAGGCAGGATTTGTAATTAGCACATGTATGTGGAAGGGGTATTCGTAAAGGGCTTAAAATAGTTTGTCCTCCTGGAGTGCAGTGGCCCCGGCATTTGTGGGGAAACTGCGGCCTTGGGGCCACATGTGGCCTTCTGGATCCTTGAGTGCAGCCTTTGGACTGAATCCGAATTTTACAGAACAAATCCAATCCTGTGACGTTTGGATTTGGTGGAGGGGCTGCACGTGGCCTTGAGGCCTCAGGTTCCCCACCAACTTACTTCTCCTCCTCTTCTCATTTTTTACATTTCTGCTGTTAAACTTGAGCCAAGCACTATTCATTTGTAGGATTTAATTTGCTGTTTGTATTTTTGTACTTCTGGTGTTTTGTTTTGAGAATCCTCACTCCTTACTTCGTGTTAAACAGTGCTGGGTTGGAAGGCAGGTGGGACCTTTTAGCAGTCTGACCCTGACAGGTCATCTCCCCTGCTCTGGGCCTCACTTCTCCATCTATAAGGTAGAGGAGCTGAACTGGCTGTCCCCATTTTTTGAAGACTGTCTATCACTACAGCGTTTGTAATGGCATGCACTTTACAGTAGCGTTCAGCAAACTTTTTCTATAAAGTGACAGATAGTAAATATTTTAGGCTTTGTGAACTGTGTGGTCTCTGCTGCAGCTGCTCAGCTCTGTCATTGTAGCACCAAATCAGCCACAGACAATACAGAAATGAGTGGGTGTGGCTGTGTCCCAATAAAACTTCGCATACAAATACAAGTGGTGGGCCAGATTTGGCCCCGTGGGCCTGAGTTTGCCAACCCTAGCTCTAGAGTGTTCTACTTGGGTGCCACGATGTCTTCGCATGAACCAGGGTCATCTGGGAGAAGTTCTTACTTGAATTGGGGACCAACACCTGAACCCTCCTGGGGTCTGATCTTGCCATGAATCCGATCTGTTCCCTTCTGGTGGCTGGGGACGTGGCCTGTCCAGGTCTTTCTAGGGAGCAGGTGTGCCTAGCTCTGTGCAAACCACTCTGTTGCTGAAGAGTTGTGAGATTTGGTAAATTCCGTTTTAAGTCTGGTTAAGGAAACTTTCTACGAAAAAAACCAATATACCTTCCTCTGCATATTATGGTCCTGCAGTATGCCTTTACAGTGGAAGAAAAAAAATCAAACCTTGGTCTTAGAGTTTGTTTTTTTTTTTTGTCTTTTATTTTTACATTAAAAAAAATGGTGGTGTAGAGGGTGGTTTCAGGGGTAATAGTGTTGTTCTCCCTCATATATAACTTCTTGGTTTTTAAGAAGCTGTTTCTATGAGGGCCAGAAAAGGCTGTGGTTAGTGGTGGTGGTAGGAGGAATGGGGTATAAATGAAGGGCAAATTTGGTTATTTCTCTTATTTGTAACTGTCCAATGTGGCAGCAGATGGCTGATTTGGTAGCAAAATTGTCTCTCATTTCTTTGAGTTACACTAAATACTTTTCTTCCAGGTAAGAAGTGCTCGTGATTCACACCATTGCTGAAAGCTGGGTGGGTCCTCCTGCTTTAAGCTGGCTGATAGGGAAACACTTGTCCCCATTTCCCAGATTGGCAAAACGAGGCGCAGTGCAGTTAAGAGATTTGCAGTTCTGGACTGAAAATCTCATGTGACTATACCATGCAATATCTTTATCATTTTCCCATGGAAACTGAGATGTGACTCAGCAAACAATATCTGGGGTGCTGGGCTAGCGTGGGCTTCCCAAGGCCTGGTAGCTCCCTTCCCAGGAATGCCCTCCAGACCTGTAGAGGCTGGGAGGATTGCACCCCTCTTTCCAAGGCTCCCCATGTAAATATGCAACCTGAGTAAGACAACAGCGTGCTGTGCAAGCCCACCTTGAACAATTCATCTTCTCCCAGACCCCTGGTTGCTACTCAGAGCTGCACACACCTCTTATAAATGCCTTGCATTGCTGTTACCTGGGAGAGAGAATGAGGGGAGAAAACCCATGCCGAAAGCAGAACAAACCCCCAGGGCAGCCTAGAACATGGCTGAGATGCTCAGACAAATGTTTGGACAGCTTAGGAAGATAAATTAGAACTTAAATAAATAAAACCAACTACCTGGTTTATAAAAAAAAAAAAAAAAAAAAGGTAGATTCGGGAGCCTGTTATTTCCTGAAGTTTCAAGACCAGGAGTTTATAGGGTGGGGGATGATATACCATTGGGTGTTCCTTCCTGGTCCAGTAACTTCCTTCCCTGGCTCGCGGGAGCCTGTGCCTATATAGGGGCTGCCTGGAGGAGCCCAGGTGGGTCAGGGGTGGAGGCTTCTGCCTGTGGGCGTCCTCACTCAGGAGACTGCCATGTTTGTGATCCCAAAGCGGGGAGCCCAGGTGAGTCCGTCTTTCCACTGAGCAACCCCTGGTGGTCCCCACTCTTTGCCAGGCCTGTTTTAGGGGAAGAGAGGACTCTGGAGAGAGTGACCCTGGGGGACTGCTCTGTCTAGAAGGGTGTGGGCTAGGCCACGTGTTGGGCATGAGGACATTGGTTCTTAATTGAGCAGCTCCTCGTGTTGCCAGGGAGGTTGCCGGCGATACAGTGCTGGCAGCAAGCACTGAGCTTGTTCCTGGGGAGCTCCGGATCTGGAGTAGTGAGAAGAGGGAGGGATTTTCTTGCTAAGATATTTGCGTGGGTGTGTTTGTTTGTGGTCTCCTACGCTTGTCCTTACCATGGAGGTGAGTCCAGTGTGACGATAACTAAGATGCCAGACTGGGAATGAAAAGATGTAAATTCTGAATTTTGCCTTAAGCCACCCAAGAAACCTTTGCTATCTCTTCAACAGCTCTCCTTGCTGAGCTCTCCTCATGGTGCCTCCAGTCTAAATTTCTAGGAGAGCTTTCTGGCTGCACCCTCTTTCAGCGAGGAAGGGAGAATGAACCCATGGGGGACGGAGGATGACAGTCAGGGAGGGTTAAAAATGAGGGCTTTTACCTTTCAATGATAATGCACATTGCCCAGTGGCAGCCTAGGGGGCTTGAATGTATTTGGAGTGTCCAGAAAGGTCACTTGTCTTGATCTTGGCTGTCACTTCTGCTGTTCATCGATGCTCTGGCGATACACACCACTGATTACGGCCTTGCTTGTTTAGCTGGCCGCCAGGCTGCGGGGAGGAGGGGCACCCCGCGCTCTGTGAGAACAGGCTCCACACCTCCTCTCAAGTCGCATGGTCAGGACCAGAGTTACCCAAGAGGCTCTTCCTGAGTTCTGTTCAGCCGGGGAGAGCCTTGCTCTATTGGGGGCAGTGTTTCTCCGCTTATCCCACACCCACCGGGAGTGAATGTGGGGTTCAGTGGCAGCTTTGGAATGGCTCTTCTTTTTAGGGTTGTTCAATTTTCCAGATGTTTCCCTTCTCTGTGTTAAACATCTGTCTGTTCAGTTTCCTGAGAAGGGAGCAAAGAGCTCTAGATGAATTAGGTTATATCAAGATTTACCTCTTTGCAGTTAGGACAAGGCCAAGTTACGGGGTGTGAATTTTTGTAGACTGTTATCTTGTCAACTGGTCTTGAGTATCCTTTGTCCCGAATTGGCTTCTCCTTTTGAGGGAGGTTTGCAGTGTCTCACTCTGTGGGCAAAGTGCTTTTATCTTATAATCCCGGCTGCAACAGGGGGAGGTAGCCCAACATGGTCCCTGTTTTGCAGACAAGGAAGTTGAGGTTCAAGGAGGTTCAGTGACTTCCCCAAGGTCATGTGTCTCAAGGAGAGCTGGGACTTTAACATTTTGAGCTCTAAATTTGTTTTTGTTTTTTATGGCACCACACTGCCTCCTAGCTTCCTCCCTGAAGGAAACACCTGGGGACCCATGTGGGCTTTCTCTGACTAGAGCCATCCCAGGCCAGCTTCCCTGGATCACAGGCTTTCGAACACACTGGAACTGGCTGGCTGGGCACCCCTGAGCTCCCCAGCCCTGTCATTTTATAGTTAAGGAAAGATGGTCTGGAGGAAGAAGTGACTTGCCAAGATTGTACAGGGAGTTTGCTGATTCGTTTTACGTATTTGTTGAGTGCCTACTGTGTGCCAGTGTTACACCGTGTGTTGGGGATAAAGCAGTGTGCAGAACAGAAGCATGCCTGTCCTGTGGAGCTCACCCCGAAGCTTCCATATTCCAATGCTGTAACTTTTCTCCCTAAGCTTCCAGACAGCTCTTTTTTCCGCCATGGACTCAGGGAATGCAAAGTAATTTTAGTGTAATATTTTGCGTTGAGCACAAGGAGATAGGTGAATCAGCTCAGGAAAAGAAGTTATGTAATTGATTCCAAAACTAAGAGAAAAGATACTTGGGTTTGCTTGTTTTATTATTAATATCTGTTCTTTTTTTTTTTTTCTGGAGACAGGGTCTTGCTCTGTCACCCTGGGTAGAATGCAGTGTTGTCATCGTAGTTCACTGCAGCCTCAAACTCTTGGGTTCAAGTGATCCTCCTGCCTCAGCCTCCTGAGTAGCTGGGACTATAGGCATGTGTCACCATGCCCTGCTAATTTTTCTATTTTTATTAGAGACAGGGTCTTGCTCGTTGTCAGGCTAGTCTCGCACTCCTGAGCTCAGGCAATCCTCCGACCTTGGCCTCCCAGAGAGCTAGGATGACAGGTGTGAGCCACCGCGCCTAGCCTATCTGTTCTTTTTTTTCCCCCACCCCCACCCCCGCCTATCTTTTCCTTTTACAAGTGTTTCTCAAGCACGCGTGTGCTGCGCATCGTTCTAAGTCCCAAGAATTCAGCAGGTGAACAAACTGAAGAAGTTGGCAGTTACAACGTACTGGAGTCACACCCACACCCAGTAGTGCTGGGAGGTTGAGATTTGGCTCCTTTCTTCCAGGTGGGTGGTCCCGTCCACCCTCAGCTCGCCAGGCTGGTGACACGGCTGTGGGGCAGCAGGGTGGCGGCGCATCCTCCTAGAAGGCCGAACGCCGACCTGCAGCGTTTCTCATGGTAGCATCCGCTCTCTGAAACTTACCTTCTGGTTCTCTGCTCTGCAGAAGTGCCCTGAACATTTAAGTTTTTACGTAATGGAGCTTTTCTTACTTCTCCAGCATTTTAGTCACCACCTGCAGCTTTTGCCACAAAAACACAGTGACCTCTGCAGCTGGGAAGGAGGGTGGGTGGAGTCTGAGCGGGATGCCAGGGAAACCTTATGTTTATAAAAAGATTTCTGTAGGTCAGCAAGGGGCAGGCGAAACCTTCCCTTGTCCTCTTCAGGCATCATGGGCTCTTTTTTTTGTTTGTTTTTTTCCTTTTTAAAGGAAAGGCTGTTTTAAAGCGTGAGTGCTCCCCTTTGTGTTTATTTTCCTATTAGCATTTCATCAGTTGATAACCTCCAAAGTCCCTTCTGACTATGAGGGTCTCGCTGGCCCTGGTTCCCTGTACAGCCTCTGCTTTACCTCCAGTGACGGGGAACTCACTACCGGACAGGGTAGCCCATTTCGCTTTCAGAGAGAATGGTTAGAAGTCTTGAGTGCTAGGTATAACCACTACCAACTGGAAGGACTTCTTCCTATAACAGCTTTTTTTGGGGGGTGCTCGGGGAGGTTAATTATAACGACTCATCCAGGTCTCTGGTCTTCCCATAAAACTCTTCTACCTCCACCAGTGGGTTTCCATTTAAAACAGCCTCTGTTCCGTTTTGGAAGGCATCTCCTAGGCTTCTGGTTTGCCAATGTTCCTCTGAAAATGTGGCTTCCAAAACTGACCTCCAGCCCCCGCTCTTTGGCCTGGCGCCTTCGAAGCGTCTGGAGTTGGCAGAGGGAGAAGTGTGGCGGCCGAAGACGCTCTGGAGTCAGGAGCTGGCGGTGATCCGCTTTGCTCTGTGGTAGGTATTAACTACGTTCCCAGGCCTGTTTCCTGCTCCCAAATGCCAACATCCCTGCCTCTTAAGTGAGGTTTAGCTTAATCCCCAACCTTACCTAAATGTTACTTCTATTATTATTCAGAGCTGTGGGCAGAATTTCCCCGTGTCGTTGAGAGTAGGTGGGGACGCGTTGGCCAGATGCCCACTCTGCCTGGAATCCTCTCTTGCATCCATTGCTCCCGAACCCCCATCCGGCCAGGATGCCTCTAGTGTCCTAGTGTTGTTCATTAGGATGCCTTCAGGGGTCAGACTGGACATTGCTCATTTTACCAGCAGGGGCAGCTGAGCCTGGGGGTGGAGGTCACCCACCTTCCCTTGCCCTATTACAGAGCTGGCAGCCAGGCTTCTCGTCCCTTGCCCTGGTGCTCTCTCTGACCTGGAACAAGGCGTGAGCTTCAGCCTCTGAGAAACGGTCTTTAGTTTATCAGTTGTGGAATTGCTTATGAAGCTTCCCGTTGGTGAGCCAGTTAACAGGCACAGACGCCTGAGACTATGCCTTGCCTTCCTTTCTCCCTGAGCCAGGGTGGGCTGACCAGGCCCTGGGGGCACACCTAATGAGCGCCCACGAGCCCGCCGTGTCCACATACTGAGGGCGTGCTGCGCACAGGCAGACACGGAGAGCTGTCAGAGGACAACATTTTGTTGCCTGGTGAGAGGCATGCCCTGAGGGCATACAGGTGTGTGAGTCTTCATTTCGTATGCACAGTGCCTGGCATATAGTAAGTGCCCAGTAAGGGTAGGCTTGGTGGCAGCCTGCCCATCCGGTGGGTTAAAATGGAAAAAGCTCATCCTTTTTATCTCGAAAATGTTCTTGGAGCTCCTGCCCTGTCCTGGACACTGCAGAGGGACATTAAAGATGCTGTCACAGCCCTGCCCTTGAGTGGATTAGGGAAGGAGACCCTAGCATAAGAACCCTCCACGCCCGGGTCTGGACGGAATAGTGCAGGTGCTCTGTATGTGCCGGTCGCCCGCCCCCTTGATTTCGGGGAGTCCTCCCTTAAGGGGTCCCGCCCAAGCTGCCTCTGTCAGTATCTCGTGAGTACTACACTGATCAGTGTCCGAATGCCTGTTAAGCATGAAGACCAGTGATTAAATTCCAGCTGAAGCCACACCCTCCCTCTCCCTGAGGGACAGGACTACTCTCACCCTCACCTGTGGACTCTCTTCAGCCCCTTTTGAGCCTGACTGACTGCTCTGGGTGTGGAAGAGCTGGGGATAGGTGAACATGCTTATAAAAATCATTACTCCTGTCCAGGTACCCGGCTGTTTGTGGTACGTCCCATTACTCACTTGGCAAAAAGGACAATAGAACTTTTTATTTTATTTTACTTTTTTAAGAGACCAGTCTCACTATGTTGCCCAGACTAGTCTCGAACTCCCGGGCTCCAGTGATCCTCCAACCTCAGCCTCCTGAGTAGTTGGGACTACACGCATGCACCACTGTACCCACTCGACTGGATTTCCTGTGTCTCCTCTGCGTGGGAACGAGGTAGAGGTGGCCAGGCTGGCTAGGGAGCAGGAGGATGAGCTGGCAGGGATGTGCAGGGTTGAGCTTTCTCCTTTTTCTCCACTAATAGTGCCAGCACCCTGGTGGTGCACTGTGCCACCCCCCCAAAAAAACTTAAGTACTGCTCACCTCATGTTGCCCTTCCTTCCCCTACTGCCCGCCTGACTTTGTAAGCGAACCCTAGATTTCTGTCGGGAGTGGGGCTGTTCATTTGTGTGCAGCATAGTGGCCTCATTCATTGGGTGCCCACTGTGGGCCACGGTGCTAGGCACTGACGACCACCGCAGAGCCTGTGATTGGAGTCCCAGGTCGCCCAGCTATGGTCCTTGCTCCCACTGCCTTTTTCCTTTCCTCTCGCTGGGGGCCCAGTCCTCTCTCCTGTCCTCCCTCCATCCCTCTTTTCCCAAGGACCATTTCTTGGTTCTTTGGGGAAACCATACAGACCTCCTGTGGGTCAGGAGCCTCTGCTCCCCCAGTGAACCCCACTCCCTTCACCCCGAAGAGGTGGTGTGAGGTGCGGGGCTTCACCCCAGTGGTGGGCCCTTTTCTGCCTCTGTGTGTTCTCATGGAGTCTACGCTGTCAAATCCAAGAGGCCGAGGAAAGTCATTTTAAAGATTTATTCTTCGAAGACCCCATGAACTCTGGTTGCTGAACACAAAGGGGTGGGGGGGGACGAAGACTTCTCTGAAACAGAGAGAAGGTGAGGCCTGGGTAAGCAGGGAGTGGACGTGTCCGATGACTTGCAGATGTGGGTGGAATGCAGGGGTCGGGGGAGAAGGGGTTGTGGAGCACCCGCGCTCACTTGGTTTCCTTTGGAGCGGCACTCCTGAGGTCCGTGTTTGGGGTGGGAGCTGGCTGCGAGGCGGCGGGGGGCTTGTTTGGCAGCGGGCGCCTATCAGACAACTGGAAAGTGCCAGTGCTTGCGTGGCCATCTGTCCCCTCCGCCTAGCTCCCGGCCGCCTTCTGCTTCCCACAGAAGGGCCTGGTGCTGTTCTGCAGCACAAGGGCATGGGCCTGGCCGGGAGGGGCAGGCAGAGTTCCATTTTGCCTTTGTTTATTCCCGTCTTCGTTGCAGCTCCTGGTGCTTGGGAGTTGCCAGGTGCATGAAAAGTTTGCTGCCGCAGCCATGGCATTGTTTGGTGGGAAGGAAAGGTGGACGTGTGTGCCACTTCCTTTGCACTGTTTGTCTGTTTGCCCAACTGTGGACTTTTGCTCCTCCCCTCAGCTGCTGGTTTTCTTTTTTCTTGCTTTAATTTGTAAAAGCACAGCTAGAGCAGGCCAACTCTCTGGGGTTTGGGTTCTTCTGCACGCCACCCTCTCCAAGCTAGTTAAAGGGTTAAAAATTACGGGGAAGTTCAGCCGGCACTTGCAAGATATGGTTGCCGTAGCAACAGGCCTTCTAATCTGGTAGGTGACCTGAGAGACTGGAGAAGATGTAGGGGTTGGTTTGGCATTTCATTATTTCATGAGGCTGCCTCTCCAGCTGGTTTCTCTGCTGAGCTTAAAGCTTGCTGTTCCTGCCACTAGAATTACTGGCACATTCCAAAACAACAGCGTGGATGGCACCAGCAGTGCGTTAATGGGGGTCTGGCCAGGCAGGGTGGGCGGAGGAGCGGGAGCTGGGTTCCAGGAGCCCTCACTGGGACTGTGCCCCCTCGCACAGAGAGGGAGGTGTGGACAGAGGGGTGTGCACAGGGTTTGCTCTCCTGCATACAATAGCTGCCTTCTTGAAACACCACCTAGTGTAAACTGAATCCTGTTTTTTTAGCACCCGGAGAGGGATGGCTTTTTGGGAGGACTTTAAGAGAACTCCTTTAGTCTTCCAAGAATCCTCCTTAAATTTTAGGGGGCCTGTTTAAAGTTGGGGGAGACCCCACCCCCATTGCAGTGTCTATGGTTAGTGCCCTCCTCTTTTATTTACCTCCAGCTGGGTGTTGTCTAGAAATTTGGTTCAGTTGAGTACTGCATCAGCCTGGTGTCTGCTGTGTTCCCGGTGCAGAGGACCAGGACACAGCGCCTGGTTTCCGTCATTCACTCAGCAGATGTTCGTTGGGTGCCACATGAGGCAGGCACTGCAGAGAAGGGGCAGATCACACCGCTGTCCTGGCCTGAGAGCCTCCTGATGTGTGAGGGGCCTTTAGGGTACGGGCAGGAGGGAGGGAGAAAGCAGCCCAGCCTAACCCTCCCCTTCCTTTTAGAGGGACCTTGTGTCAAGGGCAGCAAGCAGGCTTTGGGCCTTGGGAAGCCATGAGGCCTTCCCAGTTTTTCATCCACCTTTCTCTTTTCTCCCACTTTCCTCTTAGATGTAATTACCGAGCACATACAGAGGGTGTGTTCTGAACTCTGCTCCTCCCTAAGCACTATATCTCACGCAGAGTTCTGTATTAGGTCAGGCCCAGGTTCAAAGGGATTTCCAGTTGTTTGGTTTCCTCGGTTTCTTGTTTTTCTGAATTTCTCCCTTTGGAGAGGTTAGTGTTCCTGGGATTTGTGAGGGGGGAGGAGAGTAGGGTGGAGTGCGGTTTATCATACTTACTGGGACTTTATGTGGGACTAGGACTTTCTTTCCATCTCAGCTGTGAGCTCTTGGAGAAGAGATTTGTGTGTTGGAGGCCCAGCAGGTGGTTATGGAAGTTCTTGCTCCTATTTCATAGATGCAAATGCTGAGGACCAGAAGGGCAAGGAAATGGCAAGGGAGACAACGTGTATATTCCTGGGGCTTTGGGATCCCTAGCAAAGCCTTGACCCACTGTACCATGTCATTGTTGGGCTGTCTACCAACTGTGCATATGGCAGGTGCATGGAAAAGGTCTAACTAGAATGTGGTTCTTGGTGGGTGGGAGTTTGGGGGAGGGGGATTGGCAGTGCAGTGATGCAGCAGAAAGCAGTAAGACCAGAGAGTCCATAGACAATAAGATGCACTGGTATGGGCTTTCTAGACTCAGAGGATTGGGTTGGGGGAAAGGATTGGGAGTCTCATCTCTTGTGGACAACCTGGCCCAGCACTGGGGTGTTGGAGTGTTCTTGGGAGTGGTGGTGGTCAGCCATTTGCAGCCCTGAGTCTGGCCCCCGTGTGATCTGGGGGAGTCAGTCCCCTCTGCACGGCAGTCTCCTCATCTGTGAAATAAAGGAATCGACCTGACTATTCACAGCTCCTCTCTGGTCCCTCAGTCCATGTCTCTGGATGGAAAGAGGCATCTCAGCAAAGTCTCTGCACTGCTGGGCCTCAGACTGGCTTCTCAGGGTAGAAGGTGGCTTTGGGTTGGGGTTTACTGGCTTGTGTGTAATTTTGCCCTGTTCAGCACAATTCCACATGAGTTTGTGGAGTGCCACCTCCCTTAACCTTGGGCTGCAGCATGTGTGAGACAGAGTCAGGACACACCTTGAGAGCAGTCCTCAGACCCTGCCCGCTTTTGTGTGGCATCTGTGCAGCCGTGAGAAGGTGCAGAGCTGGTATCCGACTCTGCAGGTGACTCACTTGGGTACTCAGAACACTAGGTTCCCCTTCAGGGGGAGATCGTGACTTGCAGGTGGGGTGAGTGGAGAGGGTACCCCGAGTCTTTAAAAGTGCAACCATCTCAGAAGAGCAAAGGGAAAAGCCTTCAAGGTTGATGCCTCTGGTTTTGGCCTGGACGCATGTGTGTAAGTCACGGGCCGTGGTGGGGTCGGATTGAGCTGAAGATTTTCTGGGACTTCTAGGATATAAAAGCAGAGTGACCTTCCTGTTTCCCCCTTTAGCTTGGATTTGAGCCCACAGTTCTTCCCCTTACAATGGGCCTGATTTCTATGGAAAGAATGGGTCTGCCCTGTTCTAATTAGAGAGTTGAGGCCTTGTTTGATGCAAAATAAATAAAACGGACTATGCATCCAGCTCTACAGTTGGCTGAGGCCCTCTGAGAACAGCCTGCCCTGTGGCGGGTATGTGGGGCACCATCCATGGAGCACCTGCCACCCACTGCCCCACCCCCAAGAGGAAGCTGAGGGCCATGCAGGGGCTGGAATGACGACGGCCCAAGGACATGCGGTGGCAGGGCAGCATGGGGCTCTGAGGCCAGCTCCCTCCTGTCACCCACTGCCTCCTTTTTCTCTTGTAGTTCTCCCGTTTGCCACTTAGCAGGGTGCCCCTCTGAGTCTGTTGAGGGGCCCATTGTTGACTTATGTTTTGTGGGATGGGCGGGTTTTGTGCTCCCCGTGGGGGATCTTGGTGGAGCCCGTGGATCTTTTTGAGGTTCTTTTATTATTGATCATCCTGTTTCATTTATTTATGAGATTGAGTGAAGGTCTGAGGGTGGAGTGGTGAGAGGGCCTCCATCACCCTGTTTTAGAGTAGGAAAGAAAAGACAGAGCATTTACCCCCGTACTGAAATTTCAGAGCGGTTGGTCAAGATGGTAGTTCTGCACGCTTCCATTAGCGGTAACGATAGTAGCGAGCATGGTTCCAGTCATGCTAGATGCTCGCGTGGTCAAAAGGATGAGAGAGACACAGCCTCCCGCCGCGGAGCCTGGCAAGGTGAGGCGTGAGGCCATAGCCACCCGTTTTCTGTCTGCCTTGTTAGGTTAAAGTTGCCACGGCGAGACCTGAAATGGACGCTTTCTACCTGGGGGCTGGGCGGTGAGGGCCGGGGAGGAAAGGGTTTGGGTTTGGACTGAGATGATACCTCCTAGGAAGTGGGGTGACCCAGCAGGGGACAGTTTCTGGCCTATTCCTGAGGGACATTTAGTGGAGAAGTTTGACTTTCTTTCCATGATGTCACTTGAAGAAGCTGCCTTACCTACCAGCCAGTTTAGACCGGTTTGGCATTTCTGGAGAATGCCGCCTCATAGGGTCACAAGTTAATTCCCTGCTAGGTGAAGGAGGGTTTGAATCAGTTTCCTTGCCTTCCCTAAGGCATCCTGCACTAGTTCTGAAGTTTTGGGCTTTTGGTCCTTTTATGTTCCCGAGCCCTGTCTAGCCCAAGGGTGTGCGGACTGAGGGGTCTTGATATGTTTTGCCATTTCATACTGCGGGAGCCTGGCCACTGCTCCTTAGCTCACCAAGAGTTCCTTCTGGAAAGTAAACTTACACATGTTTGGGTGGATGGATAGGTGGAGTGCTGCCCCAGGGCAGGTTGAGTCAGGAGTTCTTCCAGATGCCGCATTGGCATTTGAGGACTTTTCTAAGCTGAGTGTCTAGGTGGCAAGCTGGTCCCCTGAAAGAGGGCTCTTTATAAGGGTCCACCAAGCTTTCCGATCATTCCCTTAGAGTATCTGCTGGAGGTTCCTTTCTGCTAGCTTGGTCTGTGGTGGAACCCTGTCTCAAGTGCCTATCCCACACGCCACAGGAATACGGAACGACAAAGGAAGATTGTTAGACAAAGTTTATATTTAGATTATAATGGCATTACTCTTGATCTTTGAATTTTAGCATTTGTGGCTCAACAGTTCACAAGTGACCAGAGTAATTTCCAACCTTCCTGAGCATAACTCGCATCTTGGCCCGAGAAGCAGGTGGGCCCATGAGCCTCTGAGCTGATGGATCAGCCTGTCTGTCACCCACAGCTCTCCGGCCCTGCTTGTGTCATATGTAATCTAATTTCATCCTTACAGTGACCTTGGAATTGGGGTATGATTGCTGCCAGTCTGTATATACCGTGAAAGATGCAGAAGTTATGTGTTCTGTACCAACTTATTTTGACAAGTAGAAGGAAGACAGAAAGTTGCCCACCACCAGAGCTGACTTCGTGCTTTTTGAGTATTTCCTTTGAAACTGTTTTTCGTCTTTTTCACTTAACTTTTTTACATAATCACATTCTGGTCAGAAAATTCTCTTTATAAAAAATATCATTTAAGAAGCTGTGCAAGCTCTGTTTGTGTTTCCAGACTCTGAGTTTGTTTCCGTGTTGGGATGATTTTTTGGAGGGCCTCTGTGTGGAGTTCTCTTGCCCATCCCTGGGCTGCTGCTCTGGGGATGGGGGCAGGAATGGTCCATTCAGTTTCAGCATCCTGGGCTGTGCCATTCAGACCCAAGCCAGGGCCCTTTGTGTCTAAAGTAGTAGTTGATTGGAGTGCTAATGAATCAATTAGAAAATTACTTGCTGCTGGGATCCCCAGCCAAACCAGGGTTGTGCACACGTCTTAGAAAACCATCCGAAGGCCATACGCGTATAAATCTCTCTTGGCTGGGGCCCTCGTAAATCGCAGCACAGCCTTTCTTGGACCTGTTAATCACTTGAGAAAAACAGGACCACTTCTGCTTCGCAGGGCTGCCTTGTGCTTGGCACGGTTTTCTAGCTTGTGCCTCTTCCACTGGTGAGAAGGGAGGCTGGCGCTCTCAGTAACAGCATTTGTACTGCACTGTAAAAAGAATCATTTAGGGGCTGCTCTTGGGTCTCATCCCTACAACAAGCCTGTTGGGAGGTACTGTTACTGTTTTGCCCATTTTTATGGGTGGCAAAATTGGGGCTCAGGTAGTGTAAGCAACCTGTCCTCCAGTCACCACCTAAAGGAGGGCAGTAGTGGAACCTGCAGATTCCCAAATCTTCACACGGTCACTCTGCTGCGATGCCTTTCCAAATGGATACTCCCTCCCCCCCCCGCCCCAGTTACTATATCTTAGGGGGTTTCATAGTCCCAGGTGGGGGTGGCAGGCTGAGGCACAGCCAATAGAGATGGACATGATGGAGGCATTTTTGGGTAAATACCCAGGGTTGGGGTTTGGGGCAGTTTAATCTGGGGCAGAAGGTTCGGAGAGATAGCCAACAGCCAAGGCTGAAGGGACCCTGGTGGAGGTGGCACAGGGGCTCCGGATGGCCAGCAGTTTGTGTTGTGTGTTCCAGAACACTCACCAGGTATGTTTGAACCTAAAATGGAAATGGGTAGAGAAGAGACAGGTTAAGAAAGATGAAATTGGTATGAATCCCAACTGAGATGGGAGCCATTTCTTGAAAAAGACATCTGCAAAATAATGATTTTGATGTTTTTCTGGCCTACCACACCTGTTTTCTCATTGGGTACTCATCTCCTGTGACCCCCCCACCCCCTGCCTTTGTTTTACAAGTAGGACTAAGGTGGCATGCCTGAACCTTCACCCGAGAAGCTTCTTCCTGGCTGACACCTGAGTGAGCTCTGTGCTGGTCTCCTCTTTTAATTTGGTTTCATTTGGGGGAAGCTAGTGGCCTTTGTTTCTGGGCTGTGGGGCAAGACCACTTGTTTGGTAACCTCAGATTCTGTCCTTTTGTCCCCAGGATGTAGTTTTGATTTTTCTATGTCCACTTTGGGATCCTTGGACACCCAGCGGTTCCTTTGTTCACGTAACAAACATTTGAGCACCTGCTGTGCACCAGCTACTGTCGTAGGTGCTGGGAATACCGCACAGTGATAACCCTGCCTGCCCTCATAGAGCTGACATTCTAGCACATGGCACAGAGACCTGCCTGGGTTGAAGATATGAAGATATGAACAGAATAATTCTAATTTCTCCTTCATAATGGCTCTTTTTGATGTGCCTAACGTTGTGCAGGGTATTTTTTTCTGTTGAGAAATGGGGTCTCACTTTGTTGCCCAGGCTGGAGTTCAGTGGTATTATCATAACTCACTGCAACACCTGTGATCTCACCTCGAACACCTGCGATCATCCTACCTCAGTCTCCCCGGTAGCTGGGATTGCAGGTGCATGCCACCACACATGGCTGATTTTTTTATATTTTGTAGAGATGGGATCTCGCTATGTTGCCAGGCTGGTCTCGAACTCCTGGCCTCAAGTGATCCTCCTGCTTCAGCCTCCCAAAGTGCTGGGGTTATAGGTGTGAGCCACCGCACCTGGCCTGTGCTGGGCATTTTATATTTGTTACCATGTTCCATCTTCAGAAGAGCTTTGCTCAGTCAGGTACGGTTATCCCACCTTTGCAGAGGCGGCTGCCAAGAACACACAGTAGGTAGGTGCTCAGTAAGTCCTTGTTGAATGGGTGAAGGGCAGCAGTTTGCTGGTGGTGGAACTGGGTCTCTAGCCTGGCCTAGGCTCTCAACGGGACACCAGGCTGCCTGTCCAGGGCACACCTGTCACGTTGGGGCTGGCCTGATTTTTCCTTGAGTGTGAGTGAGAGGCAGAGCCTAGATACATTGTGGTGCAAGGTCCTGGTCTGGTTTGTAACCAGCTAGGTCTGTTAGCCATCGCTATTACTGGAGAGTTCCTTTGTTTCTGGTAGTTACAGGAGGGAAGATAAGATTTAGAGACCACTCACTTCCGTGGCCCTGTAAGTCCCCGGCCTTGCTGCTCCAGGTACACTGGCATTACCATCTGAGCTGGGAGTGTGGTGGGGGAGTGAGAATGGGCTTTGCCTGTCCTGCTGCCCAGGACCACAGGTGACCTGAAGCTGGCACAGATGAGGCAGTGTGTGCAGCTCATGCCCCATCATGCTCTATCTGCCTGGCCAGCTCCTTGGCCTTCTGATATTAACTTGGCCCCACCAAGTTCCAGGTGTTGGAAATCCAAAACAAATAAAGCCCAGCCCCATAGACGGAAGCAGGTTGGCTCTCTCTCTGCGGAAGCTCAAAGTGCAACAGCTGTGTGCGTAACCAGCTCTCTGGGTGTCACCTGTTCGGCAGGCTGTTGGAGTAAAGGCCCAGGCAGGCCTCAGCGTGTAGGTGAGGGAATTAGGAGCATGTGGCTGGCCATGGGGGGCAGGGCAGAGGGGGTCTACTTCCTTTGCCTCTTATGTGTCCGCTTGACCTTTAGGCTCCTTTTTGAACCTTCTCTTTTTCTCTCTCCTCTTTCTTCTGACTCTCTCCTAATTCCCATCAATCTTCTCCCCCGCCCCCACCTTCTCTGTGTTTCCTAATACCTTGTGCATGGCCTCAGACTCTCCTCAACTGTTCTCAGTTGGTGAGCCAAGGGTCAAAGTCTGCCACCCAGTAAAGGTGACTTTGTGTTGCTGCGACCCAGATGGAGTTGGAGACTCTGACCTCTCCCAAATGGTGTTGGTGGAAGGTGAAGGTTGATTGCATAGATGTCCAGGTACAGCTATGTTATTTTGTGTACTGTAACCCTGAAGCAGGAACAGCATGTAGAATTAGGAAAGGGGTGGGTGATTGGGGGTGGCGGTCAGAGTGTCGAGAACGTTGGAAAGAATCCAAGATGTATTCGTTTCCTAGATGCAGTAACAAGGTACCATAAACTAGGTGGCTTTAAACAACAGAGATTTCTTCTCTCACAGTTCTGGAGGCGGAAAGGTCAAGATTAAGGTGCCAGCAGGGCCGTGCACTCCCTGAAGGCTCTAGAGGAGAATCTGTTCCATGCCTTTCTCGTACCTTCTGGTGTTGCCTACAATTCTTGGCGTCCTTGGCTTGCGTTACTCCAGTCTCCGCCTTTGTCGTCATGTGGCATCCGCCCTGTGTGTCTGCGTGTCCAACTTTCCCTCATTTTATGAGGATGCCAGCCATTGGATTAGGGCCCCCAATGTAATCAAACTAAACTTAGGACCTCATTTTAGCTTGATGACATCTGCGAAGGACCTATAGCCTGCCCTCCGCATCCGTGGGCTCTGCATCCTCAGGTTCAACCAACTGCAGATGGAAAATATTTTGGGGGAAGAAACAATGAAAAATCATACAAATTCAAAAACACAGTATAACCATTATTTACATGGTATTTACATTATATTAGGTATTAGAAGTAACCTGTAGAGGATGTAAAGCGTGTGGAAGGATGTGCCTGGGTTACATGCAAATACTGCACCATTTTGTACATGGGACGTGGGCATCCAGGGATTCTGGTGTGCTGGGCTGGGACGGAGTGGGGGTGTGGGCCTGGATACCAAGGGGCGACTATTTCCAAATAAGTCACCTTCACAGGTACTGGGGGTTGAGATTTGAGCATGTCTTTTGGGGGGACGCAATTCAACCCACAACACAAGGTGACGGTGCCAGGCCCCAAATCCAATCCCCTGGTGTAAGGGGCCGTAATGATCCTAATCCACTCTGTAATTTCAGTCGGCCCAGTAGCTTTACGTCAGGAGTCTGCTGTGTGCCACAGTCTGGGCTTGGCCAGGCACACAAGTGAGACATCGCTTGGCTTTTGGGGCGAGATGCTACTTTTATGGAAACTGGGGGTTTTTAAAAAAAGCTGAAAGAGAATGTTCACGCAGGCACTTCAGAGATGGCCTTAGAAATAGAGACAGGCTTTTCCTTCCTGCCCTATTAATTTTGAGGCCAGCTGGCTCAAGCCAGCACTGACTCTCCCGTCTCTCTGAAAGAAGGTGTGGGGAAGGGGGCCAGGAACCCCTGGACTTGGAGGTGCGTTCAGTGCCTCACTCCCCGCCCCGCAAGGGAGGGCTGGGACGCAGATGGCTTTTAGAGTGTGGCTCTTGGTCTGTTCCAGGCAGCCTTGGTAGCTAGGAACTGTTTTATTAGAAGGGCAAATACTGAGTAGTGTCAATAAGGATGTTTTTTATAGGGGCTCCTGTGTTTTTGCTGTGGATGAACACGAAGCCAAGTGTGGGTTAGTCTCCAGGGGCTGGGGCCAGCCCTTTTTCTTCCCCCACAGAAGTTTCCCGTCTGAGCAGAAAGAACCGAGCCCAAGTCTCCTCGCGCACAAGAATTCTTCTCATGGCTTTCCAGCCTCCCTGTGTCTGAAGAGAATTTCCGCACAGACGGCAGGAGTGGAGTAGAAAGCATTTGTAGCTATTGTGTTAGTGAAAACCAACGTAATGTAAATAGGAAGTCTGGATTATACGTATCCTCAAAATGCTGCGACGGAAAACCACACACACCAAATGAAATTTACAGCTGTGTGCGTGGGCTCCGGAGTGCCGTCTGCAGGCGACCGGGGGCTCAGACGGTGGGGGCCCTTGTTCTGGGTCACTATCCTCCATCTCCTCTTCACTCCTCTCTCTCCTCACCCAGAAACGAGAGAAAAAAATTAATCGGACATTTTCCCCAATTCTTTCCTCTCTTTCCAAGGTCTTTACCACACTGAATATGCTGAACATGTTCAGAGTCAACTGGATTAGCCGCCCTTTCTAACAGCATCAGAAGGAGGCAGAGCACATTTTTATGCCCAAGTGAGCCAGCCACAGGAGATGCAAAGAAGTATCTTGTACATGCTTTAATATTAATCTTCCCACTTTCTGTCTCCAAATGATACCTTTCCTGGGAGTGTCTTGGATCACTCTTTCCCAGAGGTGGACTTTGAGAGTCTACTTTGGGCAGAAGCACAAGTATTTATCATGCCAAGGTTGGTTGTGGGCGATACCTAGGTATCTTTGTAAGTAGATTAGTTTCATGTCTTATTTCCAGTGTTTAGATACATGTTTATAATGAAGGCAACTAGATAATAAACACAGATAAGACTCTGGTAATTCCACTATGTAGGGATTAATATTTTTCATATCCTGATTTATATCTCGTTGGTGTGACTTTTTTCCTAAACATGTCCATGCCCGTACGAGGCCATGTCCAGTGGGGCAGTATCAGTCCAGTTGGCCCATTGGGTCTAGGTGTCTATTCGGAGGCACCTCTCAGCCATTGTGGCCCTCTCCCTGGTGGGCTTCCTCAGCGGCCAGGTGCCGGCTCCCCACTGTCCATCCTTCTTCCTCTTCTGGTCTTCGCCGAGCCTTTGCAAGAGCAGACCACCCATCCTCAGTTTGCCAAGTTGCATGTCCTCTTCTAAAATCCCGGAGTCTGTGTTGACACACAGTTTCCTTCCAAAAGGGCTGCCACACACTTCTCTGCCAGTGGCTCTCGCAGCCCCTTCCTCCAATCAGAAGCTCTTTGTAATGGATGTTGCCAAAACCAATTTCTTTCCTTTGGGGAGAGGGGTTGGCGTATAATCCTTGCTGCAAATCCTAGAGTTCAGGACTGGTGTGTCAGGGTGACCTTGTGTATGTCGAGAGAGAAGGTCATATGGAGCTATGGTTTTTAACCTTTCTGGGAGCACAGATCCCCGTAAGACTGAAATTCATTGCCCTCTTTTCCAAACTCTGCAGTCACATGTACAAATAACTATGCATCATAAGTCTAGGAGTTTGGGTTTGCAGACCCTCTGAAATCCATCCCAGAGCCCCTTTAGAGGCAGACATACTCCTCTACCACTGGGTGGGCCTCTTAGTGTCCAGCTTGCCTTCTATAGGATACTTGCAGTGATAGTTACCCGATAGTTGTTCTGCTGTGAGGATGATGATGATTATAGCAGCTTAGATCTACTGAGCTCTGATGTTGTTCGGCCAGTCCTCACCATGACCCAGTGAGCGGAAGGTACTACCATCCCCTTTCACAGACGAACAAACGGAAGCTTGGAGAGGTGAAGTGACATGCCCAGGGTCATACGGTTAGAGCCAAGATTGGAACCCAGGTGAGGTGGCTTTAGACTGTGTGCCAGACACCTGACATGCAGCAAGGAATGTATTGGGTGCTCAGTGAGTGGCAGCAGAGGGTTAGGACACAGCCTCCCCTCTCCCACAGGCCCCCCACCTGTCCTAAGCATCCTCCTGGTACAGCATCCGGGCTACGGAGGAGCTCGCGGGCGGGTGGAGGCGAGCACAGATCCGCCAATCCTGGGAAATGTGTAAAATCCTGTTCCTGAAAACCGACCGGGTTCTCAAAGTGTCCCGGCTGGCATGTTTTGCTAGTCACGAAACATGATCCATACGCTGTATTTTAGGACTCCCCATCTGTCGGCCTAGGGGAGCGTTTTCCCTTGAGGAAGCTCAGAGCATGCCAGCTCACCGAGAGGGCCGGTGGGCAAGGCGGATCTGTGATATGTGATAGTAGGGTGGGCCCAGGGGGCTGGCACGTGGGAGACATGGCTAGGGGCTCTACCCAGGGCGTGCCAGGCCCCTTTCCCATTACTTCACTCAATTTTTAGATAAATACCCACTTTTGAGGCTCGGGGAGGTTGTTTCTCTGGTCCAGGGTTTCAAGGCTGCTAAGAGGCTGAGCAGCAGAGGTTCGAACTTCAGTTTTTAGATTGTCCAGTGTTCACTGCCTTGCCCTTCCTGTTTCTGGGCCTTCCCACTGCAGGTGGTGAAGGGCACGGTTGGGGGGACCCTGTCCAGGAGTGGGAGGTGGGAGAGGGAGGGCGTGAGCCTTGCTCTCGGGCCGCTCTGCTCTGGCCACGGCTGGAGGAAGATGCTAGGAGGGCTATTGATCCACCAGCTCCTCCCAGGGCGGGAGGGCCGCAGCACATTCTGGCTTTCTTTTTAAAAATGCATTAACCTGACCGTAAGCAGGCCCCAGTTTAAAAATAAATAAATAAAAATAAGCCAAGAAGCAGAACAAGTGGAGGGGGAGCGGGTGGAGGAAAACCTTAGGGAAACTGAGAGGGCACTCGAGGCGGGCCCTTCTTGGCGTGCCTTCCAGCTGCAGAACAGGATGCCTGGGTTCCTAGCTGGTGGCCACTCTGCTTTCCTGTGTCCAGGGCCATCTGTACCTCCCTTGGCTCAGTCTGTGCAGGGGCATGTTACCTAACTCTGGACGCTGTGCCGTGGCAGTCCACGTTTGAAAGCCCACTGTGCCCCCTGACTTGAGTAATATGGCCTTTCTCTTTGCCTTCCAGCCACACACTGGCCTTCTCTTGGTTTCTGCAAAGTGCCAGGTACCGGCCTTTGCACATGCCGTTCCTTATGCCTGGAAGGTGCTTCCCTCCCCTCCCTTTCCCTGCTCTCCAGGTTAGCACCTGCTCATCTTGCAGGTCTCAGCCCAGAGGGCACTTCCTGGGGACCCTGTGCTGACCCTTGGCTGGGTCAATTTTCTTCTTATGCATCCCCATGGCTCGCAGGACTTCTCTTTTGTAGCTCTTCCAGAAGCATAATAAAATAATTAACTTACCCTTTACAGTGTGTAGCAGTTAAGCTCGGGGAAGGCAGGGACTGGTCTGTCCTCTTGACCGTCCTGTTTGTCTTTACCTTTGGCTACTATTGGCTACATACCCATTGCCTGGGACAGCACCTGCTGTCGTGGGATCTCAAGAGAACCTTGTGGAATGAGTGGGTGGTGGGTCAGGCTCTATTTTGTTTGGCCCATGGATGCAGTTTGGGTGAGGGTGGAGGGAATAAACATCATAATCAGAAGTCACTGTGATTTCCTCCTGTTTTTCAAGGTGTGGGCCCACTGGGAGGTCAGGATATGGTTTAAGAGTGGAGCCCCCAACACATAAAGGGGAAGACTTCTGCCATAGTCCGGTAGGCTCTGCAGCAGCCCAGAGCAGGCAGGGCCCTCGAAGGTGGTCTCTGCCAGCCTGGTCCCTTTGTGGGTTGAAAGACATGGAGCCCAGTGAACAGAAATGACATAGCCGACACCACACAGCAGAGCCTTTGGAAGACCTTCACTTGGGCCCCATTTTATTTTATTTTATTTTTTTCAGAGATGGGATCTTGCTCTGTCACCCAGGCTGGTCTCCAACTCCTGGCCTTGAGCGATCCTCCCACTTCAGCCTCCCAAGTCGCTGGGATTACAGATGTGAGCCACCACACCTGGCTCTGGGCCCCGTTTTAATTGTGAAAAGGGAATTAATCTAGCGCCAGGTGCCAGCCAGCTTACTCTGCAGACCTCGTTTCATTGGCCCTGTAGAGTGACTCAGTCATGGCAGCATTGATTTATAGAGGAGGGGGTGGAGGCTCGGGAGGCTTTGGTTGATTGCCTCAGAACACGGCAGAGGCGGGATTGGGACGGATATTTCCGATTCCATAGCCCAGTTCTTTCAAATGCCCTACCTCCCAGCAGGGTGGGTGGGATGGCATCCTCGTTTCTTAGGTTGGCTTTGGTGGGGACCCTCTGCGTCCTGTTAGCCAGTGGAGTTGTGGCCACTTGTGGGGGCCTTCATCATCTCCTGGGTTGGCGTGGGGGTTATGCTGGGGTTCACAGAGACCTCCTCGTCCCCTCCACCTGGCTCCACCTCCTGTTTGTCTCTTGCCTCTTCACCTCCAGGAGAGCCTCAGAAATTCTTCTCTCCCCTTATCAGTCGCCATTTCCCTGGGAAGCTACTGGAGCTGGTACTCAGGGTGATGAAGCAAAATTTGCACCATTCTGAGAGTAACTTTCCATCGTTTGTGGCTAAAAATAGTGTGTGCTCATTTCTCCTTGCTGTTCCTGGGTTTTCTTTTGGGGCTTCATGGGAGCCACTTGCCCCTTTGTTCCTCCCTCCCTGCTAGCCCTGGGCAGGCCATAGGGATTCCCACCACTTGTGGGTGGATTTGGTGCCGCTCACCTCCTGGAGAGCAGACCCCCCGGGGCCTCCAGGAGGAAGCAACTCTGGTTCTCTGTGGCAGCAAACAGTGCGTTGGTGGCCTGGCACTTTGGCACATGCAGGGAGGCCAACTCCCTTTGCAAATATTACTGCAGCTGAAAAGAGACAAGCTACCTTGAGAGAACTTTCTTTGTGTAGACTGTATTTTTTTCTTCCTTTCTTTCTTTCTTTTTTTTTTTTGACATATCTGGAATGCACAGAGGCAAGAGAGATAAAATTAATTTGTTCAATTAATTTTGTAAATATTGACTGAGCAGAGGTTTTATGCCAAGCCCCATGTCAGGGACCCAAGAGCTTACCAAAAAGCAACACAGCACAGTCCCTTCCTTGAAGGCGCATGTCCTCTAGGTGGGGGAAGAAAGAGGTGGTGTTGGGACAGCAGTAGAGCTGAGAGTCCCAGGGTCCTGCTCCCCACCCCACCCTCTCCTCCAGAAGTAGTTTCTGATGCTGAACTGTGTTTTACCTTTCCCCTTTCTGAAGGTACTCAAGAGTCCCCTCTCGCCCAGTTTTTTGGGCTAGGCTAGCATTTTACTTGGATTTATTTCATGAATTCCACATAGGCCTATGAAGTAATCACTGCTATCATCCCTATTTTTCCAGCTGATGAAATTGAGGCCCAGAATGGTTAATTAACTTGCCTGAGGCCCCACAGCTAAAATGTTGTAGTCCAGACTCAAATCTAAGCACATTCATTCCAGAGCTCATGCTCCTAAGCACTAGCTGTATAGACACATCCACACTGAGGTTGTGTGTCTGCTGAGACTCCACTATCTGCCCAAGACAAATCATCCTAAACAGGTGCTTTCTCTTTAAAAATCTTCACTGTGCTTTCTGTTTAATCTTTAATACTGCTGGTAACCTGTGGGGTAAGAACCCCCGCCTCCACCATTTCCTATTCTTTTTTTTTTTTTGAGCAGATCGCACCAAATAGTGATAGGTGAAGTGGCTTATCCAAGGTCTCTGGAGAGGGCAGGATACTTTGGAGGCTGGAATTGAACCATGTTGTCTTAATCCAGAGCCTGTGGGAGAGAGAAGGCCTATGAAAGCACTCTGCAAACTGTAAAGTGCTGTGTGAAATGCAAGGCATGTGAGAAAAGGTGTGTGTGTAGAAGACTAGCTTTAACTTGGACCTCATGCATCCTATTTGGGGATTTCTTGCACTGTCGTCATGGTCTGGTTTCAGGTACCTGTGAAAAATTATGGTAATTAAAATGCAATTTGGAATCCCCTGTTGGCTCGCAGCAGCTGGTCCAGATGTAGGAGGCTGGGGCTGTTTGTGCTGGAACAAGCTGAGGCTTGTTAGGGGTGTCACTTTATTCTGCCCTTTATGTTGCTGGGGAAAAGGGTGGGGGCAAAGAGATATACAAGAGCTATTTTTACATGGATCGCGTCATGTTCAGAATTACTGGATGTTTGTGGTTGAGTCCCTGTTTAGCCTCAGCCGGGGAAAGAGAACTCCCTTTGCTGCCTGGGTCTGTATGGAAACTCGAGCTCATACCCCTTGGGTATATATTGCTACAAAGACAGAGGGACCCAAAGTGACCGTGCAGTCACCTGGGCAGTTCGGCATTGTCTCATTAGGGCTTAGCTCTTCCAGGGCTCTTCAGAATGCTTGTGCGGGGTGGCTTGGGGGCGTGTGTGAGTGTGGGAGGCCGTGTGCTCAGCCCTTCCTTTACTATTCAACAGATGGTTTCTCAGTTTGAGATGCAGGCTAGATCTTTTACCAGGTATCTACAAAATGAAGTTGAATAAGGTATTGTCCCTTAAGGATTTTATAGTCTAGTTGGGGACATGGAAAAATAAACATTCAGTTTAGCATACAAGCATATATGCCAGCTCTGTCAGAGGTGCTGGAGATGCGGCGCCATCATAGCAGAGGCACAGTGGCTGTGGGCACTCAGAAGGGAGGCGCCTGGATCATGTGGATAGTCAAAGGCGGCTTCCTGGAGGAGGTGATGAGTGGCAGGAGCTGGCTTAAGGAATTGGGGGATAAGTACTTTTGGTTTATTTGCTGTTCAGCCCTATTTGTATATATACATGTTATTATGGATGGTTATAGTCATTATATCTCATTACTCAGTTGAGGTCCTGCAATTTTTATTTTTATACCCGATGCGCTCACTGTCTTCGAAAAGTTTAAGGAAAAAAAGTGCTTTGTGCCAGCCAAGCCCTTGTTGCTTCAGAGGTGAGAGATTGAAGCAACAGTGGCCTCAGCTGCACAAAACCTGCCCTTGAAATCCCTGCGCCTCTCCACCTTGAGAGGGCAGGCCGGGAGCGGAGGGGGGCTTATGGCAAGGCAGGGGGTTAAAGAGAACAGCTCCCCAAACTGCGGGTCCCAGCCTGGTTTGCACACTGTGCTGCCTGAGTGTGTGTGAGACGGGGACGGGCACAAGGCCTGCCTTTAGGGCTTGCTGAACTATCGGGGTGGGTGGAGGTGTGAGGCCCGGGGTGGAGGGGTTGCCGGCAGATGCCACCGTGAAGACCAGCTGTGGATTCAGTGACTGTGCCAAAGTGGAAGGCAGAGAAGACAGCAGAAGCCAGAGAAGCAGAGCATTTCACCTGGGGCAGTGCAGCACGTGCATGGCTGGTTTGGGGCAGGGGCTTACATGCAGAGTTGTCAGCGTACTAGTTCAGTGTTCTTCCCATGTCCACCACTTGTGTGCATTCATTCATCCAGTGCATATTCCGCTGGGACCTCTCCTGCCACACTCTGCGCACGGCGTTGAGGAAGCCAGTGAGTTAGGTACAGGCTTGCCCTATGGGGACTGACTGTCCAGGGTCGTCACTGCACAGGTGGTGGAGGGGCCTGACCCAATGTGCGCCTTCTGGGACCCTCTGCTTATAGCTGGAGTGTCCACACCATTCTCGTAAGCCACGTGTTGACGCTGCAGCACGCCAAAGCCCTGTCCTTGGTGTGGGATTATTTGCAGTTAGTATTCCAAATGTCAAGTTCCCCTTGACTTGAGCTGAGCAGACGAAACAAAATGGCAGACAGATTAGAAGGGGTTTGAGAAGCCTTTTAGGATTTGAAAACCTTACTTTGTTGACTTTGAAAAGCTGCTGAACCAGGTCCATCTGCACAGAGCCAGGGGGCATCTACCCATCGGCTCCATGGGCTTGGGAGGCTCTGGACAGTGCTGGCTCTTTCCTCCCAACCTCTAGGTGTATGGAAGGCAGGGGGTGCGCATGGAGCCTGGGCAGGGATTGGATCCAGTCCCTCCTCATCAGTCTGAGAGAGCAGGAGGGGAGGAGCCTGGGAGGTGAGCTGGGTGCCCGAGGCTTCGGGAAGGGTTTGGGTGGGTCCCCCAAGGTGGGGGCCATGTCAGCATCTGTCTAATTTAGTCATATATTTTCCCTGCCTACTGCAAAGACCTAGTACGTAAAAGGAAACAGAATGGCCTGCTGTGTTATAGTGTCTCTGGCGTGGGTAGCGGGAAGTTTAATAAGTTAGGGCTCACCAAAGGCACAGAAGACCCTGGCTGAGAAACTGGAGTGTCAGTGCTAGAAGAACCTTAGAGATGGTCCTGTTTATTCCCTTCTTTCTACAGACATACCAGCTGAAGCTCAGAGAGGTTAAGTAATCTTTCCAAAGCCACACAGGAAGCGGTGAAGCTGGAATGTGAGTCTGTCTCTCTGACTCCAGTGCCCATACTTGTCCTGTGACATCACATTGGCCCCTGCTCTCAGTCCTCCCTGCTTGTGAGACTCATTTCTCTGGCCCCTCCCCAACCCGCTTCCTTTTCCTCCCTGGATTCCCCAGGAATCCCGCCGTGGGTGCTGCCTCATGCAGCCCAGCCCCAGAGAAGAGAGAAACATCTACAGAGAACCCAGCCCCTCACGGCTTCTCTGAAACCTTCCAGGGAATAGAGTGCTTGTCTTAAGGAGTTGTGCACGCGTTTCTGTCTCCTGAGGACAGGTGGAGATGAGCCTCACGCCTTGTTGGGCTTCTCAGGGTCCCACAAAGGGTTCTTTGAATTGATATGACTGGGCTCAGGGGAGATAGACTTTAAATGGTGTGAGTCTCCACAGCCTGTGTTAGTCAAGTCGTAAGTCTCTCTGGACACACGATCTTCGGCCCCGACCCTAAGTCAGCCTCTGTGTCCTGTTGTCTCTGGTGGCCACATGGGACAGAGTATGTAAAGGTTCTTGACGTGGACCATAGTCGCTGGAGCCCAGAGGCTGGAAGGTGGTTTTTGCATTTTTTCCTCCTTTTTCTTTGCACACTTATGCACAAGTGCCTTTTGTTCCCAGGAAACATTGCTTTCTCAGTCCCCATCCTAGACACATTGCTGGAATGTAATAAATCTGATTGTGTTTATGTTGAAGAAATGAAACACATTGCTGCGTGAGGAGGAATGCAATGGAGGCCTTGAATGGGGCTGTGTTTATGACAACGGTTTGCACATGTGGCTTCATTTTTGAAAGTGCGGTGCTTTCTCCCGCTCCATAGGACTCTGGTAACAAGAGCTGCCTCTCGTGTCAGGCGTTGGGCAAACAAAGAGCAGAGCTGGCCGAGACTCTCCCAGCTGTGGCCGTCCCCTTCCTGGTTCTGCAGGCCTGGCTTCTCCAGACCCCCATCCTTTCTCGGGGGTTGCAGCTCCTCCAGGACAGGCCTCCATGCTGGAGGAGTCAGAGCTGATTAGCCGATCCGCCTGTTCCTATTTCCAGGTCCAGAACAACAGGATGAAATTTAATAGGCATAAATGTAAAGTCCCATGTGGTGGGTTCAAAAAAATCAGCTTCACAGGCACAGGATGGGGAAGAGTCATTTTAACAGCGAATGAGAAAGTGGCTCTCGCATTTCCTCGCCAGTCAGCTGTGTGCGCCAGCGGTTGGCCATCACTGACAGAAAGTACCGCAGGCTCGTGGCACAAGTACCGCGTCCACGAGGAGAAGGACGATGTTGTTATTGTTAATAATTCATAATAACCGCTAGGTGCTTTGCATGCATTATCCTTCCAGCTTTAAAATCATCCTCGGAGGTAGGTCACATGATCCTCGTTTTTTGGAAGAGGAGAGCCAGGCTTCGAGAGGTTAAGTGACTTGACCAATGTTATGCTGCAAGAAGGTGGCAGAACCCACTGGAATCCAGGTCCAACTCACCGTCTGTGCCATCTGGAATGAACCGGCGTCAGAGGGTGCTGGAGATTCTGCCTGTAGAAACTGAAGGAAATGACAGCATTTAGCTTGAAGGCAGTTTTAATAACATGTGACTTTTATACGGCCCTCACGGTGTGCCAGACACCATTCTAAACACTTTGTACACACCAACGCCACTATCATCCCTGTTTTGTAGATGAGGAAACTGAGGCACAGAGAGGGTAAGTAAGTTGCCCAGGATGATGCAGTTTGTAAGTGGCAGAGCTGGGACTCAAACCCAGATAGCCTGTCTTATTAGAGGTTTAATTGCTGGGCCACATAGCCTTAAAGAGAATCTGCTGGGGTGGGGTGGGGAGCTGGCTCACTGCTCTTGGGCAGGATGACGGCTGTCCTGTTTGGATCCCAGGCAGGACCACAGCCTGTACATGGGAGAGGCTTCTGCTCTCCTAGCTCTGTGGACAGCAGATGGCCGTGGAGGAGGTTCCTTGAGGGAGTAGTGAGCTCCCGCTGCCAGGTGACTTCTGCCAATCAGGCATGCCACAGAGGTGGGAGGCTGGAGCAGACCATCTTGTCCCCTAAGAGTCCGTGATGGCAGGAAAATCCTTTCGGTGTACCCTGTGGGGTGTGAGAGGTCTGCAGGGCACACCCACATGGCTGGCTGGCCAGCTCCCAGGGCTTTGTTAAGGACAAGCCCAGCTTTCCTGGCCATGCCCCACCCCCAGGCAGTGGTATGTTCAGTGGTGATGGTCCCTGTGGACCACTGGAGGGGAAGTGACCGGGTGTTCGCCAGGTCCTGCAGCCTGGCCCTATTAGGAAGCCCCAGTGGTGGAGCCCAGCAGAACTGCTGACGGCGGCACCGGGGAACAGTGCCGTGTGGGAGGAGGTGCACGTGTGCTTGCGTGTCTGTGTGTGTGCTTGCTCTCCTCCTGACCTGAGTGCAGCCGTGTGACACGCTCCCCTGCGGTACTCGCTGTGACTCTCAGATACGTTTGACTCCCACTCGAGGACCTCGAGCTGCAGCTTTGGCCTCTCTCCCTATGCCAGGGCAGTCGGGGGGACCCTTAGACGTATGTGGTTTTCATGGAGTGCCTGCCAAGGGGCCCTGGGAGCCTGGCACCTCCTTGACTGCGGTCAGGCAGTGGAGGCACAGAGAGGCAGAGTGACTTATTAGAGGCCACATAACTAGCAAATGTGGGCTGAAGCTATAGCTATAGTGTCTTGAAATGAGGGCAAGAGGGCTGTTGAGATGATGTTGTCCAGCCCTTCGTTTTACAGATGAGGAAATGAGGCCAGACTGGCAGCTTCAACTGTTCAAGGCATCTCAGCTCATCAGTGGCAGAGCCAGGACTAGAACCCACATCTCCTGGCTCCAAATCCCACGTCTTCCTCACTCCCACTTTTGAGTGTCCTTGTACCTCATTTCTGCTGCTGCCTCTCCTGCAGGGCTGATGCGAGTGGCTGTGACTGCCACACACGTGTCCTTTCGCCTGCTGCTCCTGCCGCCTTCCTTGGTTGCCAATATCTGATTATCCTAGTTGTCACCTCCTTTGCCTCCCAGGAGCTGGTAGCAGCAGCTGGAACTGAGGGGAAGGAGCACGGGCTTGGCTAGGCAGCTTTGGGATCAGGTCCCAGCTCTTCCACATATGAGCCGTATGACCTTGGCCAAGTCCTTTAACCTTTCTGAGCCCTGGTTTCTCATCTGGGAGATAAGATGATTTGGACTAGATAACTTCCAGTGACCCAGCAGCCCTGCAGGTCTGCGACTGGTGATTTTCATGAAAGTGAGTGACAGCCACGTTGACCTGTGGTTGGAGGCTATCTGGACGAGCAGGTGTTGGGAGGTGCAGGCATGCATTTATAGCTCTGCCTTCACCAGAGAACCAGTGTCTTGGTTTTGGGCACCGGTGGGGGATGGGGCAAGAGACCACCATCCTTGATCCCTCCTCTGCCGTTTTGTCTTCCTGTGCACCGATGCCGGCAGCCCAGACATTGCTCTTCCTTAGTAGTGACCACCTGGGGTAGAGAGGTTACTGGTGGGTGTGTGAGTGACAGGCTTGGCCACTGACTGGTGTGGCCTTGGGCAGGGGTGACAGCCAGGCACAGGCAGGTGCCAAATCCTGAGCCTTGTTGTTAGTTCTGGGAGACCCCAGCCCAAGTTAGATCACAAGTAGGGGGTGGAGGGAGGGGCATCAGAGCAAAAGCCAGAAGCCTTTGGCCTTTTGTCACTGTCTTTAGTCTTCTATCGTGTTGGCTGTTTACATGGTTTTCATTCTTTGGTTTTTGCCTTGGCTGTGAAGTTGCACTATTTTCTGAAATGATCTTGTTTTGTGTAACCCGAGCCCAAGTATCTGGACGTGAGGGCAAGCCTTTTTCCCTTCTTCCTTAACCAAGGATATCCTAGCCTGTGGCATCTGGAAGTGGTTGGGCATCTGGTCTGAGGGAGTATGTGTGTGTGCATGCACATACTTCTGTAATGTAACATGCCCATATCCGGGTAACACGCCATTGTCCCTCCAGCCAGGCACATACGTTTGTCTTTCTCAATATAGAGGACTTTACATGCAGATGTTATTATATTGGAATATAAGCTTATGCTGCATACACATGTATAAACCTTTATTTCTGTTCATACTTAAAATGAGGAAATTTTCAAGGACTTCATGTGTGTAGAAGTGTTTGCAGTGATGGATGTTGGTGTATTTTTCCTTACGAAGTTTAATAAACCCTTAAACGGTGCCTTCAGTGGCTGTCATTAGCCGTTTCCTCATTATTTTCAGGCCATGCCACACCAGGCATCACAGGACGCCCGTCCCCCACCGCTAGGAGTAGTGACCACCCACCCACCCACCTGGGGTGCTCAGAGAGGCCTTCGGGGTGGCCTGTGTTGATGATGTGTTAATGGTGTCTCATCCTTGCCTGGTTTGGGCGTGGGAAGGAGCCTGTCCTGAGGGATTTCTGGGCTGGTTCTGTCCTTGAGGGTTAGGCTCTGAAAGGCATTTTTTGACTGCACACGATTGGAGCTGTTGGTTGTATTGCAGTTTGGGCTGTGTCAGCAGGTGGAGCCTGAGCCCTCACCTTGGGGGTGACGGGCAGGCAGGGCTGAGAACCTCCATCAGAGAGATATGCGTGAGTAACCGAGGGCAGAGATGACCGATGATGGCAGACAGGGGCTGCTGGGAACAAAGGGGTCACCCAGGCTCCTGTTTTCCCCAAGGGACTGCTGAACAGCTGATTCATAGTAACATTTTAGACTCAATACCGGAAAGAATTTGGTAGCCATGAGGGTGAATAAAACAGGAATGGATGGCCGTGGAGGAGGCACATGAAGGTTGAGAGGCCAAGCTGGAGGACTCCTTGGAGGCAGCATTTGCACCTCTCTGAAGCGCTGGTTATGCCTCTGTTAAGAGGGGCCAACAACACCTCCCTCTGGTCAGCACCAGTGCTGTGTGCCTGGAACTAGTGCCCTTTCGGGGAGCCCCCCTCCAGTGCGGTGGTAGTTGTGTGTACTGATTTTTGCTTTTTTCTGTTGACAGTGGAGTTTGCCCAGGTCTCCCTCTGGCTCAGGTCTGGTGTTGAGCCCCGTACGTTTTCAGGCCTGCCCTCTCTGTGCTCTGGTGGGTGTGTATTAGGGGGAACCATGTAGTATCCCAACCAGGATACTTTCGTAAGCAGGTGGCGCTCTTCATCAGTATGCTGGGGTGGCATTTGTGAGCCTGGATGTTTCTGAGATGTAGCCTTCCCTTAGTGCATGTTGGAGGCTCTCCCTCCAGCTATGGGGCATTTGACTAAGCTTTACCCCCTCGCTCCCCCAGTCCTAGCAGCCTAACATGAATGTGGGGTAAGGAGGACAGCCAGCCAGGGTTCTCCCCTCCCCCAGTTCCCAGGGAGGGGTGCAGCTGGAGCAGCTGTTTTGTGTTGAGCATTTGCTGCCATGGCATCCAGATTCCCAAGAAGCTAGGGGCTCCCTGCCTGGGATTGTGTAACATGGAACAATTGACAGGGAGGTGGATCCCTGAATTAGAGCAGGAAAATGTCCTTTTCTGGTGACCCCTCTCAGAGCCTGTGATATCCTTGAGGCTTATTCACCTCCCCTGTAGCCTGGGGCCCTGCACAGAGCCTGGGGCAGGAGGCAGTGGCCTGACAATGGGCCTGTGTGGTTGCCAGCCCCAGCCTGGCTGGCCATCCTGCCACCTCCCAAAACATAACTCAGTATTGATTTTGCAGGAGACGGGGACTGTCAGAGGCAGTGATCCTTGCTTTGCGTCAGGCATGCTCCTTGAAGGAAGAAAGGAAGCGGTTTTGTCCCTGATCTAACATGCCTTTAAAAATGTACCTTGATTTAAGATTCAGCTTTTTGCAGCATATTTTAAAATGTCAGAAAGATAAATATGCAGCCTTCTTAATGTGTCTGCCTTGAACAGCCCTTTAAAAAAAGTATATCATCCATCCTCAGGGTCATAGGCTGTTCAACTCCTTCCCTCCCCCTCTGCCTGTGGTGGTCCGTCCACTCTTCTAGGAGCAAAGCTGTGGTGGGCACTGGGGAATAGACTCAAGCCCCCTTCCAGAAGCCCAGGGAGTACATACCCCCCCCCGTTTTGAGGCTGGTAAAGCCGTACAGAGTTTCTAGAATATTTTCTGGAACTTTGCTATTGAACCTGTGAAATGAGCACTGGTTTCTAGTTGCATCAAGGTACCCTTCTCCCAAAAACCCACTTGCCAGAGGATCAAAAGAAGGAAAAGGTGCACTCCAGCCCCTGCCTTCTGAGACAGGCAGGCACTGGCTCCCTGTCTCAGGATGGTGGGAAGGAAGTTGGGCCTGGTGCGAGGGGGGCCACGGTCTTGTTGTGGTGCCTTTGGCCAGCACTTATTTCCAAGGTTGGGAGAGTGGCCCTCTCTGAGCTTAGTTGTTAAGATCTGGGTAGATGTTGGCCACAGGTGATGGAGTTGCCACTGGAGGGTGAATCAGCCTGCGGGGTTTATATCTTGTCATCGTGTGTGGCTTTTATAAAGATGATCTGGCAACTTGGCTGTTGATTTTTCTCCCAGAAGGAATTGGAAGAACCCCAGAGTTTTTTTTTTTTTTTTTCCTTAAGATGTGAATGAAGATGTCAAAACACTGTTAGGCTGATTGAGGAACCTGGAAACTCTGGTGGACAAAGCAGCCTCCCGCGGGGGGGCGGGGGGGCAAGCTGCTGGGAGAGCTTCTGGTGTGACCAGGCAGTCCTATGTGATTAGGTTAGGCCTGGGCTGGCCTCCACCATCATATAGATGAGAACACGGTGGCCCAGAGAGCGAGGTGACTTGGCCAAGGTCAAACAGAAGCTCAGCAGTGGAGCCAGGACCAGAGTCCTGCCAGGTATCCCTTCCCCTGGTCCAAAGCCTTTTGTCACCTCAACCTCCTGCCTCAGTTGGGCCATACTGGTGACTTAAGGCTCCTGATTTTAGAACATGAACACCTGGCTTTTATGCAGGGCCACCTGCCCTATTCTGGTTCCAGCATTTATATCACTGAGGGCTGTCCCTTTGGTGTTGTGAACACACTGGACGATGTGGTCCTTTGCTTATTGTCCCTCTGCTGGACCCCATTGCTCGGGGACTACAGGGAGAGAGGGTGGGAGGTGAGGGACACCTCCCTGAATGTGATCTGCCTGTGTATGAGTGAGGTCAAGGTGGCTATCTGTGACTCCAGGGTAAAAGCCCCCATTCTTCCTCCCACTCCCTAGAGTGGTCCTTCCTCTTCCGTAAAAACCATTTTGAGGATCATAACATTTATCATGAGCTTTATTATGGGAGACTCTTCTTCATGTTTAAAAATAAACGCTGGCTTACAGAACTATATTTGGTATATGGGAGTCGTTTGCATGTAAATGTGCTTAAAGGACAACTGCTTTATTTAAGATGCAGAGTGAGCCCCAGCTAGAGGGGGCATGGGGTGGGGGTGGGGAAGGGATCCAGGGGTTTGCCTTGCTCAGGACAGTTGAGTCGTAGCCTTCAGTCCTGTTGAATCTGCTGTCCCCGCCCCAGTACAATTGCAAAACAGGATAACTGGCACTTAAAAATTCATAGAAATGTTTCTTATCACAACGTCATAATTGTGATGACTCAGAAAAGTAGAATGCCTTTCCACTCTGCCTGTCTGCCCTCACTTTTGTTGCCTATCGGGTCCCCAGCAGCAGCTGCAGAATCATTAGAGAGAGAGAGAGAAAGTGAGAGAAAGAAATAAAGAAATCCAGGGCAATGCTTTATTTATGTTAACGGCTACATTTGACTTGAAAATTCTGTCCCCTGAGCCTTGAGGTCAGCACATTGCAGAGTGATTGATGGCTGTCAGAAGTGGGCAGGGCGGCAGATTGCAGAGGGGAAGTGGACAGATGATGCCACGGCTTAGCAGATCCCAGGCCTTGAAAGGAACACGATGGAAAACAGAAGCAGATGGAGAACTCTGCTTTAGCCCCTGACCTTTTCTTTCTTTCCTTTTCAAGTGGGGGAGGGGCACCCCCTACCCTCAGAGCACCCCAGAATGTGTCACTTTTGGGTGTGACTCTGGGGTAAGATTCTGGAGAGACTGGGCCCAAGATGACATGCCCCCAACTCCAAGTGCCTGAGCTGCTGCTTAGAAGCCAGGAGACCCAGCTCTTCCTTTGCATTGCCTGTCCTTGAAAACTCCAGAAACATCTTGGGCACCCCTTCTCCTTGGCCCCGCTTCCTAGGTCCACAAGCCAAACAGGGAGGACCAACTTTTGAGCTATTCTTGCAGATTGTTCCCACCTCATGGTCTGGACTGCTTAGGATTATGTTTCCAAAGGGCTTTCTGCCTAATCCTTGTGTATTTTCCGTGGTGGAAACAAATGGTATCAGACCTACGGGCCTGTTTACAGATGGAGAGACACGGGAATGGTGGAAGAGCTTTGAATTTTAAACATTAGCTAATGAAATTGCAGACAAGGGCACTGGGTGGAACGGCCTGGGTATTCCCATGAAACACTTACTAGAGCCAGAGCACGCTGGAGTTGGTGGTGAGGGAGTAAGGCAGGCCCGGCTCGCCTGTGTGCTCCACAAACATTTATGGAGCCCTCTCCCAGTGCTAGGAGCTGCATGAAGTCAGAGCTCTGAGTCCTGCCAGGGTGTCCCAGCCTGGTTAAGTAGAGTCAACGCGGGGCATAGGAACAGCTGAGCTGGCAGGACCCTTCTGCAGGGAGGATGGCGGCTCTGGTATCTGTGGAGTTGGAGGAGACAACGAGCCGGCAAGGAAGGAAGAGGAGGCTGACCTGGCTGAAGAAGAGAAGGGATGCAGGAGGGTATTCCCAGCAGATGCGGGAAGGGAGGTGAGCCTGGAGTCCTGGTGTCCCCTGGAACGGGCAGGACGGCGGGGGCTGGAATTCGTCATTTCCTCTGCCTCTGCCTCCCCCCCGATTGCTGCGCCATGTGCAGTTGTGTCAGGGATGAGACTGGCTGTTCATTCATCCGCTAATTGTTTTGATAAGAGACTCTAATTACCCACTGCGATCATCAGATTACCCTGAGCTCCAGGAGGGAGATTTGAGAGTTTGAGCTGCTACTGTTGCCACCAGCACCACCATCCCTGCTGAAAGGAACCCTGCTCCTAGCACCTAGGCCACTGTGCCCGAGTCGGCCAGTGCTCACTAAGCCATCGAGTGAAGGTGGGACAGGCTGCCAGGGGCGGGTCCTGCCTGCGAAATCCACCCGAGAGCGAGAGAGCACAGTTCCCTAATGTCAAGCAGGATCTTCCCTTTGATTATCTTTGCTACTGTTAAGTCCGCAGATAAGAGGTCTGGTTCTGGGGATTTCAAAATAAGGAGAGGAGTGTGGAAGAAACCAGAAAAAAACAGTAACGCCTCTAATGAATTGACATGAGCAGTCAAGACAAATTCAGATGCCTTTTGAACTGTTTGATTAAGTTCTACTTACATGTGATTTTAGTATAAAGAGAGCAAGAGGCAAAAAACAACCAGGAAGGCAGATTATAAATTAATCCAATAATTGAATCCCCCAGCAAAGGTAATGAGGAATGATGGCATCGTAATTGATCTGATACGGATTTTTACATCAGCGGGAGCTACAGAATGAGGGAGCATTTCATCTTGGGAGGAGTGATTGTGATCGGATATGTTGCCTCTCGAAGGCCTTGGTCCCTGGAAAGCTTTGGTGTGGCGTGTCTGACCTTTTCCCACCCTCCACTCCTGTCCTCATCCATTTGAGCAGTGTCTGTGGATCCCAGAGAAGCGGGTGAGTCCCGTGACACTCAGGCCCGGAGAAACAAGATTCGGTTCCTGCCTTCTCCCAGGGGGATCAGAGGTTCACGGGCTGTCTTGTTGGTTAACGTGGCTCTCAGAGAAAAAGGCAGCCCTAGACTGCGGAGTCTGGCTGGGATTTGGAGGGGTGGGCAGAGATGTGGGTGAAATCCTGAAAGGCGCTGGGCGCTCAGTGCTGGAGTGACTCACTCTCATGCTGGTACGAGGTCCCCATCCTAGACACTTTTTGCTCTATTTTCCCATTTATAAAATGGAGCTACAGTAGATGGTATCAGAGTTCCCTTTTGGCTGTAATCGCTAAAGTTTGTTTATTCTTGAACCCCACTCTCCCACCAAAGCACCAGTGCCAGAGAACGTAAGTTCCGCTCTCTGCGGGTCCGGCGCTGGTGCTTCAGCACGTGCCTCCCCTGGTAGGGGAGCAGAGACAGTTATGCCTGGCACCCTCCCATTGTCTTCACATTTGGGGCTCAGCTAGCTGGGAAGTTTGGCAACACGTCAGGCCGTATATCTTGCAAACCGCCCTCCAGAAACCACCTCATTTAGCAGATTTACTGACGTATTGGACCTGCCCGTTCTTGGGGGCCGGCATACTAAATCACGGTGGGGCCGCCAGACTCGGACGCCTCGACTCAGAACTTTTCAAAAAATTTCAACCAGGATATATCACTGCCCCATTAACTCCCTGCCATTAATCTACTCTTAAAAACCTGAAGTTTTCCCAAAAGGACTGGAACGTGGTGAAAAACGGACCCGTTTGGTAAATTCTGTAAATTAGGCCAACTTTCTCCTCTCCTCACTCCCCAGCAGACCTGCTGCCGTGGCCGTGGCCGTGGCCGTGGCCTTGCAGGCTTTTGAGGGAGCATCCCGGGGTGGACACCAGGCTTGCGGGGTTGCTGTTGTCCATCCTCCTCTAGCCTGTGGGATTGCCGAGTGAAGAGTGTTCTCTGGGGTTGGGGTGGGGGTTGCCATCAGGGGTCTGTGGAAAGTGCAGCAGGCTTCTTGATGGCACAGGGTGGAGCCAGGCGCTGGCACTGTGCCAGGGACTGTCAGGAAGAGACCGGCCCCTTCCCTGACTCTTGTGATTGCTGGAGAGGGATTTTATTGTAAAGGGGCTTTGTCCACAGCCCCAAAGACTGTTGAAAGAGCCCATCCCTGCTTCTCATTTCCATGACCAGAAGGCTTCCTCCTTTTGGAAGAAGATGCTGTCTGTCCTTGAGCTGGGGCTTTGGGTTTGAAATGCCGGCTTTCCTGGTCACTAACCTTGGGGACTCAGGCAATGAACTTAGCTTCCCAGCTTCTTTTGTTCTTAACCTATAAAATGGGAATAAAACACATTCTCCAAGGATGCTTAAGGATTAAATGAGATAATTCTTATAAAATGCTTAGGATAATACCTGGTACAGTGCTGGCTTTCTGTACATGATACTCAGTAATCTTATGGGGGAGGGACACATACTTGGTGCACCCCACTTGTACACCCTGCTAAGGTGGACTTTGCTAGCCTGGAGGGAAAGACCCTCCTTTTTGCTAGTTTCCCATCTCCCCTGCCACCCACCAATCTTCGCAGCCTCGATTTCCATGTTGGTCAGACGGTCTCTGGGTCAGAGCCTTCCTCTGCTCCTTCTGGGGTCAGTCCTTTTCACCTCCAGAGCAGGAGGGGAATTCAGCTGTAGTTGGAATACAGGCTTTTGCAATGTAAGACTGTGCTTTTTCCCTGAGCACCCGCACCCTCCCACACCTCTGCTGGCCTTCCCCCTGCCCTTCGCTTGCCTGAAGGCAGATAGCATGGCGAGGTGAGGCCAGGAGCAGTCCTTGCCTGCCTGTTGGGACAGGGTCTGCCGAGCAGGCCAGGACAGGAGGTTGCAGCACCACCTCCTCCCAGGAAGATGGGGAGCCTCCTCCTAGCAGGATACCTTGGCATCCTGCCCTGCTGGAGGAACTGGTTTCCTGGGCTTGATTCCCAGCCCCACCTGCTGGAGGGGTCCTGGGATTCCAGCGGTCTGGGGGCAGGGGGCTTGGATCTTCCCTCTGTTTCCTGGAGTAGTTTACTTTTCCACTCATTTGGGGCTAAAGTACATGTTATCTGTGCATTTTCTGGCCTTTTACAACACTAATTAAGCCTCCAGGCAGAGTTTTGGGGCTTAGATTTTTTTTTTCTTTCCCAACCGAAGAGTAGTTCTAGGTACTCTGGGAGCTTAATTAACTTGCTCAAGGGCTGTTTGTTGGTTCTTTGAGCTGGGGGGAGATTGAAGCGCCCTGTACCTCTCTTCTCTGCCCACCCCAGGAAGGTCCTAATAGTTCAAAAATACATTTCTGCCATCTCTTTGTCCCGGACGCATGGAGTATCCTCCTTAAGTTCCTTGAAAGTCATAGGTCAGGGTTCAGGAAACAAACCATGGAGTGTAGGTCGTTACTCATCAGTATTATCCCAGAAGACAGGCTTTCTGGATTTTTATTCTCAGCTCCCCCCAGCCCCTCAAAAGCGCCTTATGTAGTTTTTGGGCAACCAGCAGTTGTGTAGGTTCCTGCTTTATGCCTGGTGGCCTGGTAATGCCAGTTGACTTAACACTTGATGCATAAGGGAGTTGTTGGTTTTGCCTGAACCTGGCTTAGTTGATTGGGGTGTCGGGGTCAAGGTGCCATCTTGAATTTGTGTGCCAGGTGCATATTAGATGGTGGCGATGAGAGTGAGCTCCGTTGTGGGTCCTGGAGAGGCTTGCCTCCTAGCTCAGGGGCAGAAGCTTAGTGGTGGGCACAGATCAGAGATGCCTGGCCTTTGTCCATGCTGGTGGCTGCTGATGACGGCTGTTCACCTCACATATGTCTCTACTACTGCAGCCTGTTTCCCTGCAAAACTTCCCCAGCGGTGCTGCAGTGGACCTCTAATGCCTCAAATCCACAGGAGTCCTAGTCCTCATTAACACTGTTTACTACCTGAAACTGTGTACTCCTCGCTCCTGCCTGGTCTGCCTGTCGCAGTGGTGAGGCGGGGACAAGAGGAACAGCAGAGACGTAAAACCAGATCCTTCTTGTACATTGACCTCATAAACTGGACCTTGAAAAGGCCAGAACCAGGGCCACCACTGTGCCCCCATCCCCCACCCCCTGCAGCCTTTGATGTCAGGTAAACCTACTCATTTTCCAGTCCTGAAGCATTGGAAGGGCAGGGTTGAGCAGTGTGCATTCCGTTTTTCCAGCCCTTTTCCCAACTGGCATTTTGTTTTTCTCTCCAAACAATCAAGCAATGCACAAAACACTGTGTCTTTACTCCTGCTTACCTAGCCCCTTGCTCTATAGGCCAGCAGGCTCAGACCCTTTTCCCCCTCAGTGAGAGACTCTGTCCATTTGACCCTGTGGACCCAGCTCCCTTTTCCTCACCCTGCCCTTAATTACCAGAGTAGCACGTAGTAGACACTGAAGTATGTTTGCGTGAGCAATACTAGGCTCAGTACTTGCAGATAGTAAGCAAGTCAATGTGCTGAAGTTGTATGTACATCCTTCATTTGATTTGCACAGCAACTCTAGGTTTAGAATCGATTCCCCGTTTTCCGCAGGAAGAAGCTGAAGCTGAGACAGGTGAAGGCCTTCCCAGGCCTCTGGCCTGTGAGTTGCACTACTTGTTCGTGCACATTCATCCGTAAGAGCCTTTGTAGCATTTGTGGCTTCCTGAGGTAATGAGTGAGAGCTTTCAGGATGGCAGCAGGGTGTGGTGAAAGGAGGCCTAGAACAGAAACCAGGGATGGACACCATCCAGCGACTTGACCGCAGGCAAATGACGGACCCATGCAAGTCCTCAGTTTCTTCATCTAGAAACAGAGCATGCTGAGATGAATACAAACTGCTGCCAGAGTCTCTCTGAAGTGCAAATCTGGCCATGCTGGACCCGTACCTGCAGTCTGAGGGCTCTCTCCTCCTCTTCACGATGAAGCCCGAGCTCCCCAGGTGGCCCTACAAGGCCCTGTGGGGTCAGCACCTTTGCCCACAGCATGCCCTGTCGCTTCAGCCTGAACAGAAGGACTTTTTGTTCCTGGCTTGGATATACCGTGTTCCCTCAGGCCACCGTGCCTTTGCATGTGCAGCTCCTGTGCTCCTTTTGCAAGTTTCTCTTTATAACTGGGCTCAAGGTTATTTTCCTAGCACATCTTTCTTGCCTCCCAAGGTAGAATAAACCGTGCTTTTTTTGGTACTCCTGTTCATTCCTTCCACAAATTCATTGATTGAATGCCTACTGTATATGCCAGGCACTGTGCTGGTTGCTGGAGTTGCCGAGGCAACCCCTGGAGCTTACCTCTGTGGATTGAAATTATCTGCTTATCTGTTTTCCATCCCCCTCCTCTGGTTTCCATGGCATCAAGGCCTGTCTCTCTGTCTGTCTGCCCAGGTTCCTAGCCCTGGATGGTGCTCCACATGTACTTCTGACTGCCTGCCCAGCTCTCAGGACCCTGGTATTAAAGCCGTTTGGTATAACCTTTGTCTTTGGCTTCTTTTCCTCTCCCTTTCTTTTTTGGGCAGGGGGTGCTGGCAGTGCCAGCATTTCTCATCCCAGAAACTGGCCTTTCTTTTGCATAACTTTTGTTCTGTGCTTTTCCAGCCCTGGAAGTCTCTGGCATTTGTGTAGCATCTCCCCCACTAGACTAGAAGCCCCTGGAGGGCAGGGATGCCTCTGACTCAGCTCTGAAATCCTGCTCCCTTCCCTGTTCCCATATCCTGCTGCGTGAATGGATGTGAGCGGATAGCAAGCTCCCTCCTGTTGTTGCATTTCAGAGGGGTCTGGGAACGAGGGAGTCCTCCTCTTGCTGTCAAAACCTGAAAAATTATGAAATCTGTCTAGACAGTGAGTTTGAAACCAGTCTCCCCAGCACTAGTTGTGGGTGGCTCATTCCTTATGCCCCCTCCCAGGCCACCTGCCGCCTTCAAGAGAAGGGGCCAAGAAAAGAACAATAAAAATTCTGGAAACACCGTGTCTTATCAGCTTTTCTTTCTTCGGGACCCATTTTTACAGCCTAATAAATTGGTGCAGAGCCTGCTTCTGGCCATTTTTCCTGGAGGTGGTCATGGTCCCCATGGAAGGCTGGCCCTGCCTGGAGAGTTGATCAGGAACAAATTCAGGGAGGGCCTGGGTGGTAACAGCAGAAAGGCAGAGCCGTCGGGTTGTGGTGGGTGTTAGGGGCTGTCCCAGCTAGGGGCTGAAAGTGATGCTGAGCCGGGAAGGCTTAGCCAGGAGCTGGGCCAGGAGGCAGCTTGTGTGCTTGGAAGTTTCCCCTGTTAGAGGGAGGTCCTCGTGGGCCCCTGGCTTCCATTTCCCTCCCCCAACAAAAGCAGATGTCTTGTACCTTTTCTGTGCGAGGTGTAGACCTGCATGGCAGCTGCAGAGGCAGTTTACAGTCCTGCTCCTGGTGGAGCTTCCCATCTAATGGTGGGGAGATGACTGAACACTCACTGTGCTGGGGGACACAAGCCCTCGCTCTGTGACCAGGGCTCCAGTCTAGCGCATCACTTAGAAGCCGTGTGAGAAGGAAGTCGGCTCATCTCTGAGCCTCGGGTTTCTCACTTATAGGTTGGGGATGACGAAGGAGTCCTCAGTGCTCTAGGTTGTCATGAGGATCGGAAAGAATGCACATGGAAGCACCTGCACCTCCTCAGTGCTCTGTGGCAGTTGGTTCCTTGTCCTTCCCCTCTGTCCGGTGTGGTCTGCAGCCATGGTGTGGTGTGGAGAGCCTAGAACACTAAGGATCCAGCCACAGAATCGCAGTGTTTCCAAGCCTCAATTTGAGCTGTGGAATGGGAATTCCTACTCACCAGATTGCGGAGGGGAGACAATGCAGTCATAGGAGGAAGGTGCCTGATAGGTACATCCTGGGACGGGACAGCTTCTTCCCTCCCAATCACTCTCTCACTAGCTTTTCAGGATATTTTAACTGGCACAAGTGGTACAATAGTTAAGAATAGCTTTGCAGTGGGAGACGAGAGGAGGGGGAAGATTCCCTGCTTGGGGTAGGGGATGTGAAGAGGTTTCGGAGGGGTGGTGCCACCTCCCACCTCTGAAGGAGCCCTGGGGGGAGGGCCGCGGACGTGCTCCTCTCCTGGCAGTCCCGTTCCGTGCAGCCTGTGCTCGCAGCTCCTCCACCAGGAGGTGAGACTCGACAGAGAGCTGCTTGGAAGGCTTTATCCTCCCCCAGCCCCCCAAACTCTGGGGTGTGAAGATGAACTGGTGTAACTATAGCTTGGTGTTTTGGTGTCTGTGAGGAAAGCAGAATTGGCTTAAGCTGCTTTCTCAGTTAAGGGGATTTAAGGAGGAAAAAAAATTTAATCCTACCCTGGTGATCAATCTGACACCTTCCCTTTGAGCCCCAGATGGCTGGTTGGGGTAGAAAGTTGGCCACCGCTGCTGTTAGGGAACAGAATGGTGTATCCGTCTCTCTATATTGAAAATCGTGGCTCTCTGTACATGCATGCACGTTACATACATAAAGCCTGCTGCCTGCCTGGTTTGGGTTTTTGGAGGGTGTTTCAATATTCCCAGAAGGTTCCTGTTGGTTAAATGTCATCCTTGGAGGTGTCATGTTAACACTGCTTGAAACCATGTTCGTTTGCCTTGGTTCAGAGTGTCCCCCCACCTCTCCTCTCGTTCCCGTCCCAGGCCTGGAGACAAGCTACATGACTTAGAAAGAGGATGGCGACACAGGCCTCCCCATCCTCCTGTGGCGCCCCTGTCTCTTACAGACAACTTCAGAGAAAGTTTGAAGAGTGAAAAGAAAACATTCACTCTATTATCCTATCACAACTTCTAGACTTGGACAAAATACTGTCCAGGTCTGCACATGGGTTTGTGGTCTGGTGCTTTTTCTTTTGATAAACATGTTTCCAGTTATTCATAATTATGCTTTAATAGCCTCATAGGCTTAACCCTGTCTTTGGCTATTCCTTCCTGTCCTCTACCTCCCCACCCTGCCATAGTACGTAACATTGCAGTGAACATCTTTGTGTTTCATTTTGGACGATTTCTGTGATGATCTGAATGTTGGTGTCTCTCTAAACTTAATATGTTGAAACTGAATCCTCCGTGTGATAGTATTAAGAGGTGGGGCCTTTGGGGAAATGATTCAGTCACGAGGGCTCCACCCTCACAAATGGGATTCGTGCCCTCATAAGGGAAGCTGAAGGGAGCGTATCTGCCCCGTCCACCATGCGAGGATGCGGCAGGACGGCACCCTTTTCGAAGCAGAGGGCAAGCCCTCCCCAGACACCACATCTGTTGGTCCCTTGATCTTAGACTTCTCAGCCTTAGAACTGTGAGCGATAAATTTCCATTGTTTATAAATTACCCAGTTGAAGGTATTTTGTTGTAGCAGCAGGAACGGACTAAGACAATTCTCTTGGAATAAATTCCCAGAAGTGAAATTACTAGGTCAGAAAATGTGGACACCCCCACCTCTGCCTTTCAAGACACTTGAATCATTTTGCCAAATTATTTTCAAAAGGGTTATCTCAATTTATACTGATGCTAGCAATAGATAAGTGGGTATTCTAACTACATTTGTACTTACACTAGGGATTACTAAACAAGTTTTTGAGGAAGCTCTTTTTTTCATCTAGATGGAAAATGTTACAATCTCGACTCTTCTACCTTTGGTACCAACCACTAGGTCTAACTGCTGTGTGCTTGTCATAGTACCAAGCATGTAGTGAGTTCTTTCTGTTCCCGGACTGCCAGACACTCGCAGCTACCTAGGAGGGAGGAGAGACGGCAGCTGATGGGGACAGAGGTAGACCAGGTACAATCTCTCATGCTACTGAATGCAGTGTGAGCTATCTGCGCTCTCATAAGTCGAGGAAGGGAAGTCGTGTGGCCTAGGGAGCCAGGGCCTTGAGGAGTAGGTACACCAGTGCTTGATTTGCACGAGAAGGCTCTGGTAGTAGCCTTGATTCAACATTTTGTTCAGTAATGTTTATGGGGGCCTCCTGGGCACCAGGCTCAGTGGGGACAGGGAGATGGAGAGGAGCCAGCCGTCTCTCCAGGCAGACAGAATCACACACAGGGATTTCTATATGCTGTGACAGATGGCTGGATGGGGTGCCACGGACGATCAGGGCCGAGTGACAAGCTCCGCCGTTCTTTTGTTCTTAGGATTTTCAACTCCCATCCCCCTTTCCTGCTTACCAAGGACAGTTAGGCAAATCAACAAGTATTCCCTCCTTGTCCAGTGCTTGTACCCAGGTGGCTTTGACCCCACACAGGGAGGGGACACGTGAAGCCAGCATTCTCAACCTCGGCTGGGACACAGCTAATGGCTGGGGGCTCACTATCTAACGAGGCAGCTCCCTTTTCAGTTCCGCAAAAGGAGCAACTGTTTTCCATGAGAGCCCTTGGAGGTCCTTTGTAGGCAGGATCTAAGGAAATATTTAAGGTCACAGAATCTTTACCTTGGGAAGCAATGTTCAAGGTATGAGGCCCAACTTCTCATCCATTTAACAACCTGTTAAACAAATCTCCTTGTTCTATTTTATTCTTTTGTTTTATTTTTTGAGGACTTATTTGTGTGTGCCTGGTGAGGAGTCCTTGCCATTCCCACCAACATGGGTGAAACTACACTAGCCATGTCTGGGTACAACCTCCAGGCCACAGCTCTTGGTGACATTGTGTGACATGGAAGCCCTTCTTGTGGATGTGAGGGCTCTGTGAAGTGGGGGAGTCCTTCATTCTTTTTGCTTCTCCGAGTTTGTGCTGCTTGGTAGGTCCTCAAAACTGCTTTTTGGGATGTGTCCTGTCCCCTTGTACACTCAGTTGGTGTGGCCTGTCATTGTATGGTCCCCTCCCCACCCCTGCCCGACAACCAAGTCATTCTGTCTCCTCTTGGAGACTAGGTCTAGGGTTATGCATTGGGGGCTGGATAAGAGGGGAAACGTGGGTGCTGGCCCCAGCTCTGCTCTTCATTAACTACTTGGCTAAGCCTCTCTTGGTCCCCATTTTCCATCTCAACCACTCTGATACCTCCTAGGTCTGAAGAGTGAAAATCCTAGGCCTTGTGCTTACCAGCTGCCCTGAAGTTTGAAGCTTAGCTGTATTGAGCCCAAGTAGCATCTGCGCAGAAGTGATGGCAGCCTGCAGCCACGGGGAGAGGGGCCCTCTGTCCCCATAGCTTTCTGCAAGACCTTGGGCATTAACTATAGGATACTTGACTATTAATGTCAAAACACAGGCACAGTTTCTTGGGAGGCTGAGATGGGAAGATCCCTTAAGTGCAGGAGGTCAAGTCCAGCCTGGGCAACATAATGAGACCCTGTATCAAAAAAAAAAAGCACAGGCATACAGTTGCTTTGGCTGGGGGAGCAGGGAAGCCCCTAGTCTGCTTCAGAAGAGAGGACTATAGGGCTGTGCTCCCAGCCACCTCCCATTGTCTGGTGAGGCAGAGGCTTTAGCCCCCTCCCCCAAGTCTTCCTTTTGAGAGTAAACATATCAACAGGATTGATTACCCTGATTGGTCCCTGGGCAGCTGGCTCGGGCCTGCATCTGGAGCTGATTTCTCCACCGTTGTACACCCATTGTTCATGTCTACAAATCAGAGGTTGGCCCCACCGCCCTAACCCTACCACGACCCCAGATGCTTGTTTGTCAGTTGAATGAACTTCCTGCTCATTGGAGAAAAAAAAGCTCCAAGCACACGTGGGCAGGCTGAGGGCCACCTCCCCTGCTCTGATGCAGACAGGATGTTCCTTCCCATCCCAGCCCCTCCCTGCCTCCCGCCTGGGCCTGCCTTTCTGAAGTGGATTCAAAGTGGAGGAGATGTTTCCAGGAAGCTGGACAGATCAGCCCCCACTGGAGCGGGAGCTTGGTGGGGAGAGACACCCAGGGGCTTCAGTGTGGCGCTGTGCTGTGGGCTCTGCCCCCCAGGTGCGACCCGAGGTTACGAGGCCTGGCAGTCCCCTGGCATGGCCAGGGTGGCCTGATCTAAACACTAGGCTCAGGACCTGCGACAACAGGAAGAGACAGCCTTAAGGGCGCAGAGAGGGTCGACTCTTTCCTTTGGGCCCAGAGTAGAGGCTGTGAAGGAGTGAACAGGAATGTGTTCTCTGGTCCTCTGAGAAACCTGCATATTCTTTAAGCTGTACCCTCCTCAGGAAAGAAACAGTCTCCCTTTGCTTTGCAATACTGCGAAGCTCGGAGCTGATGCCATGTGCTGGAGCCCTTTTTCCTGTGGGCTGCGGCATCATTGCACAAGAACGAGTGCAGGCAAACCAGCCAGCGGATGCCGGGGAGAGTAGAGTTGGGTTCAGGCTAAGACATATCTGTACGAGATCCCCCACCGGCTGTGGATGCTTTGGGGGCAGGGGACTGGCTGCTGTAGATATCAGTGAGTCTTCGGAACCGTGGACCTGGGGACACAAAACCGAGCTTCCTTTTGGGTAGAGGAATAAAAGGGCCTATTTCTATGTGCCTCCTCCTTGCTTTTTCATAGTGATGATAATTCAGCTCATTTTCCAGCTGAAGACCTCAGAAATCGGGTACCATGAATCTGCATAGGGTGTAGGGGTGGGACAGAAGGGTCCACTTGTTCAGTGTCATTGGGCTGCCCCCCTGAGCTTGCCCCTCCCTGAGTGCTGGTGGTGAGGCCACAGCCTTGGACGTCTTACCCTTTGGGCTGCATGGCTGGCTTACTTGCTCCAGATGAGGGCCCAGTGAGGTGGGTGGGTTTGGCTCTATTTTGGCATCTGGTTGGTGTCGTCCTGTAATAGTTTTTCAAGGCCTTTTACCTCTGCTGTCCAAGGCCCACAGCAGGTCCCACAAGTTAGGCAGGCAGGGTGATTGTCTTCACTTGGCCCGGAAAGTTCCCCCAGGGCCTGGGGGCCTGGTAGGGTTGGACTTGGCTTTGACTTTACAGGTTTTCCTCACTGAGGCCTCTCTCCTCCCTGGCTTTTGTTCAGAAGCAGGGAGCACTTGGGTCTCTGCCCTTCCCATGGGTATTTTCAGTTTGGGCGTTACGCAAAGGAGGGCCCTGGTCCTCGTGCAGGGCTGGTGGTAGATTCTACCTTGAGCCTGGAGGCTGCCCAGGGCCAGGCCTTAACTCTGCTGCCCCCTTCTGGGATGGCCAGCTCTCTCCCCATGCACTGTCCCCACCTGGTGTTCCCATCAGGGAATTGGCCCATGTCAGGGGTGGGGGGCAGAGGAAGAAGTCTGTCATCCATTGGTGCCAGTGAAACAGACCCAAGCTATTGCAGCTTGGAAGACATGGAGCCACAGATTTCCTATTGCCCAGAGAGATGTGAGCGGGGACCTCTGGTCCTTCCAGGTGCCGTCAGCCCCCACGGAGACCCAGACCCCAAGGCAGGCAGGCAGGCTCGCTATCACCAAACTGCGTGTTCTCAGTGAGTCACATTTGGTTCACTTGCCTCGTGTGGTGGAGGTGGCTCCCCTGCCTGTCGCACGTGCTGTAGGCATTTCAGTTGTTTGGCCGACCAGCAAGTAGAAACACTGTACTTTAATCTGTAAAGTAGTGTGGGGGGGCACCCTCCTCTCTTCCCTGGGACGCTAGGCCCTGAGTCCCATCCTGGGCGTGTGCCCACCCAGCCCCGCTTCTCCACTCAGCTCTTGCTCTCACCGTGGTCTGGACTAGCACTTTGCAGATTGCATCAGGGAGCCACTTACCCCAATTAAAACGGTGAGGGTGGGGGAGGGAGGAAATGGGTTGGGGTGTGTTTTAGCTAATGCAGGGAGTGCTTTTTAAAAGGCAGGTAGAAAACTTTTTTCTCTTTGTAGATCAATTAAAAACCCTTCTTAAAATTAACCCCTGGGAAGGTGTGTCAGTGGGCTGTTTGCTTATACGCACCCCCTCCCCCAATAGAAAAGCCATACTCTCAATGCCTTTAGAAATTTCTGTGAAAGGTGACCAAGTGTGTTTTAAAAGAGCTCTCCCTCTGTGATAAATGCTAGGTAGTGACTGAGCCTGCGGCCCCTGGGGAGAGAGAAGAAAGCCTGGCTGAGAGTTGAAGAATCATCCCCGAGAGGGTGGGGAGGCTGGCTGCACCTCCCCGGGGTCCACACGGCCTGCTGGCAGCAGCAGGCACTAAGACGGGCATCTTGTCAGCCGGGCAGATGGTGTTCACCTGCTCGGGACACGCTCCCTGGTGCTGGGGCCCTTGGAGTTGTGGGATAATAACAGACAGCTGCCAGCTCTGGACGGAGATCTGCGGGCATTGAAAGGCTTGGAAGTGTGCAGGGAGAAGGAGCCTGCTAGGGCCTCCCTACGCGCTGTGCGCTGTGTCTCGTCTTTTGTTTTGAGATTTGCTCCCCCTACCCCTTCCCCGCACCAACATCCGAGCAACAAGAGCGTTTTAATAGCGGACAGTTCTGTTTTGGAAACGACAAGAAAGCGCCTTGTCGAGTGTGACCTGGCCTCTCCTTTGTCCTGCCTCCCCTGCTTTGTGTGCGCCTGCAATGGGTTTTGTTCCAAGGGGCAAAGGAGTTGGACATGGATTTGGTGTGTTCCTGGGGTTTTCTTTCTTTTTCCTTTTTTGGCAGCGGCCAGAGCTTTTGGTTATTTCTGAGCACAGGGCAAATGGGGAGTTAGGGAGTAGTATGTCAGGAACAGTGAGTGGCAAAGAAGCCAACTTTCTGACCGCCTGGCGTTTTCTCAGCTCATTGTATACATGTGCGTAGGACAAATAATTTCTCACAGCGCAGTCTGCCTCGGGTCCGAATGGGGAGGGTTTCCCCAGATACCAGTCCCTGCAAGGCAGGCTGTTTGAGAGCCGGCTGCATTTCCCTCCTTCGGTGTGCAGAGAAGGGATGCGGATGTTGCCTTGGTTGTCCTGCCACTACATCTTGGCTGAAGTCCTCCCTGGCTGATGTCACCTTGATCAGGCTCGACTCAGCATCATCCCCTCTCATTAGGATACTTGGAAAATTGTGTACAGTTTGGGGGCGGCTCAGTTTGAACGGGGTCTGATAGAAATTCAGAACCTCCCAGAAGACAGGTTTGCCAAGCAGATGAGTGGTGTTAAAAAGGTGTGGGAAGGTTACAAAACCTGCTCAATAATTTTAAACTGCATGAAATCGGTGTGTTCTGTTTGCTTACCTGCACTGGAGACGCTAATGACAGATGACCCCTGTTTAGTCACTGAGGCCGAATTCTGGGTATGCCCCTACAGTTCACAAGAAGAGCATTATAATTTTGGTACAGTGTTTTTTCTCCTATTCCTAATTATTTCAAGCCAGGGAGATTTTTCTTGTATGAGCCACTGGCAGAGATTGTCTTTTCCTTAGGTATTCTGAGAGAGCCTTAGTTTTCAGGACTGACCTCTTGGAACATATCCTATTTTTCTTTGTTATTTTAATTATTGAAGAGCATCTCTGGCGAAGGGTTTGGGGGTTGTTTGTTTGGGAGGAGGTATTAGAACGTGACTTAATGTATTGTACAAACTCTGGAGATACGAAGATGGATTAAGACAGGATCCCTGCCCTCGAGGAGCCCAAGTCTAGCAGAGACAGAGAAAGCGTTAAACATAGCAAAGCCAGGCCCAGGCCAGTATCAGTCGGGGCACAGAGGAGAGGGGAGAGGTTGGTTCTCCCCAGGTCAGGGGAGACATGGGGGTGGGTGTAAAAGTTGGTAGAGAAGGTGGTGCAGAAGTTGTTTTGCGAGTAGAGAGAAGAGTAGGTGTTTCCCAGGGGAGGGTGGGGAGCAGTTCATTCAAAGGAGGCAGTGGGCCCTCAGGCTCTGGGGCCAGAAGGCAGAAGAAGGAGAGAGGGAATGAGACTGTGGGGTGCCCCAGGTAGCAGGGCCAGGTGACCTGTTGAAGCCTGGGCTTCATCCTGGAGGCTGTGGGCACAGGGAGTGACTGGAATGCCATTTGAGGCTTCCTTATTTGGCCTTTAGAATCCCAGGGTTGGAAGTCAAGGTAAGTAATGGTTGTTGGGCCCTGGTGGGAGAGCTGTAGTAGGAAGAGCCTGGTGTCAGGCAGACACCACCTCTGCCAGCTCCTCTGGTAACCCTTCGCAATCTAAGCCTCCGCTTCCTACTTTGTGATGTGATTTTTGTAAAGTATCTACATGTTGGGGTTGGTGCGAAGGTAGGTAAAGAGAGTTGATCACATGAAGTGCTCAGCACACAGAAGCACCAAAAAATGTTTACAATTATTGTTTCTAATGATAATACCAACGACAGCGTCTAAGAAATGTCAGGGTCCTGGCCCCACTATGCCCAGCCAGCAGCTTTCCCACTCAGCCCAGGAATAACCCAGGTCAGAGGTGAAGATGGCTTCAGGTGAGGCTGGCCGTGGCCCGGCTTTTTACCTCTGCCACACAGGCTGGTTTCAAATAACTAGGTCTTTGCCAGTAGTGAACCTGGTGTCCTGGGCTGAAACCCTATGCCTGTTTGGACTTGTCGCTTCCCCTGCCCTCCAGTGGATGTGCTCTTTTGACACATAGCTGACACCAGCCTGGGGCTTATCTCACCAAGGTGTGTGTTATCATATTCCTTCCATTCTTTCTCGGAGCAACAGTGTGGAGTGGAATATCCACTCACTCTTTGGGAGAGACTGTGGGAGGAATAAGAAGTGAGTCTAGGAGCTGCCAGTCTGGCTAGAAGGGTGCCGTGAGTGGGGGATAGGATGGGAGGGGAGCACCTTCAGCGGGGGGAAGTCCAGGAAGGGCTATTCGGCAGCGTGTCATTTCCATGGGACCCTGAAGGCCAGCAGTATTTGCATAGGTGAGGATGGTGACGGGTGTGGTGGTGGAAGACAATGTCATAGGAAACAGCTTGCAGGCAAGAGTGACTGGGCTTGGGATGAAACTGGCAACAGCGGGGGAAGTCCCCTAGACAGCGAACCAGGCAACCTTACCATCTTTGAGCCCCACATTCAAGGGAGAGTTTCTTCCCATCTGTTGTGCATGTTTTATGAAATCTCCAAACTCGAGTCCCCTGGCTTCTCCATGGCTCCCAGTGCTCAGCCTGGTGGAGGAAGCCAGTGGCTTCCAGCTCAAAGCTTTTTTCCTTTTAGGAGTGTTCCCTGGCCCTGTGATTGCTCAGTAAGGTAACTTTCTGCTCTCCTGGACTCCAGCTCCAGCCAGGGTTGGGTCTAAGTTGCTGTTTCCTCAGCTGTGATACCTGATAATAGAAAATTTGCTATTAATGGAATATCTACCACATGCTACCCACTGTACTAGGCAGGGGCTGTGTCCCCATTGAACAGGGAAAGGAGGCATTTGGAGGACCAGTGGCACTGGGAAGGGCAGGGCCTGAGTCTGTGCTGGGTAACTCACAGCTGTTGAATCTCTTCATTCCTCATGCGGGCCCTGGGGACCAAAGTGCTGGTTCCCCCTTACTGTGTCAACAAACAGCCTGGAGTCCCTCAGCTAGCAGTGTCAAAGCTGAGGCTAGTTACCCATGGCCAGGCCTCCCATGGCACACCTCCCATCTGACGCACTCGCCCAGCAGTCCTGCCTCATCTTTCTGTGGTCATGGTAAGTCTCAGCTGGGCGTGGACGACCTGAACCACATTGGTGGAGTGAGCTGCTCCACTAAGAGCAGAGTCGGGCCTGCGCATCCTTGCTCCTTTGTGGTGTCGGTGGGGGTGTTTGTGTGGGCTGTGATCACCTTCTCAGCAGCTACCCTGTCTGGGCCAAGACTCATATCAGCAGGGGACAGCTGAGAGACTTTGGTGCCAGGCCTGGTTGTTTCCAGGGGTGAGGACCTGCCTGTTCTCTGACAGCATCTCCAAACTCAACCTCTAGGCCTGTACCAACAACGTTCCCCATCTAGCAGAAAGTCCCAGGGTCTGGCCCCAGTGACCCCTCTGGACTGCGCTTTCTCACCTCTGCCTGTGGCTGCCCTCTCCCACTTACTCCCCCATGCGTGTAGCCTTTGCACATTATGACCCTTCTTCTGTACCCCACCCTGCTGTGCCCTTTGCCCACCCCCACTTCTTGACTCCCCAACTCAGCCTAATCCTGGCCAGTGCCTCTTCATCTGAGGAACCTCTTCACCCCCACATGTGGCTAGCCCTGTGCCCAGGTTGAGTGTTTCCTGGTCCTCAGAGGAGACCCCACCCCAGAGCTCTTCAACTCAGGAAATTGAGGCATTGCTGTCATATTCTGGAATGGAGCCAGGTAGGCAACTAGTTCCAGGCCGCTGGTATCCCATGGAGTCATTCCCAGGTCCCTCTTGGCATGGCACACAGCCTTGCTGCTTGTTCTCCTTGCCAAAAACCCTGGGTCTGAGTCCTGCCCTGTTTTTCTGGCCTGCTGCCGTTTGGTTCCAACATGCATGGCCAAGTGCTCCCCAGTCACGTTCGGATCTCGTTCATCACTGCCCCTCTGTCCTGCGTGGGCTCAGGGCTGCCCCCCATGTCACCCCTTGGCTCCACACTTCTCCTTGCCTGAAGTGCTGTCTCCCCAGCCTGCCTATCACTCGTTCAGCAAACATGTGGCGGCACTGCTGTGCGGGGCCACACGGGACGTTTCCAAGTTCCTCATAGCCACGAAACAAAGTCAAAAGAAACAGGTGAAATTAATGTCAATACACTTTATTTAATCATGACCGAATATATCCACAATAATATTGTAAGAGGCCATCAATACAAAAATTATTAATGAGATCATTGACGGTCCTTTTTTTGTCCATGCTGGCTTTGAAACTTGGTACGTGTTTCATGCATATGGCGCACCTCCATCTGAACCACTCGCATTTCCAGTAGTTAGTAGCTGCTGCTTGTGGCCAGGGCTTCTGTGTAGGATCGTGTGTGTGGGTGTGGATATTTAAGAGCACGAGATTCTCAGAGTGGCAGGCCCATTTTGTGTGCTGTGTCCTGACTCTGCCATTTGGCATTGCGTCCTTGGGCAGGTGACTTTACCTCCCTGAGCTCATTATCTGCACCTCATAGGGGAGGATGGGTGGAAGGACTCAGCATGGAACCCAGCACGTAGCATGGAGAAATAGTGGTGGCTGTTCATGTTGACATGGGGAACCAGGGGTGGGCATGGTGCCAGGACCTGCCCCCTCCCCCTGGGCTGACTGTCCGGGTGGTCAATAGCAAACTGCCTGAACAAGGGCAGCAAAGTGTCAGAAGGGAGTGTAGTCTGGAGAGGCTTCGTGGTAGAGGCGCCCCACCCCAAGCCCACCTCTGCTGTCTTGGCCTCCAGAGCCGGCTGTGGCAGCACCAGCGCCCCGTGGCTTGCGTTAGCACACTCTTTGTCCTGTGTAATTAGTGCCGTGTGCCTGGCTCTTGTCTCTAATTGTGTTGTACAGCGTGTACTTTATTATATCAGCATATAATACGCTAGCCTGGCAGTTATCTTGTTCGCTAATTGTTCCGCGTGCCTGTCTCGTCTGCCCGCTAGATTACCTGCTCCTCCTGAGCAGCAGGCGCCATCCTCGGTGTCTTCTTTCTGCCCCTACGGGGCCCAGCACCACCAGGGCATCGCTGGGCGTGAGGAGTCCAGCACTGGGGCCTGGGTTCGAGTCCTGCATTGACCACACTGACTCAGTCTGTAGCTGCAAACAGGTCACTCTACCTGCTGTTGCAAACGAGCAGGGTGACACAAGTGATTTTGAGCCCCCATGCCCTAGCATTCTCTAACGTCATGGAGATTCCTCCATTGGTTGGTATCACTGAGGTGTTCTTGAAATGGTGAGCCGTCATTCCTTTGCTCAGCAAGTATCATCGAGTGCCCACTAAGTGCCAGCTCTTGGGGAGGCGAGGACGAAAGGGACAGAGAGGATTTCTTCCCTCATGGTGCTTAAGGTCTAGGGAAGGAAACAAATGTTAAAGGAATAAGTGTGTCAATATTAGAGTTGTGAGCTACATTCATTCAGTGGATATTTGAATACATTTTGCACAGTCTTGCCTGTGCTGAGCTCCAGGGGCAGGGGCTGCCACAGTGGACAAAGCAGAGGTTGTCCTGTCCTGCCCTCCCCCTCACAGGCTGGATGGGAAGACAGGGAAGTGGACACGCACCGACGAAGACGTCCTCACACACGTGGGGCACCAGGCTGGGAGGGGTGGAGGGTCTTTCTGTCTACTCCCTTCTGGAGTCACAGGAAAATCCATAGAGGAGTCACAAAGTTTGCGCCTCCCTCCTCCTTCCTGAACAGGCAGGGCCGGGGGGCTAGGGTGTTTGTGCTCCTGCCTTTGTATATACAATTTGGGGGAGGCTCGGGTAGGATTCTAAACCCAAACCAGATGAAGATGGTGCCTGCGGGTGCCTGGGAGCAGGGGGCGGCCCTGGGAGCATGTGGCTGGGTCACCCTTTGTAATTATACCACTGTGGCGAAGGCCCCGGAACCTGGGGTGGCGGTAGCAGCAGCAGCGGACAGGCGGGTGGGGGATGCCTGGCTTCCCATCTGCTCAGCCTCGCTTGGCTCTGAATGGATTAGTTCTGTTTGGGTTGGAGCTTACTGCTGTGTGTGTTTTTCATCCCCCCTCCCATTTGTTCTCTCCCTGGCCTGAGCGCCAGCTCAGGGCTCCACGCCTTGGGAGCAGCAAGGGTCCCAGCCTGGGAGGGAGAATTGTGAAGTGGCCATTATCCAAACAAGAAAAGGAATAATTGGAGTTTGCATTCTTCTGGGGCTCTATGGAAACTGGGATGTGGCTGGAGGGGTGGAATGGGGGGGGACGTCGAGACCTCAGGAAAGTGAGGAGTTGGGGCAGAGTCTATAGAAACGAGGTGCAGGATGGTATGTGTGTGTGACACCACCAGGTATAGTGTGCCCCTTAGGTTAGTTTGTGCTGCTAAACCGAAGTTGGCGTGTTGCTGCTGGTGGTGTTCTTTAATAATATTTTCTTGCAGATAGGATTTCTGAATGGGCACTAATTCCTTCTTGCCTAACGGTCCTGGTGAGGCTTCTGTTGCAGGAAACTGTTGGCAGAGAATTAACATACAGGCAATGTGATGTGGTAACAGACTGGGTGTGGGTCTGCCCCTGACCATGCCAAGTGACCTCTCTGAGCCTCAGTTTTCCCAGTCTGTCAGATGGGGATGTTGATCCCTATCCTACGGGGTTGTCGAGAGGGAGAAGTAAATAAGATGTGTAAGAGACCCAGTGCCACCTATTGGACACAGGAAGTGTTCAGTAGAACCTAAAAGTGCCCATCTCTTAAATGCCACCGTGGGTACCCAGGGCATTTGGGAAGTTGGAAGTGCCTGTGGATATCAGTGGATTTCCTGATGGGGTTCAGGGATCTTCTGCAGGGTAAAGCATATTTGTGGGAAACAACTTTGCTTTGACCTTCTTTTTGAAATAAAAACATGTGGCCCATTGCTCTTACTGGAGTTCCCTCAGTATCTGCTGGGAGCCCAGCCATGGAATGGACATTTTGGAGAGGGGGAAGGGGAAGGCAGAAGCAGCTATGGTCTTGGCCCTCCCAGAGTCTACTTTCTAGCTTGAGAATCAAAATTTCACACATGTGGAACAATTAGAGAAAAATAACAGATGGTGTCTGATCAGATGTCACCGCTCTGTGAAGCTGTCCCAGACTGCCCCACCCTCCGGCAGAAATAATCCTTCCTTTCTCTGGGATCCTGGGGCTGAGTACGGCCGTGCAGTACCACGCATCACGTTGGTTTATAATTGGTCATTTGTGCCATTAATTTGTGCAGCAGCAAATGTGTATCAAGTGCCTCCACGTGCCAGGTACTTGGTCCTTCCTTGCATCCTTGATGAGCACCTGTTTTGGGCCTCTGAGCTGAATTGACACAATGTTCTCCACTCCCAGGGTTTCCAGGCTAGCGTGTGCTTTTCACTTCTGTTGGCCCGTGAGCCTCTGGGCCAGCTCTTCCTGGACAGCCCCTGACTTCTCTAGGGCCTCTTGCTTGGATATTTGGTCCTCAGTAGCCCTCTCCTGGGTTTGGTCTTTTTTTTTTTTTTGAGACAGGATCTCACTCTGTTGCCCTGGGTAGGGTGTAGTGGCATCATCATAGCTCACTGCAACCTCAAACTTCTGGGCTCAAGTGATCCTCCTGCCTCAGCCTCCCAATGGGACTCCAGGAACACGTCACTATGCCTGGCTAATTTTTTTCTATTTTTGGTAGAGACGGCATCTTGCTCTAGCTCAGGCTAGTCTCAAACTCCTGACCTTAAGTGATCCTCCCGGCTTGGTCTCCCAGAGTGCTAGGATTACAGGTGTGAGGCACTGCACCCAGCCCAGGGTTTGGTCTTACTGTAGGGCTAGTGAACTAGGGAGTGGTCTTTGGGGGCTTCGGGCCAGCCTGGAGGTGTCAGTGAAGACTTTGACCAGCCACTGGTCCGGTGTTGCTAAGCAGTGCGATGTCTGACACTCCCTTATCTCTCTGGGCCTTTGTTTTCTTGACTTTAAACAACTAGGATTGGATTAAACAATGTCTCTGGTATTGGTTCTGAGAGTTTATGTTTCTATTGGAAACGGTGTTGTCCTGGAAATGCCTTCAATGTGCTGAACCCTTAGCCAGGCCCTGGAGGTGCAGAAGAGACCCTCTGCCTTCCGCGTTCTGATGTCTAGTGGGAAAGACAGGCGTAGGCAGATGCCGATGGTGTGCAACAGACCTAGTCACTGGGTGTCCTAAGGCAAGGCCTGACTGGCTCTACCCAGAGGGCTTCCTGGGCGAGGTGGCCTGTCATGTGGACCCGAAAGAGAAGAAAGAAACAGAAGGTGGTGACTGAGAGGGAAGAGTGTGATGAGGGCATTCCAGCGTCTGTGTAAATGCACGGAAGCTTGAAAAGACTTGCCACGTTCAGAGGAGGGCTGTGTGGGCGGAGCTGGGAATGGTTCAGGCCGGATTGTGAACCGCCTGGCTAAGCTTGCGTGCAGCAGGGAGCAGAGACTCCCCTGAGGTTGTGAGCCTGCGCCGTCAGTGGTCTGGGTTAGATCTGTTTGGAGAAAGGGGTAGACTGAGGCCAATTATCAGTGAAGGGCTGATGCAGCGGTCCAGGCTTGAGGACGGAGGTGGCGCTGGGGTAATGGTGCGGACTGAGAAGTTGGGCTGGCCAGTGAGAGCTAGAGTGGTTGACAGGATTACCCACAGCCCCTTGACCCTCAGACATTTTCCTAATAATTTGGTGCCCTTGTGCTCAAGAGGGTGGGCTTGGGGGTGATTCTAAACAACTAGATTTGTGGGGTCCATTGAAAAAAAGTTATTCCCTATCCAGATTATCCAAGGGGTGACGGGGCGATGGAACAAGAGGCACCCTGGCCAGGTCTGCCGCTTTGGGCCTTAGTTTCCCCTTAGGTGAAAGTGGCGGCGGTGCGGGAACATCAGACTAGTGCCTCAGGTGTGCTAGCACACCCCTGTGACTGCCACCTTTGTTTCCAGGGGTTGAGGATCAAGCACGCAGGGCAGGGTGGCTCCGTTCTTGGCAGGTGGAGTGGAAAATGCCAGTGTCTTGCAGCGCATCCCAGGGCGTGGGGATGGGTGTGTGTACTCGGCTAGGCGTGCCCCTTAACATCTCCCTTGGACAGAGCATCTGTGCGAGCCCAGGCTGGAACCTGCACGGGGTCCTTTCCCTTCTAAAATACGTCTTCCCTATTAAATATGAATAATAACCAAGCACGGACCCTCAGCAGGACTGAACCCCCAGCACACCCTGGGGGGTGTCGCCTGTGAATGTTTGTGTCTCCAGGCCCATCCTCCGCCCAGCGTGGCACCTTGAACAGAGCTGTGTGTGTGTGTGTGTGTGTGTGTGTGTGTGTGTGTGTTGTTTTTGTTACTTTGGAGCCACTGCAGAATTTCTCACCGCTGCCAAGTTATTTCCTTGGGATATATTTAGATAAAGCGAGATGATCGAGAAGTGGGCGACGTGTATTTGCACAGGGATGTTTGCACACGTTGACCATGGTGTTTTCAGAGCTGACGTCCGGGAGCTGGATCAGAGAAGGGCCGCAGTGTATCTTCTCTTGGAGGGGTGGGAGAGGTCAGGGAGAGAGTGAGTGGCAAGACAAGTCCTGTCTTCCAAGGATGGAAAGCAGCAGTTTGGACCCCATACTACACCCCTCTGCCGCCTCTTTCCCATCTGAATGAAGTAGGGGGTCGAAAGCTAAAAAAATGTGGGGAGGTAGCTGTGAGCCCTGCACTCTGCCCAGAAGGGCAGCTGTCCCTCAGGGTGGGGTGGCCTCTGGTATTACACACTGATAAGATATGAAATCAAATTACTCTGGTTTGCATTTATTGAAAGTCTTGGGAACAGCACTGGCTCCCAGGGTGGGATAGGCAGATCTGGCCCCACACCCCTGCTGGGACCACTGCCCCGCACTCCCTTCCTCCCTGCCCGTGTCAGTGTGCCCCTTGGCTGGAGCGTGTGCCCTCCCTGTGGCAGCATGGTGTGGTGGTGCAGAGAGGGGTCCAACCTAGGCCTCCCCAGGCCTAATCAGCTTACTGTGGGGCAGGGCAGTGCTCTTCTGTTATTAGATTCAGAGCCTCAGTCTGGGCGATGGAGGCAGCTTTAATGAGATTAGAAAGCTTAACCGAGAGGCCAATTAAATCTGGGCCCATACCTGTTTGGGCGGCTGTCTAAGCCCTGACCTGTACCCAGAGGCTTCCTGCAGGCCTCCTGGGAGCCTAGCTGGGGAGGCTAGGGGGGCAGAAGAGGCCTGCCCATCTGGCCCAGCCTCCCCAGAACCTGGGATCTGTTTCCCCCGCTGGGGTCAGGCCAGAGGCGGAACCCAAGAGGGGCCTGATGGAACATCTGGTCCAGCTCCCAGAAGCTGGTCCCTGCACCCTCAGGGGGATGGGCAGTTAAGTTGTTACAGTGCTCCCCGGGTGATTTTGTTGCGCAGCCAGGCTTGGAGACCAGGAATTGAATCCACTCCCTCTGCTTTGTAGGTGGGGGCAGCCCGCCAGGCCTGACTCCTCGCCCAGGGCTCTTGTCACTGCGGCGTCTTCTTTTCTTTCCCAGCTCCTTTGATTGTCCGGAGTGATGGGCGTGGTGTTGCTGCCCTTCTGTTCACCCAGTTTTTATGGTTTTTTTCTTCATTTGTGCTTTGTGCCACTGTGTGAGGTAGTCCAGGTGGGGAATGGTGACTTCCCTTTTTACAGACAGGCACATTAAGGTTGGACACCTGCTCCAAATCGGTGCTGGACCCAGAAGGCCTGATTGAAGGGTTGAGGTCTTTCCTTTTCACAACCGAAGTCTTCTGTGTGGGTCCCACTGGGGCGGGGGGATGGTATATGGGTTCGTGATATCTGGACCCAGCCAGGAAGAAAATTCCAGTATCCATTAACTCTGACCTTGTGTAAGACACTTAACTGTTCTGACCGTCACCAGCAAGATAGGCCGGATACAAAATGCAGGAGGAGATTTGCCCACCTCAGGAGATTGTTGGGAGGATTAAGTGAGAACAGCCTCCCTTGGTGCTTACACCATCTCAGGACGTGGGGGATTACTACCGTTCCTCAGACGCAGAGCCAGGGAGCTTTGGGGGCAGGGGTGGGAGAGCTCTTAGGTCTGCCCTACAGGGGGATGGTGCCCAGCCGTCCCCACAGGGGACAGGCCATCCTTGGTGGAGAGCAGGTAGAGAGGAGGAGGAGTAACCTTCAACAGGTATTTATGGAGCACTTGACTGACACATGCCAGGCACTGTTCCAGGGGATGCAGCAGAAACTTTACCCGCAGAAATGCAGCGAGGCAGGCAGGGCTTATCATCCTGGCTTTCTAGATGATACAGCCAAGGCACAAACGTCTTAGGATACCCCAGGTTCCAGACCTTTCCTTTCCTTGACACTGGTGTGTGGGTCGGAGGCTGCATCTGTATAGCTGAGCTATGGGACTCCTTCCTGTTCTAAGGTTTTAGATTGTGAAGTTTCTGAAGGCCTGCATTTAATCAATAATTTCTTGTCTTGGGTGGAGAAGACCCAGGCAATGGCCTTAAATAGGACTGGGCAAAAATAGAAGAAAAACAGACTGCTTTAGACCAGATTTGTGGCAGAGTGGGGAGCTTGGTCATCTGTCAAGAGAGGTCCCGCTATCTCTGTCTGACTTCCTAGTTTCAAGCGAGGAACTGAACCAGGATCCAAATTCATATCTCTCCAGAGGTTTCCACGTTTGTCTCCCCCAACAATCGTTTGAGAACAGAAACATGGAAACCTTTGGGAGTTAAGGCTGCTTTCTACCCCTTTTGACATTTGGGCTTACCAAAGTCCTATCTGTTTCTTAAAGTTACGTCTTTATAAAGGAGACAAATAAGGAAGAAGGAAGAAATTTCCCAGAAGAATCAGGACTAGCTTTGTCCAAAAAACTCCTACACGGTCACCAGTCGTTTGATGTTTATTGATATTAGACATAGTAAATATTTGGATTCTACTTTTTTTGGAGCCAGCAGTCCTGCAGGGAGATAGCTTTTGTCTATGTAATAAGGTCAGGTAGAAAATGCTAGAAGAGTCATAGGTGGAGTCTCCTGTGGGGTTGGAGGATGAGTAGTAAATCACTCTGTCTGGTGTCCAGGGCTGCCGGAGAGATGTATTGGAATGGCAGAAACCGGCATTCCGGATGGAGGGGATGGCGTGTGCAAAGGCCAGGCACCAGCCCGTGTTCCTTGTGGCTCACGGTATGAGATAAGAGGGAGGTTGGAATGGGAGGAAGAGAAGAGAGGCTGAGATGAGATCACAGCCCTTTCATTATCTCTTTATTTTCTTTAACTCTTGTACCAACCCCAAGAGAGAGCCTGTCCTGTATTACTTAGGGCACATCTCTAGTCCGGGGTGAACTGCCTGCCTCTCTGAATTAGCCAGGGAGCTGAGGCTCCTGTCCTAAAGCCAGTGCTCTGTCTGCTTCACCACCGCAGCCCTCGGTTAGGAAGCAGCCCGTTGGTGGTGTGTGTTACGTTGGTGTCTCATGAAAGGGACACAAGTGGGAACTGGTATCTTCTAGTATGGAGTTGGAGCTCATGAACCTACTCATGACTGGGAAGCCAGGGATATTTGAGCTGGGCATTGATGGATGACTAGGAGTTCTATATATAGATAAATAGAAAGGGATGGAGGGAGGGACAGGGGACCTGACTGTTGAGGGACTGGCTCCAGTCGTTCTCAGGACATTGTAAGCACAGGGGTGGGACAGTGCAGGGGTGTAGCCAGAGCCCCCCGCAGGCTGCAGAGAGCCTGGTCTCTCAGCTCTCCACCTTCTCTCTGCCCCTCTAAGGTTTCATCTCATGTCAAGTGAGACACTGAGAAAGGAGGGGAGGACAAGGATGATGCATTCCTCCCAAGTGAGCTCAGGGCCTGCTCTGTGGTTGTCTCTGATTCCCAGAACCATGTTCCCTATAAATCTGCAGCTTGGAGGGCCTAGCTGTGGAGGACAGTCCCCAGGTTGGCAGAGGATCCTCTCCCTGTAGGGTACATTTCTGGGGGGTGGATAAAGGTGTCTCAGGGTAGGGCCTTCGCCTGCTGTCTTCCTCCGATTCCACCTAGGCCCAGGAGCAGGCCCTGCCCTTCTGCCGTCCCTGGGCCCCACAGGTAGCAGGCAGGTTCTCTCAGCCCCTTTCAGAGGCCTGTGGGGAAGGTGACTCTTTGGGCCAGTTGAGCAGATGTCCGTCTTCAGAGAGGCAGGGCATCCAACCTGTCAGAATAAATGGCAGGCTTTGTTGTGGAGATGGGAGGGAGGTGGGGCCGAGAAGGCTGGGAGAGGCAGCTCTACCTTAGCGACCCACGAAGACCACTGGAACCCCTTCTTGCACCCAGCCCACTAGCCCTGTCTCAACTTCTTCCGCAGCGGGAATAACAGCAGGAGCTCAGGTTCATGAGGCCACCCTGATCCCGCTCATCACCGATGTCCCTCCTTGGAACCACGAATGCTTTCCCCAGACGGTAGCTGAGGCTGTCTTCCCAGTTGTCTTGGGATTGGGGGGTACAGTGAGGATTCCCATTTTACTGATGTGACCGGTGACTCAGGAGACGTGGCCTGCCCAAGCCATTTGCCAGCAAGGACTGAGCAGCACCAGCATCCAGGTTTTCTGAGCGTCCAGAGCTGGGCTTTTGCATACAGAGGGAACAGTGTGTCCTGAGACAGGCATGGGCAGAGTGTGTATGGTGGTGGTGGTGTTATTTGGAGTGAAGGGACTAGTTATTTGGATGTAGCCAAATGGTAAGTTAATAGAAGGTGACCGATATATCTAGTCTTGGAGTTTGACCTTGTAGACATGGTGACTACTCTTGAAAAGCAGCATTTCTGCAAGAGTTTTAGTCTTCCAAAAAATATTTACTGAGCCAGCATCTTCTCTGTGCTGTGCACACCATCATGGTCCCCATTCCTGGAAGACAGCTGGCTAATTTAATAAGGAATTAACAGTCAGGCGTGACAAGTGCTGTGATGAGGAACACATAAAGGACACGAGGTATCACCCAGACCTGAGTAGAGGAAAGTGTCCCAGAGAGAGGGACCAGCCTGTGCCAAGGTGGCCGGGCGTATTTATGAAGTGAACGTACGTGAAGGAGAGGCCTCTGTAAGCAGGTGCTGAGGACTACACATATGTAAGAATAGGTGACGCATTTTCAAATAGGGCTTCAGTAGTCTGCCTTCCCTCGTGCTTTCAAACCATGGTGCTTGATGGAGGAGGGGGGTTGGACCACCTCTGTGGGGACCCTGTCTGTTCCGGAAGCCAAGCCCGGGCCGGGGTTCTCAGTGGATAAACTCCCAAGTCGTTCCAGAAGCCGTTGACCGGCCAGCTTGCCTCTAGCCCTTCCAGGCCAGGCTCTGGCCCCAGTCCTTCAGCAGGTTTCTCCCTGGGGTCCTAAAAGATAATGTGTGTTCTTAGATGCTCTGGCCCCAGCTTGGAGGATGCTATCAAGAAAGCCTTGCCTTGTGCACCTGGTAGACACCCAACATATACATGTGGTGAGCTCTGAAGCGGCAGCCCCGCCTTGTCCCGTAACTCCCTGTGGCTCCCGCCGGGCCTCAGCAGGCCACACGCTCAGCTCGCCTGCTCGGGCTGCGTCAAGGTGAGACCCAGACTGGTTCTTGGTGGGTGCCTGATCCCCAGCCCTGCCCTCTCCACCCCCGACCATATCACATTTGGAGCAAACCAAACAGTCACTACCCTCCAAAAACTCCCTCTGAAAACTTGCCAGGGTGGGCTGTGTTCTAGAAGGCTGCTGAGTCGGGTGGGAGTGTGCTGCCTCTTGGAGGGGCTGATAGCCGTGATACCAGAACTTGAGACATCCAGAATGGTCGTTTGGTTCCTAGGGATACTGGGTACCAGAGCTATTACCCTTCCTGCCCCAGAGACAGACAGACGTATGTACATATGCTCACAGAATCCGTGACCCTGGGCATCCTCCTCTTGGAGGTGTTAGCATTCACTCTGGTCTAACTGAGCACAGCAGATTTTTTCTGGGTCTGCTGCTGGTGCGGGGCTTGGGGAGGGCTCGCCCGGGACACAGAAGCACAACATAGGAGCGTTCTGGGGGCAGGAGCATGAGGTGTCAGGGCAGCTGGGGAGGTAGAAAGGACTGTGCCATGGAACCTCATCCCTCCGTGTGGCCTCGGGGCTCGCCCACCTTAGCCCTGTTGTTGTATAAATGAGGCACCTGGGGCTCTGAGAGGGGCAGTGGTTGCCTTGCCCTTGGTCACCTAGCTAGTTTCTCAGGGTTTTCACCAAGGCTCAGATGTAGGCCCCTTTGTGTTGGTCTGAAGAATCTGGTGGAGGGGAAGCAATGTGGACTTCGAAGCCAGGTAGACCTGGGTGTGAATCCTGGGACTGCCACTTCCTGGCCTGCCATGCAACCGTGAGCTGGTTAGCTCTCTGAGCATCAGTGTTCTTCTCTGTACTTAGGGGATTTAATGCCACCTACCCCTAGGACTGTTGAGAGGACCAGAGATGAGTACGTAAAAGGCATCAGGAGCAACTGTTAACGGGTCAGCTGTTCCTGTCCTCACTCCCTTCTGCAGTGCGGGGGGCGGGAGAGGGCTGGACTGGAGCATGTCACCTCCAGGGGAGTAGAGCCTTGGCTGGGGAGCCTCTCACTGCCTACTCAGCACCTGCTTGTTTTGTAGAGGGCTCAGTGTAGGCTTCTGTCCCCTCGTACTCAGTTGCTGGTGACCATACCTGGCAAGGGTCCAGGAGCTGGCTTCCAAAGGCTCGGGACAAGGTTTCCCACCTTCCACATCTTTGGCGGCCACTAGTGCCTTAACAGGATGCAGGCTGACACCTGGATTTCAGGCAGGAGAGCCATCTATGCTGTTCCCCACCTGACAGCGGGCGTGGAGGGCTGCCCAAGTGGACAGCAGCAGACACTATAAGTGCCCAGCTCCTTGTGGTGTTGTTTGGTCCAATTTCCTTTGCATTGTGACCTACATCATTCTTTATTTGCTCAACCCTCTGAGCAGGCAGCAGTAATAAATCAATTAATGACTCCGATGAATCGTTTAATGGCTGACAAAATAACACTAAAGCCAACAGCTTGCATCTCTCCAGCAGTACCAAAGGACGCTGGTTGACTCGGGTGGGGGACGAAACAGAGACTGTTAGCTAAATTAGCGCAATTAGTGTGCGCTTTAAAGGCTTAGGCGGCATCTGCTCAGCACCGAGCCTGTGTGGCAACCATGCGCGGGGATGGCTGTGCAGCGCTCTGTTGCTCACGGCTCCCCTCCTGGCCTGGCAGGAGAGCTTGGGGACTCCTGGCTGTTCATTTCCACGTAAGAGGCGGTGTCAGGTTTGAATTATGCACCCCTTCCCCGATAAGTGTAAACTTCCCCAGCTTTGATATCGGGAAACCCTGGCGAACTTGGCATTCTGTGCACATTCATCCCATGACGGCAGAGGACAAGGTGAGGAAATGTGACTCTGTCCCCACTAAATTTGATGCCAGCTGAGGAAAGTGTGAGCTCCCATCCTTGAAAGATGTTCTGAGGGCCCTGCCTTTAATGATTTCTTTTAAACTAAAAAAAAAGAAAGTTTCTAGAAGTGGGTGGTTTTCTGTTCTCTGCACACCTCGGTCCTGGCAGGATTAAGTTGTCATTGGAACTGAGCGTGTGCACGGGTCCACGCCAGGGAATTTTCTACTTTGCGGGAACAACTGCCAGTGTTCTTGTTAAGGAGCTGTCACTGGCCTACTATGACATGTTTGTGGTTGTAAGTAGCTCCTATAAGACAGTGGGGGGGTGTGTGTGTGTGTGTGTGTGTGTGTGTCTTGCTAATGGTGTAAACCAGGGCCTCAAGCTCATTTCTCTTAAGAAGAAATCAGTACTGTGCAAATAGCTGTTGATCCACTCAGCAGTGTTCATCTAAGGGGGGACCTGTAGCCCTCAATCCCCCTTGTCATGCGTGTGCACGCCTAGGACCACGCCCTGTGCTATGCAGCCCAGCTGGGAGGTGTTTGCACATGGAGGATGGTGCCCTGGCCAGGATCCACGGTATAACCAGGTATTAATTACATGGGGCTCCACCTCTTACCCAAATGCTGCCCTTTGATCCAGTTCCCAGAAGAAGCTGGTGCTTCCCAGGGTGGCTGGGCAGGGCCCAGTGGTGTGGTGGCTCCAGCCTTCTCAGCACAGGGGAGCCAGTTCCTCTTCTCGGGGGAGAGGGGATGTTCTGACCAGGGTGCCTACCTTTCATTTTTAAAAAAAGAAATAGTATTTTTCCAAGGTGGCCACTGAGAAGAGAGAGGCCACTTCTCAGAAGAGTGGCCTCTTTCGAGCTGAAGACCTTGCCTTCCTGCAACTCTGACCCTCCTTTTGTCTCCCCCGAGCCCTGCTACCCAGCTTGGCCTGGTCAAGGAGTCATAAAGAGGCAGCGTGTCAGTCGTTTGCCTGGCACTGGGGTCGCTGGCTCAGGGGCTACCATTTGCCAAGCACCTGCCTCAGCCACCACAGAGTTCCCTCTACCTGCCACAGAGCGTAGGGGGCTCCCCTCCTTGCAGATGATGACGAGGGGTCAGAGAGGCACAGTGAGGTGCCCAAGTACCCTGGCTCCTGGCAAATACAAGGGCTGGGCTCTGACCCCTGACCCCTCTGTTCTCAGGGGCACCCCTTTAAGTGTCGAGTCTGAAACTGGGATCAGAGAAGCTGGGGCTGTGGTTTTGGCAGATCTGGGCGTGACTTCTCGTCCTGCCCATTCTGAGCCCTGTGACCTTGGACAAGTCCCTTTACCCTCAGAGCCTCCGCTTTCCCGTAGTGACCGTAGGGCTGTTGGGAGGAGCGGGGGCGGGGGGCGGGCGGAGACTGGATGAGCTGCACGGTGAGCTGCGTCAGAAGTGACCGCCTTGGGCGAGCCCTCCTCTGACTGAGCTGGTGAGCAAGCCCCACGCCCACCTGGAGATGGAGTGAGCATGGGGCAGGTAGAGTCCTGGAGGGATTTGTGCTCCGAAGGAGAGGCTGTCAGGAGCCCCTGTGCCCCAGCAGGGTTAAGATGACAGCAGTAATCTCTTACCCCCATATCACTTCCTGCATCTTCAAGTCCTGCATCCCTTAAGGCCCTGGCTTGAATGCTACCTCTCCCATAAAGCCTCCCTGATCCCCCTAATCCCTGTCTCACAGCGCCCTCCCAGAGCACTGTCCCCTGTCCCTCAGTTCTCTGTCACTGCAACTCATTTCATCCAGACCCTCAGGGCAGACCCACGCCCTGCCATCTCCCAACCCACGGGCTCAGGCTCAGTGCAGTCCAGGTGGCCCCAGGAGCAAGCGTTCGCTGACGCAGCCGTGTGCGGGAAGCACTCGTAACCTTCCTACTCGTAACCTTCCCACAGTCCCCACCTGCCTCGTTTCTCCTCCTCGTCTCAGGGTGATTTGCCAGTTAGATCCACAGACTCTTCACTGGGATCTCGCATTCCTTGACACGCTCACATGCATGCGCACACACGCACCTCTACCCCCTGGAGAATGCCATCTTGGAATATTTGTCAGAGCAGAGTTAGAGGGTCACCCTACTCGGGGAAGAGCAAAACATGTAGATGATCTCAGACACACAGAATGAATCATGCTTATCTTATGTTTTTAGTGATTTGTCCACAGTATCTTTTCATAAGTCAAAGCCCACAGAACTTTTCCTGGGAACTGCAAGGGTTGGTGGGAGGGGAATGTTACTTCGGTTTCTTGAACCCAAGATCTGGGTGGAGGGACAGAGGGACTAATGTTAGAGACACTTATTAGCTGTGTGACCTTAAGGTAGTGCATCTCTCTGTGCCTCAGTTTCCTTACCAGTAAGACACAAACAGATCTTCGCAGGGATGTTGGGGGAGCAAATACTTCCCTTCTTCCCTCTCCCCTGGTTTATGGGATCAAAGCGAAAGGCAGTTGCTTCTCCAGCCCTTTCTGCATTCCTGGGTTAATCCTCTCACCCAGGGGACACAAGTGAGATGGACTTGGTGGAAGCAGCTCAGGTATCAGGACCGGCCTTATTTGGGCCCGATGGCCCGCTATGGCAGGTTGGGGCTTTTGTCTCTACACATGGCCCGCTTTCAGGTTCCTTGGCTGAAGAGCTCAGTGTGACACCCACCGTGTCAGTGGAGCAGCAGGACCTCAGCTGCCTCTGTAGAACTGAGTTAGGGACAGGAAGGCTTGCCCAGATCACACAGTAGGTGTTTTGCAGCCAGAGCTGGAATCCTGGTCTTGGGACCCTCAGTCCAGAGCTCTTCTCTCATAACAATCCCCAGGAAACAGCAGGCAGTGGTGGGTATTGTGGCAGTCCCCCTTTAACATGGGTTTTGCCATGGCACAACTGTGAGTGACCCCAGATTATCACAGACCACCACCTCCGATCTGATACTCAGATTGGAGAAGCTTTTTGTAGCTTGGGGCATCTACTGTTGGACCCAGGGCCACCTCTCAGTGCAGGAGGCACGTCCATCCCTCCTCCCATGTGACAGCCCTCTGGCTGTTTGATGGCAGGGATCCGGTGTCACTCCCGCGTGTCATCCGAACCTATTTTTAATGCCAGCTGGTTCTGTCTATTCATGTAGCAACAGGTCTGTTTTCTCTAAGCTGCAGAATCACGGCCCCATTTTCCAAAACGGACTCTGTTCTATGGCCTGTGATAAAACCGAGAGACTTCTTTTTCTGTCCCCTTCCCTTCACTGGACCCACCTCTCTCTGTCTTGGTGTTTCCATCTGGGTGGTGATGACCTTCCCTCACTCCTGCATCTACACCTTCAGTGTGTTGATGCTGCTAAAATTCCCCCTGGGAAACTTGGCCCCAGAGGGACCCAGATCACTCCGTACACAGAATACTGAAGCTCCGTCTCGTTGATACCAGCGCAAGCATCCTTCCTCCCTGGGATGTCAGGCGCGCATTACTCAGAGGCTTCCTGTCTCCCTTGCTGTAGTCATCACAGGAATGTGCAGAGCTCCTCTAAGTGACCTCCGTTTCCCAGCCTGGCGCACATGGCCACATCCTCAGCACATGCTCTGCACCCCCTGCTGTCTTGGGCTCTGGGACACATGGCCTGAGTTGAGCTGAATTCAGTCAAGGAAGGCTGCACTTCGATGGTTCCGCATGTGGCCCCCACTGCTGCACAGCAAGGCCCGAGTATTAGGGCGGGGCGCGGAGGGAGGGGGTTTGCAGAACAAAGTACCATTTTGCAGCCTTGTAAATCAGTCAGGAGGGCGTAGCTGACCTGGCAGGAGTCCCACAGTTTACTCTGAGCATTTGTTTTTATTCAGTTTTCCAGGAGCTTCGTGTGCCTAGAACTATTTTTAAGAGAGAGTAAAAATGGGTGGGGAAGGGAATCCCATGCCAGTTTGTGAGTGAGGACAACTGGGTTGTTGGGGTGAGGCCAGAAGATAGTATCTCGTGGGGAATGTCCCTGCACCCTTGCTCCTGGAAGGAAGCACAGACACCGCTGTTTGCTATGTGATGCTCCTCTCCCCAGGAGCGATGAGAGGCCTCTTGTTACGTCCACTTGCTCCTTGTGTCTCGGCTGCGCTGGTGGTGCTGGGGTTTGTCAGTGGCGCGTTAGCATGCTTGGCATGGGGTGAGGTGGGGCAAAGTGGGATTCTCAGAGGTCACGGGTCACCCTTCTGCTTAGAAATCCTCCCCACTGCTCAGAGTGAAAGGTCTGAATTCCTTAGCCTGGCTTCCAAGGCTCTCCCTAGTTGCTCAGATTCGGAGGCTCTGGGTTTGAATCTCTCTTCTCCCCCTTGGAGGGTAGGGAGAGAATATCCTTGACCTGGGGCAGGGCTGGTAGTGACATGTTCTGGTATCCCCTCACTATTGAAAGTCACAGATTTGGACGGCAAGGGTGTCTAGTTGCAGTAACACGTGTCTGTCCCATTGGAGCACATGGATAGGGCAGAGGCACTGGAGGGAACCCCCAAGCCTAGTGGCTGGGTACCCATCCTGGGATCGTAAACAAACCCTGCTCTTTAGAGAGGTAGTTCTGGAAACAGTCCTCCTCTCAGGTCTCCCTGGCTGGGAACGGGGGGCTTCAGACATCTCCCCTGAAGGCACCGCAGGCGTTGCAAGTTGACCGTACCCACCATACCCCCTAGGCTTAGAGGAGGCAGCTGGCTGGAGGTGTGCAAGGCCTGTTTTCTGCTTAGAAAGAATTTGTAATTACTTTTTTTTTAAAGTGCAAGTTACCAAACTGCATGCCGCCCAGTTCGAGTCTGCTTTCTTGGGTCTGCGTGTGTGTGCGTGTGTGGGTGAATGTTGGCGGTGAAGCCCTGGGCTGTTAGAGCCCAAATGTCAGCCGCTGTTATCTGCAGGCTCAGATAACAAGTAGGTCTCTGGGTGGTTTTTAATCTTGGATCTCTACATGTTCAATAGTGAACACAGAAGAGTTAAAATTCAGGGGCCCCTGAAAGAGGACTGCAGTTCTGTTCCTGCAGGAGTGGCTGTTTGCAGTCCCCGCTCCCCTGGGTGTGTGGGCCGGGTCGGGGAGAGCAGCTGGGCAGAAAGGTCTCGGTGGTTATCTCCTCTCACCCCATCCATCATTGGACACATGGGGAAACTGAGTCCTAGAGCAAGAAGGGGCTTGTCCGTGGGCTCCCAGCTAGGCCCTGAGTCCTCCTGTAAGGGCTCTGACTTCTGAATCCAGGGTTCTTTCCTCTCTCAATCTGGTGGGGCCGGTTCTATCCCATGTACCTCCTGCGGCCCCAGCGTGCTGTGGGCCTCAGTGAATGTCAGGGGTTTGGTTTGGGTTTTGTGTTTTTAGAGAAAACTCACATGAGATGCTTTGCCGAGTGCCTTAATGGAACTCTAACTCACAAAATTGGAAACCGCAGGGAGAGACTGATTCCTAGCAATCCAGAAAGGCCTGGCTCCAGATGGTCAAGTTGGAGTAGGTCTTTGAGTAATACAAGTAGTAATCATTTATTGAACACCTGCTGTATGCCTCTCATTGTGCTGGGTCTTGGAGATGGATAAAGCAGCCCCTGCTGCTGGATGTGAGAGGCTGTGGGGAGGGGTCCAGTGTAACGTTGATAGGCAGCAACGCCCTTGGCTCTGGTTTTGTGAGAACTTTATTTCTGAGCACCTCCCACCCCAACCACTTAACCCTTTTGTCACTCTCTACCACCAGTTGCTGCTTTTCGTTTTCCTCATACTTTTCTGCCCTTTAACAAGTTCTCTGTTGCAAGCACATGTTCGCTTTATAATCAGAGGGGAACATCAGTGACTGTCACAAATGCAAGGCACATATTTAAGCTCTGCAACGCTACTGAATTTTGCTGCTGGAGAAGGCTCTAAATGATACAAGCGTCTCCTCAGTTTCCTGCCCCTTAGTCACTGCTAACATGGCCTACCTTTGTTGTCCTCCTTCACTGGAGGACAGCAAAACTCCAGCTTTCACCCCAGATTTCAAAGAATTACACAGTCCGTTTACTAGAACGGTGGCTGCCCTGGCCATTGCATTCAAAGAACTGTTGACCACCCACCCAGCCCCTGTTCCTAGAACCGTTGAGTCAGCCCTGGTCTCGTAGGAAAGGACATCTGACAGTGAAGGAGCCTCGTAGGTAATACAGTGGCGCACTCGCAGGTTTAAGTTGTTGTTTGAAGGTTTTTCTTTTTTTAAAAAAATCATAACATACCCTTATCCTATATCCTCAATATATAAAAAGTCAAATACCCAAATAACAAATGACCTGAATGTTTTACCATACAATCCGATCTGTAAATGGCCAGTGCAAACCGTTTCAAAAGGTCGTGATCCAAAAGGTGAGTCAAAGTACCAAATGCCGAAGAAATACCAGCTGCCCAATTAGCAAACACTGGTTTGATGGTTTAAATAGTGATACATCTCTGAAGGATCAAAGAGTTAAACGTAACACCAGTCTCTGAAAGAACCTGAAGAAAATAGAGGTGGGTGCTGAGCTCACCCCGTTTCAAAAAAAGTTTTTTGCTCCTGCCGCTGAGAAGTAATCGTTGGCTATTAATCATAGAGAGTTGCATTTTCACAGAACCACCAGCCAGAGAGACAGTTATGCAGACACCTGTAGGGTGGGCTGACGTAGGGGCCCTCAGTAGCCTGTGGCCTCAGGCCAGGGGGTGGGGAGACCTGCAGCCCTAATTTTTGGAGGTGCTCGAAACTTGTGAACACATTACAGGATGGTTACAGTGAGGGCTGGTGTTCTGTAGGCAGAGTCATTTGAACAGTGACGTGTGGCTCACCCCTTCTCTTCACCTGGGGTCTGCCAAACTCCCACAGCATGCCCCAGGTTCACAGAGCTTTCCAGCTTACAAAACAGCCCGCCCCGTCACTTAATCCTCCACAACCCTGGTGAGAAGGTGCGACGACAGCCATCGCACTAACAGATTCAGAAGGGGGAAACAGATTCAGAAGGTCCAAGTGGCTTGCCCACAGTCATCCACTTCCTAGTACAGGTGACAGTGCTTAAAGCCAAGTACATTTATTTGTTCCCAGGCGTATTTGTTCATTTTATCGCATGCATTTCCTATTTTATGGCTGATGAAAAGGAAGGAGGAGTGACTTCTTCAAGGTGGTGATGGAGGCTGTGTTTATAAGAGAAAAAGAGGTGCTCTGTTTTCCTGACCCTGAGGGGCTCACTCCTGTCCCCACCAGTCAGAACCCTGGGAGATGATTGATGATTGTCAGGTTCTTGGTCATGGAAGGGTCTGGGGACCACCGAGGTTGGAGGCGGGCTTCTTGTAGGAGGAGCACCTGGAGGTTTAGAACCAGTGGGGAGGAGCAGGGAACAAGCCCAGGTAGGACTGTCAGGCCTGTGGCGTCCTCAGGGCTGGGGCCCAGGCTTCTCAGCCTCGCCCCCGCCTGTGTGAGCGCAGAGCCAGGCACAGACATGCCGACCACATGAACAGGTTGGACCCCGATGTTTTGGGAAGGAGGCCAGGCTGGGGAGAGCAATGCCCGCTCACCCCCGGGAGGCATTTGTTGAGGCAAGATGCGCCAGGTGCGTGCCAGAATAGCAGCATTTAAAGAGAATAATAACAACAGCCCCCCCCACCATCGTGTGGCCCTTCTCTTTTCAAGAGGCACCTGAGACCCTGTGGGGGCCCAGAAGACACCCTGCCCTCCTTCATTCTCTCCAGCAATGTCTCCCAGCCATCTGTCCGTTTATTCATTGAGTCATGGATAGTTATTAATCTTCTATGCAGCGTGCCATCCACTTGGAGAGGGCACAGAAATTTATAAATCACCCACGTGCCTGCTAAGAGCTTCTCAGCGTAGCCTGGTGGGTAAGGCCCGGCTGCGTAGTGCCAGTGGTAGCCGCTGCACGTTGGCCACCGTCCCCTGCTCTGCACCAGGGAGGTACCTTCAGCGCTTCCCCTCGTGCCATTGCCGCAGCCTCCCTAAGTGGGGGACTTTGTTCCCCCATTTAGAGGTGAGGAAAGGAAGGTTCAGCATTCATCGCTTGCCCAGGCAGTGACACACCTGGGAATCGAGTCCAGGTCTGAATTTTAAACCTCTACCCGTGTCTTGTCAGCGGCGAGATGACACTTAGCTGGGATGCTAGGAGGGCTCTGAGGAGGAGGTGGCCTCAGAGGAAGGTCCCTGGGGGACGTGGGCAGACAAAGCAAGGGCAGGGGTCGGAACTCTGTGTCTGGCTATGGATTTGGCTACTCACCCCCACCTTCCTGTCTCCACAGAGTGCAGCAGCTGCCCCGAGCCCCGTGCTTGGCAACATTCCCCCCAACGATGGGATGCCAGGAGGCCCCATCCCTCCGGGTTTCTTTCAGGTACGTGCTGGGCCCCTGGGTCTTGTGTGCACTCAGGCCCAGGCCCTGGGCCGGTGGGAGGGACGGGGAGAGAAGTAAGCAGCTCAGTTTGCCATGGTCTAAATACGGTTGCTTCAGGCTGGTTCAAATCCTCCCCTCCCATCCCCTCTCCAGCCCTTCTCAGCTCCCTTCTCAGCTGAGAAGGGAGAAGAGAGATGGGAAAGCAGACACGTCCGGCACCGCCCCGCACCGCCCCACACTGCCCTGCACCACCCTGCACCGCCGCTGGAGCGTGCGTGCTTCACCCAGCAGCCTGGTGCGAAGTGCGGTGCAGTTTGCCCCTGGCCGGGAGGCGGTGAAAACTACTTCCAAGCCAGTGTGGAGCTTTCTTTTAACAAAAGGCTTTTTAAAAAAATAAGTGAACTGTTCTTTGTTTCTGTTTTGTTGCTGCTGTCATTGTCATTGTTTACTTTGCCTGTCCAAACTACAAACCTTAGGCGTAATCTTAAAAAAACAAAAAAACCCACCATGCTGGCCGGTGTCGGAATCCTTTCCCTCTGGTTAACCACTTGATTTTTTCCGAGTGTGATCACAGACGGCAGCCCACAAGCATCTGTGCCCGCTCTCTGCCCGCCACAGGCAGGAACAGATCCCACGTGGGTTGAGTGCCTGGCCTTCTCCAAAAGACACCTTGTTTGGCTTTTTCTGGTGTCTGTGTGTGAAATCGGGCTTTCTGTTTTGCCGGCTTGGGTGCAGCTACCACCTCTTCTGCGCCTTCTCCTGTGTCCCTACCTTCCCCTCCTGGCGCCTCATTTGATTTAAGCCCAGTCAAGACTGAGAAATGCTGTCTTAGGTATCGGCGTGCCGGGCTGCAGGAACTTCTGTGACGAAGCTCTTGAATGTAGCATCTCTCATTCTTTCAAGCCTGTCTGCAGCTGAGTTTGAGAATCTGCCCAACTTCCCTATACCTTTCAAAAGGTTGGCACTCCCAGAAAAGAATGTCAAAAGAGCTGTTCTGTAGAAAAGGAGGCAGAGATTTCCTCCGTGAAGCCCGAGAATTCAGAACTGGGACTCCAGTGAGGCAAAGTCTGAGGATATTTTTGCTGACAAAGGCCAAATTTAGCACCCATGCATGTCCAACAGTGAGGCAGGGGTCCCTGGCACTGGAGGCATCTGAGCAAAGACATGACAAGTAGCCCTTAGGGATGTTAAAAGGGTTTCTCCTGGGTGGGAGATGACCAGGAAGATGCTTCTGCTTTGCAAGATTTTGCATCTTGGTTGATGTTAACTCCTGGGAGAGGAAGGCTAGGACGCACTGCTCACCAGCCGAGGGCATCAGTGAAATTTGGGCGTCCCCCCAAAATAGAAGCAGCAAGTCGCTCACTAAGATGGCAGTGGGAGGAGAGAGAGGGATGCAGGATGGCGGTTCAGGGCATCAGGTGGCCACACGTGGATCTGTGTGCATTCCCAGCATGCTGCTCAACCTGGGGCCTTGTCCCAGGGGCGGGAGATGGGTACAACTTCAGAAATTGGTGTGGCAGACTCCAGGTCGGACCAGACTAGGCATTGCCAGGTTCTCAGCTCGGGGTCAGGCCACAGACATATTGAAGAGCGGCTGAGAGAATGAGACCTTAAAATCCCTGGAAACCCATGAACCCAACCCAAGAAAGGCAGGAGCTGGGTGGGCTGCTGCCCTTCCCAGAGAGGAGAAACCCAAGGGGCTGCTGTGTGAGAGCATTGTCCACACCAAGGGCAGCCACCCTCCTGGCCACCGCAGATGGTGTTCTGCATCCATCCGGTGGGCTTTCCCACTGGTGTTCTGTCCCTTGGGGAATTCTTTCCCAGGCTCACACCCCTGGATGCCCTTGATGCAGTGCCGGTGTGGCTTCCCTGCTGGGTGGACGTGGCCCACCTGCGTGCCATGCTCCAGCTGTGTGCATCCTAACTGAGGCTGCTCACTGGCATTGGGGTGTCCAGTGCAGGCCACTAGGGGGGAAGAGGTAGATGACAGCCCAATTGTATTTTTTTAAAATAGGCCTTTGACTTCTATTTTGGCCTGAGTCCAGGATAAGGCTCAGGTCTGCCTGATATGTGGGCAGCTACCAGTTTACTGCTTTGGTATAATCGTACTTGGTTAAGGCCTAATTCCAGACATACTTCTTGGGCCCTCCCCTATGACGTTTGGAGGGGTGCATGGTCAAAAAGCCCAGACCAATTCTTGTCCTTATTTAGCTACCACCAGCCACCGTCAAACAGAGGTGACTTTTGGACCCTCTTGACTTGAGGTCATCTCTATTCCCCGGTCGGGGTGAACTGTCAAGAGCTGGCTGGGTCATGCAGCAGGGATCAGTGTGTCTTGGTCTCTCTGCTTCCTGGATCTCTTTTCTCCTGCTCCCTGGCATCATCTCCCCATCTATCAGATGAGGGGGGTGGGCTAGGCCAGGTACTCAGTCTGGTCCTTCCGGACCATGATGCTGAACCTTTCGGGCTGGGTCACTGCCAAGGGGAAAGGGTATCTCTCTGGAAGGAGGTAGTGGCTGCCCATTTCCGGAGCAGGCCGGCTCACAACAGGAATATTAGCTATTGATTGCCGGCCCTGCCCCTCGTTCATCTTGCAGGCAGCCACTCTGATATCAGAAGGGAAATAGAGATGGTATCGAGGGTTTTGTCTGCTGCCAACGATTGCACTTCTTCCCCTGCTTGGCTGGGGCCTGGGTAGGCAGCTGTGCTGCAGGAAGACTTTGCACCAAGGAGTCAGCCTAGGGTGGGGTGGCTGTGCCAGTTCTGGCCAGACCCTGGCCTGCGGTGGCCAGCCCAGTTTTCAGGTCAGGACTTCACTCCCAGCTAGTCCTAAATTTAGAAGCCAGCATGCCTCCCTCTGGCTTGGGTGGGAGGGAGCAGCTGTCCACCCTCCATCCCTACCCCACAGAAAACAACACGGGAACTCCCCTCTCAGGCCTCTGACTGCCAGTCTTCATGGCCACTCCTGGGGTCAGAAGTTCCAGCTTTCGCTTCCTTGGTGTCCACGTTTCCAAGTGGTTGGTGTCTGTCCGGTCCTGTGGCACGAGATGTGTCTGGTAGCAAGTTGAAGGTAGGCAGAGAGGTGGTTTGGGAACTGACCTGACCTTGTCTCCCTGTTGAGGAATAGTGTGGGGTTCTTGGGGTCTTGGTAGAATTTAGCAAGGGCATTCTAATTCTGTGTTCCTTGTTTAAACAAAAACAACTGCCCTAATCTTGGCATCCACAGCACCTGGCACATACTAGGTACCCAGTAAATGTTTGAACTGAGTTTATATGTGTTGTTCACTTTACAGGAGAGGAGCCCAGTCAGCCCCAAAGCGCTAGATGTCCAGCATTCTGACCAGGGAGGGTCTAACAGGAAGCGGCTTTGGGAGTGCAGGGGTGGTGTTCTGGTGTTTTGGAGCAGGGAAGGGCAGCGAGGACTTGGCCATGTACTTACTGAATGGCCTTGGGCAAGTTGCCCCCATCTCTGGACCCCAGTTTTCTCGGCAATAGATGGAGCAGGCTGGACCAGATGGTCTCTGAGGGCCTTTCCAACTTTGATTTTCTGCTTTGGATCCAGATGGATTTTACATAATCAAGCAGTGGCATTTTTTTCACGCAGCTTAACTCACTTGGGCTGCACATCTGGCAAGTGCAGCTTGGCTTTGGCCAGGCCCACTGGTCCGGGTGGGTCCCCTCGTTCTTTGGCCCTAAGGTGGTCCTAAAGGGGCACCGTCCAATAAGAATTTCTAAGTCCAAGACTGGGGAATTACGGGAGGGCAGGGGTCACAGAGAACAGAGCATTGGGTACAGACTGTTTTTGTTCTTGTTTTGTTTTTAAATTCCAATAATTGTTTTCAGTTATGCAGTGTTTTTAAACATGCAACTTGCTTTCATTTTGGCCACAGTGTTTCTGCAGAGGAGGCACGGCCGATGGGGAAAGTGAGATTCAGAAAGGTGATGGCTCGCCCCAGGTTATCAACCAAGGGCTGCGATCGGAGTCTACATCAGGCTTCCTGGTTCCCAATGCGGTGTTCTTCACAGAGTCAGAAGTCCAGATGGGATAGATACATATCTGGGTGTCTAGAGGAAGTAAAGAGAGGACAGAGACCAAGAGAAAAGGAGGGAGAGAATGGAGGGAGATAGAGAATAACAAATAAGTTTCCATTCAGACGCCAGCTCTGACTGATGAGTGGTGGCTGCTCAGAACACTGTGTTGAGAATGATTCTGAAGCTGTGTCCAGGCTCAACAGATACCGATCGGCCGTGTCTACCAGGCACATGGGCATGTGTCAGTGGTAGTACATGTGCTAGTTATGTGCCAACTCCGATCTAGTCCAGACTTCTCATTTATGGATGTGGAAGTGGAATCCCAGAAGGAGAAGGGACTGTGTTAGTGACAGTTATCAACATGCCTGACATGCAAGGCACAGGGCTTGGCCCTAGGCCAGAACCAAACCACCCATAGTGTGCCCACAGGAGCAGCCAGCCTGCCAGAGAGACTGGCATGTAAACCCATTCACAGCACCTGTGGCAGGACAGAGGAGAGGCCTGCCTGCCAAGATGAGAGATCGGGAAGGGGTCCCCGGAGGCAGTGCAGCCCTGGCTGAGCTGGTGTCTAGAATGAGGCGGCTGACAGTTGCTCAGTGGGAGATGAGGCTAGACAGGTTGCCCGGCAGTAGCTCATGGCCTCGGTTGAGTGTGGGCTTCATCTAGTGGCCAGTGGGAAACCAGTGGGGCACCCTGGGCTGGACAGTGCCTTGGCCAGATGTGTGTTCCTGGACAGCTACTCTGAGACTCCAGTGGCTCTGTGGGAGCAGGGACTGGGGTGTTGTAGCTGGTGCTCAGGGAGTAGCGAACCCCATTGATGATGGACGCTGGCGTTACAGAGACCCAGCAGAGGTCACAGGGTTAAAGACTGTGCCTACTCTGGAACAGACAGTCCTAGGGGAGGGATCCCAACTCTGTTTGCCAAAAATTCAGCCAATCCTGCTCTGAACACCCCAGATACTTTCCAACATGGTCGGGGCCAGCAGGGAGTGACTGATACATCCCCTCATTCCGGGCAGGCTTCATTCCTGCCGGCCAGAGTCCACCAGCCTTAGAAAGAGGTTGAGGTCTGTCTCTAGAGAACCCTCCCCTCAGTTAGGGGGAGAGGCTGAGAAGGAGCGAACGGTGCATATAGCCCAGGAACCAGAGAAGTGATCCAGAGGGGAGAGACACCCATGACCTTAAACCTTTCTTGTTGAGACTGTAGGGAATGCTTCTCGCCTCATGTCCCGCAGTAGTAGCTGTGGTTTCTCTGGGAGAAAAGCAGCCTCAGGAGGGCTCTGATGACTGTCTCGAAGTATCTGAAGTTCTGCCACGTATTTATAGAAGAACCTGCCATATACTCAGACCTGCCTCTGTGAGTCTTTGGCCCTCACAGGTCCTAGATCCTTGGGAGAAAGGAAGAGGGAGGCCAGTCTGAGTCTTTGTGTGGGAGGCATTTCTACCATCCACCAATTTAATGGTGAAGTGGTGAGCTGCTTGGCAATGGTGGTAACCAAGTAGAGGCAAGATGCCCAGTAGAGATCCCAGGGCACTGTGAGCCTTGGTGTGGGTGGTATGTTCACAGGGAGGATCAAAGCCCAATAAATGGGAATATGCCCGTGGCAGCAACTGGGGCCGTTCCTGAGAGCTGGGCCAAGTGCTGTCCGTTTCCTGCCTTCCTGTCCAGCGGGAAGCAGGGAGCAGCAGAGCGAGCGGATGTTCCTCCTGCCAGAAAGCCGCTACAACAGGAAAGACTTCTCTGTGCTCACTCGGACGAGTTTGGGACTAGGGAAGCCTTGGGAAGAATTGAACCACCTTGTCCTGGTTTCCAAAGCCAGCTGCTAGGGAGGGCTCGATGGCTGGACCAGGATCCCCGTTTGACGGTGGTGAGGCCCAGGCTAGGCAGGTGAAGGAGCCGAGCCTCGGCGGAGTGAGACCTGGCCAGGCTTGCATGCTCGTCCCCTAGCTCGTCGGTCAGACGAGGCCTCTAAGGGCGCAGGGACCTCTTGGTCACCCAAGAGGCAGCCTCAGACCCCGCCCTCGAGGGGCTCACAGTCTGGTGGAGGAGGCAGGGAGTGACTAAGTGGCAGGAGACGCCACTCTGCCACACCGAGGGGGCTGACAGCAGAATACCGCGGGGCAGGCACAGGGAGCAACCGACCTGGCCTGGGTGCTGTCTGGGAAAGCCTCCCCGCGGGGCTGACATTTGAGCTGAAGAGGAGGAGGCAGTTGGCAATGGGTGGGGAAGGGCAGGGCGGGGAGCATGTGCCAGACGAGAGAGGGTGTGTGCCGGACGTGATGTGAAAGGGCGAGTTTGGGGTGGCAGCTTGGGGTGGCAGCGGCCTGGATGGCTGGCCAGGGCATGGGGACAGATCCAGGAGGTGGGCAGAGCTGGCCCGAGAGGAGCCAGGAATAGACACAGGAAGGACTTTAATATAAAAACGGAGGGGAGCCATGGAAGGTTCCTAATAAGGGGACAGCACAATTCCCAGGAAGAGCATCTGTGGCCTGGGAGGGCCGGGCTCTTGGCAGACTGGCCGCTATGGAGTCCGGCTACGGTCCCCTCCGGAGGTGTCTGTGGCCTGAGCTGGAGTGGCGACTGGCTGGGACTGAGGGTGCGTCCCTGCCTGTGACTGAGGGCCTCTCGGTGGATGTGAGGAGGCCCAGGCTGTGGCCTGCACCGGCAGCACTGGGCAGGTCTCAGAGGTGGGGCGGAGGGCAGGTGTGGTGGTGAGAAGCCGAGACCCTCCCCTTCCCTAGGCAGGAGCGAGGAGGGCCCATTATGTGGTCCTGGAGCTGCCCAGCCTAGCCCTCCTGCCCACTCTCCAGTGCTCTCAGGCCCTAAAGTGGCACCGTCCGTTCTGGTCCCTTGTCTCTGCTGGTGGAAGTACTCTCCAGGTTAGAAAAGGTGTCCCCTTCTGCGATTGCATTTGACCCCATAAGGTAGCCCCGAGAACTAATAGCATTCCCACTGTACAGATAAGGAAACCGAGGCCCAGCTTGCTCCGGAAGGCAGGCCTGGGTGGGGCGGTGGGATCCGCCGTCTGTTGGGGAGCAAATCCCCTCCCCTTTCTGGGTCCCGCCTTCCGACCCCAGTGCCCCGTCTGCTTCCCTGGGGGCCGTCTGCTTCCCTGGGGGCTGGAGGGAGTCTGTCTGGTAGGTGCCGGCCTGTGGGAGAGGAGGTGCTGTGTCGGGTGAATGTGCCAGGTCCTCCAGGGCACAGAAGCACACACCCCCCTCGCCCCCCAGCTCCTCCGCCCTGCTGTCTGCCTCCAGACTGACAGAAGGCAGGGCCACCCCTGCTGAGAAGGATTAGAGAGGAGGTGGGGCGCCCCAACTGCTGGGCTCCTGGCCACAGTTGGAGGTGGGGAACTGCTCTTCTCCCCCACCCCCAGCCCCAACCTGTTCCAAGCAGGCTTGGCTGTGGGAGCAGCCCCCTCCTCTGGTTGCTGTGATTGAAGCCAGCTGCAGCCTGAAGCCCCCTGCCCTGGGAGTCGGACACCCTGGTTGGAGTCCAGCCCTGGTGCCAAACCCTGAGTGTCCTTGGGGAGCCACCCTCCCCTCTCTGGGCCCTAGCCTGCTCATCTGGCCACTCTGATGTGCCGCGGGCCTGGGCTACCCTGCGATCACCTGGCCTGTGTGAAGAGGCCTGGGCAGGCGAGAGGGAAGAAAGCCCTTTTCCTTGCCAGCACCCCCTCCACAAAGGTCAGGCTTGCGCCCCGCCCCACCCTGCAGCCAGCCTGGTGCCGAATGTCTGCCCAGCGGCAGATGACCGGCACCGGGGCTCCTAGCAACAGTGGACAAAAGGTTACTCCTGACGTGCCAGGCTGCCTCGGCGGCGGCTGGCTCAGCCCCTCTCCCTCCCTCTTGAAAAGGAAAAAAAGTTGCAGCCTTGACTGGCACGCGTGCCTGTGTGCACACATGCCTGTGTGCACGCGTGTGGACATGTTTGTGTCTGCACACTCGAGCCGCCTCTCCCTCCCCCTCGGAAAAACGTGAACTCCACATGTAGCGCGGTGACTCTCACTGATGAAATGGAAAGTTGAACATAAATCAGTGTCTGCCGCCCAGTTAGCTATGCATCAGCAGTCAGTGCCGGGGAGATTTGCTCGGCAACAAAGCACCCAGCAGCTCTGTGGGCCTCGACTGCCCCCTAATGCGGAGCCAGCCCCACGCCATGGAGCCCGGCTGGGCTGCACGCCACCTCCTCCTGGCCTCCCAGCCCGGACCGGGCTTTCCCTCCCCTGCCCTCACCCCAAGGTCTCTCTCCTCCCTTTTGAGGGAGGGGAAAGGGGAGAGCCTGGGAGGACCCTGGGGCCTGGGTGCTGTTCCTGCTGCGCCCTGGTCAGCCCCTCTGGGCCCGTCCTCCTGAGCTGCAGAGTCTCCGGCTTTTATGGGTCTGCTGCTGGAGGGATCGGTGTCAGCAGTGTCAGTCGCCGCCTTCACCTCTCGTTTATTAAGAGCTTGGGCTGGTTTATCCTTTCCCCTTTGGCTGTGCGTTTTTACTTTGGGTTTTCTTAGGATTGAATTATTTTCCCTGTGCCTGGAAGCCACTCTGCCGCCCTGTCCGCCCTCCTGGTGGGGTGCTGTGGCTGTCCCCTTCCCCACGAGAGCCTCCTGCCTGTCACTGGGGAGGTGGGGGCCCCCGTGGGGGTGGAGGGTGGTGATGTTTTGTCTCTTCATGGCTAACTGGGGTGGGGTAGGCCCTCCTCTGCTCCCTGCCCCCACCCTTCTTCTCAGCAAATTGTGCTGAGGTTTTTCTCCTTTTTAAAAAACAAAAGGTCAAATTCCTCAGCCCTTGTAGCACAAGAGGTTTGAGGAAGAGAATTCCAGCAGAATCCTGTAATAACACGCCTCAGCATTACATGGCTCAGGACGGACCCCCTGAGTGAGATCATGCCACGGCGAAAGGAAGCTGCCCTTCTAGAGAGTCTGGGCTGGGCCCTGGCCCGGGTCGGAGGCCGCTGCTGCTTGGAGCTCTGCGTGAGGCACTGTTCTGAGTGCCGGGGATGGGGCAGGGGCCCACAGTGTGGGGTTGGCTTCATGTCCCCTTTCTGCCTAAAGTCACTCCCCCAGCACTCTTTTCCCGAAACGCCCCCTTCCCCAAAGGAAGGCCTTGGAGTAATTGAAGCCCGGTGGCCTACTGGTGGTTCTGTGAACTTTCTCCCAGAAAAGCCCCCATCTCTTGCTCAAGACCAAAATGGTGGGGAAAGAGACTGGGGACCTGGACAGGGACCAGTGCAGCTTTGTGCTGGGCTCCCCGAGGGGCACCCCAGCCCTATATGCATTGCAGGGATGGGGAGCCGGAGGGCACCCAGCTGGGCTTCAGGGAGACGCCAGAGGCTTGGGAGCAAGATAGCCCACTGCCACTTCCTGGCAGTGTGGTCTGGGCAGGCACTGGTTCCTAGCTGTGCTGGAGGAACAGTCGTGGCGCTTCTGTTCTGGAGCCGTGTGACGGATGTTCACGTGCAGTAATGGTTGACTGTTGCCGTTGAGAGGTGACTGGATTGGCATCAGGATCGCTGACCAGTCAGTGGTCAGAAGCCTGGCAGCTGAGCCCGGAGTTCGCGGTGTGCCCGTTGGCTCATCCGGCCCCTCTGCCCTGGGCGGGAAGACGCTGGGTCCTCCACCTCCCTCATCCTCTGGGAAGGTGGTCTGTCTTTCCTGGCGGCCTCTGAGGTCATGCAGCCTGGGTGGGCACATGGGTTGCCTTAAGAAAGTCTGTGGACCTCGCTGAGCCTTGGTGGCTTCGTCTGATACTGGGGCGATGTGAGGATGCCATGAGACAACGCGCCTGGCACCAGGTCAGCACTCACACCCGTTAGCTGCTGGAATCGCCGTCGCCGTCGTAGGTGTTTCCAAGACTGCTCATTGCTAGAGGCCAGGGTGAAGCCAGGCCTTCCAGCTTATCCTAAGAGCAAGCCCTGCCTCGAGTTTTCTCCTCTTTCCAGAATGGAGTCTTGGGGGCTCAGCGCAGCCTTAGTGGCATTGCCGTGTGGGGAGGTTCTGAGTATTTTTGAGACTGGTTGGCTTTTCAGTACTTAACCCTGCCGTATGATGGCCAAATTTGGTGCTTACTAAGCATCAGGCCCTGCTTGCCGCTTTAATGTGTTAGCTCACTTAATCCTGCCACCTGACTTACGTCCCTTGGACCTTGATTCCTGGTGCCCTGGCCCACCCGACAGGAGCCGCCAGGAGCTGCTGGGGAGGTAGAGGCAGGGCAGCAGGCTGAGTGAGTGTCTGGGAGCCTTAGGTTCTGTTCCTACCAGGCTCGGTAACGTGAGCCTAAGGGGGACCAGCTCTCTAGCTGGGGGAGCTGGGTCTTCGGCTGTGCAGCTGAGTTCTGTCACTAGTGAGCTTCACCTGAGTATCATTTGAGTTTGCTTTCCCCACCTGTAAAATAGGAGCAGCTCCACCTCCTTCACCAGCTATGCGTTGTACCAGAGAGTTGGCAATGTGGTCAGAATGAAAGGCAGATGGGAAGTCTGCACCCGGGATCCTTCCCAGGGGCCGGCATGCAGCCCTTTGTTCACTGGGCACACATTCACGGTGATGGCTTTGTGCTCAGCCCTGCAGAAAGCCCCCCAGGGTTGGGACGCAAGGCAGCCCCTGGCGTTCATAGCCTAGGTGTCAGACACCAGCCCTGGGCTACCACAGGTTGTTGGATGGCTCTTTCTCTCCATCAGTATTCTTCCCCTCCCCTTCCCAAAGCCTCCTCCCTTGCAGGTCATTTTTACTCAAGAAGACTTTGACAAAGTCTTGCCCCGTTCTTGCCCCCAGGTCAAAAAGGATATGCCCAACGTGTGGTTCTAATTAAGTTCCTCTTCCTTACGTTAGTTATAGAAGTTGAAATGAGAAACTTAGTCTGGAGTTGTGAAAATGGTCTAAGAGTTAGGAACTTACGGTCTGTTCTGGGGCAATGGCTTTACCTTCTGGGCCACAGTCTCCCCACCTGTAAAGGCGGCAGTGTTAGAGTGGACACGGGAGGGGTAGTGGTGAGCAGAAGAAACCCGGTGCCTGTCCTTGGGGGCATCAAGGGTTTTGGGTGCAGAAGAAATAGGGGACCACTGCTCGGGCAGACGACTCCAGGGAGCTTGCTGAGGTACTTGGTGTCAGGTGGTGCCTGAGGGGCTTGCTTGTGGCCCCGAGGCCAGCTCACGTTGGGTTGGGCCATATGTGGTAGGCAAGAGGGGTAGCTCCCTGGGCTGACGAGGAAGGCTGAGTCCAAGAAAGAGGAGGTCCCCGAAGGATCCCGTAGGCAAGGAGGATCCCAGGCCACAGCTACCCTTGCTGAGGGGCGGTTCCGGGCACTGGACTGAGTGCTTGACTCTTGGTGTCTCGGTCCTGTGGTTCTCTGCGAGGCAGGGAGAGGGGCCAGCCCCATTTCATAGGCGAGGTAAGTGAGTTTCAGAAGGAACCACAGGCTGGGCTTCTGGCCCCATGAATCTGGGGGTCTTCCAAGAGCATCGCAGAGCTGCCCCGTGTGTTTCCACGGGAGGTCACCAGGTATCATCGCACCTGTCCGTGTGACCGCGGGCCAGGCTTCCCCAACCTGTGTCTCCCAGAGTCCTGGTCCTTTTTCCTGCTCCATCCTGTTGCTTCACCTTAACAGAGGAAGGAAGGAGAGGTCTCAGGCCGTTCCCGGAGCTTCTCGAGGAGGAGGAGGAGGCACAGACAAACCACCCAGTCATCCCCGGAGCGGCAGGACGATGAGGAAAAGCCTCGGTGGACTTTCTGTTCCCTTCTCAGCCCTCTTCTGCTCAGCGTACAGTTGGGGTTGAATTCTGGACGTTCTGGATTTGTGGTTTCCAGGGCCCTGCAGCGCCCCCTTCCTCACTGGATATGGTGAATCGTGACTTTTTGGAATTTTGTGTCAGGGTGTGAAGGGGCAGGGCAGGAAGGCTGTGTGCACGCGTGTGTCTGGAGAACTGAAAGTAGAGCAGGAATTCTCTGGGTAGACGAGGCAGTGCCTTTTTAATATGCGCCTCACCTTCGCTGTGTTGTCGTGATTAACAGTGGAGCCGAGCGCTGGCGAGAGCGGGTGGAGGCTGGCGGGCAGGAGCGGGCGGCATCCGTGCAGCACTGTCCATTTTCAGAGCAAGAGGAAACCTTTCCTGGGGAAGAGGATTCCGTTCCTTTGGCAAGGCCAGCATGTTCCCCCGTGTTCCGAGGGACTGGCGTGGTTCTGGGTTCCAGGTCCATCTCCCCTCCCCACTTACCCCCAAGCCCGTGCAGCGAGGGAGCGGTGTGCCGTCCGGATCCTACCAGAAGGCCACGTGGGTGGGATTCGGTACTGGAAACCCTCCCCTGGGCATCGGGTTCCCAGCTCCTCCACCAGCGTTAAAGGGGCTGGTAGACGGGCACGGTGGCACGCCCCTGTAGTTCAGCTACTCGGGAGGCTGAGGTGGGAGGATCCTTTGAGCCCAGGAGTTGGAGGCCAGCGTGGGAGACATAGTGGGGCCCCATCTCTAAAAGTGTTTTTTAAAAAATTAAAAAAACAAAGAGAGCTGACTGTGCAGGGCTGGGGTGTGGCTTAGTGGGGCAGCAGGTAGGATGGAAAGAGCCACTCACATAACAATCTTATGGTTTCCGACTTGGGAGAGGGTGTAGGAACAACTTTGGGAAGGAACAGAATGGATGTGATTCCCAAGCAAGATACAGATCTGATCGCCACTTCCTTGAGTGAGCTCCTGAAGTTAGTATCTTCCTCCTCCACCCAGTGGTCCCAGCCTCAAGGTCACAGTCTTATACATCAGGTCCTCCAGAAACACACCCACACCTGCCAGTGTGGGTGCTGTCCTCTCAGCCCAGAACCCCCTTCCCTTTCTTCTCTGCCAGGGGATGCCTGCTTACCCTTCAAGTCCTGCCTAAATGTGCTCTGTGATCACTGCCCGCTCCACTCCCCAGCATGCCTGGTACCTGCCTCTATTACAGTGCTGCTGCTGGTATTAGTTACACCTTGGTCTCTCCAGCCAGTCTGGGACTCTTTAGGGGAGGGCAGAGTACTGCGTATTCATGTGTCTCTAGCACTTAGCACATACCCAGCCCAGGGTACTGGAACCTAGTGGCCAGATGGACTGACTGCCAGGTAGAGGTGGGTTCTGCCCATGTGTTCTGGATGTTGATGTTTTTTTCCTGTGTCCCTGAAAAGAGTGCCCAGTTACATGGGCACGCACACAAGCTCCGACAGGAAGGCCCCGAGGATTTAGTGGCTGAAGGCAAAGTCATTTCTCTTATATCTGACCCCATCCCAGCCACAGCCATTCGAGGCTGAGCCTTTTCCTGGCTGACCCCAGAGAACTCCTCCAGGCATTCATGCCACAGGAAGGGGTCTAAACGGTGTGCTGGGAGTCGAGGCCCCAGAACGTTTGTGCTGGCAAGCAAGAGGAGGGCTCATTCCCCAGCATTGTGGCAAGAATAAAACTGGGGAGATACCAGTAAGAAGCTACTCTGGGACCGGCCGCTAGACATGAATGCTGGTCTTTCAATGATGAACTGCCGTCTTGTTCAAGATCAGTGGCCAAGAAAACCAGGCCCACTGATTGGCGATACAGCTTGTTGGTGAGAACCAGAATTCAGGTTTGCGGACTCTGGGGCCAGTGCTCATCCGGTTTGTCCTCAGTGGGATAAATCTTGGTTGTGATAATTCATACCTTAATGTCGTTAAACTTCTGTTTTCTCCTTTGTAAAATGGGGTTAATTTTTTCTCCATTTGTCTTACAAGAGAGATACAAGGTTAAAATCGGAAAGTAAGTATAGTACTGTTTTGTTTTTCCTTGAGAATTAAAAAAGACCCCAGTGTTTTCCCTCTTCAGTCTTGAGAAACATCATCTAGCTCAGGGGTCCACAAACTTTTTCTGTGAGGGGCCATATTTTAGGCTTTGTGGGCCATCTGGTCTTTGCAGCTACTGGACTCTGCTGTTACAGTGCGAAAGCAGGCGTGGACGGTAAAAAAGTGAGTGTGGCTGTGTTTCAGTAAAACTTTATTTACACTGTGTTCCAATTAAACTTAATTTATAAAAACAGGTGGCAGTTCAGATTTGGCCCTGAGCTTACGCTAGCTCAGCCTGGTGGCCATGCTTTGAGGGTCCTTGTGCTGCAGCTGACCCCAGCCTCCACTCTGGGTTTGCAATGTGGTGCAGGGAACCCAGCCCGAACCTTAGAAGTGAGTCAGACCTCTCATCCCTGAGGCTCAGTCCTCCCATCTGTGCAATGGCATAGTCCAAGGTCTGGAGAAAGAGGCAGGGGTGAGCCTCGTGTGGAGGAACTCCACGTTAGGTTTTGGATGCCGCCTATACTTTCATTTGCCATGTTTCCTCCCTTTGTTTTGAAAACCGCCGCCTGCTGATTCTGTTCCTCCAGGAGGCAAGCCAGCCTCATGCCTGTTGAACAAAACCTTCACTGAGCGCCTGCTATGCGAGTCTTAGTGGGCACGTCTGGGGAAGCCAGATTCCCAGCTGTGCAGACCTTGCGCCCTCGCCCTCGCCGTCCGCCGAGCGCTGCCCTGGCTCCTTGAGAGACTGGTGGGAGGAAGGGAGGTCAGCTGGGGCCTTTGCTCACGTGCAATCAATGAGCCTTTTGCTGATCTTTGCACAGTGGCCCTCGGTGGCTGTGAGGATTCCTGATGTTTACACAGAGGTGACCCCAAAGGGAAGATGTGGTACATTCCTGCTCCCTCAAACTGGTCGCTTCCTCACCATCCTGGGAAGATGGTCTACACCAGTGCTAGACCCCACAGAGGGCCCTGAGTGTTGCAGGCACATCTGTTGGGTGGCCAGGAGCCTGCTTGGCTGTGAGCTCGCGGGAGACCATGCTGAAGCCTGGGCAGTTGCTCCGCCATTGGGTGTGGCCCAGCTCAGTCCCCTGGGTGTGCGCTGGGGGTACACACAGAAAACTCAGATGCTCTCTGCCCTCGAGTTGACATCTCAGCCCCAGCGTGGGCCTGTAGTGCTCACATACATACTCACACACACACAACAGACATGCACGCACGCCTCCTCCCCAGGGGACAGATTAAAGCAGGATCGGAAGTCAGCTCTCATTCCCAAGAGTTGAAATGAGGAAATAACTTTCCCTCCAGTGAGCTGCACGTAAAGTTGACTCCTCCCTCACCCTGCCTCGTGGGTCAGCTTCCTACTCCAGGGAGGCCGTGGGGGAGGCCGTGGATGAGGCAGACCGCGTTGATGGATTCAGGGTGTCTGTAGCACCTGAGTACACCTTGGCCCTCTCCCCAGAATGGGCTTACAGCATTTTCCGTCAGCATTTGTGTCCAAGGAGCAAATTGGATTGTCTGTGCAGTGCCTTTTGCCGTGTGTATATAATTATTCTAATTTTGTATTCACTCAGTTAAAGCGACACACCCAACAGGCAGGTTGCACGGGCTACCAGTGCTATATGTCCTCCGTATCCTGCTACGAGTTGGTAAAACCCAACTCCTCAGCCTTACCAGACCAGTGGCCAGTGTCCCCAGGAGTCAGGAAGGACGAGTCTGTAGAGTGTTTCAACTCGACAACCTGAAACCTCAAGTGTGCTTTCCCCAGCAGCCTTCTGTTCGGGCGCCCTCAGCAGCTAACAGAGTCCTCTCAGGACTCTTGTGCCGTGGGGAATGTATGGTCCGACTTCCACCTTGCTTTATACGTGAGCCACCTGAGGCCCGGGGTTACAAGGCCAGGACTCCAACTCTAGTGCTTTCGGGCTGGTGCTGTCACCACGGGCCACAGCCTGTCCTCATGCAGGCTCCTCCCGGGCTTAACTCAGAACCCAGAAAGCCTGGACAGCTGTTTCCTTGCAAGTCTGTGATTTCTAGGCAGGTGAAGGCAGTTTTGAGGGGCCCATGTGGCACCCACATATAAGACAGGATGTCAAGATGGGGCGGCTCTGTGTTTGGAGAGCACTTGGTAGAGCAGGAGAAGCATCGTGAGGGAGAGCGTATGGCCTCTACAGGCTGGGTGGGCATTTGTGGCAGAGGGAGGCTGGCAAGTCAAGCTCCTGCCTTCTCTGTAAATGGCAAGTGAGTGGCCACGGGAGCAGGAGGCACGGGGGACCAGGAAGATTGGGGGCAATATGTGTAGAATAGTTGCCATTTCCCTTACGCAGACACCAAGACTCAGACATGAGACACCAAGACTCATGTGCTGGAGGAGCTGGGGTTGGACCCCAGGCCTGCGTGACTGTGGGGCCCTTCCCATCACACCCCAGCCTGTGTCTTGAGGATGACTTCCGAGGAAGTACCAGGACTAGCTGGAATGTGACGAGAGGGATGGGGTCCTGCTGACATTCTGAAATGCTTTTCCATGAGGCCTCGAGCCCACTGTGCCATGGGAGCACTCTGCTCCCCGCCGTGTCGACGCCGGGAAAGGCTTTGTCACTAAACCGTCAGTGTCCACACTTTGGAGTTTTTGTGAAACAGCCCTGGGTCTGCCTCAATCACACCCATAACAGAGCCTCCCGGGCCCTGCCTGAGTGTCTCTCAGAAGCTGCTGGATATCATACTACCCAATGCTGAAATGACAGGAAAAATAATAGAAAGGAACTATAGGAGTTAGGTGTCTCCAAGCAGAGACCTTGGGGCCGGCTGAGATGGAAGGCAAGTCTATTACCAGGGTCTGGGGGCTCACAAAGGCTGGACAGGAAGTGGGCGTGTTCATTGCCGCCCCCTCCCAGATTCAGGAGCAGGGATTTCCCCACGTCAGGGTCTCCGAGAGGGTTCAGGTCCCCTTGCCCTCACCCTGCAAAAGCAGTGCAGTGCGTTGCAAAGAGTTCTGGTCGGTCCAGGGACCCTACTTCTCATCCCAGCTCCCTGTCGGCTGATGGAAGGACAAGGCCTACATGCAGTGGCCACTCTGGGCCTCGATTCGCTTGCCTGGGGAGTGAGGGGGAGGTAGCCGTCACGTTTTTCTTGGCGCCCACGGTAGGGTAAACCAACACTCAAGCTTGTTTCTCACGGTGTCCTCATTCTTCTCCCCAGCTAGCCTGGGAGCGCTCCAGAGCCAAGATGCGTCTGATGTGCCTCCGTGACCCCAGCATGGGGTGGCCGGATGCATAGGAGCTCAGCACCCAAGATCTGGATGCACTGCCAAGTTCTCCAATCTCTAGGATTCATTCCCATTTTCTCCCCGCTCTCTGTGCCCTGACGTGTGACACAGAGGGGCCATGTGCAGGCTTGTAGAATGGTGGGCTCCCCAAGACCCCCCTGGCTCTAGAATCAGACTTTGAGGCCTGGTTCGACCACTGAATCACTGTGAATTCCTGGTGAGTGACTCTACCTTTCTGAGCCTCAGCTACTTGCTGTAAAGTAGAGCACTTGATCAGCCTCACTGGAGGAGCGAAGGATTAGGTGCGCCAAAGCAGGTCAGGGCCACACTGCCCATTATTGTCGCTCTAACTGTGCCTGCTCTGGTGATGAGAGAATGGAGCGCAGTTAGTGGTAGGTCTGGGATCTGAAGCCAGTTCTTTCCAAACCCTATTTCTTTATCTAAAATAAATGTGGATGGGCTGGAGTTAGGAGATGTGGCTCGGCCACCAACTTGTTCCCTGTGGTCTTGGGTCACTCTCTTCTCCCCTGTAAATAAGGACATTGGAGGAAGTGACGACAGACTCTGTCGAAGCTACCCAGCAAGGAGGTGACCACTGGGCAGGTGTGGTTCTCTCTAAGGTCCTAGTAAGGACCCCAGCCGCCCTGATCCAGCCCGGAATTTTGTGCCTCAGGTGTCCTGTCTGCCCTTCTCACCTTGTCCTGAGAGGGTTGCTTAGGCAGCTCCTGCGACAGAAATCTTCCAGTGTGCATGGTGGTGAGATGGTCTCAATGGAGCTGGGCTCAGCGGCTTGTCCTAGCCGAGTAGGCTTCCAGATGTACCTATTTTGGGTTCCTCAAAAGCCTTAGCAAGTGGAAGCCAGGAAGGCCCCACGTGGGCGTTGTCTTGTGTGGGAAAAGGATCAGCGTTTTCAGCTGTGAGACTCCCTCCTCCTCTCCGTCCACCGCGGCCCCTCTGCCTGCTGGCTGCATCTGCTCAGACTTGGGGGAAGAGAGGCCCCTGGCCCTACAAGGCCAGAGTGCTCAAACAAGATCTTTTTTTTGTCTGTCTGCCTCCTATGTAGCCTTTTGCCTCAGTGAGTGAAGAATTGGACCATAAAGTCCAATTCTTTAAACCTACCTGTAGGTCTCTTGCTGAAAGCGCAGGCTGGGAAGGAAGACGCGACCACTCTTTGTGGCCTAATGAAACACAGGGCAGCAGAGCCCTTGCCTCCTCACGGAGACGGGCGACTTGGCTGTCATTTTTGCAGAAGCAAATGTTCCCCCAAAGATGGCTCCGTGCTCTGTGCAGGGTTCCCGCCTTGGTGCCGTATGGTCTTAGGGACGCAGCACAGACACAGAATGTAGTGACAGAGCTCTAGGCTAAGTGGAGATAGCAGGGACGCAGAGGTGCTTTGTGTGAACGTGGGTGACCCACTGGGAAATGGCAGGTGTTTGGCTCTTTGGAAAGAAAGCTTCCCAGCCCACAGAGCTCCCGTGGCGCTGGCAGCTGTGCTGGGAGGTACGTCAGCAGAGCCTGGTCAACACCTGACAGGGTGGGAGAGGAGCTTCGCGGTGGGTGTGAGCTTCCTTGCCTCTGTCAACATGGTGGTGGGATTTTCTCTCTGGGCGACTGGCTGGCTCGAGCCCGAATTCCCTGGTTCTCATTTTTCCACACCCCAGTTCCAAGCCAGAGGAGACTCCGGAGCTGCATTCCCTCTCTCACCTTTAACAGCCCGCTCCCCTCCGCTCCCCTCCGCTCCCACAGGCCAGAGAGGTTGTCGGGGCTGGGCCGGCTGCTCGTGGGCATGTGTCAAGAGCGAGCTCTGCTCGTTCAGGGACCGGCCACTGAGTCCCATGGGGAGCTTCCATGGAGGCACACACACCAGCCTTGCCCTCTGAACCTCAGGGGACCTCTTGGGGAGGAGTCCCAGACCCCGGCAGCCGCGATCTTCCAGGCCCTGGTCTGAGTGTTGGCCCTTTGCAGAGATGGCTGTCGACGGAGGCCCCGCTGTGGGCCAGACGCTCTCGGGTGCTGTGCTTGTGTTTTCTCTAACCAGGCAGCGTGTCGGCTGCCGCTGACCGCCGCTGCCGCTGGGCGCACAGGTGTGAGGGAGCCCAGAGCCACGCCGCTGGCCCTGAGGAGGCACTGGTTTATCGCGGACAGAGGGAGAGGGCGCTCCCTTCTTGCCAAGAGCCGAGGAGCCGACAGAAGGCCTTTTGCCCCCTCTTGGCAACTGGACCCTCACCCTGGAACCTTCCTCCTCCGTTCTTTTATATTTCTTTCTTTGGGAGTTGGCTTCAAATTATCTTGTTTTGTTTACATTACACCCAAGTTTCGTGGTACAAAAGACTTGCAGGTGCAAATATGTCCCGCCTTCATTAACTTCCCCTCCCTTTTTAATTTATGTGATTTCAATTTTCCTTCCCTGTACTGTTAATTAGGGGACCCTCTAATCAGTGCCATTATCACAGTGGTATTCATGTTTAGGAAAGCCGCTAAACAAATGCTTGCAAAATTGCTAAATGGCTAATTAATGTCTGTTAATTAAGAAAATTGCTCATGGTAACAAACCGTGCCGTTGCTGGCAGCCGCTAGAAAGACACACACTTGTTGAAATGAGTAGCATGGCAGGTAGGGGAACATCTGCTCCTCAGAGCTTTCCGGAAGTGAGCAGCCCCTCGCTCGGCCGAGAAACTCCAGGCCTGTCGTCAGTGGCTCCCTCAGTTTCCCGCACAGGCCCCTGCGACGTTCCGTGCACACACCTTCTCTGTACGTGCACGCCTCCGCCTCCCCCAGCTCTGCGCTGGGCCTCCTGGAGCAGGTGCTGGTGGCCTGGCCCCGAGGGAAGAGACTGAGGGGGAAACCCTACCTGTGTATCTCCCTCTCTCTTTTAAATTTAACCACATCCATCTCTCATGCGTGTTTTGAATTTTTCTCAAAAGCAACTTCCAAGGATCACGGCACCATCTTGAGTAGAGAAGAGTGCGTTGGGGCCTGGCTCCTGGTCCCCCGCAGCGGCATCCACTCGAGTGACCAGGGTGGGCCGCAGGTGCGTCCAAGGCAGGCTCCTCGCTCTGCTCTCTGACCCGCAGTGGGAAATGCCTTTGGCATTGTGACCCAGTCTACACACACACGCATTATGTTTACACATGGAGGAGAGGTCCATGAACAATATCTGCCTTAAAATACACAAAGGTCTCTGATAGTTTCTATTCTTTTTTTAATCGATTCGGGTTTAAAAAAAAATAATGGTTACAACTCACTAAATTGATTTCACCACCCACCTAAGGGTTTTCACCTGCTCATCTCTTCTTGGGAAAGTCGAGGTCAGCACAGCCCAGGGCTTTGGGGGTCAGCTTGGAACAGGGGTGGCTCACTGCTGACTGCTGGGGAAGGCCCAGCCCCTCCACACACCTCCCCACCCAGCAGTCGGGTCTCCTGCCCTACCCCCTTCCCCCCTGGGCCGCAGGGATGAGGGGGGCCTTGGGCCCGTTGGGCTTCTCCTCCTGGCTCTGCCAGTTGTGTGGCCATAGCCAGGTCCCTTAGTCCCTTGAGACTCAGTTTCCTCATCGGTAAAAAATCGGAGTGAGAACCCCCACCTCACAAGGCAAGTGCATTGTGGGGCCCCGGGCCGCCTGCACTGAGAAGGCACTAATCCTGCCTTGAGTTACCCTCACCCACTTGTCTGTCCCCCCAGACCGTGAGCTCCTCGAGGGCAAGGACCTTTCCTGGTTCCCCGACACCCCCTGCAGGCGGCACTTACTCGCTCTACGTTTGGGTCTGGGAGGCGTCGAGCGCCCCGTTTCTGTGTGTCCCTGTGTTCTCTGAGCCTGTCTCAGCCAACGTATTTAACATGGCAAACTCCGCTCACACGGTGGACTGTGTCCAGGACCGTGCTCCTGTGTGCTTTGACAGAGGTGCTTCATTTCAGTTTTGTTCTTTCCAACCCCTGTGAATGTGTTCTCAGCTTCCCTCGCTCGTGCTCGCCGTCTTACGCCACTGAGCCACTGAGCCGGCGACCTCGGCAGCAGCCCCGCCACCTCCCTGCCAGCCAGCGCCCGCACGCCCGCCGCCCGCCCTTCGTTTTGGTTTAATTTTTGTTCTTTTAAGCTTCTTCTGCGCTTCTCCATGTGCTGTGATCTGTAACCTGCCTCTACTGTCTGGCCTCACAGGGTCCTCCGGGGTCACAGCCCTCGCCGCACGCACAGCCTCCACCTCACAATCCTAGCAGCATGATGGGACCCCACAGTCAGGTAAACGCGCCGTGGCTGGCCCGCCCGCCGGGGGGCGCGGGGCACGGAGGAAGCAGAGAGCCAGCAGAGGAAAAACAAAAATCAAAAAACGTGCTCTAGCCATTGCCTTTGAGTCGTTATTGACAAAATTAGATTTTAAAAAAGATTTTTCCCCCCTCTAAAGATAGCCTTCATTCCTTGGACATCACACCTGGCTTGGATATGAAACCAAAAGAAAAGAAAAAAATATTTCTGTGACCTTGTCAGCGGCCTTTGCGTTTTTGTTTTTTCCTCTCTCACTTTTGGTTTGGATTTTGAGTTTGGTTAACCATCGTTTGTAACCGAAGCTGCACCCCTAGCCTTTTCTTTGTGCGCTCCTGCTGCCGAGAAAGCTTTCCTGCCCGTTCCCCCGCGCTGAGTTAGGGAACCCGCTGTCTCCGTACTGTTTCCATTGTGTTCCCCCCTTCAGCCCTCGCTCCCCTCCCACCCCTCTGTGTCCGTGGTTTGTGTGCGCGTGTGCGCGTGTGCGCATGTCCAGCCTTGTCTGCAGACCCTTACGAGGTTACGTGTAAGTCCTTTTCCTTACTCTTTTATTTGCCCTTACCGAGAGCGGGTTTCGTCCTTTGCCCTGCACCAATTTGACTGTTCTTCTGCGTCTTGTGCACAGTCCCAGCCGCTGCCCCTCCACCCAAAGTAGATCTCTGCGAACAAACGTGGAGTTGGGAGACACAGTTGTGTGCACCTGTTCCCTCTGCCCAAAGAAGTTTTGCCCGGAGGGAAGAGGCTACCGGGAGAAAAAGAGCTTAAAAGATACTAGTGGAGTGGAGAGCATTTGTGTTTGTCACTGTGCAGTAGAGCAGGCTGTCATTGAACTAACTCCCTGTAATTGCAGCCTTTTATGTCACCGCGATACGCAGGCGGCCCCAGGCCCCCGATCAGAATGGGAAACCAGGTACTGTACTTTTTCATGTTTTCTCTCCCCTCCCGCAGACATCCTTGGCCCTAGGTGAACTTTGACTCTCATAAAAATTTGGGGGCAGGGTTGAAGGATGGAGGGGCAGTTGTCAACACGGGGGGTATTACCAGCAATTCCCCAAGGAGGGCCCTGTGTCCCCTGTGTGCCATGGTACAGCATTTCATGGCCTTTCCTGATGGATTTGGGCAGCCGTGCCGGATTTCAGAGGGTGGTAGCAGACGCAGTGAGGGTGGGGTCGCAGGGTTTCCGCTATTCTAGGGAAAGTGGTAATACTGCTCCCTCCCGGCCCCTCCTTGGAAGAGGGTTTTCCTCCTTTATGAAGTTAATTGACAACGTGCATTTTTCCCTGGAAACTTCGAGAATAGCCAAGGCCGGTAGGTAGAATCCTGCTATTAGGGGGCGAAACAGCCCATAGGAATGCTTAGATCAGGAGCCCGAATGCAGCCGAGCAGGACTTTTGTGAGTTTTTAGGCTTCCCAGACCCAGCTCAGAACAAGGAAGGATTTGTTCATGTAATGAGGAAAATGGTCTGCTTATGGGGAGGGCATCTCACCCTGGGGTCCTGTGCCCACACTGGCCCCTGAGGTGGGCAATTCTGGGGAGTCTGGAGAAATCGGCCCCCTGCCGCCCTCCCTGGTTTAGCCCATCCAGGGCGGGGAGGAGAGGTGAAGATAAACAGACACCTCTTTCGAGGATAGCCAGACTTAAAAGAAACTATAAAGAAACATCAGGGAAATTTCTTTTCATGCCAAGATATTTTTTTAACAGAATTTTTTCCATGACTTTGCAAAAGCCCTTCCAGAAATCTGACAGCAATGCCAGTGCAGACAGCCCTTGTTGCCTTGGGAGCTGGGGGTTTGGTCACAATGAGATTGGCATTATCGGGTGCGATTCTTTCTGTCCTCAAGGCTGCAGGAAAGCCCCCAGGTGAGACGATGCAGGGACAATGGGGAGATGTCCACTCAAGACCAGGCCTCCAGTTCTAATGTGCATTTGCCTATTAGGGGTCCACATTTTTTTTTTCGTCCAGAAGTTCTTTGTTTCCTATTTTCTCTGACATGAAGGGGGCAAATTTGAACAAGAAGAATTAGAGAGCCAGGTTTTTGAGCAAGAAGGGACTCTTGGATATGTCACAGAGGAGGGAATGGAGGCCTGACTTTCCAGAATCTCACAGTGGGCTGAGCTGGGCTGGAGCTTGTCCTGGTCCTGGTTGTGGCCTGGACTGAACATGCTCTGCCCCACCCCGTTCTCTCAGCCCCCACAGTTGCAAGGTGCCGCCTGCGTTATCTTTAACCCTGCACCCAAGTGGGTCTCCTTTGCACACACGGGCCCCACCAGCGGTGCTCCCTGGGCACTCCGTGGTCCAAAGTGGCCTCCGACAGGGAGAGAGCAGTTACTTCCTTATCATAATTGTGGCCCCTTCCTCCAGCAATTAAGGAACATGGAGAAGGAGTGTGTTTATTTCTATTTAGCAATCAAACATGCGCAAGCACCCAAGAGAGCGAATGGAGGATAAATCCATCATTTACCCCTTGCGTGACAAACCAGTTTCCCAACCTCCCTGCTCGCCCCCATCAGAAATCCAGTTTCCTGTGAACTCAAGAAATTTTTATCCTCCAAAGAGAGATGTGCCCCTTGCACAGGTATTGCCCCTATGGGTTTCTTGGAGAGCGCCAAAGTTGGGGCTGACAATTGAACAGAAGCCCCTGTGCACCGAATTAGCTGGGCTCTCTCCTGTGACACGTGAGGGGACAGAGACAGGAGGACTTGCCTCCTAGGTGAGGGGGATGAAAAGGGTGCTTGGGAAACAAGAAGCTGAAGGTAGTAACGTGGCCTCAAAGTCTTGCTAGGCCAGCCTCCCTCCCACCTGCCTCCCTGGCTAGAGGTTTGGAGCTGTATATGGAGTGTTCCTTTTTTTCCCAAGCAATGGCGGCTGAGTGGGTGGTGAACACTGGAGTTCAGCTAGGTTCAGGGGAGAAGGGGCTGGAATCTGAGGTTGTCAGAGAGCCCCCCACACACACCCACTCCATGCATGGGTCAGTGGAGTTCCCGCCTGGCCAGGCAGGTGAGTGAATATGCAGGTGCAGCTGGGATTCATCCGTTTCCTGGACAGATGCTTCCTGTGCCTTGCCCCACGGTGCTGTAGGAGAAGAGCTGGCCTACTTCCAGGAGCCTGTGCGGCAGCCCCAGGGGATCCTCTCCTCGCAGGCCCTAGGGGTGTGCGCAGTGTGCTTATAGCCCCATCTGCAAGCCATTGTTTTTCTTCCTTGTGTTTGAGGGCTTCAGCCTTCTCAATGCAAGACCCCTTTTCCTTGGTCATTGCGCCCCTTCCTTCCCTTGTAGAGGAGGCCCAGACTGTCCTGTCCCTATCTCAGGGGTCACTCTAGTGAACGAAGTCACTCTTAGGCCCCCTCTGAGCCTCTGGACAGCCCAGCTTTGCTCCTGGAGTTGTGGCACACAGCAGGGTTAGGGGAAACCAAGGAGGAGCTTTCTGCGAGAACTGGTGGTCAACGTTGGGCTTCCTACAGAGGGAGTGATTGCCCAGCCCCCACGGGTTGGACGGGGGTGGTCCTGCTCTGGCTGATTCGTGACCCTGGAGGTGCCCAGCCACCTCAACATCCCCCCAGTCCATCCCCCCAGTCGGAGGCAGGCCTTCCTGGATCCAGACTCTATAAAAACCCCGATCCCTCAGTGGGCAGACACAGACCAGCCAAATGATACAGAGCTCAGGAACCCAGGGCCAAGAAACAGGGCCAGGAGAAAGAAGTCAGAACAACTAAAACCCAGGGATTGGAAGTCAGACGCTAAGCAACCCAGGCGGGTGGCAGCAGCAGGTGCCCAGTGCTACTTGGTGAACGTCAGGTACTCCCCGGGCTTGTGTGTGTGGGGGGGGCCCCCAGGCAAGCCTGCCCCGACTGCCATCCCAAAGCTAGGGGAAACTGAGAGTTTGTCCTTCACTTGCCACCTTGTTCACTTTGGGCCCAAGGCAGAGCTTCCCACTCAGCCGTCCTTACAACAGCACAGCCAGGGCTTGGGGCCTGGGGATGCACCGGCCCCCCTGTCACAGGTGTCCAGCCTTCGAGTAACTCTGGCAGCGACAGACGGGAAAGATGACCGGCTGTCACCAGAGGCTTTTCCACCAGAGCTCACGTTTAGTCCTAGGGTTGGGGCCTTAGAAGCAAACTCCCCTCGGTGTCCATTACTCTGTCTCTTCGAGTCGCAGATGAAATAACTTCAGTCCCAAATAAATCACTTATAGGTTTTCACAGCAGGTGTGCCAAGCGCTTGCCCAGGAAACCCGTGGCACCCTGTCCTCACCTCCTTAGCAGTAATCGCACCAGCGTCCGCCACTTGCACGGGGCTCTGGAGGCATCCCCTTGCTCCTCTGGCCGGAAGGTGGCATCCCACCTGGTGGAAGCTGGCGGGGAGTGCCCTGGGCGCTCTTCTGGCCCTGCTGACGTGGCTGAGCGCCCGTGGGCCTCTAGAACTCAGTTTCCCCTTCTAAATCACAGTGGCCCCCTCATCCCCTGCTCCCCTTTAAAAAGGGCTTCCCACGCCAATAGGATTTTAGCTAATGGGTCTCTTGATCCCTGTAATTGGGAGGTGGAGATAAAATGAGTCTGTCTCCATGAGAAAAAAGGGAAGGTGGGGTTTGGCTTTAACGGCACTGGCTGAGGTTTGGGCGGACAGGAGGGAGGGGCACTGCTGCCTCTGAGGGGAGTGCGGTGGGTGGTGCAGCCAGAGTGGGGCCCAGAGAATGCTCCTGCTCTGATAGGCACACAGACCCACCAAGGCAGCAGGGTGGGGCGGTGGCTCCTCTCCCACAGAAGAAGCCCCCAGCTCGAGCTGACAGCTGACGGCTGCAGCCAGGGTGGCCAGGCAATAGGAGTGGCCCCAGGCGGCCAGAGGGAACTAAGTGAGACAGGCAGCTGCCTCTGCTTCCGTCCTCCACCTCGGGGGGCAGCTACTCAGCTCGTATCCATGTCTCTTTCAGCCTCCGGGAGGAGTTCCTGGGACACAGCCATTGCTGCCCAATTCCATGGACCCCACACGACAACAAGGTAGGGAGGGCGGGTGGGGCTGGGGTGGCCTGGGTGTCAGCAGGGGCTCCTCCTCCCTCTACTCCTGCCACCCCATGACTCACTTCCTCTGTCTCACAGGCCACCCCAACATGGGAGGATCCATGCAGAGAATGAACCCTCCCCGAGGCATGGGGCCCATGGGTCCTGGCCCACAGGTAACCGACCACCTATCTTGTCCGTCTGTCTCCCTGGCCATCTCTCTGTGTGCCCCCGCCTTCTCTCCTCTCGCCACAGTCTGTCTTCCCCGTCTCCCAGCTGAAGGGGTGAGAGGAAGGGCATCTCCCCATCCCCATCTCCCCTCTGCGCCCACGGTGGGCCGGCCTTACCTTAGCAGGCAGAGTTGAGGGGCCCCCAGGAGCCAGGGAATGGGGTCTTCTGGGGGGACCTTCTAGTTGGCAGATTCTTCCTGGGTGGGATGTCCCAGCATGGGGTTTGAGGACTTTGAAACGTGGTGTGGGGCTCCGGGACTCCCAAAGCCGCCTCCCTCCCTGGGTGGCGTAGACTCGAGGGGATCAAGAGCCGCAGTCTGTTGTGACGCAGAGGCGGGGCAAGTGAGTTGTGGTCCTAGCTCTACCTGCGACTTGTCACCATTTGTCCTTGGAAGAGTCACTTTGACCTCTGTGGGCCCCAGCAGGCCTCAGTTTCCTCACGTGCCAAATGAACGGTGAGTCTGGTTCTGTGATTCTCAGGGGGGGCCAGGCCCCCAGCACCACTCAGCCCATAGCCTTAGCCAGCGTCATCTGCTAGGCTCTCTTGCCTGGGACTCCATTGCCAAAAAGGGCAGTGTAGAAACCTCTGGAAGAAATTATTTCAAGTGTCCTTTTACACCTCTTTACAATTACGGCAAAGCAGTCACTCCTCGTGACCCAGCCCCACACCCCCCAGGGAAGGACCATCCAGGCAAGGGGCTGATGGGCTGTTCTGCTCCAGAACCTTCTCACGGTTGCTGCCACCCTCTGAGCATTTGCATGTGGCTCTTTCCTGTGGTAAGGACAGCAGAGAGTTTGCTGTGTTGCACCCTTCTTGGGAATTCTCCAGACCTTTTTCTGAAAGAAACTAGAAGTCTGAATAAGTGTGGGGGGGGGCGGGGGGGTCCGCGGTTTGAGAGCAGGAGGGTTTTGTTCCCTCCCTTGTCTGCCCTGCCTGGGGGTCTGCTGTGCTGGTCTCCCCATTCTTTGCTGGTCGGTGTTTGGGATTTTCTGGGTCCTCTCTACAGTTTCTGGGCCCTCTGGGGGTGGAGTAGTACCCCTCACCCCCGACACGCTCGCTCCCTTTCATAGGGACAGGGTCTGCCCCACAGCCCCACAGTCCTGCTCCATCCTGGGACTGTGTTCACAGCAAACCCAGCCCGCCGCTGTCTCCTCTGAGGTGCTTGGAGCATCTGTGGTATTGAAAGATGCTAGGGCGGTCCCTGTCCTCTGCAGCCCATAATCCTGAAAGGAAACAAGCCCGCAGCAATCGCAGCTCTGGTATTCTGTTTCTTCCTTTCTTCAAATCCCCTGAAGTTCGTGTTTTCACCAGCTCCTTTTAAGCTGCCAGAGCGGCCCCTTCCTGCTGGTGGTCTTGAGCTGACCCTGCCTGGCTGCCTGCAGGGGGATGCGGGGCAGGGTCTGCAAGCAGAGCGGCCCCTCAGCCCGAGCCCCATGGCAGTCCCATGTTACTGCTATAGAAGCCAGCAGTGGTCTTGGATTTTCAGGATGTCACGGGGGGTCTGGGTAATTCAGGAGGTGGAAACCGAGGGAGGGAAAATCTGATCCCACTACCCACCCCGTGGTCCTTGGGAGCTCAGCAGCTGCATCTGTAAAATGGGAACGCGAACAGCACCTGCCCTGTTGGGTTGCTGGAAGGAGAAGGCCAAGTTTGTGGTGTGAAGCTGACACCGGGTCACTCCCTCAGGAAGCAGTTTGTGGTTTCCAGTTTCGGGGGCTTAAAACCAGGGTTCACATCTCTAGTTGCTTGGATTTGGTCATTGCTTTGGGTTTCTTCTTTTTTTCTGGCGAAGTCATTAACAGTTTGTTAAGCCTCTAGCAGTACTGAGGTTCTAAAAGCTGAAAATGGATGTTATCAGACTGAGAGCAGAATGTTCTGGAAGTTTAGGACTTCCTCCTGGCTTAGTGAGTATCTCATCACGGTGGTGCTCCTAGCCAGCAGTCCAGCACACTCTTTGGCACACTTGAGAGAGGTGAGGGTCCCAGAGCACGTGGTCTTGAGGGAAAGGGCCTCACCTGAGCAGAGTACAAAGGGTGGAGCGGCCTTAGGCCCCTGGGAGGGTCCCCGGGGGGAGGAGGGAGGTGGTAGCCCAGGGATATGGTACGGTCAGCTGACCCACCCTCGCCATCATCACAGGCTCTGAAACATCTATTTTATCAATATGGAAACCCTAAGGTGCTTTGCCCATGTCTCCCATACCCCTCTAGGCAGGGAACGGTGTTAAGTCTCACAGCCAAGCCTCCCTCAAAGCAACCTGCACGTCCCCACCAGCCCATCACTGGGCACAGGAAGGCCTGGAGTTGGCACAGCACTGGGCCTGGGCAGGGTTGGGGTGTGGCATGGATTGCAGGGTCGAGGGCCAGCCAGGGAGTGGGCATCAGGGGTTATCTTGGGCACAGCAGAGCCTGGAAGTTTTGGACTCCAAGGCTGGGGATAAGGAGAGGGCAGACTCCCCATTCCCCAGGCCCTTTCTGTCCCCCGAGGGTGCTGCCCTGGTCACTCCCAGTGGACGGGAGAGGGCCGAGCTCAGAACTTGGAGCTGGAAAGCATGGCTCCGCCTACGCCTCCACCAGGTTGGGCCTCCAGCCCCTCCTCTGCAAAATAGGTGCCAGGCGACAACCTGAGGGACTCATCGAAGGGTGGGGTGAAGCAGCAGCTGTGAGATGTGCACCTCGCGTGAAGATGGGGAAGACAGACCCCTTTGAATGTGGCGGGCCCGCGGCTGCACCGGGGCTCCTCCCCCCGTGCAGCGGTGCTGAGGCGGGTGAAGGGGGGCGTCTGGTTAGTGACCACACCTTGTACAGCTTCACCATCTTCAGCTCTAGCAACCCAGTGCTGTGGGCAGGCAGGAGCTGGCGGAGACGGAACCCGTTTCTGCTGAGTCTCTGAAATCATGCTTCTGAGGCTGATGTTTCTGATGTGAACACTTCCCCTGCAAACTGTTTCAGCCTGATCGTCACTGCTGACTTACTGTGTGGCCCTGGGCAAGTCTCCGGCTCTCTGAGCCTCCAAGTTGCCATCTGTGAAATGACAAGCTGTGAGTGTCCCTCCAGGGAAGCTGCCATGCCGACCGTTCAGGAGGCTCCTGGAGGCTGGGTAGGGTTAGACGGTGCACCCAGAGCCTCCCGGCCAGCAGCTGCACACTGCGTGTCCAGATGTCTTTCTGGAGCGAGTGTCCATCTGTCCTCTCACTGCGCTCTGTGTGCTGCGGCGTCCTGGGCTTCCACTCTTGTGCAGGCTTTTCTCCTGGGTGGGAGAGGCAGCTGTGGTCCCAGGAAGAGAGCTCAGTCTATCTGGGAGACCTTTGTGATCGGCCAGGCTGACCACAGTGGAGAGCAGGCTGCCTGGGGAGGTGCTGAGCTCCCTGTTCTGCAGGAGAGGGGGTGAGGCTGAGACTGGGAGAGGGGATAGAAAGGGCCCTTTAAGACCAGAGGTCCTGTGACGCTACGGCAGCACGTGGGCTTTGCTGTGCGTTCTGCTGCTGCTGTGCCCGAATCAGTGCACACCTCCTCGGGCCTGCAGAGCACTTTGGAACTGTCGTTGCGTTTGATGCGCATCAGGCCCTGTAAGGTTGGAAACATAGGGAGCTCTTTGTCCCCATCTTACAGACAAGGCAGCGCAGCAGAGGGGGGTGTGGTTCTAAAACCAGAGCCAGGCTGCAGGGTTTCAGCCCCGGCTCAGCCACACAGAGCCCTGTGACGGGGCCGTCACTTTACTTCTCTACCTCACTTTTCTAATCTCTAAAGTGGGGAGAGTAATGGGATTGTCGAGATAATTATATGTAGGTGATGTAGCATGGCCTGGCATGGAGTAAGCATTACTATTGTTTGTATAATTTGCCCAAAGTCACCATCAGATGGCCAGGCCAAGGCCAGCCCTCCTGTGTTCTGACCTCACAGCCTCTGCTCATGACCCTGTGGCATCTATCTGTAAAGTGGGCTTGGCCCTCGCACATGCCCCCAGGACAGCCACTGTTTGCTTGAAGGCCGGCGCCCGTGTCTTCCTGCCCCATAGGGCTCACCCTGAGCAGGCACAGGGTGACGTGAGGATTTGTGAGGGCTGGCGCCATGGGCTTCTGCAGCCCACCCTCCCCTGCCCCCTCTGACTGCGTGTCTTGCTCCTTGCCAGCCAGCTTGGTATTGCTCCTATCATTGTCTGCATCCTGTCTGGCATTCTCGATTCCAGCCCCCCTGTGGCTGACCAAGCAGGGCAGGTGGCCTCAAGGGATGGTATTTAGGAGATGGTCCCTGGATGAAGACCTCGCCGTAGCCCAGTGTTGGCTCTGAGTTTGTCGGCTCTAGCTCTCTCTCCTCCTGTTCAGGCCCCCTTCCCATCCACCTCTCACCAGATGGGCGGCTGAGAGTGCAGACTCCACGGGCCTGCAGACCCAGGTTTAAGCCTAGCCGTGCCGTTTGCTGACTGCGACTTTAGGCAAACCTTTCTCCCTCAGACCTCGAGTCTTCCTTTCTGTAAAATGGAAACAATTCCAGCCTCATGGAGTTGTTGTAAAGATCAAATACTCAGTTTCCTATTCTGTAAAATGTGAATGATACCAGCCTCGTGGAGTTGTTATAAGGATCAAACTAGAGACTGAGTACCATGGCTCATGCCTGTAATCCCACCACTTTGGGAAGTTGAGATGGGAGGATCACTTGAGGCCAGGAGTTTGAGACCAGCCTGGGCAACATAGTGAGACCCCATCTCTACATAAACTAAAAAGCAATTAGCTGGACATAGTGGCACATACCTATAGTCCCAGCTACTTGGGAGGCTGAGGCAGGAGGATCACTTGAGCCTAGGAGTTTGAGGCTGTAGTGAACTATGATTGGGTCACTGTACTCCTCTATCCTGGACAACAGAGCAAGACTCTGTCTCTCTCTCAAAAAAAAGAGGATCAAACCAGGGACTCTATGTAAAATATATTACGTGCTCAATAAATGACATCTAATGCAGGCTGTTGTTTGCCATCAAAATTCCGCTAACCCACTTCTTTAGAGTCTCCTACGAGGGCAGAGCTTACGCTGCAGCCACACTCCCTTTACTTCTGTGCGTTCACTTCTTCACTCCTTCATTGGCTGTTCCAGTGTCGGCTTAGTGAGCACCCGGTCTGTGCCAGCCGCTGCAGAGAGGGAAGGGGGCGTGTGACCATTAAGACACAGTCCCCACCTTCAAAGTGCACTCAGAGTCCAGTGGGACAGATGGAAATGGGACCCGGAGCCATGATCATGGCCTAGTGTGGGGCGGGAGGTGGGGGCGGAGATTGGTTCTAGGGCACCATGGCGGAATGGCTAGGGTGGGGCCCTCGGCCCCGAGGGACGGGCGGGGAGGGCGCTGCCCTGTGAGCTGCGTACGGGAGAGCACCAGGAGCCTGCCAAGGGGAGCAGGAAGGCCAGGCGTTTATTCCTGCAAAGAAAGTAGCACCTGAAGAGGGGAGGGAGGGCAGTGCTGGCTTGGTTGTGACAGGAGGAGTCGGGTAAGACGCCCGGGTACCTGTGACCTGCTCATTCTGCCTCAGTGGGTTGTACTGAGCTGAACCTGGACTCACGGGACTTTCCGAGTTCTGTGTAGACTCTTCTCTGAAACAGAGTGGATCCCCCTGAGCGCAAAAGTGGGGTTTTCTCCTGTTCCCCAACACTGTGCCTGAGGCAGGACCCCCATGCTCACACTTGGCGGGGGGGCGGACAGCAGCACCTGGGGCAAGGCGGGGTGTCTGTGCACAAGGGGCCTGGCCCGCCCCAGGACAGGCTTCCCAGGAGCGGTTCCTCCCTCCCCGCTCAGCCGCGCCCGTCGCCTCCCCGCGGGGTCTGCTCCCCACTCCTTGAGGGAGTCCCGGACAGTCCGTTCCCTCTGGCTAGTGTGGCGGGAGCCCAGACATGGGAGCAGCTTGCGCGACATCCACATGTTTTTGAGAGCATCACCACAAAGCCCCTGAAGTGCATTCAGTGCTGTGACTGTCCCTCTGTGCTGGCTTGTCATTGTGGTCCCCGCTACTTGGTTCCCACCCTCCCCCACCGTTTTTGAAAGAATGTGTTATTTTTTCTCAGATCCTTTTCACAGACTAACCCTGTCACTTATATTCTGTCTGTTTGTTTTTCCTCCCTCCTCTCTCCGGTTCCTTTCTCCTTCTCATAGACTGACCCTTGGTTATCGTTGCAGAATTACGGCAGCGGCATGAGACCACCACCCAACTCCCTCGGCCCCGCCATGCCCGGGATAAACATGTAAGGCAAACACGACCCGGCCGGTGGCTCAGGGGCCGTGGCTTTCCCCACCCTCTGCCAGCACCCCAGAAGACTCATGATAAGAGTCATTGCTGGTACCTCTCTGGACCTCAGTCTCCTCATCAGTAGAATGAGGATGTCGGTGGCCTTGGTGATGAAAGCTCAGCCTAGTACAGTGTTCACATGTGCCAGGCACAGTTCCAGGTGTGCTACACGCGTTAGCTCTCTTAATCTTCACGAGAACCCAGTGAGGTCGTTACTGTTATCCCCCATTGCAGATGAGGTCGCTGAGGCACAGAGAGGTGGAATAACTTGCCCAGGCTCACACAGCTTTCAGTGGCAGAGTCAAGATTTGAACCCCGGTACAATTAGCCACCGCTCTCTGGTGCTTTACTGGTTTTTCACCCCTTTGTGAGAATCTGTGGATGCCTTTCCTAGGAAAATGCACATGCATGGGAAATTTTGTATATTGTATGTATAATTTTAAGTATTTTATAAATTTTATATATAATTTAAAGGAGTTCATGGATTTCCACCCATGGAACTACCCGTTACTACCCCAAGCCACATGGCCTCTGAGGCCCTAGGATGGTACAAAGGACTTCCTGTTACTGATGTCAGCCCTCTCCTGCCCCTGCCACCTCCACCCCTTCAAATTTCCGGCACATTTTTCATTGTCTCCATCTCTCTCTCCCTCTCTCAGGGGCCCGGGAGCTGGCAGACCCTGGCCCAATCCCAACAGTGCTAACTCAGTGAGTACCCAGGGCAGGTGGGGTGGGGTTTGTCGGGGAGGGCTTCTGGGTGCAGGGTGGAGGTGTCCCCGGGAGAGGAGATGTACAGGATTCCCCCTGGTGCCTCCAAGGACGGGGCCACGTGTAGGTGGAGGCCTGGGCGTAACGTGCTACCCACTCCTCAAGGTCTAAGCTGCGAACCTGGGCCGGGAGAGCACTGCTCTGGGTATGGGGTCCGCTGCCTCGGCGGCTGCCTCCCAACCTTCAGAGCAAGGCATGGGCAGGGGGCTCAGCACAGACAGTCCGTTGGAGAAGGGCAGAGGGCTGGGTGAGACTCTCTTCCCTGTCCTCCCAAACTGGAGGGCCTCTCGTGGTCCCATGGCCCCCTCCCAGGACTGTGGGTCAGTTCAGCGTAGCAGAGAGTACTGGACTCAGTCCTGTCCCCGGCCCACCTAGGGAAACTGGTGAGGTAGCCAGCTCATGGTCCCAAAAGGCCTTTCCTGTGAAAAAGGGGGTTGTGTCCCCAAGTGGGTTTCGAAGGTAAGGGGCACTGCCTATCAGAGAAGTGACTAACACGTGGCACCCCACATCTCATTTCTAGATTCCATACTCCTCCTCATCACCCGGTACCTATGTGGTAAGTGTGTGTGGGTTTGGGGCGTTGCATGTCTAGCCACGTGAGACTGAGCGTGCAAGAGAACTCGGGGTCCGTGTCTCTTTCCCTCTCAGAGCAGAGGTTCCAAACTGCTGGAACTCGCTGTCAATACTCAGGCATCTATACAGGCCTGGGGGGGCCCAGAAACCCCCAGACAGGACCTGGCAGTGGGATATCCTCCTGGGGAGCTGACCAGTGGGCCGGTTGGCTTCCACTGTGGGCCTCTGGTTTTCTCCAGGTGGCCTATAGTGCCACCTGCATGCATGGACACACGTATACCCACAGGTGCCTCCGGGTTTGAAAAACGCAAGGGGGGAAATATTAATATAAGTTCAGTTCCCCTCCAGCTTAAACGCCTTGGCTCTGAGTGAGCACTGGAGGTTGAGCAGGAGGCGAGGGCAGGCTGGCCTGGCTGGGCGCTTACTGCCGCCGAAGGAAGGCGTATGGGGCCCTCCCCACATGCGTCATCACTGAGGGGGTCTGATACTATTTTTATCTCATCTCCAGGGACCCCCTGGTGGTGGTGGCCCCCCAGGAACACCCATCATGCCCAGTCCTGCAGGTAAGAGCACTTGAGGGGAGCTGCTGTTGGGGCGGGGCTTGCTAGAGAGTCCTAGAGGGCCGGGGTGCGGAGCCGCAGCCCCCCAGCCACTCCTTGCTGAGCAGCGCATCCTCCCCTGCACACGGCATCCAGGGATTTGGAGGCAGGGCGCCCCTGGTGTCACTAACCCACTGTGCAGCCTCAGACAGGTCACTCCTCTCTGCTTCTCAGGCGCTGCTTCATAAAGGACAGGGCTGAGCAGAGCAGTCTGGGAACAAGGGGTCACACTGCCCTTGGCTCCCTCTCCTTAGGGAGAACCCTGTCCTGGGTCGGCATTTCCCTAGGTGACTCACAGAGGGGCCTTGGGTTCTAGCATGCTGGGGCCAGGATTCTAAGCACGATACCCTTGGGTTTGGGTGCTCTTGGCTTCTGGTCCTCTGTGTAGAAGATCCCTTCTCCCTTTTTCTTTCATCGAAAGAGGGCATGTGTGCACAGACGTGGGCATATGCACACACGCACACACAGACACACGGCATCGCAATTATGTTTCTTCCCAGCTAAGAATAGCACACCAGCCAGCTAGAAGGAATCCAACATATGATCCTCACCCACCCCAAAAATAAAAAGTGAGAGGTAGTTGGATTTCTGCCCGAGAATTACGGTGCCTGCTCCTGATATGAACGTTTTTGCTGATTTCCTAAGGAGACTCTTCTGGCTAACTGGGGAGACGGAGGGGACCCTCCCCCACCCCCTCCCAGCTCCAGCTCCCCTCACCGGGGACGCTGCGCGGCTGCCGGGGTGGAGCTGGCAGCGCCGGGATATTCGGCTCCCGCTCCGGCTCCCTTCCTGCGGCTGCATTTTGATGAGCTGCATGACCTACATTCAGACTGGGCCACATGGACCCACTGCATATGTTAATGTGCCTCTAGCCCATCCCCGCCTCACCTTCCTGCCCCATCCACTTGGCGGGGTGGCCCCTGGGTCATTCGCAGCGTTCCACTTGCCCCGATTTGATTGAAGGGAGGAGTGGTGGTGGGGCGAGCCCAGGTGGTGGTTTTGCTGTCCCCCCGTTGTCCCAAGCAATGTCTGGGGACCAGATTTGGTTTGGGGTGGGGAGACGAGAATTCCAACCTGTAATCTCCCGTTGCTGCGTCCTGCTGCCGGGGTTGAGTGGTTTTCACAGTTGAATTTTCTGTGATTAAAAACTTTGTGAATCTTCATTAAATACAAATTAGCCAGAAAATGGTGGTACTTAGAGGAAATTTTAGGTGATAAAATACAAAAGAATGAGTTCAAGTGCCACGAGTTTGTTTTAATTAAGAAATGAATTAATCACCCCACTTGCCGGTTTCCACTGTTCTACAGATTCAACAAATTCCAGTGACAACATCTACACAATGATTAATCCGGTGCCGCCTGGAGGCAGCCGGTCCAACGTAAGTCTGCTTTCTAATAATTTACATATCAGACACCATAACAAATCATAATTAACTTCATCAGCTGAGGGGAAAGCAAGTTTAATTGATTTCAGCCATTTGTTACCAAAGATGAATAAAATAAACCGTCAGAAAAGTGATTAACTCTTGGGCAACTCGGCTCCCATTTCATAGCTGGCAGGGGCTGGGCGACAAGGCGGCAGGCAGTTCCCACCCCTCCGGTCAGAGTGAGGGTGCCGAGCCTGCCTTGGGGACCTGCTGCCATGTGGGGTGCTGGCTGGGAAGCACCAGGCTGCAGGTGGGGGCGGGCCGGTCCCCGCTCAGCCGACCTGCTGCACCGCCCTGGCCACGCCCGCGCCCTCTCGGGCCTGTTTCCTTGGCAGTGGAGTTGCGGGTGGAGACCGTGGCAGGAGCAGGTGGCTCACTGGGGGACCTGCCTGCTTTGTGCTGCTGCATGACTCATGACTCCTCTACCCGGCAGTTGCCTTGCTCTCCTCGGGCCACACTCTCGTCCGACGCCACTGCCTCCCTTCTTTGCCTCTCAATGCCAGCCCCCGAGTGCTGCTGCAGCTCAGATGCCACCGTTTCTGATTCTGGCTTTCCCCACTCCCTCCGCTGAGGCTGTTGGATGGGACTGGATTATGCGGGTCCCCCATCCCGCTGGGAGTTCCCTGCTTCCCCTCATGGACAGCCCTTGGACAGCCCTTCCATTCCGGTCCATGCCCTCCTTCCTCCCTGAGGGCAGGGAGGTGATCTGTCCAACCTTGCCCTTGGGGAGCAGGACTGCAGAGCCAGGGGGCGGAGCCTTTGGTTTTGCTGGCTCAGTTCCCGAGGCGACACCTGAATCCCCCCGAGTGTGGGCTGGATACTGCGTGCACGTAATCCCCCAGCAGCCCTCGGAGCCGAGGGTCTTCGGCCTGCCTCCTTAGCCAGGGTCCCTGACGAGGAAGTGTGGGAAAGGCATACACTGTCCCACCCCGGTGGGCAGCCAGCACCGCCCCCACCCCAGCCTCAGGGCCACCTCCTCACGAGGGCGGCCAGCCATCCAGGTTTAGCTCTAAAAGCCTTGCATCCTGAGACATCTCAGACACGAAAAGTTCTGGGTTTTGGCAATGGACGCAGAAGGTTGGGTGGAAACGTATAAAACCCACACAGAGGCCCAGAAGGCAGAGACCAACAGCACTGTTTTTAGTGTCAGATGGAAACGGCATAGATTATCTGCCTCCCACGGTCACTGTCACCGCGTGTCCCCTGACCACGGATGCTGGCAGTCGTGACTTGCGACTGTCCACAGCAGATCGCCTGCGTCACGTCACTGCAAGGGCGGCAGTTGTGCTGCGGTCGTGCCTGTCGGCGGCATCTCCCTAGGGCTGTGCTGCAGATGCACTGGGCGCCTCGCGTCGAGATCGTGCTGGTTTCAGTTAACATTGCGAATATTGTGACCGTGTTTCCTAAGAGCTCAGATAATGACGACGAGATCAGTGACGATGCCAGCACCAGCGTGACCCAGCCATCAGTGAAAGAGGCTAAATGACCGTGTTATTTTAATGACGGGTGGGAGGACACACAACTGGATTAGGGAGGTAAAGAGGCCAAACAACATACTCCTCAGGATGCAGAGAAGGGGACACGTAAGCACACTGGAGACTTCTTCCCAAGTCTGGGATGACACAGACACATCCTTCTGAATCAAGGGGGTTTTTGACCTCCAAAGAGACAGCAGTACTTAGTCAGAAAGAGTGGTCGCTGGATGAGCGTGGGCACACCCATCGAATGCACGCCGTTATCATCTTGTTCCCTTGATCGCACCGTGAACCGAGAAGGTTACCTTTCCTGATTGAGAAGTTGCAACCGAGAGTCCCGTGTGTGAGCGGAAGGGAGAGGGAATTCTGATAACAGACGTGTTGGCCGCTCGCGGCAGAGCTGATTTCTGTCTGATCTCACCAGCAGTCGCGCTTTCTGCAGTATGTAAAGTGACACCTCAAGTCGTCGCAACAGCAGGTTCCCGCTAGCTCTTAGGTGTGTTGATCTTAAAACTGGAGTTTTAAATTGTCTTCTTGATTTCCAGGAAGATTTTAGTGAAGCTGCAGAAAACGTGAAAGATTGTTGTTCTCTTGTCCAAATACAAACTAGGGTTTGCCCATGTATGTGCACATCTGGCAGACAGTGCACAGTTAATTTTGGCAAATTTCACTTAGCCTGTAAGCATTTTACCAATGAAAGTGAAAACATCTTACCTGTGAAATGTCCTGCACACCTTGTACCCAACACTGCCACAAAGTGTGATTTGCCACCTGTGCTATCAGCTTTCATAATGAAAGTTTCTGAGCACTTTTCAATTTCCTCCAAATGTGTAGAAGCACTTAATGAGATTTTTGACTTCATAGAAACAGCGACCGCTTCAGACACGTGCCCACGAGATGACTATCATTGTTGCTGGCCATAGGAAAGATGTTAAAAATATCGATCTACCGTGAAAACTTCTATTTTTTTAAAGTGCAAGACAAGAAGGGTGTCCTTCTCTAATTTGGAAATGCACTGAGATGAGAATGGAAAAAGGGATTATAGTAAGATAGAAATGCACATACTGGGCCGGGCGTGGTGGCTCACGCCTGTAATCCTAGCTCTCTGGGAGGCCGAGGCGGG
>NW_012138302.1:13785436-13786159 GCF_000956105.1 Propithecus coquereli
TAAATCTGTCAGGATATTATAAAGTCCAAAAATTTCTAGATAGAATTAGATATGATCAGAGCAGTTTTAGGTTCACAGAAAAGTTGAGTGGAAGGGCTGTGCATGATGGCTCACACCTATAATCCTAACACTTTGGGAGGCTGAGGCAGAAGGATCGCTTGAGCCCAGGAGTTTGAGGTTGCTGTGAGCTAGGCTGACGCCATGGCACTGTAGCCCGGGCAACACAGTGAGACTCTGTCTCAAAAAAAAAAAAAAAAAAAGGTACATACTTTTTCTCCAAAACTGTCTGATCTTTAAAGAGGCCACGAGGAGCCCAGATGGAACTGAGCCAGCCACAGCCGAGTCGCTCGGTGTCATGTGGAGGTTACAGCAAAACCTCACACGGCAGAAGTCATGACTCACTTTTGGGAAATGAGACTACTTGCGAACTCAAAAACTGTCACCAGGTTCAACAGGACTTTCTCAATTTCTTCACTAAAACTGTAACTTATTTGGAATCCAGCTTGGATCTCACGAGTCCAGATTACCTCTGTGCTTCAAAGCCATTGTTCCTGAGAAAGAGAGGTTTGATTTATAGTGACATCCAGTGTGATTGTTGCGGGTGGAGACCGTGGCAGGAGCAGGTGGCGAAAAAGGGGGTTGTGTCCCCAAGTGGGTTTCGAAGGTAAGGGGCACTGCCTATCAGAGAAGTGACTAACACGTGGCACCCCACATCTCATTTCT
>NW_012138302.1:13786470-13815973 GCF_000956105.1 Propithecus coquereli
GCTACTGCTGTATCAGAGAGCAAGAACATTATAAAAATGCCCTATTTTGGCCAGGCACAGTAGCTCACACCTGTAATCCCAGCACTTTGGGAAGCTGAGGTGGTAGGATCACTCCAGCCCAGGAGTTCAAGACCAGCCTAGGCAACATAGCAAGACTCCGTCTCTACTAAAAATAGAAAAATCAGCTGGGTGTGGTGGTACGTGCCTGTAGTTCCAGCTGCTCGGGAGGCTGAGGCAGGAGGGTCGCTTGAGCCCAGGAGTTCAGGTTGCAGTGCGCTGTGATCATACCACTGCACTCCAGCCTGGGTGACAGCAAAACCCTGTCTCTAGGAAAAAAAAAAGAAAATATCATGTTTTTCTCATTCATATAATTTATTTAATCCTCCTACTAATGGCCACTGTTAACTAGTTCTATTGCTATTTTGTTTAAATAATAGTATTTATGTAATAGAAAAGTAAATAATGCAGAATAAGTCAGTGGTGCTGGGACAACTAGATATCTTCATGCAAATCAATGTGGTCAGGCTACTTCCGTACACCAGTACACAAAAATTAACTCAAAGTAGGTCATAGACCTCAATGTCAGAGCTGAAACTGTAAAACACTTACAGGAAAACATAGGAGTAAATCTTCATGACCTGGGTTTAGCAAAGCCTTCTTAGACACAACACCAAAAACACAACAAAAGAAAAAAGTAGATAAATTAGACTTCATCAAAATTTTAAAAATTGGTGATTCAAAGGACACTCTCGGGAAAGTATAAAAAGACACTGCACAGCATGAAGAACATATTTGCAAATCGTGTATCTGATGTGAGACTTGACTCTTACAACTCAATAATAAAAAGACAACCCAATTAACAAATGGGGCAAGGATCTGAATAGACATTTCTCCAAAGATGTACAAGGAGCCCATAAGCACATGAAATGATGGTCTGCATCATTACTCATTCGGAAACGCAAATCAAAACCACAGTGAGATCCCACACCCCACCCATAAGAATGGCTGTTGTCAAAAAGACAAAATGACCGGTGTTGGTGGGGATGTGGAAAGATTGGAACCCTCGTACTCTGCCGGTGGAGTGTAAAATGGTACAGCTGCTTTGGGAAACAGTCCGACATTTCCTCTAAAGGTTAAACGGAGTCACCGTATGACCCAGCAATTCCACTCCTGGGTATCTACCCAAGAGAAATGGCAACAGATGCCCACACGGGAACTGGTACATGGATATCTGTAGTAGCATCAGTCATAACAGCCAAAAAGTGAAAACAGCCTGAATGTCCCATGAACTGACTTATGGCTAAATAAAACGTGGTCTATCCGTGCAGCGGACTGCTTGTCCGTAAGGAGAAGTAAAGCCCTGACTCATGCAGCAGCACAGATGCACCTCAGAAACTGCTAAGTGACAGAAGACAGCCATAGAAGGCCACACGACTCCATTTATGCGAAATGTCCGGAATGGGCAGATCCGTAGAGACAGCAAGTAGATTGATGGCTGCCTGAGGCTGGGGGTGGAGAGGAACCAGGGAGTGACTGCTGAGGGGTACAGGATTTCTTTCTGGGGTGATGGAAGTGTTATAAAACTCATCGCAGTGATGGCTGCACAGCCCAGTAAATATCCCAAAAACCACTGAATCGTATGCTTTAAATGGGTCAGTTGTATGGTATGTGAATTATATATCAATGAAACTGTTAAAATATTAATACTACGCAAAACACAACATTTAATTTCAAATAAGTACCTGTTTTTATATATTCATGTTAAAGTAATGACATGTGTATGTTACAGTAATAACATGCATGTGCATGATTATGTATTATCCTTTTGCGGAATTTTTTTGGTCTGGTATGGCTGTGTCCTGGGTTGGCTCCTTAAAAAGTTGGTTACCCTCATCGTCATCACTTGGGTTAATAAGCATGAAATTTGTTGCCAGATGGCAAAATGTGCCTAAAAGCCTGTAGGCTGCCTGAGGTGGGGCAGCTCGGGACAGCAGGGTCGCTGCGCACCTGGGTGGGCGAGTGGGTGTGGGAAACTCATGCCCCAGCTTCGCCCCTGCACCCTCCCTGCTGCACCCCACTCGGAAGCCTTCTGCTCCTGCAGGACCCCTGCCTGGGATGACTTCTGCGATGGTCTCTGGCTGCCCAAATCTTGCCCCTCAATTTTGGTGATGCCCTGCCGCCTCCTCTGTGCAGCCCATTCTAATTTCTCTGCCTCTGCAGCTCTGTGCAGCTCGGCACCTCTGTCCTCCTGGGGGGTCACTGGGTATCTGAGAGCGCCTTCTCCCAGCCGAGACTCAGGTGTGCCTCAGCTCTGTGTCCTCAGAGCCCAGCCCAGGCTGGGTGCCAAACGGTCCTCCATTCCACCACTCCCACCCGACATCTGGCCTGCATCACGGGGCGTGGCTCTCCAGGCTGGGCTCACCCTCCTTCCGTGGCCTGTGACTCGTGGCTGTGGGATGTGACCTCTGGCCTTCACTTGCCTCCTTTATGAGATGGGTAGATGGTTCCAGATAGGCCTAAGGATGGTATAGAACCAGTCCCATGTCTGAACCTCCGGTCTGCTGCTCTGTCATTTCTGCGTGGGGGCTCACTAGTGACCTGCCCCACAGTTCTAAGGCGTGGTGCCCCTGCTGGGTGGCACCCCAGCTGCTGCTCCCCCACCACTTGGCAAACCCCATCTCTTCTCACGCCCACCCCCAGGAGGCTTCTTCACTTACCCTTCTCCATCTTATTAGCCGGAAGGGGGCCAGGCTGCGGGGTTCCAGTCCCAGCTCCTCGTCTCCGGCCTGGGAGACCTCGGGCAAAGCCTTTCCCACTCTGTGCTTCAGTTTCCTCCTCTGTAAAGTGGGGGTGGAAAGCACTGGTCTTTTGGGTCCCTGGCCTGGCATGGTCAGAGCCGTCTGTGTGAATCTCGGGCTGGTGAACCACACGCTCTGCGCAGAGATAGACGGAACCCTGCAGTGAGATCTGAGGGGGGTTTGAGAGCTGCCTCTGTGTGAGGCTAGATGGCCCTGGTCGGTCCCTCCCCCTCCCCGGGTTTTGTTCCCTTGCCCTGGGACTCCTAGGTGGAGGTGAGGGGCCTGCGCCAGCCCCTGGGGCACTGAGCACCCGAGTGTGTGTGTGCGTGTGTGTGTGTGTGTGTGTGTGTGTGTGTGTGTGCGCGTGCGTGCGCGTAGAGCCGTCAGAACGGAAGTTCACTGAGGTCAGGACTCTTGTGTGCTGTAGCCCAGGGACTGGGCCCTTGAGGGTGCTTGTCTTTGTTGACCGACTCAGGGACGTGGGGGCCTGTGAGGGGTGCAGAGGGCCTGGGGCCTGCCGAGCTGCTATGCTGTGTTTCTCCCGCAGTTCCCGATGGGTCCTGGCTCGGACGGCCCGATGGGCGGCATGGGCGGCATGGAGCCACACCACATGAACGGATCGTTAGGTGAGCCTGTGTCCTCGGCCTGCCCCTCCCGCCCGGGCAACCGTCCCTTTGCCCCAGCTCTGGGAACTGGGCCTGGTTTACAGCCCGGCCTTGGCTGGGCACTCAGAAACATCCAGAAGGATACTTCCCACACAGAAGATTCTCTGCACGGAAATAGTGTGGGATTTGGGAGGCAGGGCTTGGAGGCCAGAGGAGCCCACGGAGGAAGGGATCCTTGTCAGAGGCTGGGGACCCCTCCACGGAACAGCGTGCAAAAAACTGAATTGGATTCTTTTCTCCTTTCAGGGTCAGGCGACATAGATGGACTTCCAAAAGTGAGTGTGTACACGATGTCCCCTCCCCGACAGCACACTGTCCATGTGGGCAGGGTGTTGGGAACATGGGGGCCCACCTCCTCTCCTCTCTCCACAGAATTCTCCTAACAACATAAGTGGCATTAGCAATCCTCCAGGCACCCCTCGAGACGACGGCGAGCTAGGAGGGAACTTCCTCCACTCCTTCCAGAATGACAATGTAAGCCCCCCACCCCCTGCACGCCAGTCTCATCCCTGGGTGGGCCTCATCCCCAGCCTGGCGACTATGATCTAGCACAGCTAGAGCCCCAGGTTCAGGAGCCCCATGGCTGCGGCCTGCCTGCCGGGCTGGTGGCCCGGGAGCCGTGTCGTGGGCTTCCCACCTGACACTGCCCTGAGTGTGCCTGCTGGAAGGTCTTTCCGGTGGTGGTGACATGCAGGCCGGACGCCTCCAGCACTAATTAAGCTGACATGGCCGGGGAGCCCTGGGCTGAGAGAGTTGGAGGCAGCAGTGCCCCTGGGGGGCCGTTTCTATCTGTCCTGGGGAGGAAGGTTCATGGAACCAGTGATTTCCAGGGGGCTCAACACAGCACTGGCTGCCTGCTTTTCCCAGAGTGGGCATCTCTACCTTCTTGTGTGAACAAAGTGTCATGGTTAAGTTGCTTTCCAGAACCCCATGGGGACTGGCCCCTCCCCAGGGCACCCCGGCTGTGCCCTAGCTCAGAGGCCTGCCCTGGGGGCGGGCAGGGCTGGAAAGAAGGGGGTGATTCAGAGAGGAGAAGGAGCAGGGGGGCTGCTGATGGAAGGGAGCCCTCAGCCCCCCTCCTGGCCGCCACCCTGCCCACCCAGCCACACCCACACGGCCGTGCCTGGCGGGTGCAGTGAAGCCGTCACAGGGCGTTGGCACCTTGCTGTGCCTGTGGCCTCCCGCCCCAGCCCTCACCACCCGCCTTTGCTTCTCCCTTCAGTATTCTCCAAGCATGACGATGAGTGTGTGACCCCCCTTCTCCAAGACGCTGAGAGAGCCGGCATTGCAGGCGGGAAGATGCCAGAAATTATGCAAGAAGAAGTGAGGTGTCATTATCCAGGAGCTGGGGGGAGGGCGTCTCCTGCTCCCCCTCCACCCACCCCCCTCTGCACCCACCTTTCCCACTTTAGTTTCATGCAATAAAAAGGCTGAACTTTTTATTCCATAAAACATGAAGGACAAAACTCAAAATAAAAATTTATTTCAAGTCAATGACCAGAAAAATCCCACCCCTTGCCCTTTCCCAAAAGGACCTTTTCTGTACATGACACTTTTTTGTTGTTTTTTGTTTGGGGTTTTACCGTTTGGGATTTTTTTATTTGTTTTCAGGGGGGTGTTTTTTGGGGAAAAATTTTTAAAAATGGAAGCTTCTAGCAAGCCCCCCACCCCACCCCAATCAACCTCTATGCTTTCTTCTTTTAAAAAAAAAAAAAAAGAAAAAAGGCAAAAAAAAAAAAATCCAGAAGCCCTGCTATCTGTCTGTCCCCAAGCCCTTCCACCAGGAAAGCTAGTCTAGGTGTGAGATCTCACACTGTCTTTGTAGCCATCTAAAAATAATAATAATAAACTGGACAGTTTACAATCAGTGGTTTCTTTCAAAAAGCCTTTTTTGGAAAGAAGAAAAGGAAGTCAGCCCGTTCAGCTTGGGGTTCTGGTTTGTGCGATGGCACCGGGGTGGCGGGAGCCTGCTTGTTTCTGCCTGGCTTCTGTGGCGACAGCAGCGGCACACTTGGACCCCAGCACACACCCTTCCTCGTCACGTGGCCAGAGGGGCCAGACCACCCGACCCCTCTCAGGATCCCCCACGGCCCAGACCTGCGCTGTGACCCGGTGGCTGCGCTGTTCCCAGGACGGCTTCCTCTCTCTCCCGGACGCTCCAGCCCCTCCTCCGCCCCCACCCCAGTCTTCCCAGCGAGAATCCTGCCAGCTGGGCGGTGGCCTGGAGCAGAGTAGGAGAGGCCGCCACCAACAGGATGGCTATGACCTGGGACCTGGAAGCCGTGACCGCCACGTTCGGGTCCCGTGATCCTCGCATCGCCGCCATCGTGGGCGCGGGCAGGGTGGGCTGGAGTTTCGGTTTTTCTTTGTTTTTTCTCTTTATTCGTTCTCCCTTTTCCAAGATGGGATATTGACCAGGATTGCTCTGTACGTGCTTGGAACTGGACGCAAAGACTGGAGGGGCTGTGGGGGGTGGGGGGATGCCAGCAACCAAACAGACGTGCTGTTTCCCGTCCTGTTTTTATTTTCAAAAACCGACAAACCCGACGGTGGAGCCTGTGCCCTCCCAGGAGGGCGACTCACGGCCCCCCTCGCCTCGTCGTCCCCAAATGGAAACCTGTGTCTTGCCCTGGAAGACACCCGAGTTCTTTGTACATTGACACGCCCTCTCCCCTCCCCCGTAGCTGGTCTTTGTTTTATCACCCCCCATCCATGTATATCATATTATGTGCGATATCATCTGCCTGAAAAAAGACCTTGTGCGGATTATTGGGAACATTGTAGCTGTTTCTGTGTTTTTTCTTACCTTGTAGTCTGGTTCTGAATTAAGAGAGGAAAAAAAAAGAAGTAATTATGATACATTGTAGTTTGTGTACGATATATGTTGATAACGTTTTATTAAAGGGACATCTTTTTTCCGCAGCCCTTCCTGACGTGTTTGGGGGACCGTGCGTTGGAGTTTATTATATTCAGTACAAAATGCAAGGTGACCCGTTAGGCGGAGTTTTCGTTCTGGTGCAGAACGAGATTCATGCCTTCGCTTCCCAGGCGTGTTAACGCTGCGTTGTGGTGGAGAGTTGCGGTGGCCTTTGGGGGAGGTAGGTTGGGAGGGGAGGATATCAGTCTCGCTTTAAATGTTTGGGGACGTTCTGGAAGCCAGCTTCAGTTTCTTGTCTGGCAGACACATTTTGCTTTGCCGGAATGTCTGTATTTTTCTGGAAGTACAGAAAGGTTCCTGGTGCCCTGTGTTTGCTGTGGGGACTGTTGGCTGGGACGGCAGGATCCCGTGGGATCTGCTTCAGGGGAGGCCCCCGAGCCTTGAGTGCCTGCTCTGTTGGGGCCTGCAGGGCTTTGGAGGTCCTTAGATGCTGGGCCCTGGGGATGGGGTGACCATTTTTTAACCTCCAAGGCAATGGGGAGCCCTCGAAGCATTTCAAGAGTAGCACAGTCTGACTAGAATGTCAGAAAACATGAGCCGGCTGCACCCTGGGAGGGGTCAGGATGTGGGCAGAGCCGTCCCCAGCCAACGTCTAGGCAAGAAACATGGAGGGCCAGGGCAAAGGGAGCAGCAGTGGACGCTGACTGGCACAACGTCTAGAAAGTAGAACTTTCTACCTCCTTGAGCTCTGGGGACCTCATTCTAGGCCGCAGCAGGAGTGGGGACCCTCAGTGCCTGGGCTCCGTCCACGTTTACAAGGGTCTCAGGAACCAGATTGCCAATTGCCAGGTTCAGATCTTGCCTTTGCCGCTACTTACCGCGTGGCCATGGGCAAGTTAGTTTATTCCTCTGCCCTCAGTTTCCTCACCTGTAAAGATGGTGGCCTTCCCACCTCGTGGGGCTGTGAAGGCCTCACCGCAGTGCCTGGCGTGCAGTAAGCAGTGTCTGTTAGCTTCAGTGGTGGTGCTGGTACTCATGTTTGGGGAGAGTCCAAATGGGTGTGATGGGGAGTAGCTGGGAGGATCTAGAAGATTCCATTTGGTCCTTCCCTCCTCACCTTGGGACAAGGTTTCCTTCCACAGACACCTTTGAACTGTTGGGAGAGCGTCCGCATTGGACGGCTGAGGAGGCTCAGGCTGTGATGAAGCCGAGCTGATGGTGCTGAGCCCGTGCTGGGGGGGGAGGTGGGGAGGACGGGGCCCCTTTGATACCCTCGGGGCCACCTGTGCTCCTCAGGCTGGAGTGGGGGTGCCGAGCGAGAGGGCAGCCAGGGCCCAGGGCCCAGCCTGCCAGGGGCGCCCCTGTGCACCCTACCGCCCGCCCAGCTTAGGGCGTGACAACCTGAGGCTCCCCACCACCCTCAACGTGGGGCCCTCCATCCGCACAGTTCTCTTTACAACACCAGTGGCCCTGGGGAGGGCTGGTTCCCGGTTGGCCCGGGGCAGATCTTTGAGGAAAGGACTGGTGCTTGGTCTCCATGGTGTTTTCCCAGCCCAGGCCTGACTGGGAGCTGCGGGCCAGCCAGAGCGCTCGCTGGGCGGTATAAGGACCCTGAAATGAGCAGGAGAAGGTGTCACGCCTGTCGGGGCCTCCTACTCTAGGAGCGGGGCCCAGCACAGCCACCGCTTTCCTGCTAGTCGTCACTGTCCACAGGCAACCTGCTCCAGGGCGGCCAGCCCTGAGGCAGACCTCCCCTGCCACCCTGCTGGGCACCCCCCCCCCCCCCCCCCCGGGGCCGGCAGCTGCCAAGGCGTACAGCAGGGCAGGGCTCCAGCTGGGGCTGTGGCTGCTCAGCCTACCTCCCTGGCGGACCCAGAGGAATCTCCCTGGCCCCTGCTATCCCGTGAACTGTGGTGGGTTGTGTCCCAAGATTCCACGAACTCTAGGAAGCTGGGCCCACAGCACCCCGGGGCCCTCTGGCCCTGACCAAGGGGAGCTGCACTTCTTGGGGCTCAGGCCTGGTCTCCAGACCTGGTCTGCAGAGCTGCGGGGCTTGCCTGGGCTTGGATGGAGGGGCTGGGCAGGGAGGGGAGGGCTGGAGGCAGGTGAGCCCTACTCTGCCCAGCCCAGGCTTGCTGCGCACAGGCACTGCGGGCTTGGCTTTGGGGCCGGGGGTTGGAAAAAAGGGAGCAGGCCAAGGTGGGAGGGTGCCAAAAGGCAGAGAGTCAGTCTGGGGCTGGTGTGTCCTCTCTGTTCCCGGAGCCTGATGAGCCCCAGTACTTGGCATCTGGTTTCTGGACATTCAGCTACCTCCTCGGTTTCCTGCCTCCTATCTCAACCCTCCCCATGCCACAAAGACCTCACTTCTGAGCCTCCATAGACTCCTCTCTTTCCACCCATCCCTCATTCATGTGTTTGCTGAGCACTCAGTATACAGCAGGGAACAAAGCAGACGGAGGCTGGCGATTCCTTTCACCGAGGTGGGGCAGGCTGCAGGCGGAGCCCTGTTTTGGCAAGTCAATCCTGAGACACAGTTAGCTACCGGTGAAGATGTCAGGTGGGCAGGTCTGGGTGGAGACAGGCTTTGGGAGTTGCGGGCTGTTTGGTCTTTAAAGCATCATCCACGAGAGAATGGAGATGGGACCAGGGCCTGGCCTGGGGGCTCTCGGCAGTGAGAAATCTGGGAAACAAGCAAGGAGGCAGGGAAGTGAGGAGACCAGGAGAGTGGGGTGCCCTGGGGGCCACGTGAAGAATGGGGGTGCAGAGAAGAGAATGCCTCCTGCTGGGGGGGTCCCAAATGGCCACATGCCTCACAGCTGCCACACCTGCAGGCCTCTCTTGCTCTTCCTCACCCCCCAGCACTTCCTGCCCCAACCACGCAGAACGCAGAACTCGGTGGCTGGCGGGGGGCCTTTGTTCTTGCTGTCCCCTCATCTTTTCCACCTGCCCTTTAGAACCTAGCTCGGATGACACTTCCTTCAGGAAGCCCTCTAGGCTGGGATGGCTCTCTGGGTCCCCATGGCTCCCGTGCTGTAACGGTTCAGTGTCTGCCCCCTCATCAGGCTGGGAGCTCCTCTAAGCTAGGGACGATGTCTGAGTCCTCTTCGTCCCCAGAATTGCCCAGCACAGGGCCTGGCGCCCAGCAGCTGCTCAGTGGAACCCCTCCCCATTGTAGGTACCTGCCTACCTGTGGGCAGGTGCTCAGATGTGGGGAAAGAGGTGGCCTTTAGGGGTACCCGCTACTGCAGATCCAGAGGAGACTGCTGTCGGCGCCCAACTGGCAGACTGCGAGTCCTGGAAGGCAGTGTCCGTGGCTCCCTCATTCTGCATCTCCGGCTCCCAGCACAGCACCTGGCACGCAGTGGTTCTCACAAAAGGGGCTGTTGTTGGGCTGCCTGCCCCTAGAGGAGTCTATAGTGGGGAACCTCAGGGCTCAGTCTCCAGTGCCGACCTATTCTTGGGCTCCATCACTGGCCCAGCTGGGGATGTGTCTGTGTGTGTCTTGGGGTGGGGGCGGGCGAAGGCAAGCTGGCAGGGCCGCGTTGCTCCTGACAGGCTGAACTCTAAAGGACAGAGTTCCGCCCGGGCAGCAAGCCCGCTCCCTGATCTTTGGGTATGAGGAGGTGTGGCCTGACAGGTCTGGCCTGGGAGAGACTGAGGATCTGAGGTGGCCGTAACCGAGGCGGAGTGTCCAGAACGGGGGAGGCCCTGGCCTCGCTCCTCTGCCCTACTCAGCTGGGCCCTGCTCTGGGATGTGGCCAGGAACAGGTGAACCGGGGATTGAGAAGAGGGATGGAGGTGCAGTGGGAGGTAGGCCCTGGGCTATTTGGCTTTGAGGCACACAGTCTCCAGCCTCAAAGGTCTGCAGGGCAGGCCCCTGGCGGGGGGAACACCCCGGAAGGCAGAGCGGGGGCCCTTCGTTGAAGCTACAGGGTGACTTTCCTCCTGAGATGCCAGAAGCCGAGCAGCCGGGGCTGCCCAAGAATGAAGGGGCTGCGTGGAGAGGTAGTGAGTCCCCCAGTGCGAGAGTGTGTGAGGCAGCCAGGGGAGGATGGGTGCGGACATGTGCCGAGGGGGGTGTTGGCTGCTGGAATCCCAGCTCCGTGGCAGAGGGGAAGATAAAAAAGCCTTTCTCGGGCAGAGCTGGAGTCAGAACCACCTTACCCTCACCTCAAAGTCCCTCCCAGCTTTGGGGCTGTTGCCACCTCAACGAAAGGTCCCTGGCTGGGTGCAGTGGCTCACGCCTGTAATCCCAGCACTTCGGGAGGCTGAGGCAGGAGGATCGCTTGAGCCCAGAAGTTTGAGACCAACCTGAGCAAGACAGCGAGACCTGTCGCTACAAAAAATAACAAAAATTAGCTGGGTGTGGTGGGGCACACCTGTAGTCCAGGCTACTTGGGAGGCTGAGGCAGGATCCCTTGAGCCCAGGAGTTCGAGGCTACAGTAGCTGTGATCGCACCACAGCCTGGGTGAGAGAGTGAGACCCTGTCTCAAAAAAAATAATGAAAATAAAAAATAAAAGAGGTCCCCGTAGAGTTGGCTGATCTATGACTTGCATCACCCCCTCTGCGAAAGACCAGCCCAGACCCAGTCCTGCAAATGCCGCAGGAAGGGGGGCTGGCGGTCCTGCTGGCGAGGGTGGGAGGGGAGACGTGGGTTGAGGATGGGCTCCTGCTATTCCTCAAACACCCCTCCCACTGCCCTCCTCAGAGCCACTGCATTGTCTTCAGCTGTCTCACTCTGTCCCCACACTTCAGGTCACTACTTGAATGTCCCCCACGGCACCCCTCCCTGACCTCAGTGACCTAACATAGCACTCCTTACCCAGGGAGGTTAAGGGCCAACACACCCACTCCCCCCACTGCTGATGGCACACAACTGTGTCACTTCCTGCGAACTGCTGGGGGCCCCAGGAACTGCCTCACCCAAGGTTTCACCTCCCCCCAGGGCAGTGGGACTACAGGGCCCCACCAACTTGCCTCGGTTTGGGACAACTCTGAAGGACATCCTGATTCCAGAGTTTTCTACAGCATCTTCTGAGACTTGAGGAAACCTCTGCCCAGCTGTGCCCTCCTTGCTTCCTTCCAGCGCTCTCCGGAGAGCACGCCCCAATAGATGTTTGCCATGATTCCCCATTGGATTCACTTCCAGGGAACCCCATCTGAAAGGGCCCACACCACTGTTCCTATCTGCCACGTATCTACTTCCTTCCATCTCCCCACAGTGGCAGGGCAGCTCCCTGGCAGCAGGGCCCTGGGTTTTCAGTGCTCAATACCAGGGGCTCCCATCATGGCTGACGCTCACTGGGTGCTCAGGAAATACTGCCTGGGTGAAAGTCCAGTGGCTGAGAACTTGTCATCCTGAGGTGAGGAGAGGGCACCAGGCCTGATTAGTAACAAGTGCACATCTCTGGGGATCCCCAGCTATCTGGAAGAGGGTCCCTATACCAGGGTGGTCTTCCAGTAGTCAAGCAGGTAGGCCCGTGGGTCATGGCGACTTGAGTACTGCGGTTAAAGGGAGACCACCTGAGACGCTCAGGACACCTGCGTGCTGTATGGGACTTCCATCCACTGTAAAAGAGGAACCAGGGAGATGCTGTCTAAAGGCTGAAAGGACCCTGTCCTGCTCCTTCCCCAGCCTAGGGCCTGAGCTGAGTGAGGGATGGAGCCCTCCAAGTCCCCACAGAGCCTCTGTCAGGCACTTGCTCTGGCGCTAGCCCTGGGAGGACAGAGAGCAGCCTGAGGGGGGCGCCCCCAGCAAGCCCACCTTTTCACAGGGCTCTGCGAACGCCAAGCCTGTCCTCTGGAAACCTACTCATATGCAGCCTATTTGATCCAAAGGTGGGGAAAACTGACAGAGAAGTGCTTTATGCCCACGTTGCTCATGGGGAAGCTGAGGCTCTGGGACGGCAGCTGGAATACAGGAGGTCGGGCTTCCCCCCAGACCACAATTATGATTCCCCTGCCACTGAAGTCTGCTGGAAATCTGGAAATGAAGGTGAGGGACTTTTTTTTTTTGAGACAGGGTCTCACTCTATTGCCCAAGCTAGAGTGCAGTGGCCTCGTCATAGCTCACCGTAGCCTCTGACTCCTGGGCCAAGGGATCCTCCTGCCTCAGCCTCTCAAGAAGCTGGGGCTATGGACACACGCCACCGTGCCTGGCCTCCTTGAGGAACTTTCTAACCATCAGTCAGGCATGTAAGTAAATGAGACAATGAGAAATATGTTCTCATACATATGTTCACAATGGGAATGTCAACATTTTGGTTCCAAAAGCTGTTGCTTAGAAGTCCCCATGGTGGGCTGGGTATGGTGGCTCACGCCTATAATTCTAGCACGTTGGGAGGCTGAGGCAGGAGGATGGCTTGAGGCCAGGAGTTCAAGACTAGCCTGAGCAAGAGCAAGATCCCATCTCTACAAAAAATAGAAAAATTAGCCAGGCATGGTGGTGCGGATCTGTAGTCCCAGCCACTTGGAAGGCTGAGGCAGGAGGATTGCTTGAGGCCAGGAGTTTGAGGTTGCAGTGAGCTAGGATGATGCCACTGCACCCCAGCCCAGGGCAACACAGTGAGAATCTGTCTCAAAAGAAAAAAAAGTCCCTATAGTGGGACTTTGATACCAAGTGTGACCCCGTACCTGCCCCATGGTGCTTCTGCTCCCTCCCCCAGCTAGCTCTGCTGGCTGGGGAGCCAGTCTCAGGCTTGGGGTGGGACAGGGCCTTAACACCAGCCTGCATTTCTTCCTTTCCTGTGTTGAGTGAGGTGATGGGGCTGGGCAGGTGGGCGCTTGGGATTTGGAGAAGTGAATACATGTCTGTGGAGGAGCAGTTGCCACCACATATGAACTTTCCAGCTCTTCACACTAGTGTGGTCTCTCGGCCTGTCCCCACACTCTTTGGGGAGATAAAGCCACCAGTCCTGCCTGCCGCACTCTGCAGATCAGCTGCACTTTGCAGCTCCCTCGAAGGGCAAGTGCAGTGGGCTCCGGGCCCCGCAGCTTAGCACCAAGGCTGGCTTCAGGACTGTCCTCATTTAGGGCAGGCTGCCCCGGACTGCCTGCAACCTGGCCCCCTTCCAGGGCAGTCCTGAAGCTGCAAGATCATCTGCTGTCTGCTTACTCACAGCCTCCATCCCACTCGCTCGGGACTCAAGTTCCCTTCACCCTCTCGCTCCCTGATCAACCAGTCTCCAAGGACTCAGCCTGCTCCGGACTGCCGCCAGCCATCACCACCACTTGCCTGAGCATTACGGCAGCGGCCTCCAGCTGGACTCCGTCCCGTCGTTCTGCCAACTTGTCCTCTGCGCTCCCACCAGTGTTCTTTAAAAAAAAATCGCTTTGACTCAGCAATTCCACTGCTACGAATTTACCCAATGGCTCTGCTGGCAAAAGTACGCAAACATACACAAATGAGGACGCTCACTGCAGCATTACTTCCAATAACTAACAACTGGAAACAACCTCAACGTCCACCAACAGATATTAATGCACCTGCTCAAAAGAACAAGGTAAATTACATGCACTGATGTGGCAAGATCCCGTGATCCAAAGATATTCGGGGAAAAAGGGAGTGTAGGAGAGGCTACGAACAGGATGACACTAAGGAATGTACACATATGGATTATTACACATATGCATTTTAACAAACAGTACGTAAGAAACTAAGCTGTGGTTCTCCTTATGGAAAAGGACTAGGGATTATATTTTTCCAAACTCTTTGAATTTTTACCATTTACATTTGTTTTTTCTCTTTAAAATAAAAGGTAGAATGGGAAACAGGGCTGAGTCCCCCAGCCCCAGATCACCTTCCACAGAAGTCAGGAGCTGGGCGTTCACACCGCTCACAAGGGGGCTGCTATTGCTTCAGCCCCCGACTCTCCTTGCACTCCCCACTTCCAGCCGCTCCCCGACACAGGGATCCTTCTCGCTCTCTGCTTCTGGTAATTCCTCCTGCCCCTCCCTGCCCTCCCCACCCCCGGCAAGCCTAGAAGTTGTGAAGTGGGGAGCACAAGCCCGGGAGCCAGACACAGGCTGGACTCACGACTACTAGCCATGGGCGCTGCAGCGGGCTCCCAGGTCTCTCTTCAGAGAGCTCCACCAGCTGCTGGAAGTTTCTGCAGTAAATCCTGCAGCAGTCCCTCGAGGGAATTACAGCCCAATAAAGCCACTTCATCCAAGGTGTCGCCCCCTGTGGGGAGCAGCACATACCCAGCGACGGGGGCCAGGCCAGTGATAGTTGTAGAAAGGCCAACTCCCTTGTCTCAGGGGGGCAACTCGGGCTCCAGAGTGCCACTAACTGGCTGGCACCTCAGGTGCAACCACATAGAGGTCACCCCCACCCTGTGCTGCCACCTTCACTCCCCACAGGTACGGGTCCTGAAGGTTCTCGCCAAACTTTCACATGCAAGTCTCCATCTCCCAGTGTTTCCTAGGGACGATGACCTAAAGCACCAGCTGTATGACCTTGGGCAAATTCCTTAAACTGTTTTCTCTTTAGGGCCTAGAACAGTGCCTGGCACATACCAGGCACTCACTATTTTTCTTGAATATGAAAATGACATTTGCCTTGTACGGGTTGTGTGAGGATTAAACAAGACACTGTGTATAAAGTGCGTGGCGTAGTGGCAGAGTGTCTGGCACAGAACAGGACTTGATGTTATGTGAACAGAGGTCAGCTGAACCAGGGTGTACGCAGCCCATTAACCAGGAGACCAGTGAGAAATCTGCAAAGAATATTCTATTCAGATTTTCTGCAGTCATTGTGGAATGTGCCCACAATTTAATCCCAAAAGAACCTAGTGATTAGCTGGGCGAGGTGGCTCACACCTTGTAATCCTAGCACTCTGGGAGGCCAAGGTGGGAGGATCACTTTAGCTCAGAAGTTCGAGACCAGCCTGAGCAAGAATGAGACCCTGTCTCCACTAAAAATAGAAAAATTAGCCGGGCGTGGTGGCGCATGCCTGTAGTCCCAGCGACTTGGGAGGCTGAGGCAGGAGGATCGCTTGAGCCCAGGAGTTTGAGGTTGCTGTGAGCTGACACCACAGCACTCTAGCCCGGGCAACACAGTGAGACTCTGTCTCAAAAAAAAAGAATAGTTAGTGAAACTCAGAGAGATGAAGATGCTTATCTAAGGTCACAATATGGGTCAAGGGCAGAGCTGGGCTTAGGCTGAGGCAGGTTATGCTCCAGGGCTTGGACTTGTGCGGTGCCCCTCCTGACAGCACCCTCACATCAAGCACAGGCTCCAGTGCGACACAAGGGCTCTTTATTGCCAGTGAGACCACATGAACGAGCACAGGCTCCAGGAGGGCCCCAGGCACTGCCCAGGATGCGGGCTCTTCAGTGGGAGAGGGGCAGGGGGAGATTCAGACCTCAGAATGGTCCTCGGCTCACACAGCACCGTGCAAATACAGAGCTAAAAACTTCTTGAATGTCTCTGGCTGGAAATCAACCGGCCCAACAGGTTCCTAGAAAGAACACAGCCCATTAGGATCTGGCTACTAGGTTTAACCACAGCAATTACAACAAAGGTTGGCTTTATGTAACTCTTCAGTGCCTGGATGGAAACTGTTTCTTTCTCTGGCATCACCTCTCTCTCAGACCACCAAGTGGTGCTGAGGGCTGCAGGTGGCAGGACAGGAAGCATTCCTAGCCTCTTCCAGCCAAATCAGCCGTGCACACTGCCCCGTGCCTCCCGGGCCCTCTCTCTTCAACCACCAGGAACAAATGGTCTGTTGCCCTTTAATCCCAGGGACAGTGACCCCTCACCCATTCTGCACATTTATCAGCACCAGCTTGCTCCGCAGTGAGCCAGTGCCCAGTGCTGGAGACCACAAGTGACCTGACTCTGGTTCCTGTCCTCGAGGAGCTTACAGTCAGGTCTTCAAATAGTGAAAATAAAAGGTGACGGACTCATTCCAGAAGTAGGAAAAGATGCTGAGAAGGCAGGGGAGAAATGCCTAACTCACTGACTTTCAAACACGGAAGAGCAAGTAGAATGGACCAGAAAGAGAAGAAAAGGAGACTTCAGAGAGTCCAGCATGTGCAAAGTCATGAAGAAATGACAGCAGGAAAAGCAAGAGCAGCCAGAGCCCAGGGCTCGTGCTGGCGGGGCAGAGTGGCAGGAGATGGAACCGGAGGGGTGGGGAGGAGCCATCTGACCAAACCACAATGGGCCTGGCCCTGAGTTAGTATTCTGGAGGCACGAGGCTGAAGGAAGAGAACCTGAAGACACCAAGTGGTGAGGGAGAACACGACTAACAGCAGAGAGACCTGCGGTGGCCGGTGGGACTGTGCAGGTAAGGGGTGTTTGGGACCAAAGACAAGGGCCCAGACCTGCAAGCATTTCAAGGGTAGAAACAACAGTGACAGATGCTGGAGAACTGATTAAAGAACTGACACGCTGATAATGTTCAAAGGCTCAACAACTCCCATTTGGCAAACCTGGACTCAGGCCCTGTGTGGGACACTGCTAGTCCCGGAGCCGGCAGTACCCCCATTCTGTCCTCTCCGCCCCCCGACCCTGCTATGTGTCTCTGCAGTGTGCACATCACCGACTGGCATTGTAGCAGGAATTTATTTAGACATTGCTGCCGCCCACTGCACAGACAGCGGGCCTGGACTCTGTCAGTTGGGCATGGGGATGTAGCGGTGACAGTGGCATGGGCGGAATTCCTCATCAGTGGAATGGAACAATGAACGCCTCATCCACAGGCCCTGCCCTCGAGGAACTCAGAGCTCGGTTTGGTGGAGGAGAAAACATGTAAACAGATAACAAGGGCAAAGCAGCACGTGTGTGCTGTGAGGGGACACGAAGGCCAGGGGAGCCCACGCAGGCACGTCAGTGATGCTGGGGGTGGGGATTGTGGTGGTCAGAGAAGGCTCCCAGAGTGAGAACACTTATGCTGAACCTGGAAGGACAAGCAGAGGAGGCCGGAGGAAAGAGACAAGGCGGGGTGGGTGGAGAAGGGAAGAAGCAGGAAAGCCCCCGATAAAAAGGAGCAGCATCTACAAAGGTCCCGAGCAGGGCACCCTGGGAGCTAGAAGGAGCTGGGCATGGCTAGAGGTAGGAGCTGCAGTGAGGAGCTGATGGGACCCGGGGGGAAGCTGTCTTGCCTCAGGTGAGAGGAAGGGCTCAAGCAGCCCTCCGAGTCGAGATCCCAGGCAGGAATCCCAGAGCCTGGGTTCTACTCATAGATCACCCTGTCCACCCCAGGCTCATGCTGGGTAGGACCAGGCCTGGCCCTGACTGGCTGGACTTACCACAATCACCTTCTTTTTGATCACCGGACGACACCAAAAATGCCGATAGAGGAGCTGGTCTGAATCCACCCAGACCAAGTTCTTAACGCCCTCGTGAGAGGCCAGATCTGTGGTGTTCAACTGTAACACCAGGAACTGGAAGACACGCCCGTCTGTGGCAACACCCTGCACGACCACGGGCTGCTCCAAGACCTTGGGTTCATTCTGAGAGGAAAAGGGACCAAGAAAAACAAATTAGAAACTGTGGGGTGTTAGGAACAGCACAGATCAGGCAGCTTCTACTTCTGTGCATTACAACACCCACTCACTGCCATTTGATGGCTTCACCTTGGGGCAACTAACATAGAATGAGGAGTTCAGTGCACTGTCCCGGGCCAGGTCTTCCCTTACCCAGCCTGGCTCTGCCTGGCCTCTGAAGCCCCGTGGCCCCAGGTGCCTGCTCTTCAACTTGAGCACATTAAAGTAGTAATTCCCACCACTGAGAGGCAATTACTGGGCAAGCCGAAAAGTTCAGGCAGATGAGCTGGGAGGTTAATGACAGAAATCCCTCAAACTTACAGCGTTACCTGATGGGGACAACAGGGACATCAGCTATCAAATGTTAACCTGGAGGGTCAATGAATAATCTCATTCACTTCTGTCTCCATTTGACAGGTGAGGAAACTGAGACTCAGTGAGGTAGTGACTTCTTTGAAGTCACAAAGATAGGTGGCACTGAACCTAAACTGGCTCACTGGCACATTTTCCATTTCTGCCTTGCTCCTAAGGGCCTGGCATCCTGGACCTCCCTAAGCCTGCCGGCAGTCATCCCACCTGACTCCATGCTCACACTGCAACTCAGAATGTGCCGTGTTCCTGCAGTGTCCACGCCAGCCACGTCAGCATCAGGATCTCGCTAGCCAATGCACTTGCTGATGATCTCTTTCTGTACGTGCCCCTTGGTCATAGTTACAACACTAAAACCATTTACTTAGGGGCCAGGCATCTTGCCAGTTTTATATAAAGTCACTTCTCTCGTAAATCTAGAGGTACAGTCCCACTTAACAGACAAGGAAACTGACGTTCAGAGAGGTGGTATAATTTACTCCAGGTCACCCAGGAGGTGTAAGCCAGGATCAGATCCCATGCTATTAAGTCACTTAAAACTCTACTGTTCTAGTTTACACCTGGGATCCCAGTGTATCTGACAGTGGCACCTCTTTTCATCCTCAGTAGTGCCCCAGTTTGGATGATCAATCATATGGTCAATGCACTGAGACTTTGCAGCAAGCCAGTTTGGTGACTGCTACTCAATGGACAAAGATCCAACACGCAGGCCCCAGGAAACAGGGCAGACTTGATTCGAAAACGCTGCCTGCGCTCACCCCTCCGGGGCTGAATCTGACATCAGGAACAGCTAATGTCAGACCTCCGTGTGGACCACCCTGGGACTGTTGGCCTTAGAAATATCTGTTCTTAGCTGCATGAGAAATAAATAAAAAGAAAAGTACCTGTAAGTGTTAGCCGAGAATTCTGTATTGACTCTTATCTCCCTCTACAGATCAATAAAACTGCAGGTAGTACATAAATTTCTCAGCAATTTTACCTTTTACACGGAGGCTCTTCCCATAATTGCCCAACTTCACATCCCCAGGAATAATTTGTACCTAGGGGGTGGAGGAGGCCTCCTCTCCTACCCAACTGGGTGGCAATTAGTGGCATCGTTGCTACCCAGGCTCTGCTGGCAGTAGCTGGCACAGAAGCTACAATGAGCCTGCAGGCCTAGAACCAGGAATGTGACTATCTCTGCTCTTTCTCCTGCTTGAGTTGGGGGGTAGTGTATCCTTTGAAGCTGGAGGGATCACAGCTCCAATCCCTGCTTCCCAACTCATTAGCTGTGGGATCTTGGGCAAGGTACCTAAATTTTCAGAGCCTTTGGGAAGTATACAGTCAGAGAATGGGAATAAAGATAGCCTTCCTAGAATTGGAAAGACACAAGAATGTTACATAAAGATGCGACAGCTGCTAATCTCTTAGCTGTGTGACACTGGGTGAGTACTTAGCCTCCCTGAGCCTCAGTTTCCCCAACTGTAAAATGAAGGTAATATCATCTCCCACATGGAGTTAAATAACTATCAATACAAGGACTAAATCCTGCAGTGGTTCTGAAATTTTAGTGCAGTGGTTTTCAAACTGGGGCTTGTATCAGCATCACCTTTTGGTAAAATACTGATTACTGGTCCCCGATCCCAGGGTTTCTCACTCAATAGGTCTGGCGTGGGTCTGAGAATTTGCATTTCCAACAAGTTCCCAGATGACATTCCTGCTGCTAATCCAGGACTATATTTTGAGAACCACTGATATAAAAAACCCTAATTAAATGTCTGGCAGGTAGCAGATGCTCATACAGGCAGGGTCCATTCCACTCCCCATCCATCTGGCTGACCATGCCTCCCAACCCCACCCAGTGTCTAGTCTGAGTAGGATGGGAGACAACATTTCAAACTTCCTCACTCCTCCAGAAGGCCTTAGGCTCTACCTACCACCTGGGAGTGGCAGCACCTCTCAGAATCCCTGTGCCCCTCACCCCCAAACCAGGGATCTGGTGTTCCCCGCCTGCTTGACAGCTCCTGCTGCCCTCCCCTACCTGGAGGCCTTTGCCCCAGGGCCAGGCTTTCCTCCAATCTTGGGGACAAGTCTCTGTGACAACCACTCAGCCTGCAGTCTATACTGCCTAGGCCCCTGAGACCTGCTCTTAGGATCAAGGGGCTACCACCACATGGTATGTTGGGTACCCAGGAGCCATCCTGAGTTGGTAGGCAGGTCTGAGCCATCTCTATCGCTTCACTTCCTCCTGCCTGCCTGATGAAGCCTTGAGCTCCAGTTGTGACACTACGGAACAGAGGCGGGGTGCTGCAGCATGAACTGAAGATTCCAGAGTGGTAGACGCCAATCCTTTTCCACCGCTTACTGCTGTGTAATGCTGGACAAGCAGCATAGCCTCCCTGTGATTCTATGGCATAATCTGGAAAATGGGGATTTCAGTGAAACTCTGTGGGCTACTGTGATCAACAAATGAGCTATCTAGGCAAAGCCTGGGCACACAGTCAGCCCCCCGTGATGTCAGTTCACCCCTGCAGGGTGGGTGGAAGTGCATCTCCCCAACTCCTCAGTCAAGCAAGGAGTCCCCCAACACCCCTTTTCTTCCTTTGAGCAGTGCCCTTTAGGCAGGAGACCAACACAACACGAAGCAGCTCAATGGTCTTCTCCGCTTACGTACCCCATAGAGGAGCCGGGCCTGGGCCAGGGCATTGCCAAAAGCAAACAGGATCATCTTGGCCCGCAGCTGATCTGGCCGAAAGCGGTGTGGTTTTATATTGGCTGTGTCCAGGATGTACAGGGTGTGGGGATGGGGGTAAGGATAACCCTCCCGGAATCCTGCAAGAGATATAATCACGTGAAGAGGTGGAAAAAGTTAATCAGCCCTGACGCAAAGCCTCAGGAAAATAACCTCCCTTCAGCTCAGGGGCAGGCACTACAGAGAGACTCAATAAAGGTAGATATTACCGCTGTAGCTCAGGGGCTGGGAAACCTCAGTCTACTGGTTGGCCTGCTGCCTGTTTTGTAAATAACATTTACTGGAGCACAACCACACTCACTCACTCACGTATGTCTACTGGGTAGCTCAACACAGACCATATGTGGCCTGCAAAACCTAAAATATTTACTGTTTGGTTCTTCACAGAAACTGCTTGCCAACCTGCTTAGGTGCATCTTGCACACTGGTTCTAGTTTCACCCCTTTCTTTCTCATTCAGGTGCACAGATGACAATGATGTTAGGAGAGGGACATCTGAAATCTGTGGTAATTATTATTGTTATTAATATTTTTAGCAGCATGTCCCTATAACCAAGCTGTGGTAATTATTAAAAAGACAACAAGTCATTTCAAAATTCAGTACTTTAATATTAGTAACAAATGTCTTGCTTCATAATTCACAACTGATCCGCACAACACTCGGGCTGAGAATCAAAGTTTAGCACTTGCTCATCTCGGCCACGACCCTGTCAAGTCATGATTCTCTTTTGCATAGCTATAAGTAAGGCTTGGTAGGGTGGGGGCTTCTAGAATGCATGACCTGGATCAGTGGGTGTGAGTGAAAAGGAAGAAGAAAGAGGCTGGGAAAATGTGGCTGTAAAATCCCAGAGGAGCACACTGCCCAAGAGAGCTGGCTCTCCTGCATGCCTTGGTCCTTCAGTCTGCTCAGGTGCTCAGCACAGGTAAATACCCAGCACCCACTCTGCGCCAAGCCCCATGGCAGGTACCGGGAACAGAGGCCAAGCAGGGCCTGCCATTGCTTTTGAGGAGGGGAGAAAGACAGGAAAATCCACCATAGCTGTTGGAGGGATATGTCAGGACGGGATGTGAGTCAGGGGTGTGGCAGGGCAGGTGAAAGGGCCCTGATGAGACTGGAAGATTGTCAACCTTTTCTGGGAGAAAGTGATTCCTGCTATGAACTATGAAAGAAAAAGTATTAGCAAGTAGAAGACAAAAAGGGAAGGACGGTCGAGAGCTCTAGGCAGAGGGAGGAGGAAGTGCCCAAGCCAGTGATGAGAAAGGGCGGCACGTGTCAAGTATGATGGGAAGAAAGGGGCTGGGGAACGGGGACAGAGGCAAAGGCGAGGCCGGAGAGGGGACAGAGGCCAGATGTGAAGGCCCTGACACGATGCGCTAAAGAGGTCCGACTCTACCCGGCAGGAAGTGGGAGGGCATGCAGAGAGGCTGGATCCAACTGGTGTCTTAGAAAGGCTACTCTGGATTGTGAACTAGATGAATTGGAGAGAAAATAGCCTGGGGTCAGACTGACCAGTTGGGGGCTGTGGCAACAGGCTAGGTAAGCAGTAAGGACTGACCTAGGTCGTGGTTGTGAAAATGAAGGGGTTTATGAGGAATGCGCTACAGCTCATGATGACAGAGCAGATGGTAGGAATTCTGTCTTGGCTGAGTGTATGGAGGGGCCTTGTTTGGTGCAGTTTGGATTGATGGCTCCATTCAATGTTCATGGGGCTTCCTCAGTCCTTGAAAGAGGTTGGCCAGAGTTTATAGGGTGAATAGAAAGAGGGTGTCTTTCAAGGGACCTATGAATAAAGAAAAAAACTTGGTCAAAGCCCCTCAAGCCATTTAAAACTCTGATGTAACAGTTACTTCTCAGGGATAAAAAGCAAAGCAGCCTTTGAGCAAATCATTTAACCTCCCTGAGCTGCAGCTTCCTTGCCTATAAAATGGAGATGAGAGTACCCATCTCACGGGGCTGCCACATGGATCCTAGGAGGTAACTCATGTGAGGGGCCTAGCACCTAATAAGGTCTCGATATATCCTTTTCCTTCAGTAAAAGCCTGTCCCTCATCTTCGCAATGCCTAAAACACAGAGGCTTTGATCCTTACCTGTGTCGTCCTTCACATGATAAGCACTGCATTCCTGAAGATCGATAGTGGGGGATATTGGATAGAAGGTCTCAAGAACATGATCCTTAGTAGCTTCAACCTCCTCTCTGGAGGCGACAGGGGACAGAGGATCCTTGGCACTCAATCGGGCTCCACTAGAACCACGGATCTGAAAGAGAAAAGATTCTAAAAGGAGAGAAAGGTGATTAGTCTAACCTGGTCTAGAGAACCTCTTCTCAACTCAGCAAAGTCTAAAGCCTTCATCCTCCTATGTGCCTCAAGTCATTTATAGCTTTTCCAGATGATCGGCTTAATCACAGAATACAAAATTTTGACTTAGGACGTTAATCCTGGGACCCGTGAGTGGGGGGTGAACCAACGTACTCTTCTTCCTGGGTCCCTTCCCAATAAACCTTGAGGGCTGGTGGTCTCTGGGGGTTTAGGTCTGTCCCATACAGATCTTCCTGAGCACCTGCCCTATGCCAGGAACCATGAGGAGTGAGAGTTACTCTCTGTTCTCAGGTAGCTTACCAGGTAGTAAGTGCTACAACAAAAAGTACGAAGCATATTCGGAAATAGTCCAGGTGGGGAAAACTGACCTTCTCTGGGAAGTTCCCTGAAAGTGATGCCTTAAAACTACGTTTTAAAGGATGGACAAGAGCAGGGTTTCTCAATCCTGGCACTATTCACTTTTGGGGCCAGATAATTCTTTGGTGAGGGGGGCTGTCCTGTGTACTATGGGACATTTAGCAGCATCCCTGGCCTCTACCTACTGGATGCCAGGAGAACTCCTTCCTCATCCCATCACCTCATGCCCTATCCAGGTCAGAACAATCAAAAATATCTCCAGATGCTGCCAAATGTTCCCTAGAAGGCAAAACCATCCTTGGTTGAAAACCACTGGGTAAGAGCTTGCCAGACAAAGAAAGCAGGGGGAAAGCATTCTAGTTAAGGAGGAGTAACATGACCAAAGGCACAGGAGTGTGCAATTCCATGGCAGAGTCTAGAGAGATAAACCCAGATGACTAGAGTGTGGTACGGCAGGAAAGGAGGAATGGAGAGAAGCACTGACACTAGTGGTGGGGGAGAGACTATTAAACCTAGGAAAAGGGGCCAGGTGCAGTGGCTCACGCCTGTAATCCCAGCACTCTGGCAGGCCAAGGCAGGAGGATCACTTGAGCTCAGGAGTTTGACACTAACTTGAGCAAGGGCAAGAGCTCGTCTCTACTAAATATAGAAAAAATTAGCCAGGCATGGTGGTGCATGCCTATAATCCCAGCTACTTGGGAAGCTGAGGCAGGAGGATTGCTTGAGCCCAGCAGTCTGAGGTTGCTGTGAGCTAGGCTGACGCCATGGCACTCTAGCCTGGGCGACAAAGCGAGACTCTGTCTCAAAGAGAAAAAAAAAAAAAACCTAGGAAAAGGGCCAGCTTGTCCTTAACAACTGACAGTGAAAACAACTTGGCCCGCCAGAAAGCCTTGTTTAAGTTGGATTAGCATATATGCTACATGGATAGCAGAGTAGGTGGTATGAGGAAACAAATTCAAACCTGACTGATCCGCGAGCCTGCCATTGTGACTGTACGCGGGTGCCCTTCACAGAGGTCCTCATGCCACCACCAGGCGAAATGTGCCTAGAAAAACTCCGTGAGAATGGCCTCCTGAGGAGTCTCCATTGAGGCAAATCTTCCTCTGAAGGTGTTTAGATCTTTAGAAATAGTCAAATCAGTGTGATGATAATGGATCAGGCTGATTTTCTTCTGTCTTAAAAATTGGTGTGGTCAATAGCACTGTCTTTTAGTTTTCGCAGGTGGCCTCCCTTACTGGGTATGCAGAAAAGGGATACTACATCTGTGGATGGAGCAACTCTGACCTGTTTGCTAAAATACATCATACTCACACCTCACGAATAGTTTCCTAAAGTACTTCCTGTTTCCTCACATATAATCTGCAAGGAAAATAAATGTGCCTTAACCTCTCCTAACCTTGGGTTTTAGATTCTCCCCACAGACCGCTCTAGTGTGGTTTCTAATTCAATTCCTTCCACATCCCTCCTCCAGTGACAGCTCCAAATGGGGCAGTTTAATTAGAGGTAATACTTGATGATGGGCCAAAAAGTACTCCCCTATTAATGAGGTTCACTAATTTCCTCAGTGGTGCCATTACCTCTGCAAAGCTGACTCCTTGCCAGGAAGTCCACACACAAGGGGGCAAGCTGGAGAGACCTGACCGAGCAGATGTCCTGAAATCCCAAATCAGTTCACAGCTGGTTTCCCTGCTCTACGAGTCTACCAGTTAGAACACCTGTGTTCTCTGAACACCCCTGCCTGAGGCACCTGAGAGTTGGTATTCATCACCCATCCCTTCAGTCAGCACCTACTGTGTGCCACTGTTAGACACTGTGGACAAAATGAGTAAGACACGGTCCCTGCTGTCAGGAGTTCACAGTTCAGTGGGGCAGACAGAACAGGTATCAGCTACTGACAGTGTGGTGTAGTCTGTGCTATGATGGTACAGTCGGCATGAGGAACACAGAGGAGGAACAGCTACCTCAGCCTGAATTCACAGAAGGGGCTTGAGTGGAGTGTTACAGGTAAGTAGAATGTGGTTAAATGAGGAAAGTGGGAAAGAGCATCCCAGACAGAATGCACAGCATGCGCCAAGGCACAAAGGTGCAAGAGCTTGATGCCAAAAAGCTGCAAGTGGCTAATTTAGGGATGGGGGCAGGACAGGAGAGCAGAAGAAAGGACTAGAAAGACTAGGTGGGGGCCAAATCACAAGGACCTGGTATACCATACAAATGATTTACGCTATTGGGAGACAGTGAAGGATCAGAAACAGAGAAGGGACATAAAAAGACTTGCACTTTAGGCTGGGCGCAGTGGCTCATGCCTATAATCCTAGCATTCTGGGAGGCCAAGGCAGGAGGATCACTTGAGATCAAGAGTTCAAGACCAGCCTGAGCAAGAGTGAGACCCTGTCTCTACAAAAAAAAAAAAGAAATTAGATGGACAACTAAAAATATATGGAAAAAAATTAGCCGGGCGTGGTGATGCACACTTGTAGTTCCAGCTACTCAGCTGAGGCAGGAGGATCCTTTGAACCCAGGAATTTGAGGTTGCAGTGAGCTATGATGACAGCACTGCATTCTACTCAGGGTGACAGAGCAAGAGCCTGTCTCAAAAAACAAAACAAAACACACAAAAAAGACTTGCACTTTAGAGAGATCACTCTGGTAGCAATGTTGAAAATGGGTTTGGAAGAGTAGAGAAGTGTGAAGGGGGTAAGACTGTTGCAATAGAATATGAGCTTGTGAGGGCAGAGACTATACACGCTTTATTAATTCCTCATCTTCAGCATTTAGTCATTCCCAAGCACATCGTAGGCACTCAACAGACCTGGCAGACTGTTAATGGCTAAATTAATAGTCTGAGAAGTGATTAAGAACAAAAATAGCTGGGCTATGGATACTGAGGATATGTCTGAGCCTACAAAATTAGACCACGAAGTATGGGAGTGAGGATAGGTATTTGTGGGGAGGGAGATGTGAGCTGGTGGTGAGGCTAAGAGTAGAAATATTTTAAAAAGCAGACCAAAGTTTTCTGGTATACAAGACGACCAACCTCGATTCCAGGCGGTGGATAACGTGTAGTTTTTGACACAGATCCGTCTGACCAGAGAAGGATGCTTGAGAATCTGGGATTTACACAGCTGTATCATACTGTCCACAATGACCGGGCTTGGAGAAAGGAAGAGACATTGGGAAACTTAAAGCAACAGGTGACTCCAAGATCCATTAGTTGAAAACCTTATTAACTTGGGGGAACTTACCAGTAGGTCATTCTCTCGGGGATGTCCTCGGTGGAATGCCAGAGACGGGCATGAGAAATCACGTCCAGAACACACTCATCTTGGTTCTCTATGTGGTTCCTTGGGTCATCAACAAGGCTAAGCACCTTCTCAGGAAGGCCTTCTATTAACTTGGCCTTGGTAAGCCAGAGGGCCTGCTTTACACCTTTGGAGTAATCAGCCACAAAAAAAAAAAAAAAAAAAAAGATGACGATTCAGGAAGAGATGCTTATATCTGCCAGGTAGCATCTTGGGGAAAAGGCTGCCTCAAAAGAGAAAATGAATTTGTTCTGTGACACCTGAGGAGATAGAATCAAAAATGAAGAGCAGAAGCTAGGAAGGCCAGATTTCAACTCAACTTCACGAATAACCATGCACTTCAGGACAGTTAACAACTGATAGAGGTAGTGAGCGCCCGCCATGGGAGGAATTCAAACAGTGGCTAAGCTTCTGAGATTATATGGCTGATGGCTGGTAGGAGACAGACTCGAGGCCATGGAACTAGATGAACATCAGCCCTTCATTTAAGATCCTTTCTATTAACCCATACCCCAGCCCTGACTAGAAAAGCCCAAGTCTACCAAATACACCTCATTTATTAGGTGTGGGCCCAGGATTAGGCCCATGCTGCCTTATCAAGGGAAAGCAACTTTCGGAAATAATGGGAATAACTTTTGGATCTCCATGTATACCTTAAAGAGCCCTGAGTTTGGGGCCACTTATACAGACAATTTTTCACATCTCATCTTAACCCTGAGATTCTATAATGAGCTATTTTATAAACAGGTGTTTGTATGAGGCAGCCCTACAAAATGTACTGCTGTATTTGTCAAAAGGGTCACACTGAGTATGTTGTTCTATTTATTACACAGGGTGTTCTCTGAGACTTTCTGAATCTCTCTCTGGCCTTATTACAGAAAGGTGAGGCTTTTACACAGTGAATTACATAACTGAAAATATTTTTCTCTATATCACGAGTGGGCAACAAACATTTTCTTTAAGTAAACACTTTCAGCTTCTGAGCTACACAGTCTCTGTCACAACTACTCAACTCTGCCATTGTAGCATGAAAGCAGAGATAGGCAGTAATTAACAAGTGTGCATGGTTTTCTTCCAATAAAACTTCACTGACAAAAACAAGTAGCTGGCCCAGTTACAAGATCCCAGCTCTGTATCATTTGTTGACTGCTAGCACCTCAGAGTCAAGTTTGGGTCTCCCCTTTAGCAAGCAAAACCTCACAGAATGGATTTTTTTTTTTTTTGGTATTTACCCCACTATTTTTCCTTTGTACTGATTCCCTCACCTATTTTTATTTCATCTGGTTGTGTTATAAATAAGCTGCCCAAAATACTCTCAGGAAAAAATAATGTATAAGTAAACTAAAATAGATTCAATTTAGACTGTGTCTTTAAATATTAAGGATGCTTAGCTACTCTCAGTGGGATGGGCTGTGGTGCCAGGTAAAACCTCCCTAGCTTCACTTTCCCTAAATTTGGCTTCCCTAAGGAAGGAACAGGCATAGACTAGGTACCTAAGTTCTGGATCCAATCTTCTATCCTCAGATGGAAGTTAACACTACATTCTTTTCAATGACTATGCCCACAAGTTGAGAGAGGGCTGGTGACTGCTTTGGTTGGCAGGCTACTGATCCCAGCTGGAAAAATACTACCCCAACTCAGGAACGTATCTTCATTTGAAAAGCTATGTCTGGGATGAAAGGGAACCTAGGACACTTTTGGGGAGACACACTCAGGCAATTTTTCTTGTGGTAATAAACGAAAGCCAATGAGTGCAACGAGACTTTTCACTTTAAGGCTCATAAGGCATCACAACAGAAATACAAATACTTAGAAATGTAACTTCTTGATTTTGTGGTACAGCAGAAAGAACCTTGGTCTGGGAGTCAGATAAACTGAATTTGAGTCCTGACACTGCCACTGTTCCTTAAACTTGAAAATGGATAAAATATTAAGATTTTATGGGCTGGACCGAGTGCAGTGGTGTTTACAACTGATTGGTCACAGCTAGTTACAGATTCCTTTGTTCCTTCTCCACTTCCACTGCTTCACTTGACTAGTAAAAAAAAATTTTTTTTCAATTTGAAAAAATTAAGATTTTATGGTTCACTACCATATGAATAATATGTAATAATGAGCTGCCATTTACTGAATGTCACCATCTACCCTGTGCCAGGAGCTGTACCTACAAGTTAGATGGTATTTTATGGAATGAAAGATGAAAGTCAGAAAGATCAAGGAATTTGCTTCAAGTCACAAACCTTGTAAGGTCATGGGGCTGGAAGGAGAACCTGAGCTCTAAAGACCATAATCTCTCCATTACCCCAATCAGCTTCTCTAGCCCTGTATCTTGCAGAGTTTTATTACAGACTTTATAGAACCTCTCTGTGAGTGTGAGTGGCAAAAGCACAGGATATAAGATATATTTTTCAGCATAGTTAAACAAGTGTAATCTTAACTTCTAAAATACTGCTAATACATTCATCCACTTGGCATTCTGTTACCAGGGTCACTCAAGGGTGCCAAGTCTTGTGAGATCCTTCACAGCACTTGTGAGGTGAGGACACTGGAAGTGTTTAAAGGCTGGAAAATCAGCTTTAAAGAATGGGATTG
>NW_012138302.1:13819071-13824285 GCF_000956105.1 Propithecus coquereli
GTGAACGGGCTCTTTAAAATTCATGATGGACATAGCCAATTTCTCTACCAATTTCCAAAATGGCAGAGAAAGTAGGATTATTAAAACACAGAGAAGGTAAATTTAAGGCAAAGACTGATAGGACCTCATACCGTATAGCAGTTTACAGTTAACAGGGCTCTTTCCCTTATCTCCCTTTAGCCCCCAAAAACCCCAGGGAGTAAGAAATTGGCATAAACAGGGGACCAGACCTCATTCACTCATAATACATACCTGGTACATAGCATGCTAGAAATTGAATTGACATAACACCATGCTAGGCCGTGAGGTCTATGAAGCTTCAGACCGTGATCTGTTTACCTCTGTTGCATCCCAGCACCTAGCACTGTGCTGGCTCCCAGACCATATTTGTAAACTGAATGAACATTCACCAGGAAACTTCCATGTGCCAGGCTGTGCTTCGTGATAGAATACAGAAAGAATAATACATCATCCTTGTCCTCAAGGGGGTCCCCGCCTGCTAAACCTTCCTGAAGACAGGAGCTCATGACCAGTAGAACCAGGTTTTCAGTAGCCAAACCCTGTCTTCTATTAAAGAAAGATTTATCTCGCACAGAGGTACTCCTCTTCTAAAACCAAGGATAATAAGCGGTAAGTCCTTCACCCCAGGCAGCAGATTCCATGATCGATCCATCCCTGTCCCCAGTGCTTGCAGAGAGCCTGGCACCTGCAGGCCTCAGGGAGAATGTAAGGAATAGAGGATACCAGAATATAACCCCCATGTTTTCCCTCTCTCAGGCTGGCAAGGGAAAGGGCCTAGGCCCATGGTTTTTCCAAGCCTGGCCTGTTCTGGGAAGAGCACCGGTTGTCCCTCCCAGGCCGTCCAGGCCCCACTGACAATGGGTGAGAGGGAGGAGGACAGCACCGAGGAAGCCTGGCTGCAGCTGCGGCCCGTGGAGCCCTTGCCCTCCCAGTGCTGCGGCGGTGGCTGCTCACCCTGTGTGTTCGACCTCTATCACCGAGACCTGGCAAGGTGGGAGGCAGCCCGAGCCAGCAAGGACAGGAGCCTGCTGAGTGGGCAGGAGTCACAGGTGAGAGAGGCTGCTCCTCAGACAAGAGGGCCAGGGTGGCAGAGTCTACCTGCATTGGCTCTGCCCAGCGTACCTGCTCTGCATGGCAGAAGGAAAAGAATATTAACAGATCCAGGGTCAGAGCCCAGCCTTGGAACGAACTTATTAGCAGCTGTGTGGTTTTAAGCACAGTCCTTTAATCTCCCTAAGCCCTCGTTTCCCCATCTATAGAATGAGGCCAAACATTTGTAATGTTTAGCACAGAGCTTGACATTCATTTCACTTAACAAATATTTATTGAGTACCTATTATGTACCAGGCCCTGTGAAACACTGGGGATTTGAGAGTGAGCAAGACAGACACAGTCCTTGCCCTGTGGAGCAAACTAGCAAATTGTTTATACTAGGAAAATGGAGTGATGGTGATGTTATTTCTTTTTCAGCCCTCACTGACTTTTCCTCCTGTTCTGAACTCCTAGGGGACTTCATAGACCAAGCAGTCTAGCCCTTCATTCATATTTGGGAAAGTTCCCAGTTATAGTTGTAGATGTCAGAACACCGTGGAGTTCAACCTTGTATTATACAGATAGGGAAACTGAGAACCCATTCCTTCTGACACGGTGCACAGGTCTGGTTTTGAGTCTCCCCATCCTGCTCTCCCACCTCTGAACAGCCTTCCTGTTCATGTCTCTCCTGCCTAGTGTGGAGTACAGACATCTCCTCCCATTTCTGCCTCTGTTAATGCAGTCTGGTGTCACCATCACTTTTTGGCCAATCATTCCGCATTTTGGGAGCCCAAACTGGACCAAAGCTTAGTCATTTTTATACATGTTGTTCCTAAGCTAGAGATCATATATCCCAAGCAAATAACTGTTTTTCTGAACCCCTCCCCAAAGTGACTTTATATTTATCCCCGTTAAATGTCTCCTTGTAGTTCTGCCACTGGAAGGTGTTGGTGGGGACCAGACCCCTATGGCCTCTGCCAGTGACTGGGGGACATTCATGACAACCTCTCTGCTTCTTCCTTCTCCACCTGGCTCACCCCTTCACTTCTTTCGCATCTCTGCCCAAATTTCATTTTTCTTCCTAATTTGCAGTCCCACCATACACCACCTAGATGTACTTGCTTGTGTGTATGTTGTCCATGTCTCCTTGCTAAAACATCAGTTCTTTAAGAGAAGGGGGCTCTGTCTTGTTCACTGTTCTATCCTTGGCACCTTGAGCAGTTCCTGGCATTATAATCGGCGCTCAATAAATGTTTGTTGAACAAACAAGTAAGTTTCTCCCAGATCTACTGAGTACCACGTCCTGCGTGCTAGGCACAAGGAGGTTGATGGTAAAGATGCCAGGGTACCAGCCCTCAAAAAACTTAGCTTCTAGATGGAAGACAAAGAACCACCGAGGGGTAATGGAAAGAGTAAGAACTGAGGCCCAGTTCTGACAGTTAATCGTGTGGTATTGGCGTGTCATTTCAGTTTGCTAAACCTCAGTTTCTCATCTGAAAGATGGGATGTTAATACTTACTTTGTGGATTGTTATGAAGATTTAATGGGATAAATACATAAAGCACCTGGCATATAATAGGTGCTCAGAAAATAGTTGTCATCATCTATTATACCAAATGGAAAATTAAATGATACAAGATTTTGTCCTATAAAGTAGCATATTTCAATTTAATAATAAATTTTATTTTTAAACTTTTAAGGCAAAGACTGATATGACCTCATACCGTATAGCAGTTTACAGTTAACAGGGCTCTTTCCCTTATCTCCCTTTAGCCCCCAAAAACCCCAGGGAGTAAGAAATTGGCATAAACAGGGGACCAGACCTCATTCACTCATAATACATACCTGGTACATAGCATGCTAGAAATTGAATTGACATAACACCATGCTAGGCCGTGAGGTCTATGAAGCTTCAGACCGTGATCTGTTTACCTCTGTTGAATCCACAGTATGCCTGTGGGCAAATCATTTCCCCTCTCTGTTACAATTACCAATCCTGTGAAATTAAGTGATAGGTCTGAAGATTAAGCACTCTTTCGGCTGTCTCCTTCCACTATAATTTCTCTCCATCTACTTCTTAAATGTACAGTTTAAACTCCAGGATTTTAGAGCTGTAAAGGTCAATGTGGACGTCTAGTCAAAACCATTCATTCCACAGGAAGTGGGGGCTCACGAAGGCCAGTCACTTGCCCAAAGTCACACAGAGGTAGAGCCAAGGCTAGGCCTAGAAGCCAGGTCTTTTCAGGTTGACACTCAAACTCTCTATTACTCCCTCACCAAGCACAGCTTTTTACATTCACTTAATCCTGACAACTCTCAGAAAATAGGAATCACTACAGCCCCATATCGCAGACAAAGAAACCGAGACCCACACAGTTTCAATGTCTTGCCCAAAGCCACAAAGGGTCAGGGTCAGGGTCAGTGCTGGGCAGAGGAACGAGGTCCCTTCCCGCCTGTCCTGGGGCCTCACCCTCGAGAAGGCGGCAACGCTGGTGGAAGACGTAGCAGGCCTGGTCTTTATACAGCGGATGCTCGTGAATCGGGGGCGAGCGGTGGAACTTTGGGTGCTTCCAGCCACGGTCCCAGGGCGGGAAAATCGGCCGCGCCAGCCCGGGCATGAAATGCATCTTCCCCGCGTAAGTGATGGGCTCCACTCCAGGGATCTCATACACCCTGTCCAAGGGAGGAGGCTCGGGCTTTCGCGTGGAGCGCACGCCCCACTCGTACGCCCCGCGTCTCGGGGCTCCACAGCCCCCAAGGCCGAGCCGCTCGGAGCCAACCAGCGCCCGCCTAGCGGGCCCCGACACCAACGCCATACCGATTAGGTTCCCTCAAGACCACCTGAGCGCTGCCATCTTCCCCCGCGCAGGGCCTGCTGGGAACGAAAGGGGCTGGGCGCCAAGGCTTGTTTTTATGAATGGCAGACATTTCAACCAATCACTGTCAGAAATCCTTGTTTGCCGCCCACCCCCACGCCCCTGCCGGCCGGTCTCATTTTCTTATAAGTGAAACCCGCTAAGCGCTCCCCGCCTCCCCGCGGGTGGGGCGGAACCTGGAGGAGCCTCACGTGAGGGGAAGGGCAGGAACCTAGGTGAGTGGTCGTGGTAGGGGCTGGGGTGGGAGGAGGCGAAGAGCGCCAGGACTTCAAACCTGGAGCTGGTTGCTAGACCGCTTAAGAGCTGTTGGAGTTTGAGGAGGACACTTCCCTCTACTGAGCCCCAGTGTCTCTCGCTGAAAAAATAGGGATGGAAATGCCTAAGTTGGCGCACCTGTACACCGCCCGGCACACAGTGGGTGCTTGGTAAAAGTTTGGTTTGCTTTCCACCCACTTCTCACTGCTGCGGGCTCTTCTGTCGCTGCCCCTCCGTGAGCCTCCAGGTCGGCTCTGCACTCTACTGCTCATACTGCACGCCTGTTCCCCAGCGCGCGAAAGTGCAGTAGTGTGATAATAGCTCACTGTAGCCTCCAGCTCCTGAGCTCAAACGATCCTTGGCCTTCCTAGTAGCTGAGACTACAGGCTTGCGCAACCACAGCCAGCTAATTTTTATTTTTTGTAGAGACAGAGTCTCGCTATGTTGCCCAGGCTGGTCTCAAACTCCTGGCTTCTGGCGATCCTCCTGCCTAGGCCTCCCAAAGAGCTGGGATTATAGGTGTGAGCCACCAAGCCCAACCAGGATTTCCCTTATTGCTTCCTAGAAGCAAGGCCAGAGCGATGGAGCTATTCCTTTGCTCCTTGCTCAACACCTATTTATCAGATGCTTACTGTGTGTCAGGCTGTGCTAAGCACTGGTTGGCATTGGTAAACAAAACAGGTAGGAGATAAAGACAGCATGCAGGTAACATAAATAAGTCAATTGCAATGCACATACTTCCTGTCCCTTTCCCTAGTTTATTTTTCTCTTTAGAATTCAACACTATCGAACCCTATGTTTTCCATCTTGATTTTGTATAGTGACTGTTTCTCCGACTAGGATGTAAGCTGCATCATGAGTACAGGGGTTTCTGTTTCTTTACTGTTGTATCCCCTGCACTGAGAACAGTGCCTGGCACGTAGTAAATCCATGTTTAATGAATGAAAATACGGCAGAAACTAATAGAGTGCTTGATAGAGAAGAAGTTTCAGGGAGGGCCTCTGAGGGGAGGTGACCTTTAAATCAAGTC
>NW_012138302.1:13827440-13865612 GCF_000956105.1 Propithecus coquereli
GTGCTTTTGCCATAGTGCCAGGCAGCTGCGACAGAGAGTGCCAGGTGCTCTGGCTAATGAAGAGGTCATCCTGGATGAGGGGTGTGGGAGCGGGTATCATGGGGACAAGGCCTTGATGCCAAGCCTGAGAGTTTCTGTCAGTTCTGTGACACTGTCAGCACTACCATGGGGAATGGGGGTCCCAGAGTTGGTGCTGCAGGAACACATGGTGCCAGGCTCTGAGCTGGGCATGGGGTAGTCTCAGGAGTGAATCAGGTGTGGGCATTTTACAGGAGAGGAAGATCTGTGAGTCATGGCATTCAGAGAAGCCTTCCTGGAGGAGGCGTAGGTCAGGGTGGAATGTTAAGGCCAGTGGGCTGAGACTTAGAAGTGTGCATTTGAGTCCCTGTTTACAGTGTGACTTTGGACAAGTACGCTACCACCACCCAGGCCTCAATTTCCCCATGTATAATATTAGGATATTGGATTAGACAATCTTTGAAGTCCCATCAATTTCTAAATTCTGCAGATCTGGATTTTAGCGGGTTTGAAGAATGTGTAGATCTTTCCTGCATTGGAGGTGAGTGTTCTGGATAGAGGGCACACCTTGAGCAAATACAGACTCAGGTAGGAGGCAGCGGGTGTTCTCAGGAGGACAGAGGATGGAGAGAAGTCTGGCATCTGATGCACAGGAGATAAAACAAGTCTCGAGGGTCATCTACAGGGCCATGGAGTGTCTAGCTCAGGAGCCTGCACTTTACCCTGGGGCTAAGGGGAGCCGTGGAAGTCTTAAGAGCAGGGCAAGCTCAACGTAAAGTGCTCTGGAATTCTTGGATCAGATCGTGAAAAGGAAGGTAAGGTGGAACTACTCTCCATTGTACAGGAAACTTACCGGCCGAAACCGCCTCTCCTTGGGGAAAGGGGAAGGACGCTTGTATTTCTGTTGAGCCCCTGCCTCTAGCTGTTGGATCTCGTCCTGTTGCAGAGCTGCCCCTCCAAGCTGAGCCCAGAGACCTTCCTGGCCTTCCGCATTAGTGCCATGGACAAACTCACGAAGGACACTTACCGTGTTCGATTTGCACTACCTGGGAACAGCCAGCTCGGCCTGCAGCCCGGCCAGCACCTCATCCTACGGTACACTCAGGTAGTGGGAGGACCAAAGCTTTGCAGCCCTGCTTTGCCATTTGCTAGCTGCGTGACCTTGGGCCACTTGCTTTCACCTCCATTTGTCATCTTCAAATAGACACAGTGATATGTGACTCAGAGGGTTCTTGGGATTGACCTAGGTGATGCATTTTTGTATTAAATAATAATAATAATATGAGCACTTGAGTAGCGTTTACTATCCAAGGCACAGCTCCGTGTGAACTCATTTAACCCTCACAAAGTCCTTTGTGGTAAGTGCCATTGTCATCTTGCAGAAGAAACTGAAGTCAGAGGTTCAGGAACTTTCCCAAGGCCACACGGTTAGGCTATGTTGGAGCCAGGATTTGAAGTCACGAGTCTGGCTCTAGAGCCTGTGGTATTAACCTAATGTGATTAGCACCAGTTGACAGAAAGGACAGTCATTGAGGATAAGGGGCTTGCCCAGTATCACATAGCTAGTAAGTCACGGAGCCAGGATTCAAACCCACACAGCCTGGCCTGAGTTACACTCTCAGCCACTCCTCTGAGCTTCCTTCTTCCTCCCAGCCTACTTAGGCACTCTCCTCCCAGCCTGATCCCCACCCTCACCTGCCGAGGGACAAGACCCTTTGGGATGTCCAGGTAGAGGTGTCCACCAGGCAGTTGGCTCTGTGAGTCTGAGGCTCAGTAGAGAGGTCTGAGCTGCAGGCATGGATTCGGGAGTGATTGGCCCGTACCCGGATGGCGTTTGGGAACATGCTGCATGGAAAGAGGAAAGGGCGCAGAAATGAACCCTGGGAACACCAGCATTTACAGTATTGGCAAGAGGAGGAGGAGCCAGCGAAGGAGACAGAAAGTGCAGTCAGAGGACAAGGTGGGAATCAGAACAGAGCTTACACTGGCCCTGGTGTTTGTGTCCAGCTCATTCTGGCCTGTGAGCTGCCCAGTGGTCCTTGGAGTTCACTATTCCAGTGGGCAGGAGGGGCCACAGGGCAGGTCAAAACCCCACACAACCCTCCACCAGTAAACCAGTGATGCCCAGAACTCCCTGCCTCTAGGCTGGCCCCTGTCCCCCATCCCCTGCCACTCCAGTGACATTTCGTTTTTTTTTTTTTTTGAGACAGAGTCTCACTATGTTGCCCAGGCTAGAGTGCCGTGGCATCAACCTAGCTCACAGCAACCTCAAACTCCTGGGCTCAAGCAATCCTCCTGCCTCAGCCTCCCGAGTAGCTGGGACTACAGGCATGCAACACCATGCCCGGCTAATTTTTTATATATATATATATATGTTTTTTTTTAGTTGTCCAGCTAATTTCTTTCTATTTTTTTGGTAGAGACAGGGTCTCACTGTTGCTCAGGCTGGTCTCGAACTCCTGAGCTCAAACGATCCGTCTGCCTCGGCCTCCCAGAGTGCTAGGATTACAGGCGTGAGCCACCACACCCGGCCTTCCAGTGACATTTCTAACACACACATCTGATCTTGTCACTCCCTGTTCAGACACCTTCTGGTGTGCCACACTGCCTCCATGGTGAAATCCCAACCCAAGACCCCTAGCATCCTTTCCCACCGAGTTCTTCCCCCTCCCCTAGCCCACGCACTCCCTCGTCTCAGCCCCTGCTCCACTCGCCAGTTCCTGGTGTGCCCACATCATCCTGCTCTAAGCTTTTGCCCTGGCTGTTCCCTCTGCCTGGAATCGCTTCCCTTCCTGTCCCCACCTTCACCTACGAGTGGCCAGCTTATCCTTCAATACCCAACCCCAGCAGGCTTCTGGGGCTCCCCAGGTGAGAGTGGTCGCTCCCTCTGAAACGTGGCAGTTTTTACTGTTGCAGCAGATGTCATATGTTCTGTCCCTTATTCAAGCATTTGTTTCTTAAGCATTTATTAAATATTTCTGTCCAGCCCCCTGTTTTTGATGCATTGGAACAGGACCTTTCTAATCTTTGCATACCTCAGAGAAGAAAGTTTTGTACGTAGTGGGACTTGAGGAGGGAGCGTGTAGTGCTCTCAGGAAGCTCTGAGGCCCAGTGGTGAGGAGCCTGGCTCTGGAGCGAGAGCCAGGTTGAATTCTGGCTGTGCAAGTGACTTCCCTTCTCTAACGATTGGATTCCGCATTTGGGTTATCGTTCGAATTAAATGAGGTGATGCATATGCTGTGCTCAGTGCGTGGTAGGCGTCTAAGACGACGTGGCTGTTACTACGACTCGTGATCGCTGTCCTGACCCTGTTGTTGACGGCACTGTAGAGGGACCATGCGAGGGAGAGGGCTTTGGGCTAGGGCCTCTCTGAGGATCCTTCCAGTTCTGGCGCTCCTGGAAGTGAGCGTGTAATAGCCGTTAGCAGTTGTTTTTATCTCTAGCATCGTATGGTCGAGAAGGGGGCAGGAAAAACCATAGTCGCGTCCCCAAAACAACTCATATCCTCAGTGCACTTTTTGAAGCACTCTCCCATCTGTGATCCCAGCGGAGCCACACAACTAGGACACAGATGGCTGTCCCCATTTTATAGAAGGGGCAGCTGGGGGATTAAACGACCTGCCCAGGTCTCACAGCCAGCACGTGGCAGTGGGTGAGCCCAGAGCTCTTTTTTCTCCTGCACCTTGCCTGCCCCTCAGTGAGGCCCTCTGGGGATGGCCAGACCCCACCTTCACTTTCACCAGCCTGGCGGAGGAGGTGTCCGGTGAGGGTTTATTGAATGACTGCCTGACCACATGTTTCTGTTTCCCAGAGGGATAGTGGATGACTTAGAAATTCAAAGAGCCTACACGCCCATCAGCCCTGCCAACTCAGAAGGATACTTTGAAGTTTTGATTAAGGTGAGTTGACCCTTGAGGATGCTGTCAGACACCATGGACTGGTGGACTCCTTTACCTGCCAGCCTGGTGCGGTTGGGCAGTTCCCCCTGATATGGAAAAAGCCCACGTCCACAAGGAGGAGGCTGACTTGAGGAAGGAGCAGGGACGGAGGGAGGCCTTCTCCCCTCTCCTTCTTTCCTGGGAAGGGGGCTGCTAGACCACCAACAGAGGTATGTTCCAGCATATTCCTGACAGAGTTCACTCAAAGGAGGCTCAGAAGGGAAGGCTGTTCCTCCCCAACTTTTTACCCACCGTGGAGAATGAGCACCGAGCTGGGAGGGGAAGGGGAGCTGAGTCCCCGCACACCTACTGTGTGCCACGCACTGGAGTACAGAGGTGCGTCAGGCATGGTGCCTGTCCTCAAGGAACCCACCCAGGATAAGTGACCAGATCAGGACAATACAGCGTGACAGATGCCGTGACACAGGAGGCCCAGCCCAATTCAGGGCAGCTGTGGCTGCAGGGCAGGTGGGCTGGGCTTCCTCGCAGAAGCTGCGTGTTTAAGGAGCAGAGAACTGGAAGGAAAATTTGGGAAGGAAGCTCTGAGTGCTGGGAACAGCATGAACAATGGCAACAGAGGCATGATTTGGGGAACACAGACATCCGTCATGCAGCAGAAGGCGGGAGGGCCAAGGGAGCAGGACACACCTTGAGAGAATCGGACAAAAGGTGGGACATGGAGGGCCTTATGGACTGAACCGACCTGACACCACCTCTCAGGGAGAGGTGGGCAGGGGCAGGGGCATTTGAGTTGGGCCTCGAAGCAGTACAGATTGGCAGTGACAGGGGGTGGCCAAGGGGACAGATAGCCAAAGGCAGGGAGGGGTGAAATAGAACAGGTCTTCTGGGACCGTACCCAATCTGAGTGGCGGGAGGAGAGGGCGCTTGTGGGCACCTGGGGCGGAAGAGTTGGCAGAGATGAGATGAACAAAGTGGTTTGGATATGAAACACCCTGGAGACACAAGGAATAGGCAACAAATATGTAAGGATTCATGGAAGTCCAGTTTTGTGGAAAAGTAATTAGGTTGAACTGTATGAAATCGCTGATACTGTAACATTTTTGACTTAGAGAAATATCACTTTCATAGGTGTCAACCTAATAAATAGTTCTAGATCACCATCCCAGATGGAATCCTAGGGAATACCAGCATTGAAGAATAGCTTTCACTTCCTTAATCTACCTTGTAAGACATGCATTATTACCTCTGTTTCATTGACAAGCAAACTGAAGCGCTGCTAGTGGGTGAGTCCTGGCCCCTGACTCAGACCCCAGCACTGTCTCCAGCTCTGCCTTCCTGCCCACCTTCAGGAGCCTGGTAGTTATCCCCTCACTCATAACCTTGGCTGGGATCCCTTCTTCGTGCAACTGTTTGCCTGGGAGATTCTGCAAATCCTCTCCAAATGGCCTGCTTCCCCAGCTGCCTGTCTGGGTATTTCTGCGGAAAGGATAAGCCCGGAGACAGTTCTTCAGGGCAGCTGGATCTCTCCCAGCCGCAGGGCTGATTTTCTCCTTCGTTTACCGGAAAGCCTCTCTTTAGAGAGATGCTTAATTATCTCTAAGCCGCCAGCTAGGAAAAGCTGGAAATGTCTTTGCACACTGGGAGGGCAGGCGGGTTTATAGGTCTACCCTCCTGTGCTGGGAGAAGGAGGGACGCCCATTGCTCAGCCACCTTCCAGGCACCAGGCGCTGCCTCTGGCTCTGTTCTCATGTCTCGTTTCAACCTCATGACCACCCTGCACAGTAGATCATATTAGCCCCATTTTACAGATGAAGAAACTGAAGCCCAGAGAGATGACGTCATTTGTCCCACGGCCCCTTGGGTAATATGATCCCAAGTGGAAGGACAGAAGTTTTGCCAGGTCTGTTTAACAAGTATGCATTGAGTGTTTATTCTGTGCCAGGCTCTATGAGGGTGCTGAAGACACAGCCACAGCTGGGGTTGTGCCTCCCCCAAGACTGGGCCCAGAAAACAAAGCATGCTGGGAGGCACAGCCTCCAACAAGACAGAAGAAAAACCACACCTTCCCTGCCAGACCTCTTCCAGATGAGCCAAGGTCTTCCCTTGCCTTACACAGACGATGCCCAAGGAAGTCAGGGATGTGTCAAGGGTGGCCATGTGTGCTTAAAAATGGGTCTGGGGCCAAAGTCCGGTCTCCCCTTCAAGCCTGGCTATACTCTCACTCCAGACACCCTTCCATTGTGTCTCCTGGTGTTTCCCTCATTCCCACCTCACCATGTCTACTTGCTCTTCCAGAACATGACCCAGGCTGTCTTGCCCCTGACCATACCACACCTGACGTCCAGAGTCCTCTCTGCGGTCATGTTCCCATCCCCAGTGAATTCAATCTTGCCTATTCTTCAAGGTCCAGCTCAAATGCTTCCTCCTCCAGGAAGCCACCCTTGATCCTACTCCACGGAAGGGACTACACCCTCAGGGCTCTCCTAGCACTTTATCCTTCTCATGGGCTATAACGCAATATCTACCTTGTGTATGTCTGAGACTTAGTCCCTCCTAGATTGTGAGCTCCTTGAGGAGAGAGTATGAATCTGGATTAATTGATTTATTCATTCAGATATTAAGTTCTTTCCATGGTTCAGATACTGGCTGCCTTCATGGCACTTAAGGACTAACTGTCCCCTGCAGCCCCAGCATGGTGCCTGGCAGAGTTGGCAGGCACCCAGGAAATGTAAACGGCCCTCCCCCCAAGGAGGAATCACTTCCACTTCCACTTCCCTTCATCTTTAACATCCAGCCAGGAAATGGTGTAGGATAATGCAGAGATTGCAGATATGTAGCTTGCAAACTGAATCTGGCATACAGATGTATTTGGCGTTGGCCTGCACAGTGACCTTGTAGACATTTCAGAAATAGGAGATCTTGGCCAGGCATGGTGGCTCACACCTGTAATCCCAGCACCTTGAGAGGCTGAGGTGGGCAGATCACTTGAACCCAGGAGTTTGAGACTAGCCTGGGAAACATGGTGAGTCTACATCTCTACAAAAAATAGAAAAATTAGTCGGATGAGGTGCTACGTGCCTGTAGTCCCAGCCACTTAGGAAGGTGAGGCAGGAGGATTGCTTAAGCCCAGGAATTTGAGGCTGTAGTGAGCTATGATGGCGCCACTGTACTCCAGCCTGGGCAACAGAGCGAGACACTATCTCCAAAAAAAAAAAAAGTAAAAATACGAATTTCCTGCCGCTTTTAGAAAATCAGTGGATTTGGCATTATTGACCTCACAAACTGTGGGCTGGAACCTGCAAAATGGCTTCTCCTTTTTTTTTTTTTGAGACAGAGTCTCACTCTGTTGCCCAGGGTAGAGTGCCATGGCGTCAGCCTAGCTCACAGCAACCTCAGACTCCTGGGCTCAAGTGATCCTTCTGCCTCAGCCTCCTGAGTAGCTGGGACTACAGGCATGAGCCACCATTCCTGGCTAATTTTGTCTATATATATTTTTAGTTGTCCAGCTAATTTCTTTCTATACTTTTTTAGTAGAGGTGGGATCTTGCTCTTGCTCAGGCTGGTCTCAAACTCCTGAGCCTCCCAGAGTGCTAGGATTACAGGCATGAGCACCGTGCCCAGCCAGCTTCTTCTTTTAAAAGGAACATTCACTCACCGGTTTATCACTGTTCCCACCACTTCTCCGCTGTCTCCCTGACACTGAGACAGAATGTTAACTGTTGGTACCTGCATGGTCCCTGTAGGTGTTTGGGTTTGAGGTGTCTGCGGTGAAGGCTGTAGGTCCTATGGGTTCTCATCCCAGCCTTGCCTTCTACCTTCTGTGTAAGCTTCTGGGCCTCGTCTGGAAAGTGGGAATGACCATTCTAACTCTGTGGGATGAGGAGGGTTAAAAATGAGAGAATGTAGGTAAAGCACTTAGCACGCAGGAAGGGCTCCACATTAGTGTCTGCTGTGGTCTGTGTTGGCAGTGTGTGCCTGTCCACTGAGGTCTCCCTGTGTTTGCTTTCAGTGCTACCAGACTGGGCTGATGTCCCGGTATGTCAAGTCCTGGAGAGTAGGAGACACAGCTTCCTGGCGAGGACCTTTTGGAGGTTTCTTCTATAAACCAAACCAGGTGAGTGCCAGCACCCTAAGTCTTCAGGAAGTCCCCTTGGCTTAGCCTCCAGGGCTGTGGTTTTCACATTTTGGGCCATATAGTCTCACTGTGCCATTGTTTATGAGCTCACACCCCATCCTGAGTGTATCCTTGGGATTGGGCTTGGGAGGAGAAGAAATAGACACTAATAAATGACACTGTTGCCCATGCTCCGAAATTATCCAGGGCTGCCCATTGCTTAGAAATCAGAGTCACGTGCGCGATGGTCAGAACCGCTACATCACGTGACCCGCAGGTGCCTTTCCAGTTTCACATCTGGGTCTCAAGACTAAATACATCCCTGGATTCCTACCTGGGAGCCCACTACTTCCTAGCTTGGAAGATTCTTTCTCTTATTTTCATGGCATGTAAATCCTTTCCTGACTTTCCCGGGAAGAATTAGTAATTCCTCATCAGTTGGTGCGTATCTGGAAAGAAGTTTGGCAATATGTACCAATGGTCTTAAGAGTCTTCAAATCCTTTGACTTAGTAATCCCACTTGTGGAAGTCTATCCTATGAAACGAATCCAAAATGCTGACCTTTTTGCATATATTCGTTGCATATTTATTTGTAATAGTAGAAAATTGGAGACAACTGAACATCCAACAACAGGGAAGCAGTTAAGTACACTGAGTCACAGGTACTTGATTGAATAGTATGTCCTGGATTTTAAAATTATGTTTATAAATGATGTTATATGCTTATACTATAAGACCAAGTAACGAACACTAGGCACAAAACTGAATCTGCAACAGGTTGGGAAACTAAGTTAAACTGCACAGAAAAAGTATGAAAAGAAAATGCAATGAAATGTTAGCAGCTCCAACTATGGTGGAATTACGGGTGGTTTTTATTCATTATACACTTCAGATTAGCTGCAGTGAACACCTATTACCTTTATAATTAGGAAAACAATGCAAAATGAAAACAAATGGAAGAGAATGAATCATGCCTTCCTCTTCATTCTTTTTGTTTAATTTAAAAATAGCTTTTATTTTTTTTCCGTATTACAAATGCAGTATATGTTCATTACCCAAAAAATCATCAGATAAAAAGAGACAAAAAAGAGGAAAATAAAAAATACCCGCTGGCCAGCTACCCAGACACACCAGTCTTACTTTCTTGGTGTAGCTTTCCAAATCCTCTTCGGCATGGGTGTATATACAAACACGTATGTGCATACACACGTGTGTATGTATAATAATATCAAACACATGTGGCACCTCCTGTGTGCTAGGCTCTGACCTTAGCACTTGCTATGTAGTAACTCAGTCTCCTCAACCGCTCTTTGGGACCACAACCCCCGTTTTATTTATTTTTTTATTTTCTTATTTTTTGAGACAGAGTCTCACTCTGTTGCCTGGGCTAGAGTGAGTGCTGTGGCGTCAGCCTAGCTCACAGCAACCTCACACTCCTGGGCTTAAGCGATCCTTCTGTCTCAGCCTCCCGAGTAGCTGGGACTACAGGCATGTGCCACCATGCCCGGCTAATTTTTTCTATATATATTTAGTTGTCCAGGTAATTTCTTTGTATTTTTAGTTTTAGTAGAGACGGGGTCTTGCTCTTGCTCAGGCTGGTCTTGAACTCCTGAGCTCAAACGATCCGCCCGCCTCGGCCTCCCAGAGTGCTGGGATTACAGGCGTGAGCCACCACGCCCGGCCCACAACCCCCGTTTTATAGATGTGTGGTGTGCAGGTGTGAATACTCTTCCACAGTATTCTCCTAGGACTCCCCATGCTGAGCCTGGCATTTTAGCTAAGTGTGCCCCTGTGTCTCTCAGGCCCTTGGGATCGGGGAATGGGAATTGTTCCTGATTCCTCCTGGCCTAGAGTGGATACCAGACGAATGTTGTCTTGACCACCTTTTCTAGGTAGTCTCCGGATGCCTTGTGTCTGCTCCTTTGCATCCACAGAACACTTGAAAGTCCCTGCGTTTCTCATCTGAGGAGGTTGTAGGGCCTTGGGCCTGGCAGCAAGGAAAAAGAAATGGTGCCTCGCACATTACTATTTGGCCAGTGAAATTTGCCTAAGTCTTGGCTTTGCTCCCATGAGGACGCTCAGGGTGCTCCTGCCCTCCTCGGGGCCCCGTTTTGCTGCTCTGCTGTCGTCTTCATGACAGATGGATGTTACGTCAGCTCTGAGGACTGACGCATTAGCATCTGCCTATGCGTTCATTCAGTAGACAGACACAAGTGTCCCCCCAGGGCCAGGCCCGTGCTGGACTCCGGGGACCCAGAGATGGGTCAGACGAGGCCCCTGTCTTCCAGAAGCTCACAGTCTAATGGGGGAGACACAAATGGATGACAACACAGTGTGACTGGTGTTGTGCAGAGGGATGCACAGGTAGCTGTGGGAACACAAAGGAAGGGCCCTTTTCCTGCCCCCAGCTCAGTGAAGGTTTCCCAGAGGACAGCCTGAGCTGAGAGGGCAGACAGAGGAGGAGCGTGGCAGGCTAAAGACCTGGAGGCTGGAGAGAGCACAAATACGGGTCAGGATGGCGTGGCCCAGTGGTAGCTGACAGGGAATTTCAGGGGGAGTTTGCAAGGGGAAGGAACCTAATTGGATTAAGCCTAGGCTCTGCACCTGGCACTTTGTGACATCTCATTTAATCCTCATGGCAATTCTGAAATAGGTGCTATTATGGGGAAATGCTATTTTTTTTACCAGTGCAGAAACTGAGGCTCATATCATTGAAAGAGCTTGCCCACATCACACAGTTGGGGATTTATATACAGAGGCCTAATCTTTAGAATGAGGGTGGTGAATAACTCTTGTGTGGGTCAGGCACTAACCTTTCAGGCACTGACCTTAAAGAGGATCACCCCTCGTTAAGAGGCCTAGAGCCAGGAAATGGGTTCGGTGAGGAGGAGTTGATGGAACTTGGGCCTCTTGGGATGGGAACTCACCTTTTTTGCATGCGTCTTTTGTGCCGGTGCTGTGCTAGCACTTGTGTATGTTATCTCATTTAGGCTAGAGAAGAGCAGGCTCAGGAGTCCAAGGGGGGACCTCTAAGATCTCTGCAAGGCTGCTGTGGGCAGAGGAAGCAGCCCAGAGAGCAGGGCTGGGACAGGGTTGGGAGCGGACATGGCTTTGGTGGGAGCAGGTTTCAGCTCAGCGTGAGGTGCAAAGACCTCCCTGGCAGGGGGAGTTGGCCTATGATGGAGCAAGCTGCCTTGGGAGGTACTGAGCTCCCTGTCAGCAGAAGTATGTAAGCAGAGAGTCCTTATTGGGAGGCTTTAACAGGCAACCAAGCCATTTACAGGATGGGCTGCACTGTTATGTTCCCTTTCAGCCTCGAGATTCCATAGTCTCTGTTACACAAACCTCACATGTCTTTCATAAGCAAGGATGGCTTCCTGGAGGCGGTAGAGAGGGGATGTAGATGGGTGGGACACCCAGGAAGGGCACTGATTTACGGTAGTGGGTGGGTGGGGTGAGACCCCCAGCCCCGGTCATGCACCTGTTCCCCACCCTAGTATGGTGAGCTCCTCATGCTGGCTGCGGGCACAGGCCTGGCCCCCATGGTGCCCATCCTGCAGAACATCACAGACAACGCGGACGATGAGACTTTTGTCACTCTAGTCGGCTGCTTCAAGACCTTTGAGGGCATCTACCTGAAAACCTTCCTCCAGGAGCAGGCCCGTTTCTGGAACGTCCGCACTTTCTTTGTACTCAGCCAGGTAAGTCCAGAGTAGCGACTTCCTTCCGTGACGGAGACTCTGCAGTCCCCTCGAACCCATCCTGAGGACTGGCTGTGGGCTCTTTGCCCAAGCTATAATAATACCCCTGGCCCTGGGGGTGCGCCTCCCATGTGCCTGGCGTGGGAGGCAGGTATTATGTTCGCGATACAGATGAGAAAGGAAGCTCAGAGGTGAAGGCACCAGCCCAGGCGGTGCTGCTAGCTGGGGTGAGGCCAGGATTTGGGCCCAGGGCTGTCTGGTTCCCCGGCCCCAGCTCTCACCCGCTGCTTTGCTGCCTCCCTCCACCCTCTAACATCATCAGTTACACGGGCTAGGGCCCGGCTGAGGGGTCCAGGAAGGCACAGACCTCCTCTAGGTGGTGTGAAGTTCCTTGGGGCAGGAACCACGTGTCTGGATCAGTGCTCTCTCTTCAGTGCTCAGCACCGGGCCAGGCTTCGAAGTGGGGACTCCTTAGCGAGGGACGGAGTGAACTGGATCCCAGTTCTCTGCGTGGATTAGATATTTACCACCTCAGTCTGTCCCTCCGTGACAGGGTAGCTGCCGTCACACTCACCAGGCTGCAGGGTCTCTAGCTGGAAGTGACGCGGCCTTCTGTCCCCTCCCTCTGATTCCCCATCCCCTCCATTCATTCAGGTGACCCTTCCTGGGCCCTCCCCACTGGCTGTAGTGTGGAGGACTGTTTTTGCCCCTTATTTCAAACCAGGCCTTCCTCTGCCTTTGTTCACCTGCCTTCCCCAGGTCTGCAGCTTTGCTTCTCCTTCCTGTGCCCCTCAGTTGGGGGTCCCCTGCTGGGGCCTCCCCTCCATTCTCTGTTGCTCAGAGTCAGCCTCATTGCCCTGGACTGGGGAACATCCTTCTCATCACTTTCCCCTTTGAGGCAGCTTTACGTAGTCCCTAAAGACTTACTTGATCTTCGGCATTGTGGCTGGGAGGACGGGGGTCAAGAACCTGGGTTTCCCTTCCCAGTATTAGAGTTCCCGCATGCCCAGGGGCCAGGGCCTACAGGCCTGTCCACCAGGCAAAATGCTCAGTGGCATGAACATCAAGAGGGTCACACCTGGTGAACGTTAGTAGCAGCAGGAGGTGCAGCCCGAGGGGGTGGGTGAGGGCAGGGCCACTGCCCGAGTGCCTGGGCAAGGACGGTGGGAGGGGGGCACCATCCATCCCTAAATGCTAGCGTAGATTTTCTAGGTGAGAGAAAGAAACCGCTTTCCCGATGGAGGCACTGCTGCCTGGGGTCTGCGTTGCACGAAGCAGAATGAGGTGGGAACCTGGTCTGCTTTGAGCAGCTGCCTGTCCCTGGTGCCTAGCACGGCGCGTGGCATACAGCAAGCGCTCAGCAAGTATCTGCTCACTGAGTAAGTTCATTGAGACCTGTGGGGAGGACACATTCCTCCCACAGTGACAGGCGCAGTGGCTGTGGGAGGCCGCGAGAAACGGCCAGACTCGTGTTCTGGTCCTGACGCCGCCCCTGCCTCGTTGTGTGCCCTGGTGGGGCATCTCTCCTTCTCCCTGTGGCTCATCTGTCCTGGAAGGGTAACTACCTTCCCTCAGGCTTGTTGTGAGGGTGACGAGCAAGTGCCTGGCTCAGGTGGGGCTTGGCGAAGGTTGACTTCCCAGCCATCTGCCTCACTTCCCTCATTTGGCAAGGAAGAGCTGGCTGTGTGGACCCTGAGGACCCCGCAGTAGTCACCCCCGCTGCTTCTCACCTTCCAGGAGAACTCCCTGGAGCAGCTTCCCTGGAGTTACCGGGAGAAGACCCGCTTTGGCCGCCTGGGCCAGGGCCTGATCGAAGAGCTGGTCCACTGCTGTCGGAGAAAGCCCTTTGCACTGGTCTGTGGCTCTGCTGAGTTCACCGAGGACATAGCCAGGTGCTTGCAGTGTGCAGGCCTCACCGGGGACTCCTACTTCCTCTTCTAGACTGGGCTGCCCTTCCAAAGCCAGGCCAGGCCTGCTGCGGGAACCCCGGAAGGAGCACAGACTGCAGGCAGAAGGCGTGGAGTCCAGGCCTGGCCCTGCTGCTGACTTGCCAGGCGACCTCCGTTTCTCATCGGTTCCATGGGGTTCATCATTCCCTCCTGGCATGCTGCTGTGGGGGGGGAGGACAGGAGGCTGGAGGGGTGCACCAGCCTGGGAGTCAGGGAAGACTCCTCAGAGGAAGCCAAGTGCAGGCTGAGCCCCAGGACAAGTAGGAGCTGGCAGGGAAAGAGGCCAGAGAAGCTTCCCTGCTCCCTCTGATCAGAGGGCCTGTGAGGGACTCTGGCCATGGTCTCAGCACTGGCTCAGGCTAGGGCTCCCTCAGTGTGTCGGAATGACACAGGGGAGGCTAAGAGCCCTTTGCAGGAGGACCTCCCTCACCTATGTACCTCCAGTGCCATGAGCCTGACATGCTGAGGGCTTGGGTTCTGACTTGACCATGTTCTGAGAGCAGAGCAGGGTCCTGGATTGCCCAGGGCTTTCCTGCTGCAAATGGCTTCGTTCTCAGTCTCCCTTTCCTGGGTCAAGAGCCTGGTCCAGAGTCCTTTCTCCAGCAAAAGCAGAGGCAGGGGAGGCAAACACACACCCCCCCTTCCTCCTGCAGGCAACCCGGAGCCTTCAGCTCTGGTGCCCTGGCGACAGTTGCTATGGAGATCTAAAGATAGAGCAGGCGTCAGGAGACCTGGGTCCCTCTCCCAGCTCTGCCCACTGAGCAGCTGCTGATTCCAATCCACCCACCCTTTCCCTCTGCACCCTGGGAACCCAGCACCCCTGGTCAGCACACTGCCGTTAATGAATTCTGCTTTTCATGGCCTGGGTTCCAGCGTGCCTCACCGGCTCAGGTTGGCTACGGGCAGTTTCAGCATTAGAATACTGAGCCGTGGAATATTACTCTTAGACTTTTACAGTCGTAGAATTGTAGTCTTCATCGTTGCAGTCTTCGTCATATCCAAGCTGAAAGTTCAGGACTCCAAAAACATGCAGTGTAACAGACCTACTGTATAAATGGATAAACTGAGGCCCAATGAGACTAAGTGACTTGCCCAGGGTAAGACAGTTCATCGAGAGCCAGCGCTAGAAGTCTCCTAGTTTCAACCTCATGTGCATAGTTCTACACCAGTGGTTTTCAAACTAGGCTCCACAGGGCACTAGGGTTCCTTGCATGGCAGCAGTGAAGGGACAGCCAGAGAGGTCCCCAGGTTTCCCACTTCTATTTTTATCCCATTTATATATTGGGGCTTGGAGTAATTTTTATTTGTAAAAAGAGGATTTTCCTGTCCCACCCCAAAAGTTACAACAAATCTCTGTGCTATGCCGTGTTCAATAAACAGCTGTGACAAGCAGCTGGGGAACAGTGCCAGAGGTTTCTGACTGTTTTGCCACAGGGTTCCAGGGTTGAATAGATGTGGGGTACTATATGTGACCTCCAAGAATCACGGCAGTATATTAAAGCCTCCGAAAAGACTAGCGATAAAGGAACTTCATTTTGTTTAACCCAGAGTTTCTCAGGCTTATTTAACTGTAGAACACATTTCTATGGGTTTCAAAACCTCTTTCTAGCACAGTGTGATGAGAGTCAGAGGTCTGAAGCAGAAACCGTGATCCCTTCCCGCCTAGCCTATGACTCGGGCAAGACACTTTTCCTCTCTCAGGGCCTCTGAAGCCAGAGAGTCTTCCTCCACCCTTCCCTCTCCCTCGGTTGGCGCGTCCTGTTGACGCTACTCACAAACACTTGAGGGCCTGTACGAGCCCAACGCTGTTCTAGGCGCCAAGGAAACAGTAGCAAACCAGGCAGGGGCAGCTGTTTCTACTGGGAAGCTTACAGCCTAGCAAGGAAGGCAGAAATTCAACCGGTAATTCGAAAAGGGATGAGTGTTATAAAAGGCAAGTACGGAGTGCTGGGAGAGTGGGTGGCAAGGGCTTTAGCCTAGTCTAGGGGAGGGCCAGGGACATGCCACTGCCACTGAGATAGAGGCTTCAAAAGTAATACTGTGACTCATAATTAAGGGTGTTAAGGGGGTCCCCACTTAAGGGATAGAGTGTCTGGGCTAGTTCTTATATGTCTATCCTTGTCTCGGGTCAGATACTTGGTGTGTAGATGTTAGACGAGGCCACCCAGTGGTAACTGACAGCGCTCTTGTCCTAGAATGCGTTGCCCTCCCCTTCCCCTCGCTCCACACAGGGTCTGCGCAGTCTGCTGCTGCTGGGATCTCTTACCACGGGACATTGGTGACGACCCAGCCATGCCCTTGGTGCCAAAATGCCAAAAGGGCTTTTATCATCTGGAAACTTGAGAGCTCATGGCTGGGTGCCAAACAAGGCCAGAAGAAGAGGACTGGCTGAGATGTGTGAGTTCGGGCTTCTTGGAATTGGGGCGAGAGTCCCATCAGCTGGCCACTCCTGCCATCTCTCCTGATGATGGCCTGCAGCATGTCCGTGTTGTGGGAAGTGTGCCGCCAGGGTGATGGCCACTACCTGGTGTGGCAGTGGGAGACGGGAGATTTAGGACTACACATGACACGAAGGCATCAGGAGGTCAACAGTGTCCACAATTCTGTGAGCCAGTCAGATGGGTCTTTTGAACATGAGTCCCGGCCTTCAGGACGGCAACAGCTACCAAAGGGACTGGGGGCGCATTCTCTTTAGTTTGCCCTCCCTGTGTTTTGCCTGCACCACTTCCGCATTCCCCTCAGGGTCTGTCTCCCAGCCCCCGTCTCTGCCCTCCACACTGAGACCGGACCGATTTTCCATAGCACACAAACCTGAGCCTGTCACTCCCCTACTCCCCTGCTTGAAATCCTTCAGTGGCTCCCGGCGGCCCTCGGGATTCAGCGTCTCAGCTCTGCTTTCCTCTCCAGACGGATTCACGCTCTGCCCCTCACGCCCACCTCTCAGGCTCCAGACACGTTCCACATGGGTCCGTCTCCCTCCGCTCACCTCTTTTGCCTCCTCTACTGAGCTCTCAGCTCAGTGTCACTTCCCGGGGAGCCTCTCACACTCCAGCCACATCAGCGAGCAGAGAGTCTCTGAGCAGAGAGTGTGTCTTTCCGTTGCTACACCCAGGAGACTGTCTCGTTTGCATGTGAGCACAACAAGGGCCTGTCCACTGTGTCCGCAATGTGGGAAGGGCTCAGTACATCCTGAATGTCACCCGCCTGAGCCGTGAATGGCTAATACTTAGGGAGTACTTACAGGTGACAAAAGGCTTTGCATCTACGTTGAAGCAGGGGCTCTTCACCAACACGCGTGCTTTTTACTACCCCAATTTACTGATGAGCAAACTAAGCTTCTGAGACATCAAGCGATTCTCCAAAGTCATCTGTGGGGACACAGATTCCAACCTGCTGTAATCGTTGTAAAGGTTGTATGTGACACACGAGAGCACCCAGAAACGTGTATGAAGATTTTTATTGCTGTGCTATTTGAAACAGCAAAGAATAAGAACTGCATATATGTCCCTCAAAAAGAGGATGGAGAAACACGGTTCTGCGTTCACGGTTCTGCGTTCATACAGTAGAAACCACGCGGCAGTTAAAACGAATGAACTGGATCTACACGTCCCAACATAGACTAAATCCTAAAAGCAGAATAATTGAGCGAAACGCACATTGTAAAAGGGTAGAGACAGTGAGATAGCTATACTCGGAAATTACAAAAACCCAAAATAACGCCCAATGCTCAGGAGGAGATACACCAACTTCAAGGACAGTGGTGACCTATGGTGACAGATGGAAGGGAATGAGATGGGGTGGAGGGGCTTTTAGCCATATCTGTAGTTGTACTTTATTACAAAAATGTTTGAAATGAACATGGCAAAATATGAATATTCGGTAAATCTGGATAATGGGTTCCCCAATGTCTGTTTTATTATTTTCTATCTTTTTCTGTGTTTGAAATAGTTCCATATTTAAAGATTTTTTAAAAATATCTCAAACGTGCTTGTTCAATGTTCTTCAGAAACTAGCGGCTTAGAACATTCGCTCCCTCTCTCCCACGTCAGAATAGGTGCTTACCTGTGCGCCTCCGGGCCTTCCAGGCGTTCTTTGGAGACTCCTCGTGAGCACCTGCTGAGTGCCAGGCCCTGTTCTCGGTGTGGGAGACAGGACAGTAAATAGTATAGATCGCTCCTGGTCTATTAGTTGATACGCTGTTCCCTCTGCCGTCCTCCTTTTCCTCATAAACCAGAATGACTTGCTATAATCGATATTTTGTTTTCCTTTTTAAATTAAGCAGACCTAGGCTCAACTCTCACTGATTCTGTGACCCATGGCAAGTAACTTGGCCTCCGTGAGCCTCAGTTTGCCCATCTATGGAATGGAGATGGCAGTGGTGTCTCCTGGGGCTGTGTGAGCCTGGGGTGCAAGCCCCAAGCACAGCCCCTGGCACAGGAGGGGTGTGAGACCCAGTCCCCTCCTTCCTTCTCTCTCCTCTACCTGGTGGCCCTCCTCAGCAGTGCCTGCCCAAGACCGACCTCTGAGGACAGCATTTGTTCCCAAACTTTTCACCATCAGGAACTCCCTTTTTTATTATTTCTCCCATGCTTTGGGAGGTTTTGATCCCAAATTGCGTGTTTTAAGTCATTATTAATTTATCTCCCATTTTTTATTAATCAAAGACATATAGCTGCCCCTTTGAGCTTCTGATCTGTACATCCAGCTGAGAGCTGCACGTGGTTGACATAATTCCAGCCAGAGGCAAAGGAACTCAGCAGTGTGTGTGGTCTGGGTGCCTGAGGAGGGTAAATGTGACGCATCTTGCTCTTTTCCTTCGTTAATTGACCATGAGTGGTGGAAGCTGCTGGCCTTGCCCAGGCGGTGCTTCTTTCACAGGTGGTCACTGGTCGCAGGGGTCTGAGCTTTCGGCGCCAGGCTCTAATGTGGGCCCCACGCTGGTTCTAGACGCCTCATCCCACAGGGCGAGCTCCAAATAGACGGCGTGCACCAGCGCCATGCAGAAGAGCGTGGGCTTCACACAGTGGGAGCTGGCAGAGCTGTCTGCATGCAGGTCCCGCAGGCTCTGGCTGGAGACCACCATGTCGTCCAGCCCCTTGCTCCCGATGCTGACAGAGCACACTAGCTTGCAGCGGGGTGGGGTGGCAGCCTTGACCGGGTCCCGAATCTCAGCACTCAGAACCACAGCCAGGTGGGCATGTTGTGCCAGACGGCAGGCTGCACCGGCCAGCTTAGAGGGCACGGGAGCCTACATCAGCTCCTCTGCCTGGACCCAGGGCACTCCACCTCCTCCTGCCTGACCACAGAGGAACCTGGAAGGAGAAGAGGGAGGTTTGGTGGGGGGCGTTTGCCACAAACATAGCATTTGGGCTTGAGGCCCAATATGTTGAACACGGAACCCTGAGTTGCAGCATGTGATTTGCAACGGTGGGGTGGAAAATGGAATGCAGACCCTGGCACGCAGCGTTACGAGCTGCATAGTGCCACATGTATGGCTCTGATAGTCCAAGGGCTGCCCTGCCCTCCTCCACACTGAGCCCTCTCTCAGAGGAGGCCCTGGAGGCCGAGGGTAGCAGCGTCCGCTTCTGGACTTTCTGAAGCTCAGCTGGCCTCCCTTCTTGATGCAGGACCTGATGAGGGAGAGCTGTTCCCCTGCCCGCAATGGCCAGGGCCCGAGGGGAGACACAGGTAGGCAGGTTGCAGGCAAGAGGAACCCAGGGCTCTCAATGAAGGAGTCTGTGGGGGTCTTTGCCCCCAGCCACTTGCTGCTCCAGATATCTACAACCCACCGCTCCACTCTGCACCCCAGCAGAGACCTCTTCTTCCTCTCCACAAATGGGGCTCCACGTGGGTAGAACTAGCGCCGCGGTAAGGCTTTCAAGCTGGTCAGACATAGGTTCAAATCTCAGCTCTGCCGCTTGGGCAAATCACTTCATTTCTCTAAACTTCAGTTTCCACATTTATTTTTTCCTTTTTTTTTTTTTTTTTTTTTTTTCGAGACAGAATCTCACTGTGTTGCCCGGGCTAGAGTGCAGTGGCGTCAGCCTAGCTCACAGCAACCTCAAACTCCTGGGCTCAAGCAATCCTCCTGCCCCAGCCTCCCAAGTAGCTGGGACTACAGGCATGCACCACCATGCCCGGCTAATTTTTTCTATATATTTTTAGTTGTCTGCTTAATTTCTTTCTATTTTTAGTAGAGACGGGGTCTTGCTCTTGCTTAGGCTGGTTTCGAACTCCTGAGCTCAAATAATCCGCCTGCCTCGGCCTCCCAGAGTGCTAGGATTACAGGCGTGAGCCACCGCACCTGGCCTTTTATTCCTTCTTGACACGTATTTATTGAGCACTTATTCTGTGCCATGAGTTGAAATACAGTGGTGAACAAAATACAGGTCTCTGATCCCCCGGTGTTTACGAACAGGTTGGGGAAATAGAAAGTAAACAGCCGGGTGTCAGCCAGGGTAGGGAATATTCAGCCACGGGGGTTGGGAATATTGGGGGCTGCTGACAACTCACAAAGCTGTGAGGATTAAATGGGATGATGTGCATAAAATATCGAGCATTGGGCCCGGCACATGATAAATACTCAATAAAAGCAAGTCTCTCTGAGCCCTCATCACCAAACAGTGGGATGGAGCTGTTAATCCTTACCTTGCAAAGGTGTTACAGAGATTTCAAACTTCATTTCAATTAATCGGTGCTTAAAATAGTGCTTACCACATGGTCACATGCTCTTCTAAACCCTTTACAAAAATTAACTCCTTATTCTCATTTTACAGATGAGAAGACTGAGGTATGGAGGGGACGTTAAGGAACTTGCCCAAGGTCACATAGGTTGGATGTGGCTGGATATGAATGTGCCTAGCAAACAGTAGGAGTCCAATAGTTGCTTTATCGTGGAGCAGGGAGGTTTTAGGCTTGGTATCCAGTGCCAGGCAGGGCACTCTGGAAGGCCCCTGTGCTGAGCTGTTCTTAGTCCCTGGATCCGGCTGTGAATGAGCAGCTGAGGGGAGTTTATGAGGGTGAGGTGTGGCGGGAAGGATGAGAAGGGGTGAGGACAGGAGGGCCCAGAGGGGAAGAGGCAGCAGCAAAACATCCCAGACAACTCCCTGGAGATCGGAGTCCTGGGACGGCCACTCCAGCGGCCTCTCTGGAGGCAGGGAAGGGCACCGGCCAGTTTCCTCTTATGTAACCGTCAACTTCCTCTAATGCACTTGGCTTGTTAAAGGATCTAACTTGGCCAAAGAAACAGGACTGATTGGTCATCAGATGAGGGGAGGAGGGGCTGGGCCAGCAGGAGGCTTCCTTTGTGTGTCTTCCCCCTGCCCCTCTGTCCCCTGACCCTGCAAATCCTCTTCCAGGAACCCTTCCTGTCAGGCTGCCCGGGTGACCCCACGTGGCAGCCCAGAGCACCAGCGTTGCAGTCGGACAGTCCTGGGTTTGAATCCTGGTTCTGCCACTTACAGGACGTGGGACCCTGGACAGTTCCTTGACCCCAGTTTCTTCATCTGTGCGACGGGCAATGACGGTCCCTACTCAGAGGGTTGTGATGAGGATTAAACACAGCGACCTGTGCAAAGTGCTCAGCGACACACCCGGCCCAGGACATGGTCACTCTAGTCATTGCTCGAGATGCTGCTGTAGCTAGCACTCATCCCCCTGTAAGCACACAGACACCTACTCGTGCACAGCTCTTTGCAGTTTACAAAGCCCTTTCGCTCTTGGATCTTGCATTTAGTCCTCACAGCAGCCCAGTGAGGTAGAGGAGGATTAGTAACCCCGCTTCACACGTGTGCAAACTGAGGCTCAGAGGGGGAAGTGAGCAGCTTGTCCAAGGTTACACAGCAAGTCAGATGTGGAACTAGGATCCAAACCCAGGGAGTTTCAAACCCGAGCCATTGCTCTTTCCACTAAACCTGGATAATAACTGACCTGGGGTTGCTGGGGGGCAAGCAGCTCCCATGAGGGGCCCCTTCTCTGCCTGGCCCCCAGCTCTTGCCCTGTCCCGGCACCGTGGGCGCCCACTCTGCCTCGCACCAGCTCTGGAGCGGCCCCTTTACCATGCTGGGCCTTCGTTTCCTCCCCGGAGATGTGGGGACAGCGCCTCCTTCCCTGCAGGGTTGGGAGGCTCAGCAAGATTTGTCAGGAGGGCCCAGAGCTAGGGTGAGGGGTCCATGAAATGGCAGCGATTCCAGCCTCCTCCTCACTTTCTTCCCACTAGCCCAAGAGCTTGAGGCTGTGAAGGTCACACCCTTGTCCAGGGACTCTTGGGAAACCCTGTCCTTGGCCAGTCTGGACTTCTGGGAGTCATTCCTGGCATGCGGCCTTCACACCCACTCCTTTGGGAAAGGAAGTGACTGGGAGAGAAATTTAGAGTCACAGAGGGGAAAGAGGAGGAGGAGATGTGGCCTCCTTCTCTTGAGTAAGTCCCCGCCCTGGGGCAGCGATGTGGCTCCAGGGTGTACGGAGCCAGCAGGACCCCACCAGCCACCTTCCAGCACCCCACACTGCAGCCCAGCCCACCGGCAGCAGCCTTCCCGCTGTCGCTGTCGGAGCCCGTCCCCTCACCCCTTGCTTTCGCATTTCTCTTTGACCCTTCTCCTCTCTGCCTCCTGTATTCCTGTCCTTTTCTCCTTCCCCTCCTCTGTCATATAGCCCCCCCAACGCACTCTGTCTCACACACACACATACACACACATACACACACACGTGCACACACACTGTGCTGACCCTTCAACTGTCTATTGGGCTCCAACAGAGGCGGTCTGGGGTGCAACATGCACCTCAGGGCGCAGAGAGTGGGGACTCTCCCTGAGGGTCCCTGCCTCCTGGCCTCTGTCACAGGACACGTGCTCATGGAAAACTCTCAGGTCTCCAGAGCCTTGTTAGGGAGAGATGTGGCTCCTGGGACCCAGCCAGGAATCCCCAGGGGTGTAATGGCCCCTCTGCTCTCTGCCCTCTGACACCCCCTTTTGTCAGCCCAGGCTTCTGTGGACAGGGAGACATTAGGCAGCCCCCTTGCTGTCCCTGGGCACCATCCCTGTACCCAGGAACGAGTGATAGAACGCAGATATGAAGGCAAGACTGGCTTAGAAAAGAACCCCAGCCGTAGATGTGCACCCTCAGCTACAGAAGTACACAGACATGCACAGAAGTATGCAGTGTGTACCCCCAAGGGGCATGAGCTCCACAAGGTTGTGAGTATGCTCCTGGGACAGATGCCGCCCCAGGGAGGGGGACCAATGCTGTGCATGCCAGTTTCTGTCTCTGTGCATACATGGGCACCTATCCCTGGGTGACATGTATCATCATTTGGTTATGCTATTTCCTTGGATACCTGAACCTATCTTGATATTTATGGGTCGGGAGAACCGCTGTGTCCACTAGCTCCAGGGAGGTGCAGGGTCAGCCATAGGAGGAGGCTCATGTCATGCCAAAAGACCCCCCTGGAAGTCTGAGGGTGGGTCCTCAGCCCGTGGGAGTTGGCACAGCAGGGCACTGGCAGGCACCCAAGTGCCCTGGGTTGACTCATCCTGTGGGTGGCTCAGGCACTCACTAATGACTCTGGCAGGCAGGCAGCCTTTGTTCCTTCTCCACCACCCGCCCTGGGGACAGGAGAGAAGCCAGGGCCAGGCCGCTGATTGGAGGGAGGGGCAGCCAGGCAGCAGGAGGCCCCACCCAGAGGTGACTTCAAGAAGAGATGGGTTAAATAGGAAAGTACAAGAAGACCTGAGGTCAGCGTAGCATCCGGAGTCCGTGCAAATGGAATGCAGGGAAAGGGAAAACGTGCATCCCCAACTTCCCACGTGCTGCAACCACTCTCCACACTTCCCAGGTGTTGGCCTGGTCAATCCTCACAGTGCCTGACAGGTAGGTAGATGCCATCCTCCTCATTTCACAGATGCAGGAACGGAGGCCTGGAGAGATGAAGTGGCTTGTCCAAGGTCACACAGCTTGTAACTACCAGGGTTGTGATTTGAACCGATGTGGTCTAGGTTCTAGGCGCTCTGTGGTTTGGTCTACACCAGACCATCTGGCGGCTGCATCGGGTCTGAATGTGTGTGTCCCCCCCAGACTCATATGCTGAAATCCTAGCCTGCGAGGGGGTGGGATTAGGAGGTAGGGCCTTTTGGAGGTGAGGACACAGAGAGAAGACACCATCTATGAACCAAGAAATGCGCCCTCGCCAGAACAGAATCTGCCAGCACCTTGATCTTGGACTTCCTAGCCTCCAGAACAGTGAGAAATAAATTTCTGTTTATAAGCCACCCAGCCAATGGTATTTTGTCCCCCAAACGGACTCAGGGTTAGAAGCACAGGCTTTGAATACAGATGAACATGGGTTCGAATTGACAAGGAGACTTCCTAGCTGTGCGTCCTTGAGCAGTTCAATCCATAAATGATTGCTGAGCGCTTAGGATGTGCTAGGGGCACACAGTGGGGACAGAGATGAGTGACAGGATGTGCTCTGGGCTAAGCCCTGTACCCCGGCACTGGAATGACAGCCCAAGAAGACAAGGAGTATTCTCAGAAAAACCAGCCGGCCAGAGTGCACCTGTCCTCGCTAGGGGTGCGCCCAGCGAGGAGGGACTCTTCCAGCTTGGGGTGGGGTAGGACAACTCCCTGGAGGAGGTGACAGCTGTTCTGAAGGTTAAGAGTCCATCAAGGGCCCGTGGGGCAGAAAGCAGGGCAATCCAGGCTCAGGCACAACATGTGCAGGGAAGTGAGAGACATGTCGGGGCCGGGGTGTGGAGCTCAAGGAGGGGAGGTGACCCGAGGGGCTTGAATGCCGAGCAGAGGACTTTGGATTTCGTCCTGAACAGAGGCGTGACATGGTCAGAGAGACCATGGCACAGAAAGGTCAGAGTAGAGAGTGCCTTTGGGGTGGGCAGGGAGCAGGCGGAGCAGGACGCTCAGGCCACAAGGAGGCTACGGTGGGAGTGCCGGAGGGTGCGGAGCTTGGGTCGGGATGGGTTCAGGAGTCATTTCAGGGGCGGAGGCGGTGACCAGGCTCCAGTGCGACCACTGGGTGTGGGCGTGGAGGGGAGGGAAGTCGAGGCGGGCTCCTACATGGCTGGCTTTGTGGGCTGGTCATGCCGAAACACCAGAGGAGAGACGAGCTCCGTGTTGGGGGCCGTGATCAGTGCAGTTTGGGGACTATGGGTCTTGAGGGGCCCAAGGGCCATTCTGGTGGCTTCCATAGAGGGGGTCTGATTGGAAAGGCTGCATGAGGGTGCCGGGAAGAGAGGCAGCTGTTCAGGGAGTGGGACAAATACTTCAGAGGCGGGTGATTCTGGAGCATGTCAAGTCCAGGGAGTAGACACAGGAATGACGGGTGGTGGCTGAGTCGGTGCGAGCAGACAGCTTCCGCCGCAACCCCTGCACTGTCTGCCTCAGGGCCTCCGGGCCGTGCACGTGCAGGTTGGAAATGCCTGGGAGGTGATACCCTCGGAGCAGCCTTCAACTAATGGCAGCTGGGAGTTGGTGGATAAGCACACGACTTCCTGCCCCTCGGGCGGCACAACTTAGGGCATGGTCCACACCGCCCCTGGATGTACCCACGGTGGCAACCCGCTCACCAACACACTCTCAACTGGCTTCTTTCCCATCCTTGCCTCACCTCCCCACCGTGTTTCCTGATGTCCTAAATAAACTACAACTACTTGTCACGGAGTCTTCTTGTGAGACACTCCACCCAAGACAGTGGCTCAAACCCTTTGTGCTTCCGTTTCCTCGTCTGTCAATTGGGGGGTGTAATGTGTGCTGTGAGAACCGGAGGTGACACCCACGCGAGCTATGTGAGGCCGCCTGTGCCATGCCCGGCACCCAGCAGCGCTGGGTTGGCTCCCTCGCCCTGCCCCCTCTCTCATACACACAGTAGGTGTTTAATGAAAGCTCCCATCTCTTCAGGCTGCCCAGAATAGCAGAACTTTTCTTTCCTATCAAGCCCAACAGGCGAGCCAATCCTGCAGGCCCAGCCATTCCTAATTCTCTCTGCTGAACACCTGCGTGGCCTCCTGTGCCTGCGGCAAAGGCTCCCTGGGGACCTCCTGACAAAAGGGTGGGCCAGAGGCAACATGTGTTCTGGCAGATGGATGTCTGGGTTCTTCCAGGGTAAATCAAAATCATACATGTTCCTATGCACTGTGCCAGGCGCCAGCTAAGACTTCCCACCCTCACGGCAAACTGCAGGCTGCCGCTATAGCTCCTATCTCACAACCCAGGGAGCTGGCCTCAGACAGGTTGGGTTACTTTCCCAAGTTCCCACAGCCAGGCAGGGCTAGAACCAGGATTCAGACCTTAGTCTGTAGAAACCAGAGCCCAGGTGCCTCCCTAGGAGGGCAGGAATGTGCCATGTTGTCCCCAAGCCCCCACGCCTGGAGCAGGCTCTGCACAGAGAAGGAGCTTAGAAACGCATGCTGGGCCGAACTGGACCAACTCAAAAGACTCCAGAGGAAAAGAAAGATGCTACTTCCTGTTGGACATTGAGCCCCTGGGGCATTTCTGCAGCCCCAGCTCTTAGCTCAGGGCCCCGCGCATAGTGATGCTCAAGCTTGGGGATCAGTAAACGGACGAACATTTCCTATTCTTGGCCAGAATTTGCACAGTGGCCCAGATCCACAATTGCATCGGGAGTCGCACAATACGATTTTCCAATTCTGTTATTCCTGTTGCAGTCTTCCACGAAAAAGACTTTTCCCTCATCCGTCCACAACAGCCGTCCACCACAAACTCCTTCCCTCTCCCTCCGAGCTAAATTCTCGTGTCTGAAGGAAGCAGTCCCATCTGTCCCACTATGCTGAGACTCCTTCCGGCTCCCTCGAGGGTGGGGACAAGAAAAACCTGCAGCAAGCACCTACTGTGGGCTTTCGCCTGTGTCATCTCCTTCATTTTCTCGACAGCCCTAGCAGCGGGGCTGAGCAGCCCCATTGGACAGACGAGAAGACCCAGACCCAGAGGAGGTAAATGACTTGTTCGAGGTTGTCCGGCAAGTTACAGGCTGAACTTGAATCGATCCCAGATCTGCCTGGCCCCAAAATGTATGCTCATTCTGCACCACCCAATTTCCTCCCAGCCCCTCTCGCCTCCCTTCCTGATACCGTGTGGCCAGTGCAGATCTCAGAACGTGTAAAACTGGTGACACTGGATCCGTCACCTTAGAGTGGATGAGGGAAGCACCTGGAGATCAGCTTACTAATTCTAGGGGCCGATGAATTATTCACACCACCATTAACTTGGAGGCCCTTTCCACCTCACCTCCCTTTCCCCTGCTGCAGACCCTCAGCTCCGGGCCTGCCCAAGCTCTGCAGACCTGTGGGGGCCCCGGAGAGGAAATGCTGGCACAGCTGGGGTCCTGTCTGCTGCTGGCAGTGGCCCTGCTGGGCCCAGGCCCCAGGGCCCAAGCCATGGAAGGTAGGTGCTCCTGGGACAGACAGGACCTGGCGGGAGGGGAGAGGGGAGGGGAGGGGAGGGCCGCCAGGGTCCCGGGAGGTTTCTGTGTGGGAAGACTGGAAGCAGGAGCCCCTTTCAGGGGAGTTGGCTGAGTTGAGAATGCATTTGTTTCTGAGATAGGCGAAGACAATATTTGTTGAGTGCCTGCTGCGTGCTGGATGTTTTACATATATGATTGCATTCAATCTTTACAACAAACTTCAAAGGAGACATTAGTCCCCCACTTTACAGATGACGAATCCAAGAGCTAGAGGTGTTAAGTCACCTGTCCAAGGCTGCATGGCTCCCGGGGGTGAAGGGAATAGTCCAGACAACTATTAAAGGTTTATTGCCAGGCGAAGGAGTCTTTATTTTCCTCCTGAGAGCCTGCTGTCCTTCCCACTGCCAGCCAAGTGAAATCAAAGTTCCTTATTATGGCATTCAATCCCCTCTGAGTCCTGGCCCCAATTTCCATGTCAGCCTCAGTTTCCCACATCCCTTGGGCTTCCCATGCTCTGGCAGGGGAATTGCAGCCCTTTCCGGAGATGCCTCGCCCTCAGGGATCTTAAGCCCTGCTTGCCCCTCTGCCTGGAAGGTCTCGTTTCTCTTTTTCCACCTGAGAACCTCTGGCTCATCCTTCGAGCTCAGATGAAGTGCCGCCTCCTCCAAGAAGCCTTCCACATCCCTCCAACAACCTCAGAGATGCCTTCACTGGGGCTCCTAGAGCTCCCACCTGCACTGTGGTCCCAGGTGGCTGTGCGCTGCTCTGACCTGAGCGATGTGTGCCTGTCTGTGAAGCTGGGGTGATGTCATTCCCCCTCCTACAAGGGGCATGCACGTACGTGGGGGCTCGGCAAACAGTCATCAGTGTCTCACTTCCTGCAGGCTTAAGTGGGGCTCAGGGAGGAATCGTATGTAACTCACCGGTCACCCGGTCGCTGGCAGAGAGGGGATGGGCACGCAGGGTCTCAACCCATGCCTGGGTGGTGGGGGGAGCTGGCAGTTCCTATATTCCAGCCACCAGGGCTTCAGTAGCCTTGGGGTGACCCTGGGGTCAGCGTGCCTGGCCAGGTCGCAGTGGACGAGGCCTCAGCCTGTGCTGGTGCCGGGCGGCTGGGCTGAGGAGCTCTGCTCTAACGCTCTCGCAGCTTTTCCTGCCCCATGGGCAGGGCCTGGAAGGACAAGGACAGTCTCTGGACAGAAGATCCCTTTGTCCTCTTGCCATAAAGGCACGGATAAGACGCCATTCCTGCCCTGTCCTGCCGCAGGGGCCGGGCGGGGAGTCGATAACCTGACCCAGGTGTGCATCTGCGCGGCCTTTGCCCAGCCTTTACCCTGTCAGCGTTCACAGCCGCAGCTCACAGGCGTCATCACCCCCTCACAGATGCGTGCCTGAGGTCACGGAGGCTAAGCCGTCGTGTGTCTGAGCCTTGTCCACGCCATTTTCTGCCCCCAGATCTTCCCCAACCGATGAAACCACCTCATTCATCCTAGTCAAACTCAAATATCACCTCCTCTGTGAGTCTTACCCCTTCCCTAACACTGGCCCCATGAAGGCTGGCTTCCCTGCCCCGGACCCCAGAGCCCCCGTGTGGCCTCAGCACAACCACACTGTGTGGCTTCGTCTCATTTGCCTGACTCCCCTCCCCCACCCCACTGCGAGCTCTCCTGGGAGGGGGCCATCCTGAATCGGCACAGGACAGGTGCAGGGCACATGTTTGGCCAAAGCGTCTTCTCTTACAGGGACTCTAGTCAAGTGTATTCTTCAGGATGACTTTGGTTGCAAGTGAAACCCAACCTGGATGCGTTTCAGCAAAAAGAGGAATGCATTGGCTCTGTAGGCGGCGGGGGCAGGAGTGTACCGAGCTGGGCTCAGGGATCCTGGCAGCCAGGGACTCTTGGCACCAGGGTCGTTTCCACTTTTCACATTGTTCTTCCAGTCCGAGGACAGGATTTGTCCATAAGCTCCGAGCACAGTCCCACTGAGGGCCCCCACTCTCGCCCTAGGGACCAGGAGGGAAAGGATTCCCGTCCAGACATTCTGGCCCGGCCCGGAGCACACACCCACCCTGCGAATCAGTCATGTGGAGGTGGTGGGAGCCCCAGAACTGCCTGCTAGAGTCATGCGTCCACCCTGGGGCAGGGAGGAGGAGAGAGGGTTACCACATGGAGGGAAGGGAGGGGAGCAGTGTCTAAAAGAAGGGTGTGTTGTTGCAGGAGGTGGAAGAAGGGGTGCTGGGCGGACCAAAGCAATAGATGTCAGCCATGGCAAGTAACTTCCCTTTCTGGGGCTCGGTTTTCTCATCTGTGAAATGAGTCAATAGCACCTGACTTGCCTATTTCATGGGCTGTCGTAAGGATTCCATCAGATCATTCACTCATTCACTCATTCATTCACGTAGCAAGTATACCCTGAGCGTCTGTTTGTGCCAGGTGCTGGGGATGCAGCAGGACACAAAACAGACCAAACCCCTCGCTCTCATAGAGCTTACGTTTTTGTGGAGGGAGACTGACAATGAACCAAATAAACAAGTCACATAAACGGCATGTCAGGAGGTGATGAATGCTTACGGAGAAAAATACAGCACTAAGGGGAAAGACGGAATCCAGGGGTGGGGAAAGGGCCTCAGCTGTAAGCAGGGTGGCTAGGGACGGCCTCGCTGAGAAGGTGACCAAGAATGTGCTGGCTACTTTTTAAGGCTTTTAATTATGGAAAATTTCAAACATACACAAAGTAGGGAAAATAGTATCATGAATCCCTGTGTCTCCATAACCATCTTCAACCATGACCAACATTCTGCCTGTCAGGTTTCTTCTATCCCACCCATCCCCACTGGGGGAGCGTGGAGAAGTCTAAAGCCAATCTCAGATGTCATATTGTTAATATTTCACCCATAAATATGTCAGGATATATCCCTAACACAGAAAGACATAAAACTATATATAACCCCAGTACCGTTATAATGGTATAATAATTCCTTAATTTTATCTACTCTCAGTCCATGTTCCATTTTCCCCAATTATTAATGCAAAAAAAAATCTTTTTACAGTTGGTTTGTTCAAATCAGAATCCAAACAAGTCCATACACTGCATTTGGTTGATATTTGACTCTTTTAATGTAAGAGTTGTGCCTCCTCCCCACCCCCCATCATTTATTGGTGAAGCTCCAGCGCGATCCACCCGCCTCGGCCTCCCAGAGTGCTAGGATTACAGGCATGAGCCACCGCGCCCGGCCTACAGTGTCATTTAAACTGTTCTCTAACTTCCATGTTCACTCTGGCTTGTACACACATCCAGAGACCATGAGATTCAGCTTCCTTTTTTTTTGAGAAGACTTTATAGGTGGCGTGTGTACATCACATCAGGAGGGCACCTGTGCTCCACTTTGATGCTAAGATTCATCTGTGGGTTCAGGGCTTGTCAGCCTGATCTATCTGTTATAAAATTCCCTATTAAGTTAACTTCTTGGGTATTTGTTTCATTATAAAAATTTTCAAACATTCAGCTAAGTTGAAAGTATTGTACAGGGAATGCCTATATACCAGCCATCTAGGCTTTTACCTCTCATTAACTTTTTACTCAGTGATTAGAACAGACTTTGAGGATGTTGTCTAGATCCACTATTTCATTAGGGTTTGCAAAATTATGATTTTCTAATGCTGTTATTCTTTCTGAAATCTTCTGTAAATAACCACTTTCTCTCACCAGCTATTTGGTTATCCGGAAATCCAGTCCATACAAGAAAGGCCAAGTAGATGTTTAATTTCTTTTCCTTTCTATTAACCAATTTTCAAAAAAAAAAAATGAGTCAGTGCCCCAGCAACCTCTCCAAGAAACCAATGAGTTCCTTTTTAATTTCTTTGAGTTGCATTATGAATTCACAAGTTTTTATAAAAATATTTGATGTGTTGCAATCCACTGCAATCACTACTCTTTTTTGATGCTCAGATTGTACCTTCTTTAGCCAGCCCTTCAAGTAGGTTCCTGTGTCTTTTGACACAATCCCAGCAGTCTTTGGCAGCTTCTTTGCTGTCTGGCATGGCAAGATATCTAAGTATATTGCGTGTATTTCCTGTCCTAGACCTGGTACCAGCCATTTCTCTCAGGAGCCCTGGTTCATTTTAGCTGGACAGAATAATCCTAAAGCCTAGGGATGTAAAATGCTGCTGGGATATCATTCCTTCTAGGTCTTTCTAGTAAACAAGAGCTAGGGACTAAATTTTTTTTAGAAATAAAAATCAATCAAGTCCGTATTGATACTTTGAATTCAAATTAAGGATCACAAGGGTTTTACTTATATTTGTCTCTCTTGCACTGAAAATCTTGATTTCTATTGACATTAACATACTTATTTGCTTTATTTTAATATATATGGTACTTTCAAAATAACAATATTTAATATTATTACTAATAGTGAGCTGAATATAGTTTAAGATTTCTTTGCAGTTCATTTTGTCCTTGAGATAAACCCTACTAGGAATGCACAGTCAAAAAAAAACCATATTTCTGGCCAGGCCGAGTGGCTCACGCCTGTAATCCTAGCACTCTGGGAGGCTGAGGCGGGTGGATCGTTTGAGCTCAGGAGCTCGAGACCAGCCTGAGCAAGAGCGAGGCCCCGTCTCTAATAAAAATAGAAAAAAAATTGTCCAAATAACTAAAAATAGAAAAAATTAGCCAGGCATGGTGGCGTGTGCCTGTAGTCCCAGCTACTCGGGAGACTGAGGCAGGAGGATCGCTTGAGCCCAGGAGTTTGAGGTTGCTGTGAGCTAGGATGACGCCACAGCACTCTAGCCCAGGCAACAGAGTGAGACTCTGTCTCAAAAAAAAAAAAAAAAAACATATTTCAAAGTCATTTGAAATCATTTTTCCCCATGTAACTGTGCCTCCAACTTGATAAACAGTTACGTTTATTTGTTTTAGTTTTGGATATTTAGGGGTTACTTTAAATTTATTTTGATCTTTTAAAATTCTATAAAATTATTTTATGTGATTACAAAGTCAAAGGCACATTTAAAGAGGCCCAGCAGTCACGCTAGCTTCCTCTCCTCTTTTTACTACTTCCCTGACAGAGAATTATTCTTATTAGTTTCCTTCTATTGTTTTCTTGTGTTAAATACAAGCAACTATGCACATATAAAAATGTCCTTTTAACATTGCAATAGACTGTGTACATTTTCACTCAGAGGTTACTATTATTATTAATCTTTAAATTCCCTACCGCACATATCTGGAGCCTAGCATATAGTAATGTTTTATCTAAAATTATAGGCCCAAGCCAGGTGCAGTGGCTCACACCTCTAATTCCAGCACTTTGGGAAGCTGAGGCAGGAGGATTGCTTGAGTCTAGGAGTTCAAGACCAGCCTGGGCAACATAACTTTTTGTCTCCACAAAAAATTTAAAAAGTAGCTGGGCATGGTGGTGCACACCTGTAGTTCTAGCTACTTGGGTGACCGAGGCTGGAAGATCCCTTTGCATAAGCCCAGGAGTTGGAGGTTGCGGTGAGCTATGATTGTGCCACTGCACTTTAGCCTGGGTGACAGAGCGAGACCCTGACTCAAAATAAAATAAAATAAAATAAAACAAAACAAAATAAAAGGCCCAACCCCAACTCTTCCTATTTCCTTTCCCTGCTTGCTTTTTCTCCATAGCACTTATCACTATTTTATTTGCTATTTTATCTACTGTGTTTACCGTCTGTCTTCCCCACCAGAATGTTAAGTTCCATGAGGGCAGGAAGCTTTGAGTGTTTTGCAACACTCTGTAACCCCAACACCTAGAGCAGTGCCTAGCACTCAACCAATATTTGTTGAATGAGTAAAAGAATGCTTGATAAGCACTTGAAGAATAAGTAAATGCATGAACAAATTAAAAAAAATAAATGAATTGATTCAGGGCCATGGCCTTGTGCTCTCTCACCCCGTCCCGGAGACCCAGCTGTGTGGCCTTGCCACAGGTGCCCAAGACCCCAGCACTCACTCCGAACCATCCTTCTCTCTTGCCCCAGGTGTCAAATGTGGGGGTGTGCTCTCGGCACCTTCTGGAAACTTCTCCAGCCCCAACTTCCCTAGACTATACCCCTACAACACGGAGTGCAACTGGCTGATCGTAGTGGCTGAGGGGTCCTCTGTGCTGCTTACCTTTCATGACTTTGACCTGGAGTACCATGACACCTGCGACTTCGACTTCCTGGAGATCTACAACGGGGCCTCGGCGGACAAGGGCAACCTGCTGGGGAGATTCTGTGGCCAGGTGCCCCCGCCGCCCTTCACCTCCTCCTGGCATGTCATGTCTGTCGTCTTCCACTCGGATAAGCACGTGGCCAGCCGCGGCTTTTCTGCGGGCTACAAGAAAGGTCAAGGAGGGACTTGGCAGTGGAGAGGCTGGCCCTGGGGTGGAGGTGGGAGGGGAGCAGTGGGGCCAGGTGAGACCTGCAAGCTCCTGGCATCTCAGCGCGCAGGCCGCTCTGGAAGGAACTTGCATGGCCCTGCTCTCAGGGACAGCTTATGGGGCAAAGGCAGCTTCCTCAAGGTCCAAGACCACTCTTGTAATCTTGTGCATTTCTCCTGGGGCCCCCAGAGGGTCTCACCGTGTTCAGGAACAAGGCCTCTCACACTCTTCTACCCTTGTCCTTCTTGCCCCATGTCACGGCATCAGGCCCCAGGGGAGGACACCATTGCTGCCCCCGCTGCTGCTGCTACTACTGCTTTCCGCAGCATCTCACTCCTTTGCAGCGCAGGAATCCCCGCCCACATCCTTTAACGAGGGTGTGGGTGGAGCTGGTGACTCTTATATCATGGGTCCCTAACCCCTCCCTCTCTCCCTCAACCAGGCTTGACACCTGCTTCTCAGTCTAGTGGAGGGAACAGAGGCCTTGCTCCTCTTGCCCTTCTCCTTATCTCACTCCTCCTTGTCCTCAGGCTTCTGTGCACAGATGCAAACCTCCTCTTTCCTCCCAAAGCCCAAACCGAAGGCCTTAATCATGTCAGCTCAAACAGTGGACAGCCACAGAGGCTCCTGGTCCACAGAGCCCACCAACAGCAATCCTGGGGGACTCAGGTGGGACAGCTGGTCCCTGCTACATTTAGAAGCATAGAATTGTAGAATGCTAAAAACACAAGAATCATAGGCTGATCTGATCATGCTTTTGGAATTTTAGACCCTTAGATTTTTAGAATGTCAGGATATCAAAGTCATAATATCATAGGCCATGTTTTCCAACATTTAAAAAAATAGAAATACCCTTATATCAAACGGAACCTTACATTAATCCCTGATATACAAAAGAGGTAACAGCGATGTTTTAGCGGTATGCATTTATTTTGTAAGTTTATATTTTTAACATTTGCTTCTTATAAGCTAACCACTGAAAACACAAGTCAATATCGATGGTCTCCAATGAGTTAAATTTTTACACGTAAGATATGTGACTGCGGGTGCTGTCGTTTAATTACATTAAAGGATAGTTTGAACTACCGCGTCAGAATGCAATTTGCCCCAGATGTCAGCAGGTGCGCCAGGGTGTCCGCTGGGGAGCCCCAGAGCACAGTTGGAAGCCTCTGCTAAAGCTGGCGGTGTTGGAAGGGATCTCGCAGACTGTCTAAATCTGCCCTCTCCTTTCACAAACGACAAATCTGAGACCCAGAGAGGGAATGTGCCTTTGTAAGGTCACACAGCTGGGCCAGTGCTGGGACAAGAGGCCAAGTCCCTAGATGCCCAGTACAGAGCTCCGGTCACACAGCCATGCCACGGGGTGAGATTCTGGAGTCCTGAGTGCACCCGCCCTGCTGGTGACTGCCAGCAAGTCCCCTGCCTCATTGTTGCGTTGTCCAAGCTGGCCCCCAATCACTTTCGGCAGCATCTTCTCAGCCTCCTCGTGAGTCTGAGCTCAGTGGATCAGGCTGCGTAGGTCTTATAATTTCTCATGTTCCCATGAAGCTCAGAGAGGCTGGGTTACTTGCCTAGGGTCACATAGCTAATATAAGGCAGAGCGAGGAGGCCACTTATCTTCAGATGTCACACCAACCTCTACTTCATCAGATCCTCTCTCTCGGTCTCGGTTTCCTCGTCTGTTAGGGAGGTTTGGTCACATTCCTGAACTCAAGCCCCCCGGCCTCTGTGCCCCACTGGCCTGGTAGCAGTGGAAAGCGAGGGTCACAAGGGTCATTTGCAGAGGCTACACAGTGCTCTACAGTTAGTCTTCCTTGGTTCAGATCCCACTTTCCCAGTTACCAGCCAGGTGACCTGCTCTCGGGGCCCTGACCACATCCCTGGGGCCTTGCCACTGCAGTGTGCTCCCACCAACCTCACATCTCTTTGTTGGAGGATTTTTCTCTGAAGTCTCAGCAGGTCACCCTCAGCCCCCAGCAGCCCTCAGCCTGGACTGTCCCTCACACCTGGGATGATGCCACTCTGACGTCTGTGCTTGACATGTCCCCAGCAGGGCTCAGTAGCTGGCTTGGCCACACCTCTCCTTCCCTGTCTCACTCTCTCACTCCCCACCTGGGGTCCCCTGGATCTCCCAAGTAAGCTCCTTGCACTCAAATCCTTGTCTCAGGGTCTCCCTGGGCAAACCCAAACTCAGACAGCTTCTCTGCACCTCCATTTTCTCCACTGTAAAATCGAAGAAACAACAGCCAGTCCCTTGTGGGGTTACCAGGCAGATTTTAAAGGATGGCTCAGGTGCTGAATGCTAGCACGTGCCTGCCACTCGGCAAGTGCTCAGCGGATGGCAGTGAGGCTCCCACGAGATGCCTGGTGTCTGGTCCCCAAGCGAGGAGGTCAGGAGCCGCAGGGAGAGAGGAAGGTCAGTTCAAGTGTGCTCTCTTACAGATGTGTGTGGTGGTGTCCTGACCAGCCTGTCGGGGGCCCTCACCAGCCCTGAGTACCCCAACAATTACCCCAACAACGTAGAATGCCGCTGGGTGATCCGGGCTGCCGGCCCCGCCACCATCAAGCTGGTGTTCGTGGACTTCCAGGTGGAGGGCAATGAAGAATGCACCTATGACTATGTGGCTGTGCTTGGGGGGCCTGGCCCTGCCCGCGGGAACCACTACTGTGGCAGCACCCGGCCCCCAACCCTTGTGTCACTGGGCCACGAGCTGCAGGTGGTCTTCAAGTCCGACTTTAACATTGGAGGCCGGGGCTTCAAGGCCTACTACTTCTCAGGTAGGAGGGGCTGTGGCTCCACTTGCCTCCCCATTACACTGTGGGGTCACAATTTCCTGCCCCCAAGGGCCTTGGGCTTTCTGCACTCTCCCTGCCTGGCCAGTGCCAAGGCATAAACATGTCACCTCCTCTGCGAAGACTTCTTGATTCACTCAGAATTAATCCCTCCCTTTGACTCCTGTTAGAAGCCTTGTTCACAGTGTGTTCTAACATTTACCACTTCTGTATGTGGTTTGCATGTTAATCTCCCCTGCCCGACTGTGAGTTCTTTATGGGCTTATCTTTGTACCTGGCGCCTAGTAGGTACTCAATTACTATTTGTACGAATGAATGAATGAACTCACCGGGAGTTCAAAGTCTAATGGGGGAGATGGATGAGGAAACCAACAAGGAGAGCCCATTGCTATCTGTGCAGTCTAAGAGTAAGAAGCATGGACGACCACTTAGAGGAGGAGAGAATTGAGCAGTGCCTTGAAGGAGTTAGCCAGAGGCAGAAGGAAGGGAAGGGTGTTCCTAGCAGGAGGAACAGCATGTGCAAGGCATGGAGGACAGAGCGTGTTTGGTGTGCTCATAGCACCAGGAGATGTTTGGTAAAGCGGCAGTGCAGGGGTGGGTGGGGCAACCAAAAAGGGGAGAGGCCAGGCCATGAACTTCATTGTCCGTCAAGCCAGGGCGTTCGGGGTTAGCTCTGAGGACAGTGTTAGGTGTTATTATTGAATTCCTAACACTCTTGAAGGGAGTTGTCAATTGAGATGAGGTTCCCAGCTCTCAGCTAGTTTCAGTTGAAAGTCAGCTTCGGGATCAGCGGTCTGGGGTGCTGGCCATGTGCCCACAAACTATCAGTGGCTTTAGGACCCCCGTAGTGCCCGTGGCCTCAGCTGTAACTGCAGAGGGTGACTTCTCCCTTCTGCCCCTCCTCACCGTTGCTCCTTCCACCCCGCCCTCGCCCACCCAGGAGAATGCCAGGAGGTGTACGTGGCTGTGCGAGGCAACTTCTCCAGCCCACAGTACCCCAGCTCCTACCCCAACAACATCCGGTGCCACTGGACCATCCGCCTGCCTCCCGGCTACCGGGTTAAGGTATTCTTCCTAGACATGGACCTGGAGGAGCCCAACAGCCTGACCAGGACCTGTGACTTTGACCACCTGGCGGCCTTTGACGGGGCCAGTGAGGAGGCACCCCTGCTAGGGAATTGGTGTGGCCACCACCTGCCGCCACCCGTCACCTCAAGCCACAACCAGCTCCTGCTCCTGCTGCACACGGACCGCAGCACCACCCGCAGGGGCTTCTCTGTGGCCTACATCGGAGGTCAGCCAGGGCTGAGGGCGTGGGTGCGCTGGTGGGTGGGAGGGAGGCTTTGCAGCCTCCTTCCTCCATCCCACCAGCTTGTCCTGCCCCCCGGGAATGGTATACCCCAGTGCCTACCTCTCGGCCGACTCCTGGGACTCTTGAGGCTGTACCAGTACGGCCCTTATTCATTTCTTGCTCCTAACTCCATGAGTCCTGACTCTCCCATCGGGCTCTTTCCCCAGGGGTCCCTGGTCCCTCTTATACTGTGGTTGATCCCTGTATCCAGAGGTAATAGGCAAAACATGGTAATGTTGATTATGGTCAACAATTGGTATAACCATGGAGATGCCTACCAGCCCTGCTGTGTCATTCAGAAATACTGATTGAGGCCAGGCGCGGTGGTTCACGCCTGTAATCCTAGCACTCTGGAAGGCCGAGGCGGGGGGATTGTTTGAGCTCAGGAGTTCGAGACCAGCCTGAGCAAGAGCGAGACCCCGCCTCTACTAAAATTAGAAAGAAATTAATCGGCCAACTAAAAATATATAGAAAAAATTAGCCGAGCATGGTGGTGCATGCCTGTAGTCCCAGCTACTTGGGAGGCTGAG
>NW_012138302.1:13865725-13908772 GCF_000956105.1 Propithecus coquereli
GGCAAAAAGAGTGAGACTCTGTCTCACAAAAAAAAAAAAAGAAATACTGATTGAACAAATGACACGGTGTCTGCTCACGTAACGAGAAGTCTGCAGCCAGGCAGCTGCTGTATTGGCTCAAGGACTCAACACTCGTCTGAGGGATCTCTCTGAGATTCTCTGACCCTCACGGTTGCAATACGGCTGCCACAACTCCAGGCATCATGCTCACATTCAAGGCTGGAAGAGGGTAGAGGAAGTGCCAGCCACACATGTCCCCTTATCAGGAAAGCAAAAGCATTGCCAGAGCCCTCACAAGACTTTCTTGTGTCTCATTGGTTTGAACTTGGTCTGACGGCCGTGCCTGGCTGCAGGGAAGCGTGGGGGAGCAGGTGTTTGGCTTTCCCAGGTTCCATTGTGTTGGTTAGATTTGTGGCCAAGAGCATCTATCATCTCTCCCCTCCTCCCGCCACCCTTCCCTGGGCTGTGGGCCCAGAGATGCCTGTGCTTTGGACTCACTGTGCCCTCTGCCTGGCCAGGCAAAACTCCTTGTGCAGGTATGGAAACAGAGATGCTGAGAGGGGAAAGGACATCATTGTGGTCACACAGGCAGTCAGTGGCACAGCCAGGACTAGAACCCACTGTCTTGCCTTCTTGTGTGTCTGAGCAGGACACAGGAAGGGGAGCCAGGGCTACACTCAGACAGATGAGGGCCACATCCAAACCCTGCCATTTACGGACCACCCAAGCGTTCTTCTCAGTAAAAAGGGGTGATGAATGCCCTAGACAAGGCGCTCGTGAGGATTAAATTAGGTAATGTGGGTCATAGTGCCCGCCTCCCAGGACATCATTCCCTCGGGAAGGGTGTCTTTGGCCTGTTCAGCATTCCAAAGCTCTCTCCTCTTTCCTCACCGCACGTGCAAGGGGAGCTGGGGGCCCCGGTAATGGTGGAGAGGTGAGGCTACAGCAAGCTAGTGGTAGGGAGGTGGCCTCGGGCAGCCCCCGCCCCTCTGGGCCTCAGTGGGCCCACCTGTGGGCTGGAGCAGGTGAGGCGTGGCGTTGGTGCAGTCCCCTTCTCTGACTCTGAATCGCGGGCGAGAGAGCACTCCTGAGAGAGGTTCCATCGGGGCTCTGCCGCAGCTAGCTGGCCCTTTCTCTCTCCGGATCGCAGTTTCTCCACCTGGAAAATGAGCACATTGACTGAAGGAGCTTGAAAGTCCCTTTTGCCACCGATAGTCTTATTTCCAGGACTCTCCCAACTTGATGTGGTTTAGGACACAACCCTTCTGCAGAGACTGAGTGAATGTAGGGACAGTAGTCCTAGCGCCTGTTATAGGGACTTCAGTGCAGAAGCCCCCGCACCCTCCACACCCACCTCCCTCCCCAGATCCCTGTGGGAACCCACGGTCAGACAGGGGCGCTCGTCTGGGCAAGCCTCCAGATGTGGCCCAGGCTGCAGGAGGCCTCCCTGCTGGAAGGGCAGCCACAGCACCAGTCAGGGGTGACACACAGTTCAGCACCACCGAGATCACCGTGGGAGACGGCGGGCCCATAAATCCCTGACTGCCAGACAGCAGAGGCTGAAATATGTCTGAGGCATTTCCCGGAGAGGAGTCAGAGTTCCAGGCCTCTGCCTGCCAGCTCTCTCTCCTTTTCCTCCCACCAGCCACCCACCTTCCCTCCCGCCACACTCACCCCTGCCTTCCATGCACACACATGTACACACACACATGCACACACACATGCACACACACATCACACACACATCACACACACATGCACATGCTCACCCAGACCCAAACACTCAGAGTCACACCATCCTGGCCTGGGGGGAGTACAGGGGGCTGTCAAATAGGGCAGAGAGACCACGGACTTTGGAATCCTGGGGACCCAGAGGCAAGATCCTAGCTCAGCCACTGCAAACAACTTCACCTCTCAGAGCTTCAGTTTCCAAAACTGTAAAATGAGTTGAGTCCGGTCCGCCCCATGGAGTCATGGTGAGGAGGGAAAGTGAGGCTTCCTCTCCCCCACTCCCCCCTCCCCCGTTTTTCCTCCTTCCTTGATTTTCCTGCCCAGCACTCTGACACTTATGTGCCTGTTGCATATTTATTGCCCCCTCCCCCAACTAGAATGTAAGTTTTGCAAGGGCAAGAATTTTGGGCTGTTTTTTTTTTTTCATATCTGTAACTGCGGTGCTTAGAATAGCACCTGCGCATAGCAAGCCACCAGTAAATGTTTGCTAAATGATTCAATGCATGATCGAATGAATTGCCTGGCATTTGGCAAAGCGATAAGCGAATAGTAGCTTTTGTTGTGATTAAGAACATTCATTCATTCATTCAATCATTCATTCAGCATTCACTGGGCCTGCCAAGCTCTGTGCTGGGCTCAGGGGACACTGAAGGAACCAGGCATGGGGCCTGCCCTCGGAGCTCGCAGTCCGATGGAGTTCTATGGAATAGCGCGAGTGAGATACCCACTCTGCCTGGAGGACTGCATGAGCGCCTTCCCCGCTCCAGGCCTCGGTTGCCCTGTCCCCCACCCTTTACAGGGGAGGGGGTGGCGGTGGGGAGGTGGGGGTCAGACTGCCTGCCCCAAGGCCTCCAGCCCTGCCCTGCTCCCGTTCCCAGTGGTGCCCGTGAACGTGAGCTGCTCCCGCACGGACTTCCAGATCCTGGTCTCCGCGCAGGCGCTGGCCCCGCTGGAGCGGACCAAGGTCTACCTGGGCAGCCGGAGCTGTGCTGCCCAGGAAGTCGGCAGCAACTTCAGGATCCAGGCCCGCTTTGACACCTGCGGCACTGAATCTCAGGTAGGGGGCCGGGGGAGGACGCAGGCACAAGGGAGGGGCTCTGACCCCTGCTGAAGGGCACCAGTCGTTCCCAGGAATTCAGCCTCTCTTGGCTCTGGTGACCACACCGGCCTGGAGGCAGAGCTCAGCCCTTCCTGCCTCTATTTACCTCCACGAGCTTGTTCAGCATAGAGGTAGCAAAGAACTCAAATAGGGGAGACAGAGGACAGGTCCCATTGCATGTCCCAGGGACAACCTGAAGCCTCCACTGGCCACTCCTCCAGGAAGGCCCTGTTGGCTGGCCCGCAGCTAGAGTTCTCCTTTGCTGTCCCTCTCTTCTTCCTCAGAGCTCCCCAGGGGCACCAAAGTCCCCACCCCTTTAATGTGCAGAGCTGTCCGAGCCCTGCTTACCACCTGCCGACCCCTCCCAACCTGATGATCCAAATCCACCCTGCACTCCCCAAAAGAGCCTTTCAAGGAATAGGACTTACCTCCCTCAAAAGCCTGCGAGGCTTACAGGTGAATTTTTGCCTACTATCCTTGTATTTTGGAGGCCGTGAATCCTGGCTGGGGGCCCTCAGAGAGTCACTGGACAGTGGCCCACCCAAGCAACCTGCATATTTGTACTCTTAGGGACAGGTCAGGAGGCGAGGTGGGAAGAGAAGGAACAGCGGTCTCTGTTGGAGAGACCCTGAAGCTGTGGAATCCGGGGGTCTGCAGTCCAGCTTGGCAGAAACCATGAGCTTTCCAGCAAACTGTCCCCACCACGCGTTAGCCAAATGTATGCCCCGGGCCCTCCAGTGCACCCTCTGCGGCCTCCTGGCAACCACCATCCTTTTGACTTGAGAAGGGCAGTGGGGGGTCAGTCGGCTGCCAAGATATTCTGCCCTCACCCCCACTCCATGCCCTAAGTTCCCCAGGGGTTTTCTTTGGGACAGAACCACATAGAGTCGTGGAATGATGGAGACAGACTCCCAAAAGCAGGAGATCGTGAAATCCCAGAACCAGGAACTCATAGACACTGAGTCTCAGAGTCACAGAACCACCACCCTGCACTCAGAACCACAGAACCATGGACTCTTGGAGTTGATATCTTGGAAACATAAAATCTGAGGACCTTAGGTTCAGGGGTTCTCAGGGTAACCCTTATAAATCCCAGACCCACGAGGATCAGCCTCTGCAGAGAGCTGCTTTCAAAGAAGCACAGCTCAAAAGGCCAAAAGCAGTAGGAAAGTAATGCCAGGCTTTACATGCATCGCTTAGTAGAGAATTGACTTCATAGCCACCAACACCACGTCCTGTGTGGCTTTTCTTCCCTTCTCAAGTCTCTCTCTCATTGAAACCCCCTAAAACTTTCCCCCAGCCCCAGCCACTGTGCTTTCCCCTCCCTTATTTATTACGTAGATTAATTCTGGCCTTTCGCTGGGTCCCCTTCCACTCTCAGGTCTAGTGTTTTACAGATGGGGACGCTGGGACTCACTGGGGTGGGAGACAATGGCCGAGCTAGGACCAGAATCCAGGCTCCTGGAGCTCTGCCCCCTTGGTACTGAGACCCTGACATATATATAGCGGAACAGGGTCAGCCCAAGCCCCTCCAGGTGTGAGCGAGCGCCCTGTGATCCCGCAGAGAAGAAACAACACGTCAGTGATCGTGAGCGTGCTGTACATCGACTTCTCCGCTGCCGGGCGGGACGACATCCATGAATATGAGGTCCGCTGCGAGCCCCGGCGCAAGGAGGCTTCTGTCCACCTGCTGTCTGGCTCCGACTGGCTCGGGCCCTATGCTGCCACTGCTGAGCACCTTCAGGAAGCACCACCCAGGGACGAGGCGGAGGCACTGGATGACTCGGTGACGATGGTGGCCCAGGATACTAGTGACATCGTCTTCCTGGGCCTTTGCATCCTGGCTGGAATCCTCATGGTCATTGCCATCGTGGTCCTGATGCTGCTCTGAGCAGGCAGGGTAGGGACCTGTCGTATGCATCCTGCAAGGCAGCTTAGGGACCCACAATGGAGGTGGGACAGGGCCTTGATAACTTGTTGGTGACCATAGGCAAGTTGTGTCCCTCTCTGAGCTTTGGTTTCCTAGGGACAACCTCTCTGCTCAGCCATCTCACAGGGCTGGCAGAAAGCTCAGGGAAGAACGTAAGTGGAGCAGGGCTTTGTACACTGTAGCATGCCGTGTATGTGTATCGACTGTTGTTATTACTACTCTTAAAGATATTCTGCTGCAGAAAAGAACTCTCCCAAGAGTGTTACTTGTCAGTTTGGATAGCTGTGGGCACTGGTGGCAGAGCACGAATAAAACCGACTCATTCTGTAATGTGTGTGAGTGCTTCACCAACCCAGGGTGCAAATAATGGCACCGGTTATTTTCCCAATTAATTGTTCATCCTAAGCCTTCATTAGCAAGAAGTCCAGTATCCATCCAGAGGCCTTTACCGTAAACTGACCCAGGGACCCTGGGGTCATCTAAAGCAAGCCGACTCTGCCCTAAACTCCAGGAGTTGACAAAGGGAGCCGAAGCCCTACCTAGTGCTGTCATTTCAGCCCCTGCCACACGATGTCACTGTTGAAGACCGGGCCTGCGCATCCTGGTGGGTGCTTGTCTGCTGAAGAGGCGATGCCCTGCTGGGTCATGTCCCCATATAAATCAAGCAGGCCCCACACTGCGCTTGCGGTGAGGCCGGGGGCTGAAGAGTTGTGCTTCTCTTTCATGTCGGAGTTTCTCCTCCAGTGTCTTTTGATCCCTCACTGAAAAGCCGATTGAAGCCCCATGTACCTCTGTCCTTGCCTCTGATGTGGAGCCCGTCCTTGCCCTCCAGAGGAGTTCTTTCTGGAGCCCTCTGTACCTTCTCCTGCCTTTGGACTTCACTTGGAGATACTCCAGTCTACTTAGGGCTACTCCAGTCCACTCACGTTTTTCTAAGTTCACATCACAGGGAGCAGGGTGTGGGCTCCCAACCCTTCCCTATGAGAAGACCTCTGAGATCATGATGCAAATTGGTCCACCCTTCTCAGAGTTCTACTTGATGCTAAGCAGTGACACAATCTTGTTAATGAAAAATAAACAAAAAACACATTTATAATACACCGCTTACCTTTATATTTGCATAACTATCACTTGAGTAAGTCCTTCCACAATAATGGAAATCTCCAAATTGACCATGCTGACCGCCAGTATCAAGGTGAAAAAATTGTAGCCCAGTTATAATTCATTTAAGGCCGGGCGCGGTGGCTCACGCCTGTAATCCTAGCACTCTGGGAGGCCGAGGTGGGCGGATCGTTCTGAGTTCAGGAGTTCGAGACCAGCCTGAGCAATAGCGAGACCCCGTCTCTACCAAAAAATGGAAAGAAATTAATTGGACAGCTAAAACTATATGTAGAAAAAATTAGCCGGGCATGGTGGCACATGCCTGTGGTCCCAGCTACTCGGGAGGCTGAGACAGAAGGATTGCTTGAGCCCAGGAGTTTGAGGTTGCTGTGAGCTAGGCTGATGCCACGGCACTCACCCCAGGCAAGAGAGTGAGACTCTGTCTCAAAAAAAAAAAAAAATTATAATTCATTCAAGAACCCAATGAGCACCCACTGGTTTCCATATTCTGTGTCTGCTGCTGTGGCAGGCTCCGGGCATACAGCAATACACAAGCCAAATGAGATGCCTGCCTTCGAGATGTTTATGGTGTGGCCAGGCAGGATTGGGGAGGGAGAGGCGCAAATGAGTTGGTAACCTGAAGAAAAAAATGAGAGAGAAAAGAACCAACAAAGCAAGAAATGAATTAAGCAAGGGGAAAAGGGTTGCCTGGACATTAGGAATTGAACTGGGCTCAAGTTCAAGCTCTTTCACTTATTAATTGTGTGGGCCTGGGCAAGTCACTTTGATTCTATGAGCCTTGGTTTTTCCATCTGCAAAATGGCACCACAGTTCCTGTCTTTCTGTGAAGATGTAGCAAGGTGATGACTTAGGGAAGTCTGCCAGGGGAGGTGTGCTGGCAGGAGAGAGTCCTGAATCTACCCTGGGGTGTTTGGAGCTGAAGCCCCTTCCTCTTTCTCTTCCACCCACCTTCTCACTCTCAGTGTCTGAGCCAGGTGCCTTCGCTAGCCTGCTTTGGGAACAGCTCACAAACTCCCTGGGTCTTAGTTTCCTTGTCTGGGGAGGACTGGACATATACTAGATACTTTCTGGGTGCTCTGGGGATCTGCCCTCCAGCACCATGGACTGAACCTGGGGTGCTGCTGGTGGGACCTGGGACAGGTGGACGCAAGCTGAGCCTTGTCCTTGTCAGCTCATCAGGGTGGGGAGACAATAGGACAGCCTGTGGCAAGCCTAATTCTCAAAGCTGTTGTGTGACTGTGTGTGTGTGTGTGTAAGTGCATGTGTGGGTGCACGTGTGCATAAGCACATGCATGTTGGAAAGCTGGGGCTCAACCTCTCCTCCCCAGAGCTGATCTCTAAGGGCCACCGCACAGAGCCCAGGAGCTCTGGCTCTGTATCCAGAACACCTAGGGTCAAATAAGGGTCCACTCCTTCCTAGCTGTGTGACTTTAGAAGTCACTTCACCTTTGTAAGCTCAGCCTTCTCACCTGCAAAGTCAAGGTGATAATGATGCCTGCTTTATGGGTGCATTGTGAGAATTAAATGAGATAGTGTGTGGCGATGCCCAGAACACAGGAAGGACTCAGTAACAGTACCGTGGACCTCTGAGGTCATGGAAAAGCTTGGACCTCGAAACTCAAGTTCTAGGCCCAGCTTTGCCATTGATGTGCTATGTGACCTTGGAGGGGCCCATTTCCTTCTCTGGCCTCAGTTTCCTTATTTGCAAAACGTGACAAACATCATTATCACCTCTAGCACCATCACTGTCATAGCTACCACCTCCTAAGTACTGACTACATGGCAGGTGTTTTGTTAAAAATATATCATTTCACTTAAGTCATCTGGCAAGGCAGGCATAACTGCCCCCATTTTACAGTTGAGGAAACTGAGGCTGTGGGAGGGAAAGTGCCATGCCCAAGGTCACATGGCTATGAAATGTTGAAACTAGGCTGAGAGGAGACAGTTCTTCCCTGAGCTGGGGGGACTGTGCGGTGAGCTGGGGCCTCTTGGGATCCCAAGCCAATGCCCTCAAATGCAAGGGCTGTGTCTGGCCGGGAGAGGACCGGAATGGCAGAGAATGAGAGGACAGTTTTATCTGCACAGACGTGCCCAGATACTGCCATTCCCAGCCCTCCAGGCAGCCGGCATGTTGATTATCTGCATGAGCCGCGGGAAATGACAGTCTTTATGACAGCACAGTGTCTATTAGAAATGAAAGGGCTGAAATGACACCCATTAGACAACACGCCCCAGCCCGGGAAGAGTGGCTGGCATGGCGCACACGCAGCGCACCGGCTCACCTGCTAATTTCCCCTTTTCAGAGTGTGGGGGGCTGGGGGAAGAGCCGCGCCTAAACCCCAGCTCCCTCCCTATGGGCTGTGCGACCATGGGACGTGCCTACCCCCAGATGGGAGCTTTGGGTCCTGCTGCCACCCTACGCTGTCTCACAGAATGATGTTACTGATGGGGGGTTCCTGACAAACAGGTGAGCTGGTCTTGGGAACATACCCTCTGGGCTGCAGGCCAGGCAGACCTGGGTTCATTTCCAGTGCTTTCCCTGGCTCTGTGTGACCTTGCACAGGTTGCTCAGCCTCTCTGAGCTTCAATTTCCTCATGTGTGGAAGGGGGCAGAAGATTAGCATGAGGATTGGGAGAACAAGGAGAGAGCACCCACAGGAGGCTTCCATCTGGATGGATTCAGGACATGGCTGGCTGTGGGGCCTGGCCCAGGCAAGGGCTTCCCTGAGGTGTCATCAAACCTCAGAGTGGGAAGGGGTCTCCCAAGAAAGCAAGTGCCACCCCTTCTCCTACAGGTCACCCCTTTACTCAGTCTGCCCCAGCCTCCCAGCTTCCCCACTCTTCAGTAGGTTTTCCCACCCTCAGTCCTTGGCATGGAATGTCCTTCCTCCAGAGCATCCCCAGCCTGGCCCCTTCGCATCCCGCTCTGCTCAAAGGGCCCCAACCACGTATCTAAATTAGCAGCCCGGGGACTAGGCACCCATGTCCTTGCTTTATTTCCTTCTGAGCATGTACCACCGTCTGAAATGACATTTGATGTGTGTTTGCTCTTGCTGGTTTATGCTCGACCCCTCGCCGCAATGCCCGCTCCAACAAGGCACTCTTCGTCTTGGTCACCCCGCCCCAGCTGCCACATGCGGCACTCCATGAGGTTTGCGGCTGAATGAATGAATGCGTGGATGGATTTGATTCAGTTCAATTCATTTAACACCACGTGTGTGGGACTCTAATCCTCACAATCACCCCACTTCGCAGGTGAGATAGCTGAGGCTCAGCAAGACTGAGGGGCTTCCTGAAGACCACCCAACTGGTCTGTGGTGGAGCAAGTGATGCAGCGGGGACTTGCGCCCAGGTCCTTCTGAGGTGCTTCCCATGAGATCACGTGGGCTCTCCTGATGCCCCACCACCAACTGAAGGGGTATTTATTCATGCCTTCGGGCGCCGGGCCCTAAGCCCAGTGGATGCTGGGTAGACAGTGGCAAATGCAAGTGGTTCGGGGAGACCTACCCATAAACCAACAGTGGCACGAGGCAAATGAGTGCTGTGGCCAGAAGAGAAGCCCCAACTGCCTGGGGGCAGGGAAGTCCGCCTGGAAGAGGCGATGTCTGGGCAGGGTCCTGAAAGAGACACTGAACAGGAGAAAAGAGAGAGGGAAGGGGAGGAAGGGCATTTCAGACAGCAGGTGGCTGAAGGTGGAGATCTGGGGGGCTCGAGGGAACTCCGGGTCCACCAGGCGGCTGCAGTGCAGAGCGGGAAGGAGAGGGTGGAGGCGACGCGGCTGGACAGGCAGGAGGGGCTGGGGCCTGGCAGAAGAAAGGCTTCCCACACAGCAGGGCCAAGGCCTGGGGGATCTCGGGTGGCCGTGCTGGCTCTTCGTCTCCACGTGGTGCTCCCAGCGCCCTAGGGTCTAAGGGGCTCCCCAGATCATAAGTCCTATAGACTGGCTTTGTAGCTGAAGCCCCAGAGAGAAGGTGATTGGCCTAAGGTTGCCCAGAGGAGCCATACTCACACGCAGGCCACCTGGCTCCAAGGGACACCCTGTCCCTGCCGTGCAGTCTCACTGGCCTTTCTCCTTCCCGGGGGGTGAGTTTCTGCCTGATCATCGTGGGGGATGATCACGGCCCCCAACCCTTGGGATTCCCCTGGGAACTCTGTTGACCGGGCTCCACCCACATCACCTGGACAAAGGAGTTTCCCTGTCCTCGAAATCAAACACAAACAAACCCTAAACAGAAACTGCCCCACAGGTAAACGCAGGTAAACACAGCCCAACCTGTGGGGTGTACACACCTTCTGGCTCACACGCAAAAGAGGGAAGGAAGCTGTTTGGATAAAAGCTCCCCCGTACAGGCGCCCAGCAATGTAACTTACCAAGTGCTTTCCCCAGGCATTCTGCCCTTTGGTCCTCATCTCCTGAGAAGGAGGCATTGCCCATTTTACAGAGGGATAAACTGAGTCCTGAGGGGCAAATTCATGTTTCAGGGTCACACAGTGAATTGATGATGGATACCAGGTTAGAAACAAGCCGCCCCAGGAGACTGCATGTGAGGGCCACATGTCAATTAAACGGCTCCTCTCCGATCAGCGTGGTGGCCAGAGCCAAGGGCCTATTTGGTCTGAGTGGGAGGGAGGGGTGGTATTGAGGCCAAGCGCGTCCGAGCTGTGTAGCATCACCAGGCAGAGCAGAGGGGAAGGCGCTCTCGGTAGAGGGAACAGCACGAGTGAAGCCTGGAGGCAGGAAAGCCAGGGGCCAGTTCAGCAACAGGGAAGGCTCCAACCTGGCTGGTGCGTGGGGAGTGGGGGCATCCACGGGGTGGCACCCCTCCTTTTCCAGGGGCCACCTCACCCTTCCTCTGTCTCCCAGCCACCTCTCTCCACATCTGCTCAGTCTCACCATCAGTGTTAGGTTCCGTCTCTCCCAATCATTCTGGAAGCTTGGGGATCGAGGACCCTGTCCTGTGTCTTCAGTCCCCAGCACACGGCTAGCCTGGTGCAGAGATGGAGTCAGCGAATGAATGAACACGAATGAGTACGTAGCGCCTGCTACATACATAAAACAGCTGCTAACAGTGTTTTGAACACCAACCACGTGACCCCAGGCACTCAGCTAACTGTTTTTACTTGCACCATCCCTTTCATGCCTGGGAGACCTGTGCCATTATTTAGTTATTATTATCATCATAATCCTCATTTTATAAATGAGGAAACTGAGGCACGGAGAAGAACTTAGACAAAGTCAAAAAGCTCACAAGTGTTTTTGGGATTCAAACCTGAACCACCAGGCTCATTTGAGTGACTTTACACACACTCTCAGCCATGTGGAGAGAGCTCCCTCCCACACAGGCGTGCACACGGGCACATGTGCACACACACATACACAGATGTGCACAGATGCACACCACGTGAACGGCCAGGCCACAGCCCATGCTCCTGGACACCCACTCCTCCCCCAATCTGTCTGCACCTTGGCGGAACGAAGGGGCTTGCAGGGCTGGGTGCCAGGCCAGGGGCAGGGGTGGGGGCAGGAGCTGGGTGGCTCTGGGACCGGCTCACCCCTTTACCTCTGGGGACGCAGCCCCCATCCTTAGGCACCTCTGGCTCTGTCCAGGCTGTAGAAATCCTTTCTTTTACCCCATGTCCGCACCCCCGACACCGCCCTGACAAAGTAATAATTCCCTGTGTCCCAGAGGAAGCAGAGTTCCCGCCTGCCTCTGGTGCACTCCTTACAGATAGGTGTCACTCAGAGAGACTCGCCTGGGTGCCCAGGGTCGCCCAGACAGTCGGGGCGGAAAGGCAGTTCTGACTTAGGTGTGCCGGGCCACCAGCCCAGTATGTCCCTCACTGCCTAAGTCTCTCTCCAGGGTCCCTCAAGGCCCCTTCAAGGTCTGATAGAGGAAAGTCCAGCCTCAGGGAGCAGGGGAGGGGCCAGGGAGGGGAAGGCCTTGCTGGGGGCCCACAGCCGGGGTGGAGGGAGTGGGAACCAGGGCTGGGGTGCGGGTGGGGTCAGGAGCACTCCCAGCCAGAGCTGAACTTGAGGCTGGCTGGGGGCCTGGGGAAACCCTGCTGGGACCGTGCCCTTCCCAGCTCAGTTTTACAGCAGAAAGGGACACTGCAAGGACGGCCCCACCGAGGGTCAGGGGTCCAGACCAGACCTGCCACCCTGAGCAGCAGGGTGAGTTTGTGTGCCGTGTGTCTGCGTCCCTGTGCTGGCCTTCCCAGGTGTGGCTGGACACGAGTTCCCTTGTGTGTGGCTGGGGCACAGGTGTGGGGGCTGCGTGTTGCTGCGTGTGCAGGTGTGTTTGGGTGTGTTTGCATATGTCCCTGTGTGTCTAATGCTCCCCCCACCAAACCCTCAAGCGTGCCCACCCACTCCAGCCTACAGAACATCTCCTCCAGTATCTCATGCGATGCCCCCAGGGCTGTGATGGAGCATGGCAGGGAGCGTGCGTGAGCAGGAGGCTGCAAGGGGAAGGTCGGGCCTCAGCGAAGTGTGTGGGGAGGGCCAGGGCAGCGCCAGGGCGGCTGGCTGCAGGAGGCAGGCATGTGCGTGTGAAGTCATGCGCGGGTGTTCCCGTGTGTGGGTCTGTGCACGTACACGCGTGTGCTGTCTCCTGAAGGGACTGGAACTGAGGCTCCCTCATGTCCCTTCTGGCTCTGCCCAGCCCCCTCCTGCAGGGCCGTGAGTGTCAGTGGGGTCTGGCTGGCAGGACAGCGTGTCTGAGTGTGTGTGCCTGGAGAGGGGGCAGGCCCGTGTGTGCTGTGGACGCGTCCCTGAGCCCCCCAGGCCTGGAGAGGGTGGGGGAGCCGGGCTAAGAGACTTGCTCAGCAGCCCCGGCCCCTCTGCCCACCTGGCGGAGGCCTGGGCTGGCGTTGGACACAGCGCCACCTTGTGGGGCCTCAAGGAGGGACAAGTGGCATCTCCGGAGAGCTGAGGGCCACCCGCAGGGGAAAGAGCGGGGTGGTTCTGGGGGACCTGGAAGGCCAGATCATCCCCAGGCCCTGACAGACGCCACTCCTGTGTGGTGCTGGTTTCCAGGCAGGGAGAAGGTGCTTTCCTGCTGTTTTCCTCCTCCGTCCCAAACCAGTCCCTGGGCCCTCCTGGCACCCTTCCCTGCTGCGTATGACTCAGAAGACGGACATCGCCCAAACCTTAAACCTGAGAGAAGCAAAGGGCAGTCACTTGCTCCTGTTTGCCCCAGTTTGCCCGGACTGAGGGGTTTCCGGAACAGTGGACTCTCAGTTTTAAATCAGGAGAGTCCTGGGCAGACTGGGACTGGTTGGCCACCCAGATGAGCGAGTGTAGACGGGGAACAATGGGTGGAATTCCTGGGAGCCTCACCTGGTCTGCAGGGTCAGAGGCCCGTGCCCGCACCCCAGCAGGTGTCTCGCAGCCGTAGACTCCTGGACAATCTCTGCCATCCTGTGGGTTTTGTTGACATCTCCATGGTATTTGGTGACTCCCAATCCAGGTTTCCACCGAAAGCCGTCCCCGGGTGCAGTCCTCCCCATCCGCTCTGGACAACAGTGCCAGGCTGCCCCCAGGCGCAGGTGGAATCATGGTGTTCCTGAGCCTCTGAGCGCTCTGTCTTGGTGCGCGGCCTCACCTGCCCCCCACCCTCGCCCCAGCCAGACCCCGGCTGGCCTTAGGTCGCTCCTCCCCGTCGCCCCTGCCCTGCCCCCACTCCAGTCCACTCCTTTCTCTCCCATCCCCGCTGCCACCACCAGCCTGCCCCGACGAGGCCATCCAGACCACAGCCAGGCCGCGAGCCTGGTCCGTCTGAGGATGAGTGAGGAGGGGGGCTTGGACCTGGTTCCGAGCTGCGAGGTCTCATTTGTCTCCTCTGGGGCCTTTGTCTGGACAGGCCGGCCAGGCCAGCTCAGGCCCCGGCTCCTCCCCACACCGCAGCAGGGGGTCTTTCTGTGCAGGCCCCACGTGGCTCCCCACCGCCCTCGGGTGCAGTCAGAGCTCCTCGGCCCTGCCCACACGGCCCTGACGCTGGGACGCCCGGAATCCTCGCGCAACCTGTGCCCATTGTGTTTGCGGAGAATGATGATGGGGTGTGTGTGGTGCTGTGTGTGCGTGGTGGTTGTGACGGTGCGTGGTGGTTGCGACAGTGTGTGGTGACGGTTGTGACGGTGCATGGTGGTTGTGACGGTGCATGGTGGTTGTGACGGTGTGTGGTGGTTGTGATGGTGTGTGGTGACGGTTGTGACAGTGCGTGGTGGTTGTGACGGTGCGTGGTGGTTTTGATGGTGTGTGGTGGTTGTGACGGTGTGTGGTGATGGTTGTGACGGTGCGTGGTGGTTGTGACGGTGCGTGGTGGTTGTGATGGTGTGTGTGTTGGTAGGGACAGAATGGCTCTCAGACGCCCACTTCTGGTATCTGCTCTATAGATTGGGTTTGCACGCGTGATTAGCTTGTGCGAAGGCTCTGGGGCTTTGCACGGTTTATGAGTCATCGCTCTACACAGTCTCAGTTCTCTGCTCCTCTTCCATGCCAGGGATCCCCCTTCCCCCTCTGTGTTTCCACCTGTCTTCCAACGGCCCCATCTCCACATGTAGAAATGTTGCCCTCACCTGGAAGAGGCTGCTGGGCTCAGGGAGAGGGACAGGGACAGGATGCTCCCTCCTCCGCTGTGCGCGCTGTCCTCTATCTCCACCTCCTGCTCTTGCCTTCCTCACCGCCTCGGCCAGAGCTCGCAGCCTGCTATCTCCACGCTGTACTCTTCCTTTCCACTCTGCTGACGCGTGCTGAGCCAAACCTGGTCAGGTTCTTGTGCAGCTCACAGCCCGGTGCGGGGACAGCACATGAACGGATGATGGCACTCAGGGACATCAACACTGTGAGGGGAGGGAGCCCAGAGGCTCCTGGCCGGGGATGGGGGAGGCAAAAAAAGGCCCCCAGGGAAAATAATCCCCAAGCATAGTTTTAAAGGATGAGGCGTGGTCCTGGAGAAGAAGTGGGGAAAAGTGTCCTAGGCAGAGGGAACAGCATGTGCAAAGGCCCAGAAGCACTTGAGAAGATGCTGGGCTGTGTGGAGTGAAGAATGTGTGTGGGGAGTGGCAGGGGATGAGGCCTAGGGAGAGTGGGGAGCTGGGCCACAGAGGGCCTGGGGTGCAAACCAAACCGTGGAGCTGGAACTTAATCCTAAAACCAAATGGGCCATTATAGGGAACTGAAAAGGTACTGACAAGGTCAGATTTATCTAAAAGAAAATGTATTTACTTGAAATTCACATAACATAAAATTAACCATTTTAAAGTGACCAAAATCAGTGGCATTTAGTACATTCACAACATTGTGCAACCAACATCTCAAACCGTTTCCAACATGCCAAAGTAAAACCACCTAATCATTATGCAGCTTCTCCCCGTCATCCCTTCCCCCAGCCCCTGGCAACCACCAATCCAACTGTGTGGATTTATCTGTTCTGGACATTTCATATAAATGAAATCATGCAGTATGTGACCTTTTGTGTCTGCCTTCTTTCACTTGGCTCAACGTTTTCGAGGTTCATGAGCATCGTAGCATGTATTAACATCAGTTCTTCATTCCTTTCTATGGACCGTACGTGTGTATCCATTGTGTGGACGCATCACATACTGTCCATTCACCCACTGGCAGACAGGCTGTTCAGGCTCACTTTCGATCTTTCTAGCAGTGTCCGTGCAATGGTTCGGAGGGATAAGACTGGATTTGGAAGATGGGCTGGGGGCTGTGTCAGCGATGCAGGCCTGGGGCACTGGCCGCGGGAAAGACAAAGCCAGGGATGCAGAAGGCTGAGGGTTGCGAGGTGGGGCTGGGGAGAAGAGTGAAAAGTGTCTTCCAAGTTCATGGCTTGTGAGTTACATGGATGGTGGCCTCATTCTTCATAATAGGGAAGGAAGAGAAATTTAAGGAGGAGAACACCAATTTGGTTTTGACCTTGCAAGTCTGAGCTGCTTGTGGACCCTCTAGGCAGAATTGGCCTCCAAGTAGTTAGAGGTGTGGGTGCGGAGCTCAGGAGCGAGGCCTAGCAGAAGACAGGGCTTGACAGTCATCAGCATGTAGCTGAGATTATCAGGGCAGAGCATGTTTGGCGGGGAGAGCAGAGGGGTTCAGAGCAGGCCTCCAAGGACCCTGTCACTCTGTACGCTCTGAAAGCAGGTCCTGACCATCTTGCTCAGCAGTGAGTCACCAGACCCAAGAACAGTGACCGACACAAGAAAGACAGCCACTTAAATCCTATCTGATTGAATGAAGAGGAGTCCACAAAAGCCCAAGACCTAGGAGACTATGATATTAGGAACACCAAGAAGAGCATGCAATGTTGCAGCCACCAGTCTGGGCCTCACTCAGGCTAAAAGGCAGTGGCACGATCATAGCTCACTGGCTCAATGTAACCTTGAACTGGGCTCAGGCAATCCTCCCACCCCAGCCTCCAGAGTCACTAGGACTACATGTGTGCACCACCAGGCCCAGTTCATTTAACATTTTTTTCTGTAGAGACAGGCTGGTCTGGAGCTCCTTGCCTCAAGTGATCCTCCCACCTTGGCCTCCCAAAGTGCTGGGATTACAGGCGTGAGCCACCACGCCGAGCTGACTGTATTTGATTCTGCTTATTTAGGATGTGGGGGCTTTGAGTGCACTTAAATACTGATGGGAGAAGCTTAGGGAGGGTGGAAGGTGGACAGTGGAGTATAGACAGTCCTGTCTCAGGGTGGGAAGCAGGGGCCAGAGCGCAGGGGAGGAAGGCGCTGACCCAACAGCACTCGCTTCTGAGGCCCCAGCAGTGCAGCACGTGTTCCGGCAGGGAGCAGGTGGAGGGAGGCCAGGCCATCTGTCAGGACTATGGGAAGGGACAGTGGGCTTGGATGGCTGAGGCAAGGGGAGATGCCCTGAACTGCCACAGACGAGCCCGGGAACAGTTGGCTGCCCAGTCAGTGGAAGAAGTGAGGGCCCTGAGTGAGGTGGGAGGCTGCCAGGAATAGTTCAGTGGGTGGCTCAGGGACAGCAGCCGAGTCTGACTCACACCTCTGCATCCCCAGTGCCCAGAGCAGGCACAGGCTAGAAAGCGCGGTACCCCTGAGCGTGGAGCCAGATTCACAGAATGGTGCAAAGACAAGTCATCCCAGGCCCCCCTGCAGGAGAGGTGCTTGGGGTGGAGCGAGGGAGCTGAAAGGCCTCCTCTGTGCATTGGGGCCCTGGTCAGGAGGCCCAGATCTGGCCGCATGATCTTGGCCAAGTCCTCTCTCCTCTCAGGCATTGGATCTGTAATCACTCCACTGCATCCTTCACTCACTGCACCCGCCCCAGCCCTACCCAGGGCAGCCCTTACTTGGTGCTGTGACCCAGACTCTCTGCAGGGGAAAGAGCTCTGACCTCAGGCAACACTGGTAGATGCTCCTGTTTTTAAGTGGCTCTCGGAGTAAGTAGCTGGAGAAGGGATAACTAGAAGCTTCCTACCAGAGTGTCCAGGACTCCAAAATAGTGTTCTTTCCCTCGCCCAAAGCTGAGATTTTTCATAAGCCCCAGGCACATCTGATGGGAGGGGTCAACGCATCTGGGAGAAGCTGAGACACTAACTAGGTGCACCAAAGCCAGGCTTGGCCCTGCATCCTTTGACCTTGCAAGTTTGAGCTGCTTGTGGACCATCGAGGCAGAATCGTCCTTCAAGTAGTTAGAGGTGTGGGTGTGGAGCTCGGGAGGAAGGCCGAGCTCAGAGGACAGCCTAGGAGAACGGAGGCTTGGATTCTAGCTCCAGCTTTGCCTTTAACTCACCGTCTCACCTTGGCCTCAGAACAGAGCATGTCCAGGATCAGAATCAGGGCTTATTAAACACAGATGGCTAAGTCCCACCCCCAGAGCTTCTGATTTAGTAGGTCCAGGGTGGGGTCCAAGAATCTGCATTTCTAGCCGGTGCCCAGGTGATGCTGACGCTGCAGGTGGAGGGACCATACGTTGAGAATCACTGGCCTAGTCACTGCCCTTCTGAGTCTGAATGTCCCGAGCTCTCAACAGGAATAGTCACCCTGGCTCTTCCTACCTCCTCCCAAGGGGCACCATGAGGCTCAACCAAAAAGCCAAGTGAATTGATGAATTTCTGAGAGCTGATTGGGACCTCAAGATCCATCTGATTTGAACTCCCCACTCGACAGGAGAGGAAACTGAGGACCAGAAACAGCACAGACCAAGGTCACATAGTCGATTTGAAGGTGACAGCTGGAACTAGGTCTCAAGTAGCCTTTACCTTCCTCCTACGCTTCCCCGGCCTGAAGGAGATGCTTTCAGCATCTTGTCTCTCAGATGAAGTGATACTACGTGGCATTTGTACAGATGCTGGCAGTGTCCTGCCTGTGTCCCTCGGTGTTCACCATTCCCCTGCGTGCCGGCCTGACAGCTTCTAAGTGCCAGCCCTTGTGACTCTGCTTGAGGACCTTCTCTGGCCTGGGAGGCCACAGGAAAACTGCCAGCGAGCTACTGTCCATTCTGCCACGGCAGGTGGCAGCCAGTGACTGGTGGATGCATACCTCAGCCCCTCGCCCCTTGATGGGGACTTTGAGCGTGTTCTGCACTGTCACCGAGAATGCCTCAGTGGAATTGAGCCCTGGCTGGTTTGAACAGAAACCTGCTTTGATAACACGCTCTTCGTGGGTTTCTTGTCCTCCCTGGTCTCACCTTCTAGCACCTCTGCAGGTGCTTCCTCTGGTCACCTCTCAAATAAACCACTTGTCTCAAATGCTTGTTTCCCCAGAGTCTGTTCCTGGAGGAATCCGGCCTCAGACAGTACAGCAATAATAGTAATGGCAACAGCACCACCATTCCTTGAACGCCTACTGTATGCCAGGCATGGTGTACCTATGACCTCATGTGACCTTCATGACAACCCACACCCCCACAAGTGGGTATTATCACATCTACGTCACCGTTGAGGGTGCTCAGGTTCAGAGAGGGGAGGTGGCCTAACCAAGGACTCTCAGCTGATGAGCTTTCAGTCCACAGGGAGGGCCCAGGCAGGTCAGACTCCACTCTCTGAACTTCGCAGGACTGGGAATCAAAGGCCCCGGGTTCCCTCCCTGGAGGCCCAGCCCCAGACCCTGCTGCCCTGGGGTGGTGATGCCCAGAGAAAAAGCTGAGTGGGGCACCAGGAGATGACACTGTCCCCACTATTAACAGCAGCAGTGGGACTCCTTGCAAGGGTGTCGCTAAGGACATGGATGAAAAGGGAGGCAGAGCTGGAGAGGAAGGACAGGTAATGCCTTATGGTGACTGCAATGGAGCGGCTGGTTTGTGGCTACTCTTGGGGACTCCCAGGAATAACTGGGGGAGCCTTTGAGAAGGACAAGTTAGTTTCTACTTATAAAGAAGGGGGACTCAGTGGACATTGCCTTTTGGGCAAGAATGGGGCTTCATTTTGTAATTACAGGCCAGCGAGGCCAGGCAATGTTTAGGTTGCACCTAAACACATTTCTAATGTGTTTGTGGGGACAGAATGTGGTCTTTGTTTATGGAAGTGCAATGTTCTGCTTTTGGTTTATATTCCAAAGCATGTTTCCACAGTAAACATTTTTGTTACATAAGAAGAAAGCTATTGGGGTAATAAGGAAGTCATATACTCATGTATAGCAAAATAAGCTTCCTTGATGGTACTCAGGGGCCCACGTTAGACACACCTAGCCCGTCTGCCCTGGTGGGAGCTTTGAATGCATCTTCCTGTGTCTGGCCTCAGTTTCCTCAGGTGTGACAAGTGAGGCAGCTAAATGGGCCCCGTGCTCTCCGAGGTCCCGGTTTGACAGGGCCCGCGGCTCTCCCTCGGGGCCACGTGGCAAATCCAGGCAGGTTGCTGCCCCAGCCTAGCCTGGAAGCACATCTGTAATTGAGCCTGCAGGGTCACTGTGACAGGCACGGCCCGTAAATCTCAGCTGGGGAAGCAGCCCAGGGAGATAAATTGTGCTGCAGCCGGCGCTTCCTTGCTCTCTGGGAACAGCCTGTCTCTGGGGTTAGCACGGAGAGAAGGGGGAGCTGACAGAACCACTCCCCGTGGATGAGACACTCGAAGGGTGGGACACAGGACCCAGGCCACCTCTGGTGGGGAAGGAGTGGTTGCAGAATCGTGCTGGCTCCTCGGGGCCCATGCATACAGGCGCGGGAAGGTTTAAACAAAACAGGGACTTGGTCAGAATGAATGCATCGCCACGGAGTGTGACATGCCTCCCTCCTCCCCTGGGTTCTGAGGCCAGAGACTGCACCTGAGTCCGCCAGGTGCGCCCAGCACAGGGACCAGCCGAGGGTAGGCCTCGCTGATACAAATCACAGAAAATAATGGTAGCTAGCATATACTGAGCACTTATTCTGTGCCAGGCCTCATGCTTATTGTTTTATATGCATTATTTACTCCTTACAGCGATCCCAGGAGGTGCCCTCATAATACAGTTGAGAAAACATCTCTGCGGCAGAGATGTTAAGTAGCTTGTCCAGCATCACTCAGCTAGTAAGTGGCCGAGCCAGGCATTAAACCCAAGCAGTTTGGCCCCAGAGCCTGGGCTCTGAGCCACTCTGTGGAATGATCAGTACAGTAGTGATGACAACAATGAAAACATTGGGTCAGGTGCCTGCCACAGGGACCACAGGAGTGCACAGGCAGCCTGGCAGGGGAACATCGGGGGCAGAGACGAGGGGTTGGGAAAGGTCATCGTGTGTCTGAGGAACAACGACACATTTGGAAAGACTGAAGAGTAGAGGGAGCGCCGGAAGGTGAATCTGGGGAGGAGAGGGGTACCAGATCATGGCCGGCCTCAAGAGCCAAGCCAAGAGCACAGTGTCATGGCCAGGTGTGAGGACCGCACCACCTCTCACTAGCTCTGTGACCCTGGGCAAGTCACTTCCCCTCTTGCAACCTCAGTTTCCTTAACTGACAACTGGGAGTGCTAATTCCTGTCTCACAGGGCTTGGACAGGGACTAATGAGACATTAGACGAAAAGGATTCTGTAAACTGTAAAAGATTTTACAAATGTAGGTTGGTGGGTGGGATGGAAAGAAGTGAACAGATAGTAGGTGTGAATTAAGCTGACTTCTTCTACATATAGTAAATCTACCAGATTTACTCCAACTTTCCTTTACTGTTATTAAAAAGCAACGACAGTTGCCTGGGGCTTTGCTACTCGCCATTTGGCCTTCACTACCTGCCTTGAGGATCCCCAAATATTTTGAGGGAGATGGAATTATTCCCATTTCACAAGTGAGGACCCTGAGGCACAGGGAGGGGCCAGACCTGCCCCAGCCATGCAGCCAGAGGGGTGGGGCGGGGCGCCCGGGTTTTGCAGCTGCAGAGCTGCCCTCCTCCCCCTCTGCCTCCCGCACCCTCCGTCAGACTCACAGCTTGTCTAAGCTGATGCCTCCACGTGCGAACCAAGGGCACAAAGGTGCAAGAAGGCAGGAAACAGCAAGCACTCATGACCGGTAGGATTCAGGATTGTAATATATGAGATTTTGACTTTTTGTCAATAACCTCAAAAGTTTGTGACAGGTCACGATTTGTCATTTTACTGAGGCCCAAATCTGAATTCGGCAAGACCCATGTGTGCAGCAAAAGCCCATTTGTGTCCCCCTGGCTGCCCACACAGCCTCTCAACTCACCTTTCTGGTCCTCTCCTCTTTGTGGGAGGCAGGGTGGCCCGAGACACATGGGCGTCAGCGTCAGGCGTCTGGAGCTAACTCCCAGCTCTGCTGCTTGATGTTGTGTGACCTTGGGAAAGTGACTTCCTGTCTCTGAACCTTAGTTTCCTAATATGTGATTCAAGGATAATAACACCTTGAATGCTCTAAGGGCTGTTGAGGGGACTGAATGACACAGTTGTAATTCATGGACTCTCTCCGCCAGATATACAAGGAACTGGTCACATGTGGTCTGGGGGTGGGGAGGTAGTAGGGAGCACAGGAGTGCGGGGAGTGCGGAGGAGAGAAGGAGGCTTAGTTTTCACCATACACCTTTCTCCAATCTCTATTTTTTCTTAATGTGTAGGGGGTTCTTTACTCAAATAAATTAATTAATGGAATTTCAGAAAACAAGATAATGCATGTAAAGCACTGAGCACAGTCTTGGCACTTAACAAATACTCCAAATGTTAGCTTTTACTGTTGCTATACACATTATTACAAAGTAATTTTTAAGAACCCTGTTTCTTTGTGGAAAAGGACTCTCCCAAAAGCTAAACGCTCCTTGATGGAGCTGCAGAGAAAGTAGAGTGGTTAAGGCAAGTGAAACTTCTTAGCCAAGAAATAGGAGTTTCTCAGGGCAGACACCTGCCTTTGACTCGGCGCCTTGCTGGTTTGGCAGAGGCGGAAGCCCAGGCACCGGGAGGAGCACGGCTGCTTTGCCAGTGGGGGAGGCGGCTTGCGCTGGAATGCCTGCAGCCTGTGTGTGGCCTACTGGCTGAGTCGCCCTGGGCAAGTCATTTAACCTCTCTGAGCCATCGTCACTTTTCCAGATGAGGACAACGATACTCACCCGCCTTGCAGGGCTCTTGTGAGGGTGACACAGGACAGTTGTGTGACAGCTGCGGTCCCCGTGGCTTCATCTTCCCCATCATAAAGCATCTGGCCTCACCTGGAACCAGCAAAAGGCTTTCTGCCTGGTATGGAAGGGGGACTTGGGGTTGGAGAGGCCACTCTGGGCGTCAGTGTGGAGAGGGGACTGGGAAGGAATCCCAGCCGACCTCTCTGAGCAGCACCCTTAGCCACGGGTTGGACTAACCCAGCAAAAGGCTGGCTCCAGACTGCGACAGAGAAACAAAATCTGAATGTAACTAACAGAGCTTTACCTTATCCACTTGCCTGGGACGGTGCTTACGCTAATCCTATTCTGAGCAAAACTGAGACGAATAAAAGCTGTGCCTCAGCTCTGGGCTCCACACCATCTGTCGGTCCACACGCTTTGGATTAGCTTCTCCGTGTAGTGCAGACTGCCGCGCGGCTGCGTGGGCTCTCGTGGACCAGCCTGGAGGTGTGCAGAGGAGCCGGCCACCCATTCATTCCGCACGTGTGCATGGAGCCTGCCCGGGCACAAGCCCTGTGCCAGGCCCTGGAGGTCCAGGGGAGGAGAGACAGGCAAGGTCGCTGCTCCCAGGAAGAGTGTATTCTGGTGGGAGAGGCAACAAAAGTAAGCAAGGGAATAAATAAGTGAATATGCCAAGTCCAGATGGTAATAAGTCCTAGGAAGAAAAAAAGCACTGATGTGTCAGACAGTGACTTGGATGTGGGCCTAATTATGGTGTCCAGGGAAGACCTCTCTGAGCAGGTAAGACCTGAAGGCCCAGGAGTCACCACGGGATGATCAGAGTGTGCCGGGCAGTGGGAAGAGTGGATGCAAATACCCCAAGGAAGGGGCACAGCTGGTGAGTTGAAGGGACAGAGGAAGACCAGAGCAGCTGGAGCCAGGGGCGGGAGACAAGACGGAGACAGTGCCAGAGATCAGGACATGCAGGGTAGCCTCTGTAAGCACTTTGGTTTTATTCTCAGTGCGATCAAAGCCACGGGAGGGTTTTGAGCAGGAGAGTGACTCTGGCCGCTGGGTGTAGAATCGATTAGAGGAGGAGACCAGGTGAGAGGCTCTGGCATTGGGGATGGTTAAGGAGTGGAGCTACATTCGGGAGGTGATAGTGAGACTAAGGTAAAACGTGTAGAGTACCTAACACAGTCTCTAGCATGCAGCAGGAGCTCACTACATGGCGGCTAAGGCTTTAATTACTTTGATTCCCCTCTGCCACACAGCCTCCCCAAAATATTAATAATATCTCCAAAAATACCAATATTTGATTGGCTCAAGTACTGGCCTGGAGGCCCCTGTTACAATGCTAGACACTTGCCCTTTGTGAGCTGGCCTCAAGTCATAAGTCACGTCCCCCATGGCCAGGTGGGCTGCTTATCTCTGAAGCAAACCTGCCGTGAGCCATGCGTTTCCCGGGTCTGAAGCAATCCTCCCTGCATCAGGAGGAAGGTGTTGGGGCTCTTGCATGTATAAGCATTTACTGACCCAGCACCAACTTCAGAACCACAAGAAACCCATGGCTGAGGGGGGTTTGGCTCCCACTCCTGCCTGGGCTTTTAATTGACTCATTCAGTGCATGCATATTGAGCCTCTGACCTGTACCAGACTCTGCTGGGGACACAGAAATGAATCAAACACAATCCCTGCCCTGAAGTAGTTCAGGTTCAAGTGGAGAGGGAACTAAATAAAAAATGCCTGGAGCCAGGCATGTGGCTCACACCTGTAGTTCCAGAGACTCTGGAGGCCGAGGTGGGAGGATCACTTGAAGCCAGGAGTTTGAGACCAGCCTGGGCAACATAGAGAGACCCCCACCTCTACCAAAAAATTAACAATAAGAAACAATTAGTTGGACATGGTGGCGCGTGCCTGTAGTCCCAGTGACTGGGGAGGCTGAAGCAGGAGGGTCCTCTGAGGCCAGGAGTTGGAGGCTGCAGTGAGCTATGAGCATACTGCTGCACTCCAGCCTGGGTGAAGAGTGAGACCTGTCTTTAAAAAAATAAAACGAAATACAAAAAAAATCACAAAAAAGTGCCTGAGTGTTATAGGTATTCCGTATCTGCCTGTTAACAAACAGCTACCTGCATAGTAAGCCCTGATATATGTAACCATAATTTTACTTAGGAGTTTTCCCATCTCAAAATCTTTAAAATTCTCCAAGTAGAAAGTCCCAGCCCAGCACTCATAGACTGGCCCCACCTTGTTCTCATCTCACTTTGGGCTCTTCCTCCTCTTCCTGCACTCGGGCTCCAGCCACACTTATTATCGTTTCCTGTTCTTTGACATTCCTCTAGCTTGCACATTGGCACATGCCTTTCTTTGTACCTAGAATGCCCTTGTCCCATTCACTACCTGGGAAACTCCATTACGCTTGTTAAAGCTCAGCTCAAAAATCAGCATCTCTGCCAAGCCTTTCCTGGTCCTCTCCAGGCTGGGTCTCCCCAGTGTGCTCCCACAGGGCCCCAGTCACCCCCTATGACATCAGACTGCTACGGATCAATGACTTGGCTTCTATCCGGTTCATCTCTGTGGCCAGGGACATGTCACAGGGCCTGGCATAGAGGAGGGATGTATTCAGGAAGCATTTTAATTCATGGGAGTGTGTATTAGCTTCTACGAGGGCTGCCATGACAAAGTATCACAGACTGGGTGACTTAAACAACAGAAATTCATTTTGGCACACTTCTGGAGACTAGATGTCCGAGATCAGGGTGTCAGCAGGTTTGGTTTTTCATGAGGCCTTTTTCCTTGGCTTGCAGATGGCCACGTTCCTGCTGTGTCCTTACATCCGTCTGTGTACGTCTGTGTCCTACTCTCCTCTTCTTACAAGGACACCAGTCATACGGGTTATGGTTTACCCATATGACCTTATTTTACCTTAATTACCTCTTTAAAGGCCATGTTGCTAAATACAGTCACCTTCTGACATACTGGGAGTTAGGACTTCAACACAGGAATCTGGGGGCACACAAAGTGATAAAGACGTCAGCGTACCTATAGCACAGGTAGATGAGAGGCATAAAAATGAGACCAAAGAAGTCAGGACATGCTTGGTAGGGCAGGGCCTTGAATGCCAGGCCTCAGGTTAGATTTCAACCACAGGAGAAAAAGCCAAAAAGGGGAAAACTAAATTCTACTTATTGGGGTAAAGAAGCAGGGAAGGAGAACTACTTGGGGTTGTAATAGGGGATTTAAATATTGATTATGTTTACAGGATGTTCTCAAGGGCTATTAGCTCTGAGTTCATTTTCCAACATAAATAAAAGAAGATGACCATTAAAGACTTAAGGTCTATTTTTTTTTTTTTTAAGACAGTGTCTTGCTTTGCAATCCTGGACAGAGTGCCATGGCGTCATCCTACCTCACTGCAACCTCAAACTCCTGGGCTCAAGCAGTCCTCCTGCCTTAGCCTCCTGAGTAGCTGGGACTACAGGCAGGCACCACGATGCTCAGCTAATTTTTCTATTTTTATAATAGTAGAGATGGGGTCTCGCTCTTGCTCAGGCTAGTCTCAAACTCCTGAGCTCAAGCAATCCTCGCGCCTCGGCCTCCCAGAGTGCTAGGATTACAGGCGTGAGCCACCGCGCCCGGCTAAGGTCTATTATTAGGCAACAAAATACCTGGACGCTTATACAAACATCATCCCCTTCTTCTCCTCTGAGACCACTTCACAAAACATCCTCTTATTTAGGTGAGGAAGTTGGGAGTTAAAGTAGTTTGTCTAAGTTTACTAGTTCAATAGCAATAAGCTAATGACTATGCTACTCAAAGGCAGTCATGAAGAGCTGTGAAAGAAAACACCTTGCCAATCATAAAACTTGTTTCTCACACAACACGGTTATTTGTATGTTTTCTGTACTAAAAAAAATCACAGTACATAAATTTATCTTTGCTGTGGAAAAGATAATCAGATTGATTACAACCCAATGCATAAAATATTAATAAATTTATATGAGTCCACAGATACAAAAAAATCACAGTACATAAATTTATCTTTGCTGTGGAAAAGATAATCAGATTGATTACAACCCAATGCATAAAATATTAATAAATTTATATGAGTCCACAGATACAAATAAATCGTCAAAATAAATGGGAGAGAAGGGACAAATCTTCCTTAAAGATTTCCAAATAATGTAAGTAGATACTCCACCCTCTAGGAGGTGGGGTTAATTCACCCCAGCCCCCTGATCTTTGAGTGCAGTCTGGTTTCAGTGACTCCAAAGAGTAGAGGATGGAAAGGGAAAAACAGCAGTTCACAGAGAGACACCGGCAAACGCTACCTTAACCAACACTCTAGGCCAACATCCCCAGTGGTGAGCCCTGGGGATGCCACGTGTCCCGGGTGATGCAATGAGAAGGGCACTTTGCCTTCGGGGTATTCTTCCCCAAAACCTATAATCCCCATTTAGGGACATAATCCCCAAATTGAGGGACACTTTACCAAATACCTGGCTGGTACTGCTCAAGACTGTCAAGGTCATGGGAAACAAGGAAAGACTGAGAAACTGTCAAAGGTCAGAGGAGCCGGGATAGACACGATAAACGGATGCAGTGTGGGATCCTGCGCTGCATCCTGGAACAGAAAAAGCACATTTCAGTGGGAAGACTGTGATGTCTGGCGTTTAGTAATAGTAATGTACCAATGGTGCACTTTTAGTTTTGACAAATGTATAATACCACATTAACATAAGATGTGAACGGTAGTGGAAACTGGGTGAGGGACATACAGGAACTCTCTGGATTATTTTTGCCACTTTTTTTATACCTCAAATTAATCCAAAATAAAAAGTTTATTTTAAAAAATCAGGTAAGGAGTGAGCCCCTCCTGACCAATAACCCCTCACCCCATCTAAAACTTCTCTTTAAATTGGGTATGTATCTGGTACACATCTTCTTTTTTTTCTTGTTTTCCCCAATATGTTCCTGTGGAAATAGTTTTTTTCCCCCTACATCAATGGTTCATACTGTACATACGGTACTGCAACTTCCTTTTTTCACTTAACAGTAGGTCCCTGTGATGTTTCCATGTCAGTAATTACAGACCTGTGCTCTCCAACACAGCAGCCACTAGCCACATGTGGCTGTAAGCACTTGAAAATGTAGGTAGCCCAAATTGAGATGTGCTGTAAAATACACACCACATTTAAGAGACTTGGTATAATATAAAAAAAATGTAAAATATCTCATTAATAATTTTTATATTGGTTATATGTCAAAATGATAATATTTTGGTATACTGGGCTCAAAATATATTATTAAAATTAATTTTAGCCGGGTGCAGTGGCTCACGCCTGTAATCCCAGCACTCCGGGAGGCCGAGGAGGGAGGATTGCTTGAGCTCAGGAGTTCGAGACCAGCCTGAGCAAGAGCAAGATTCGGTCTCTACTAAAAATAGAAAAAATTAGCCAGGCATGGTGGCTGCATGCCTGTAATCCCAGATACTTGGGAAGCTGAGGCAGGAGGATTGCTTGAGTCCAGGAGTTTGAGGTTGCAGAGAGCTATGATGACCCCACTGTACTCCAGCCTGGGTGACAGAGCCAGACTCTGTCTCAAAAAAAAAAAAAATAAATTTCATCTGTTTCTTTTTATATTTTTTAATGTGGCTACTGGAAAATTTAAAAATACATATGTGGTTTGCATTACATCTCTACTGGACAGTGCTGTTATACAGATCTAAAATCATTCTTTTTATCTGCTGAATAGTATTCCATAGTCTAGATATACCACAAGTTATTTAACCATTCTTTTTCTAATGTGCATTTAGATTCCTTCTAAAATTTTGCTATTACAAACCATGCTGCAACTAAAACATTTGTACATGTTTGCTCTAGAGAAATAGATAAAAGTATTTCTCCAGAGCAGGGGCTGGCAAATTCAGGCCCATGGACCAAATGCAGCCCACTGCTTGTTTCATAAATCAAGTTTTATTGGAACACAGCCACACTCATTCATTTACATATTATCCACAGCTGCTTTTGTACTACAACAGCAGAGCTGAGCAGTTGTGACAGAGACCATATGGCCCACAGAGTCTAAAATATTTATCATCTGTCCCTTTTAAAAAATGTTTGCTGACCCCTGTTCTAGAGTTGCTACCAACAATTAGAAAAGCTATGTCACAGGTCCAGTTCCCTGGAAAGTAGACTCTGACATGGAGATTAGCATGCAAGAGGTTTACCAGGGATTGCTCTTGGGAAGGGGGCAGGGAGAGGAGCAGGGCTGGGCAGAGATAAACTGGGTTCCGATGCAGTGCAAAGAACTCAGCCAGCTTCATGGGAAGCTCTGAAGCTGGGATGGCCCTCAAAGTTATTCTGAGTTGGGGCTATGGGGCCGGCCTTTATACTCTGGAATTGACCCGTCCTGGAAAGGGGCATGTCCTCAGGTGAGAGAACTCTTCAGCTGAGGGCCGCTGGCTGCGAGCTTGCCCAGGAGCTGGGGGGCAGGGCAGGTGTGATGTGGGAGGTCCGGATGGGACAGGATAGCACCCTGTGCCGCTCAGCATCACTTCTTGGTTTAAGTCCTCGTGGGCCTCTTTTCCTGGGGGAAACTCATAGAGGAAAATCAGTGGGACAAACTACCGGCTCCACCACTGTGACCGGTCTTGAGACCACAACGTATCCTCATCATCTCCCTCTTCTGCTATCTAGTCTAGAGTCCCCTGACCTCAGCCAGCACCTCTTCTGGTCTCAGTGACTTACATGGAAGCATAATCTAGACCCTCAGCCCGGAGGGCCTGAGCCTGTAGGCACCATATCCTGCTCAGCTCATGGCCTCTGCACTTGTTTATGTATTTAATAAAGATCAGGCAAGAGTGTAGCAAGAGGCTTCCGTATGGATGAACCTGGAACCAAAGATCCACCTCCCTGCTCTCCACTGCTCAGCAGCAGTGGTAATGGTAAGAGTGAGACCACTCCGGCTTTCATCCCTGGTTCCTGCACCCATGTGTTCTACCTGTTGGAGACAAAGCACCATGCAATGTCTTTGATTCAGAATGGGTGCTGCACTCTGGAAGACCACACTCTCTCCTCTCAGGGTGTCGTTTCTGACCTGGTGCCACAGCTGTGCCTTCAACACATAGTTCTGTGCTGGCAGCTTAAGGATAGTGCAGTATGTGCAAGGACAAGTGGCCCTGTGGCCATGTGTCCACTGCTGCACCTCCTTTGCTGCAATCATAGGGGACCCCACATGACTGCCCCATAATCTGTAGATCCCATAATCTATCCCAGTAGGTTAAACATTGTATAAACCCTTCAAGGGTTGTGCTGGATGAAGCCCCACAAACAGCAAAGGCGAACCCATATTCCAGTGAAAATGAATCACAGCTCTTTCCAGGGTGGAAGGGGTTTAATACGTGCCAAGTGGCTGGTTGTTCTCCTCGAAGGATGAAGATCTACCTGAGACTCTGAGCTGGTCTCTTACCGGCAGGTTGAACACTCAGCAGCAGCAATAGCTAGATCAGCCTTGGTGAGTGGGAGCCCATGCTGTCGGGCCCACATGTCCCCTCCTTCCATGCCTCATGCTTGCTCTGCTTATGCACTTATTGTGCCCGTTCTGGGGTGGCCTCCGAGAGACTGGCTGGTATCAACTGTGCATTCGCAGTTGTTTAGTGCTTCTTCCATGGTGTACACTCTCTGGTGGGTGTTTACATGGAATACAATGATCTTCACACTTGGTGCCCACTCCCATAGGTCCATCCACATGCTTCTACCCCAGGTCTCCTTGTCCCCGATTTTCCAGTATTATTCCTTCCAGACCCCTTAGCGACTAGCCAAGCCCTTTACCACTGCCCACGAGATCCATGTACAGTCTAACCTCAGGTTCCTTCTCTTTTCACAAAAAGTGGATGGCTAGGTACACTATCCAAAGCTCCGCCATGGAAAGGATGTCCCCCCACTCCTGTCTTTCAAGGACGCCCCTGTGTGGGGCTACAGTGCAGCCACAGTCTTTCTGTCTTGCTCACACATACTGAGCCAGCCCATCCATGAAGAAAGCTTGGCTTTTTTTCTCCTCCATCAGCTGGATATAAGGAGCTCCCCAGGCAGCCAGCCACAGGCGTGGGCTGAGGGTGAGGTAGTGGTGCAAAGGGAATGGATGACACACGTCTGGGCTACCTGCTCATGCAGCTACCTTTAGCACTCTGGCCCTGCCAGCCTTGCTTGACCTTATCACTTGGTGGATCTGGTAGAACTCAGCTCATGCTGGGCAGGTTTGCCCACATGGCCAACTTGATGATCCCTGGTCAGGAGCTATTTTTTGAAAAGTATATCATTCTTTTTTTTTTTTGAGACAGAGTCTTGCTCTGTTGCCTGGGATACAGTGCTGTGGCGTCAGCCTAGCTCACAGCAACTTCGAACTCCTGGGCTCAAGTGATCCTCCTGCCTTAGCTTCCTGAGTAGCTGGGACTACAAGCATGTGCCACCACACCCGGCTAATTATTTCTATTTTCAGTTTCCCAGCTAATTTTTTCTATTTTCCGTAGAGACAAGGTCTCGCTCTTGCTCAGGCTGGTCTTGAACTCCTGAGCTCAAGCAATCTTCCTGTTTCGGCCTCCCAGCGTCCTAGGATTACAGGCATGAGCCACTGCACCTGGGTGAAAAGTGTATAATTCTTGGCTACGGATGGCATGGCCCTGTTCTAGAACCCTAGGTGTCTACATTGTGATTCTCCAATTGGGCCTTGCCATAAACTCCACAGGCATCTTTTCCCACCACGGATACTTCAAATATCATGGGTTCTACCAGCTCGTCTGGCCCATGCAGCATGGTCTATTGCACTGTAGCAGGGACCTGCTGCTGAGCCTTTTCCCGCTCTGGGCCCCAGGTGGAACTGGCAGCTTTCTGTGTCATCCAGCATATGGATGGAGCAGGATTCCCAGGTGTGGAATATGCTGCCTCCAAAACCCAAAGAGGCCCACCAGGCACTGTGCTTCCCTCTTAATGGTAAGGGTGGCAGATGTAATAATTGGTCTTTTACTTTGGAGAGAATGTCCCTATCATATCCCAGACCACTGGCCCCTAAAATTTCACTGATGTCAGGCCTCTGAATCTTCACAGGGTTTTCTCCTCTCTCTGCAATGCATATGTCTCACTAAGGGTTCCAATATACTTGACGTTTCTTACTCATCTGGCTCAATTAGCTGATGTTATCAATATATTGGACCAGCGTGATGGTCTACAAGATGTCTAGGCAGTACAGGTCTTTTCAGATAGGTTGTGAGAGGGCAAGAGAGTTAACAGCCCTGGAGCATGACCATAAATGTATACTCTTATCCCTTCTAAGTTAATATGAACTGTTTCTGATCTTCCTTTCTGACAGGGAAGGAAATGAAAACATTCATCAGATCAGTGGCTACATACCATGTACCTGAGAACATGTTGATGTGTTCTAGGAAAGATGTCACATCTGGCATAACAGCTGCAATGAGAACACCACTTGGTGGATTTTCCTGTAGCCATCTTCCAGGACCCACCTGGTTTTTGTCCAGGCCAGACCAGTAAGTTAAATAGGGAGATATGGGCATCACCATCCCTGCATCCTTTAGGTCTCTAAGGATGGCATTCATCTTTGCCATTCTCTAATTATCAGTGAAGCTGAGCATCTTTGAATATGTTTATTAGCTTTTCTTTTCCTTTTTTTTTAAAGACACGGTCTTGCTCTGTCACCCAGGCTGCTGGAGTGCAGTGGCCTGATCATGGCTCACTGTAACCTCAAACCCCTAGCCTAAAGTGATACTCCCTCCTTGGCCTCCCAAAGCACTGGGATTATAAGCATGAGCCACCGTACCCAGCCCCTTTTATTTCTTTTCTCTGAATTCCCATAAGTCACAATTGTTTGCCTTTTTAAAAAAATGGTCTGTTTATTATCTGTCTCCTTCACTAGACTGTGAGCTTCTTGAGGCCAGAGACTAAGTCTTATCTATCCCTGTGACCCTTGTACCTGTCACTGAATGAATGATTTTAACAAGATGAAAAAAAAGCATTTGATTGGATATCTCGATCTTCTTGGTTCTTGAAACCAACCTCCCCAGCTTATGAGTAACTCCACCCCTGACAGCAGTTGTGTCATTTTGTTTGATTTAAAAGAAAACAGAATGTCATCCAATCAAACGGTCTCTCCTTTGGAACCAAGGCAGTGTCACTGAACTAATTGAAGCCCCCAAAGCCTTGTTTTCTGGATGGACTCCCTTCGATAGCAATAACGGGCAGTAACAAAGTGAGCCCTCGCCCCATCTGGCTGTGATAAACACATCCAAAACACATTACAAATCTCAGAGTGAGGCTCTGAGGCCTGAGGCTGCAGCAAAAGAAAACCAAGGTTGACAGGCAGAAGTTTAAGAACCTGATATTCTATAAATGAAAAAAGGCCAGCTGCCTGTTCCTTCACACTGAAAACAGTAAATGCATTATCTGGGCCTCCTGCCATTTTTCAAACCTGGGACTCTCTAATGATATCTGGGCAACTCTAAACTTCATTTGTCAAAAAAAAAAAAAAAAATCTCTAATTTACTGAATCTCAAGCTTTTCTTTCCTTTGCCTTAGTTGTTGGGTTTCTTTTGAATGTTTAAAATTTTCTTAAAATATCTGCTTTTGTAGGAACATTTTTATCTTTCTAAAATACACATCTTATTAGGTCCCTCACCTCCTCAAAAACTTCTCATGGCCTCCCATGATCTGAACTCTGAAGTCTAAATCCTTGATAGGGCCTCCAAGGCTCTGCTTACCTTTTTTGTCCCATTTCTCGCCACCATTCCTCACACTTCAACCACCTCATATCATTTGCCTTTACGGAAAGAAGCCATGCACTTGACACTTGCGTGCTTTTGTACACAGACTGAGTCCTGGGCTAAGAGCTCTACCTGTCCTTCTGGCCTTGTTGAAACACGAGCTTCTCTGTGAAGACTTTCCTCTTCTCTGAGTGGTATAAATCTTTCCTTTCCCCATTTTCTCAACATTTTAAATAAATGTCTATAGTGAACACATAATATGCTATACTATAATTACTTACTTACGTATCTGTCTCCCCATCAGACTAAGAGGTCCTCAAGGGAGGACATTATATCTCCTTTATTGCTGTTTCCTGAGTGCCAGTCTATCCTTGGCACACAGAAGACGGGCAACATTTGTTTAAGTGAATGAATGAAAATAAAGGAACTCCCTCAGCCCCTACCTGAAGGACCAGGACCTCCAATTTAAACACCACGAGAAAAGAATCGCTAGGTTGCTGGAGCAGACTCTAGTGGTATTTACTTGCCCAGATTTCCTCTAGCAACTGAACACACTTAGAAGACATAGTCACACCATCACTTACAGGTAACTCAGAGGTCCCAGGAACTTCTCTCACCCCATTTCAGGAGCAACCCTTTCATTTTTAACAGGCTGAAGCTCAGAGGTGCTTCTTAGTGGCTGGGCAAGCTTAGATGGATGTCTGCAAGCCTCCTTCCCTTCAGCAAGTGCTCAGAATAGCTCCATTAGCGTTCATGGAAACTCTGCACATGCACCAAGGAGAAAACAGCCACAAATAACACAGCCTGCTTTCCAAATCTCCAAAGCACATCTCTGCAATTATTTTACTTTCCAACTACTACCACTGAAGCCTTTCAGCCAGAGAGCAATTTGTTTTCAACCTACTCTGGGTTCCTAAGTTTGCAGAACTCTGGTTGTTTACACACGAGGCTTCCTACTTCCAGTCTCTCTCCCTGCCCCAGCTTCTCTTCCACACAGCCTGTCAGCACGACACTGACCAGTTTCTGCTCGCAATCAGTCCAAACGCCTTCACCTCATGCTCAAGAGCCTTGAAGCCTCATCCTGGTTCTGGTCCTTGCCATTCTCTCCTGCCTCATCTCTAGCTACTCTCCTGCACATGTCCTCCACTCAGTCGTGCCAATCACCTTCCACATATCGCCACGTCTGGGCTTTTCCATACTCTGCTTTCTCTGCCAGGCATGCACCTCAACTACCCAATTAACTACTTCTGCCTTTTAAGACTACACACAGACATCACCTACTCCAGGAAGCATTCCCTGATTGAAGTAGTTGCCTCTGCTATATGCCCACGACCAGTCATTTAACTATTCAATAAACAGTTATGGAGACCTAGTTTGCAGGTACTGGAGATATAGCAGGGAACAGAACAAAACTCTGCTTTTATGAAGCTTAAATCCTTGAAGAGGGAGGAGAAAGACAAATAAATGTGTCAAGTGGTAATAAATACTCTGAAGAAAAATAAAGCAGGGAAGAGTATTAAAGAATAGTCGGGAAGAAGTGCTGTTTTATTTAGGGTAGTCAGCAAAGGCCTTTCTGATAAGGGAAAGAGAGATCTGAATCAAGTGAGGACAGGACCGTGCAGATATATGGGACAGCACACTGCAATCAGAAGGGTAGATGTAAAGGTTCTGAGGCAGGAGCACGCTTAGCACGTGTGTGTGAAACAGCAAGGAGCCAGTGGGACCACAGAGGTGTGAGAAAGGGAGAGAATGTTAGGAAATGAGGTCAAAGAGGCAGCCAGTGGCCAGATCATATTGGGCCTTGTAGGACATGGTAAGGCATTGGGATTTTACCCCAAATGAGATGGAAGTCACTGGAAGGTTTTGAACAAAGAAGAAATAAGATTTGTCTTACATTTTAAAAAGTTCATTCGGGCTACTCTGTGGAGAATAGACTAAGGGAAAACAAGGAAGAGACAGACATCTGGACATCCATTAATTTTACAAGTATCGATTGGTTCCTCGGATGGACAAGAATGCATTGGGCATCTTCTAGGGACCGAAGACACCCAATGACTGAGACAGGATCTCTGACTTCAGGGAGGTCAGACTCTAGTAGGGAGACAGAATCATAAGCACAACCACAGAACACACGATGTGCACAGAGCAGTACGCAGGGTATTATGGTTGGGGATGGGAAAGGAATTCGGTGGAGAGTAGCACTCCACAAAGGGAAAAACAGCATGTGCAAACACTCAGATGCTTCAAGAAACCCCACTGCAGCGAAGAACTACAAGCAGCCTCGTGAAGATGGAGGATCAAGTCCGGGGCAGGGATCAGAAGGAGGTAAGGAGGGAGAGGAAGGCAGGGGCCAGATCACAGAGAGCTTTGCAAACCAACGTGTGCATGGATCTTATCCTACAGGTGATTGGGGCCTACTGATGGATTTTAATGAGGGAGTGATGGTGGGATTTCCAGTTTTGATATGTTGCTTTGTTTATAGCGTAGAGAGGTGGATTGGAAGAGGGTAAGACTGGAGGCAGAGGGTTCAGATAGGAGGCCATGTAGGCATCTGGGCAAGAGGGGATAAAGTCCTCAAGTCGTGCTAGAGATGGAAAAGAGGCAGGATATTCTAAATATACTTGGGGAGTAAAACCAGGATTTGGTTGGCTGAGGGTGGGAGAGGTGGGGTCTCGCCTGACCCCCAGGATTCCTAGCTGGAGCGCCTGGGTTGCCAGTATTGCCAACCGAGAGAAGACACGTTACATCTGAGACGTCCATGGGATGTCTAGGAGATAGTGTCCAAAACCTCAGGGACAGGTTTGGGCTAAAGATACAAACTGGAATGTCATGAGCACATTAAGTGATGCCTGAAAATATGGTAGCAGATGAAACCAATCAAGGAGACGGTACACAGTCAAGTAGACCTGGGTTTTGAATCCTAGATCTATCATTCACTATCTGTGTGATCTTGAGTGAGTTACCTTTCTGAGCCTCACTTCCCTCATCTTAAATTGGGTATTTTCCTTTTGTAAAAAGTTTACCACAGCGGGCCGGGCGCGGTGGCTCACGCCTGTAATCCTAGCACTCTGGGAGGCCGAGGCAGGTGGATTGTTTGAGCTCAGGAGTACGAGACCAGCCTGAGCAAGAGCGAGACCCTGTCTCTACTGCAAATAGAAAGAAATTAGCTGGACAATTAAAATATACATATAGAAAAAAAAAATTAGCCGGGCATGGTGGCACATGCCTGTAGTCCCAGCTACTCGGGAGGCTGAGGCAGAAGGATTGCTTGAGCCCAGGAGTTTGAGGTTGCTGTGAGCTAGGCTGACGCCACGGCACTCTAGCCCAGGCAAAAGAGTGACACTCTGTCTCAAAAAAAAAAAAAACAAAACTATTTTAGGAAAAGTACCCAGCATTTAGAAGATAGACAATAACATTAGTCCCTTCCATTCTACCCTTGCTTTTCAGCCTATCCCTCTTTTTTTGGATTTTAAATCTCTCCTTTTCTATTAGCTCCTTCCTTTCAGATTACAAACACGTTCCACTCTCCCCTCATCTAAAAAACCTTCCTTGGTTCTTGCTACCTCCCTCAAATTCTTGTTCCATCATTCTTTAATTTCACCAACCGTACCCTTTCTCAACCGCAAAACACTTTTCAATGAACAAATCCCACCTTTTGTTTTAGGAAAAAAGTCCCAGTTTATTATTACTTTAAAAAAGCAAATATCATTTACATAATTGTTCAAGCAGGCCCGTATAGAGATACTTCATTTTAAAATATATGCATGTATGTATGTATTTTTTTCTACTGTAGTAATTCATTTCAAGAGAAATTTCATTATGTATCTTCTGCAGAGCCCTAAACTGAGAGAGCCAACATATTCAAATAAACCCCGAGGTGTGGGAGGCTTCAGGCCAGTTCCTCATTAGAAGCCTCAGCATGGGGGCTCTGGAGACCACGCAGAAGGTCTTCCAGGGAAAGCTGAAACGTTCAGATAAGTGAGCTCTGGGAAGAAGGGGTAGTCGGCTGGCTCTGGCAGGCTCACCCCTGGGGTAGAGCAAAGAGAACAGACAGGGAGTTCTGAGAGGCACCAGAGCTATCTAAACTCAGGGGGATGGAACCGAGTGAGCAGCAGCAGTAATTGAGTTTCAGTTACCTGCGGGGTGGTGAAATAAAGTAGTAACTTCATCTGCCTGACAAGGGGGAAGTTTAGAGGTGTCCTTGGCATACTCACAGTGAAATCGGTCACCCTTTCACGGTGTTGGGTGATGGCAACCGTATGGTGCTTCCTAGTGACAGCCAGCGTGCGTCCTGTTAGGCAGCACCAGCGCGCTATAGCTAATGAAGCACGTTCCTGCAGGCCTGTCTCCCAGGGCTCTCTGCATCCTCTGTCTGCAAAGGAATGGCGCCAGGGGAAAATCTAGCACAGCCAGCACCAGCCATCACCCAAACTCAAAAGCATCTTTGAATGGTGGAGAGGCCCATTTTCTTCTCTGCCCGTCCCAGGGTTAGAATCGTCCTCAGGTCACTTTTTGTAGGTTTGTACAAACGTGCCGACTGGCAACGAGCCGTTCTTCACCTGAGCCCGGATTTCAGCTCGGTGCTTTAATGTGAAGACCAGGGCTCTCACCGTCCGCCGGTACGGCCCATTAATGAGGCGGGAGCAGAGATGAAACGTTTCCCGCTCAATATTTTCAACCAGTAGGTGATCCATCTAAAAAACAGCAAAATTATCAAATTAGGGCCTTGCATTGCATAAGGATTAAAAGCAAGAGAGGCTGGAGCACTCTGCTCAGAGGCCTCCATTAATCAACTGAAATTCAAGGACATCTACTTCCTGTCACAAGAGAAACAGGAAGAGCAAATTAATTCCACCCTGGCAATTAAGGAACAAGGCCATGTGCTTTGTGACAGGGACCTCATTCACAACCCCTGCCGGGTGGTAATATCTGTCATTATAACAGGAAACTGGCTTGAACTAAGCAATGGGTACTGGGCCCTGTACTTTACCAACCAGGAAACGAAGACCAAGGATAATAAATCAGTATAACTGTTCATTTTTCGTTTGTTTTTAAAGTTCCTTTTAACAAAACCCTTAGAGCATTATAGAAACACTGGGTCTGCATCCTAATATGTGGACAGAGCAGTTTATAAATCACTTTTCACATTTAATGCTCATAGCTCCTATTATCACATTTTACAGCTAAGGAAACAGGTTCAAAGGTTCGAGGTCTTACCACAGCACTAAGAGACAGAGCTGGGACTCTGACCCGGACTCCTCTACTCCAAAGTTCGCATGTCTTCCCTTTTACCTTTCTGATTGCCCCCTCAACGTTCCCAGAGACCCTGCAGGTTCAGTTAAGCAGAGCAGGCCTAGGGGATGGGACCTGCAGCGATTCTGGGGTGGATCTGGCTCAGGCCCAAGCCATCTTGAGATCACACGCCTCATCAAAGCAGGACAGGTCTGGGACTTCGTCCACACGGTCTGGATCTGGTTGGGCTGCTGGTCAGGGATTCCAGCCCTGCCTTCCTTCCCAGCCCATCTCCCACTGTTCCAAACCCAATCCTGACTACAGCCCGCCTGGGCATTCTCGGCCGCTTCACGCACCTCTGTGCCTCCGCACTTGCGCGTGTTCCCTTAGTAAGGCACACCTTCCCCAAGGAAACACACTTCTATTTCTAAGTCAAAGCTTAGGAAAAAAACAAAACAAAACAAAAAATAAACCAAACAACCAAAACAAAAAAGTCCTAGTGCAAGGAACTGAAAGTTCTTTGTGCTGCCACCATGTCCTGAGCTTCCCTTAGTCATTATTATAAATATAGTATAATGATCTATATTTTGAGTTTGTCTCCCTGTAGTAAGTTCCTTGGTAACAGGAAACAAATTTCTCTCTTGCTTCCTTTTTTTCCCTTCGTTCCCTCCACACCTCAGCTACTCATTCAAATATTTATTCGGCACTTACTATGTGTCAGGCTCTGTGCTTGGGCTGAGGAACAAGGCAGGCTCAGCCCGAGTCTGGGGGGAGCACAGTACGGTAGGAGAGACAGGCAGTGAGCAGGCATTGCAAGGGCCCCAGCAACAGCAGAGGGGAGAGAAATGCGTGCCAGGAGGTGGTGGGGAGCACAGCCCTGGGGAAGCAACTCAACCCAGACCCATGAGGGCAGTGCCTGGCTTCAGGAGGAAACGTTTAACCTGAGACCTGGAGAAGGAGCAGCATTTGGCCAGGTAAAGTGGGCATTTGCTCTCTGCTAAATTCACTGAGCTGTATGTATACATTTTGTACACCGTTCTGTATATGTTCTATACTTCTGTATAAAATGAAAGTTCAAACAAAAGAGAAAACATACCCAAAATAAAAAAGGATCACCTGACGTTTGATGTCCTCAGAGACAGACAGACCAAAATAAATAAAAAAAAGAAACTTGGACAATATAAGGAATAAAATAGGGAGGGGTGGAGCAAGAGAGAAGGAGAGAGAGAGATCAACATAGAGAGAGAGAATGAATATCCAGGCTCAGACATCCACCTAGGTCTAGCAGACAAAAGGCACTCACGAAAGTTTATGTTCCCAATGACAGAGCATCTCCGAGGCTTGTGCTGGACCGAGTGGACCTGGCACATGGTTCTCTAGAACCTAGACCCCCGAAGTTTTCAGGGCTTCCTGGGTGGGCACTGAACTAGCCCCTGGCCTGAAGCAACCTTGGTACTGGACGACTTCAGGAGGCTAGAAAGGGGGCTGGCTGGCCAGCATTTGCTAGAAAGCTTCCTTGTCCCAGTGTGAGGCTGGTTAGTCCACCTGTTTAGAGATTCACTTAGCAAGTCTTTTTTTTTTTTTTTTTTGAGGGGCGTAGTTACCAAGGAAAGAAGGGGTATGTGTGTGTTTGTAAAACAAGTCATGGCCATTCCATCAAATTGTAGTACTTGTATTTAAAAAAAAAAAAGAACTCTGAGAACACTCTGGAATTCACATACTTCATTCAGCAAATATAATAGTTAACTGAGTTGCTAGTCTGAGTCTGGCCCGATCTCAGAGAGGCAGAACAGAAAAGGCACGACCTCGGTCCTCCAGAAACGCACAGCCTGAAAAGGAGCTGGCATGTACATAGATAGCCGAGAGGCAGCAGCCCACAGGTGCTGTGCCCGTGGTTTGATGCGAACAGAAAGCAAACGCCTAACAATTTTATGCATGCCTCTTATTAAATGAAGACCATCGGGATGAAAAAATGAAGAAAAATATCTGTGACATTAAAATATAAATCATAAGGGAAAATGATTCATCATGCATCGTTGTGTGTAACAAATTCATTGCACGAAGTGAAGAATGCTGATCTTGTAACTGCCTTCGGGTAATCCAAGTCCACCCAAGTTGATAAGTCTTTTCCAGTGGATCCTAACCTGGTGCTTCACATAAGCCCTTTTGGGTGAAAGGACCAGAGTCTCACTGAGACCGTGAGAAGGGCTTTCCTGTGAGATAATCTCTATGAATGGGAATGGGAACAGGAACACTGGAAGAAACCTAGGGATTTATTTAGGGACCAGATTCTTTCTCTGTATGATCTGTCTGGTCACTTTCTCACGTTTTTGTTCCTCTCCAGAGGCCTTACTCACTACCCGTTAATTCTAACTGCCTTATTCTCTCCCCCTATTCTACACATCTTTTTTCTACTCACAACTCTACTTCCTCCTAATTCCTCCAACATCCATCCTATTTCAACACCCGCACTGTTGTTTTCTTGGTATTTCCTGATTCACATTTCCCAGAGACAGAGAATCTGATTTGTCTTCTTTATTTGTGCCTGTGGGGTGAGTGTGTGTTATTTAGATGTCCAGTCCTGGATAAATTGGCTATTGCTGGGGGAAGATATAAAACATGACTTTAGAGCCATCCTTCATCAGTGGAAAATGGTGCCATAATCAATTAGTGATGTCTGCCATATCTGGAAGCTCTAGCTCTTTCAAAGCAAGCGAGCAAGGTCATCTTCACACTTTTACCTTAAATACAGAACTTCCTACATTATATTTTAACTATTTGCCTATCTTCCTCAGAAGACTGTAAACACTTCTAGAGTTGAAATTGTATCCATTTCTAAATTCCCCATGCCCAGCATAGGTAGTGGCACATAGTAAATGTTCAATAAATATTCATTAAATGAATGTCCTTCCTCCCCATATGTACCTCCCTCTTTTCCTGCTCTTCCAATAACCTCATATACATAGCAGATAAAACATGAAATATGTTCCTATTTTATGTGTATTTTCTAGTTGGCAAAATACTACGTAGGCAGGTTCAACTGCCATCTCTTCTATGAAATGTTCCCAGATTCCCCCATCAGATTTAACTGCTCCATACTTTGTGTGTCTATACTTTCTAGTACCATTATTTCAGACTATCTCATATTTTGGTTCATCATTTACAGGCTAACGATTAACACATTTTTTGAATTGAATAGCCACTGGAAGCAAAGTTTCTGTGGGTTTTCCAATAGCATGATTGGATTTGTACATAGCTACCTATACTTCTTTTTGACCACTTGAATACATTTATGAGAGAGCTGGTCAAAGCCAGGGGTGCAGTCTGAGGCCATTAAACAAAGAAAAAACTAACAGTCCCATATGGGGACGCAACCCTGACCTGGATCTCATTAGCACCATCTGACAACCAACTGAGCCAACCAGCCAGTGTTTCGTAACTCTTAATGATACAGGCTCACTTTGAGAATCAGGTTCATTTTTTTTAATGACATAATAGGAAAATGATCACAGGCCATGAGGTAGGAAAGGAGAGTGGATAATGAGGAAGGGGAAGTAAGAGAATGACACCGCAGGGGATGCTCATATGAGGAAAGATCTAAAAGATGTGGAAGAACAAAGAAGATCCAGAAGGGAGAAAGTAAAGGGGAATGGAGCCTGGGTTTCAACTATGGAGTTTTTATTCATCTATTCCATTATTCCAAGAACAAGGAAATAATCCATGAATCTAGAAAGCAAGATCTGCAGGGTAATAAAGAGATGCACCTTTTGGCTGTGTATGTATTCTTCGTCTGTGGCTTTCACTATTAAAGGATATGACTGAAACAAATAACATGGAAACATTTTTTTCCTACAAAAATGTAATAAGTAGATGTGGTATTTGTAAAATCACATGCTAGGATCAAATCGTCAGGGCTTTTTAGTCATAGGGCCAATAACTTACCCAATGGTTCACTATTGACTGATTAAGTACATTTATGGAGATATGATGTCTGATTTGAATGTACTCAACATTGGTTACTGTCAAAGACCAGATACTGGATTAGATGGTTCACTGATTTACCCTAACATGGAAATGTCTCAGATGATGATAGGTGGTAAGAATTAACCTTATGTAAAAGTGTTTGTATTTATATTCTCCGACATGCTAAATGGATAAAAATGCTATCAAATGCTGTCTACACAAGGAAAATAGATTGTTTTTTTTTTTTGCTAAGAAAGACAGTAAGATGCATATTTTTAATTTTTTAAATTTATTCTTTGGGAACAAAACCATTTAGCTATGCTTAATCTGATATTTTTTTTCCAATTACGGTGGAAAGCACTAACAAATGTATCACTTTTTTAACTTTGCTTTGTAACACTTGAGTGCTTACCACTTGATGTGCCATTTAAAGGATAATTAATGGATAAACTAAAACGATAATTATTATGGAGTTTAATATAGTAGGCAAACTGCTCATTAATCCTTACAATCATAGCTTCGTTATTATCATTTACTTAAAATGATACCACAGGGAACTGGTATTTACCACCACATTAACTACATATTATATACCCACACTGTCTGTTTCTGCAATCATTTTGGTTTATTTCAAAAATAAACTTTATTTAAAATAGCAAGTCTTGTTGGCTAATCGATACTCTGGAAAATTAGACTTAAAACTTTCATATTTTTTCTCTA
>NW_012138302.1:13909773-13926548 GCF_000956105.1 Propithecus coquereli
ATTTTTTTTCCCTTTCTATATTTTTCTCATTTTCTATTATAAGTTCATATTAAAAAAAACCCAGAACTTTCTCTTAAAAAGGTAAATAATATACCATAAGTACATTTCCCTTTTTTTGGTGGATAAACAATTGAGGTAGAAAGGTTAAAATATTTTTTTAGAGAATGTAGTAACAGATCTAGCATTTGAATCAGACTTCTGAATTGCTTCTTATGTTAATAACATTAAATTTTTGGCCAGGTGCAGTCGCTTCCGCCTGTAATCCCAACTTTGGGAGGCCCAGGTGGGAGGGTCACTTGAGGCCAAGAGTACAAGACCAGCCTGGGCAATAAAGCAAGACCTTGTCTCTACAAAATAAGAAAAAAAAATATTAGCTGGGTGTGGCAATCCATGCCTGCAGTCCCAGCTACTCAGGAGGCTATGGCAGGAGGATAAATTGAGCCCAGGAGTCGGAGGCTACAGTGAGCTATGATTGAGTCACCACATTCTAGCCTAGGTGACAGAGCAAGACCCTGGGGAGAGGAAAAAACATGGATATTATATGTCTGATCATCAAGAGTATTAACGAGCTTATAAAATTTGTTGTTTGATGATGATTAATATCATTGTTAATGAGCAAAAATCCTTCCAGCATGTATATCTCAAATCACTAATATCATCTGAACTGCTGGCTATGAAAATAAGGAATATGTCTATCCAACTGATTTTATGCCTTAGAACTAAAGGTATGGGTGCTGACAAAAGATAGGGAAGTTGGGTCTTTTAGTAGACGGCTATTTATTTTGCCATTGATATTTCCTAACACGGTACATCCCACAATTTTTACTTCGTGGGAAAGGAAAGAATTTTAAATGGGAAGGAACCAACATTTATTAAAATAGCTTCTAATCAGCTGGCACTATATACTATTCCTTTGTATAAATGGTTCATCTAACCTTTCCAATACTTTAGGTGGTAGGAATTACAATCTTCATTTTACAGATAAAGAAACCAAGTCTCAGAAATGTTAAGGGATTTGCCTTACGTGTCACAACTAGAATGTATTACAGCCAAGGTTTCAACCCAGGTCTTGCTAGTTCTAACGCCTGCATTCCTAAAACACTGTCTCCCAGAATGCTTATACATCCAGAATCCTTAAAGAATAATCAGTTAGAATAAAGCCACAGCATTAAAACTATGAAAGATCATTAAGAAAACATGAGGCACACTTAACCAAGAGCACCCAGCAATCACATCCCAACCGGGACATTACCTCTAATTCCAAGGCTTCTGAGAGTAATTTCTGGGCATTTTTCCTAAATGACTCCGTTTTGGGATCACTTTGGACTTCAATAGAAGGTCTATCCAAATGTTTTTCAATGAAAGTTTTCCATTCAGTGTAAACTTCTCTGGCAAGACAAGCCACTTCTGCATCTGAGTGTTTACGCATCTTGTTCACGGTGTGACCTGGAACAGAAGGAGAAGAGAAACCAAAGGAATCGTTGTTCTGTCGTCTTCTGAAATGCACAGGACTAGATGGACTGATAACGTGGCACTGAGAAGGTCATTCACACACTCAAGGATGTAAAGGTTCTTGTGCAAAAGAGAACTATTTCACAAAGGCTGAGATAACAAGGTAATCACTGGGGGAGAACCACGGGACTAGCCAGTGCAGTAAGTCATACACTAGAAGCATGATCAATAGATTCTTAAAAAGAACAATGAAGGCACCAATTCCTTAATCCAAAAATTATAATAAAAGAAAACAAATTAAGTATTTATATTATTTTTTTGTACCGACTGTATTTTAAGACAACAAAATAGCCCTAGTTATTAAAGGAATGTTCTTTATTTAGCTAATAAATGTAAAAGATTGACAGTATTAGAAAAACTTTTTGTAGCCCATGATGAAATAATTCATTCAGGAGACAACCATCAGTGAATGAACTCATTTGATGAAAGGTTGATGGGGAAATTTATAACTGAGGGATAAGCTGTCATCACCTAAACCCACTGATCAATGTTAACATCCCTAAGAGTGGGGCTGTGAGACAGAGGAAGCACTTCACAGCCCTACCTATGAAGCAGTCTTACACCCTTCCCCAAAAGAAAAAGTGAACCATAATCCAATTTGTCATTCAAAGGCAACTTCCAGTTTATAGGAAATATGAGAGAAAGAAGAAATTAGTTAAATTACAGTGTGAAGAAACAAGCAAATTCAGAATGTGGATATTATACAGGACAACAGATTTGTTTTCTTCAACAATGACATTTTTTTAAAAAGGTGGTAGGGTTAGGGACTGCTATAGACTAAAAGAATTTTTTGAGTCCAGACTACCAAATGTGACATGTGACTGTGTGATTCAAATCCCGATTGGAACAAACCAACTGTTAAAAGATATTTTGAGATAAACAAGGAATATGAATATGCACTAGATACTAAATTGTACCATGGAATTATTGTAAATTTTGTTAAGCATGATAACAATGCATTGTGGTTACATGAGAAAATATCCATATTTTTTAGAGATGCATACTGAAGTATGTTGAGCTGAAATGACAAAAGGTCTGAGATTCTACTTTAAAATACTTCAGCAACACCAAAGCAAAAAACGGAAAATGAAGTGGGGCAAAAATCTTAAGAGTTACTGAACCTGGGTGAAGGGCATATGGAGTTTGTTATACTATTCTCTTCATTTTGGGGTATGTTGGAAATTTTCATAATAAAAATGAAAAAAAGGCAAAGGGTCAAAAATATCAATATGCAAAAGAAGATAAAAATATATAGCTAGAAAAACTGAAGACATCAACTGAACACTTAGAAATAAAAGTTCAGGCCGGGCACGGTGGCTCACGCCTGTAATCCTAGCACTCTGGGAGGCTGAGGCGGGCGGATCACTCTGAGCTCAGAAGTTCGAGACCAGCCTGAGCAAGAGCGAGACCCCGTCTCTACTAAAAATAGAAAGAAATTGGCCAAACAACTAAAAATAGAAAAAAAAAAAAATTAGCCAGGCATGGTGGTGCGTGCCTGTAGTCCCAGCTACCTAGGAGGCTGAGGCAGGAGGATCGCTTGAGCCCAGGAGTTTGAGGTTGCTGTGAGCGAGGCTGACGCCACAGCACTCGCCCCAGGCAAGAGAGTGAGACTCTGTCTCAAAAAGAAAAAAAAGAGAGAAATTAATTTATAGGTTTAATGTGATCTTAAAAAAAAATCTCAGTAGGTCGTTTTTATTAGAATACAACCAAATATTTCTAAACTTATTTTAGAAATATAAGTAGGCAAAAGTATAAAATGCTACTTTGAAAAAGAAGAGTTACGAGGTTTTGTTAACCCTTCTTTAATTACTTGTTCTATCCATAGGATGGAGAGACAACTCCTTAGTGAGGATTTCCCCGGGCTGTCACCTCTTCTGTTGATCTGTCTTTGTCATCCTAAACCTTGTTCAGTGCTGTATATGATTTCTGAATTTACGGAAGCCGGTATCTCAGATCACCAACAGAGTATAACTAGTAGCTCTGCAATCAGCAGTCCCGTGTCTCTTTCTAGCCCAGCCCTGTACCAGACATTGTGTACAAGGTGATAGTCCATTTTGTCTTGTCAATCCTCACTGTTGTAGTTGTTACGACTTTTTTTAGCCTGGTAATCTATTATCGTAAATATACTGCCAAAGCTTTGCAATGACATACATAAGTATAAACCATCCATCTGAAACATCGCCCCATTTCAGTAGGAAGTAGCTCAATGACTATGTTGCCCCTCCTCCCATAGAAACAGAAAGGTAAAATTGACAGTGGGGAATATGTAACAGAGGGAACGGCCTGAAAAAAATGGCAGAAATATTTTCTGTCTCTTTAAAACATCCTCTTCTCCTTTTTGAGAACTAAAACCTGCATCCCTGCCTCAGGCCAGTGGTTGGGAGGGGCAGGGTGAGTCTTTTGTTATTTGTGCTATAGGAGGTGGCTCAGCCTAGATCAGATGGAGGGAGGTCCTAGGTGGAGGTCACAGGATTGTTTTCAGTGGAGATGGGATGATCAGAATCATCAACTGTAGCTGAACAGTGATTGTCTGAAGCTGAGACTCCATCCTTTAAAAGCTCTGTATTTCTGCTTATTAGGAGGAGATGGCACTTCAGACAGGAGTCTCCATCTTCCTCCTTTGCTGACAAAGTAATACAACTTCTTTCCTTCTCCTCAAAAAGAAAAAAAAGAGTTATGCGGTACAACTAGCTTTATAAGATATTAGAACATATTATAAAGCAACAATAATTAAAATCATATGAACCAACACCAAAAAAAAATAGATAGCTAGATCTGTGGAATAAAAAAATGAAGCTTCCTAGAGGTTGGGGGGGGGAAAGCAACTCAGAAATAGAACCTATAATAAATAAGAATTTAACATATAATAAAAGAGGCATCATTGAACAAAGGGGAGCAGAAGAAGGATTTAAATTTAGGAAAATGGTTAAAACATTTAGAGAATTTTTCTAATTATGCCAACTGCATAGCCCAATACTGGCTTGATTCATTTGTTCTCCACACATTGACCGAATGAAGGCCTATGTGCACTAGGTACTCTGCAGGCACTAGTCATGCAGGCTTAAACAAGAAACTGTCTCTGCTTTAAAGGTTCTGTGAGGAAAATCCTGCAGGTGAAAAAGAAATGTACCTTTGAAAGGAAGACAAGGATAACATAATATTAAGAGTCTTTAATATTTTATTCTAACCAATTATTTACAAAGAATTTTTATCTAGCCTTTCTACAGACCAGGGAGAGGAGTGAATCAATACTCATCACAAGCAGGAGGAGGAGGAAGACGAATGCAGAGTACTCATTAGAAATGTCTAAATGTGTCGCTCTTGGACCTTTGGCCAAGATCAAGTGTAGAAATGTCTAAAGGTGTTTCCTAGCTGGCAATGCTTAGGAAATGCTTTTGAAACACACATTACTTAAAAGCAGAAATCACTACTGGATACTTCCTTTTCTGGTCAGAGTCTTTCACATCCCTGAAATTATTTTTTTAGCAAACAATTTTTTGTGTTCTTGATCATTGCTGTAGATGCTAAAAATAAAAAGATAAATAAGATACTGCAGGACTTAGGCCGGGCGCGGTGGCTCACGCCTGTAATCCTAGCACTCTGGGAGGCCGAGGCGGGCGGATTGTTTGAGCTCAGGAGTTCGAGACCAGCCTGAGCAAGAGCGAGACCCCGCCTCTACTAAAATTAGAAAGAAATTAATCAGCCAACTAAAAATATATAGAAAAAATTAGCCGGGCATGGTGGCGCATGCCTGTAGTCCCAGCTACTCGGGAGGCTGGGGCAGTAGGATCACTTGAGCCCAGGAGTTTGAGGTTGCTGTGAGCTAGGCTGACGCCACGGCACTCACTCTAGCCAGGGCAATAGAGTGAGACTCTGTCTCAAAAAAAAAAAAAAAAGATACTGCAGGACTTCAGAGACTTTTTAACATTTTTAACAGGGCATTTTAACATTTTTACTGGGCACCTACTTGATGCCTTGTGCCGAGGATACAGAGATGATAAGGACACAGTCCCTGGCATTTAGCCTACATTTACCCTACCAAAGTGTGCAAGAAGATATATGTACAAAAATATTCATTCCACTGTTGTTTGTGGTATAGAAGAGCTAGAAACAACCTATAAGCTCATCATTAAGGGTTCAACTTGTTAAACAAATTATAGTGCATTTAAACAATGACTATTTTGCAGCCATTAAAAACTGTATTTCTATATGTAGTAACTGTAAAGATGATCACTTAATTCAGTCAAGTGAAAAAAAAGCAGGTCTCAGAAGAGCACGCACAGTATAAGCCAGTATTTATTTTTAAAATTACATATGTGTATACATATAAACAACATATTTGTTTATATGGAGAGAAAAAAAACCCTTAAAGAACTTACAATAACATTTTTAATGGAGGATTCCTCTAAGCAGTGGAACTGACTGTGTCTATGTGGTTCAGCTCACAATCTAGTGCGTCAGCTCAACATGCAAACAGTCCTAACTGCCTGCGCCGTGTACATTCAGGTTTCTTCGGAACAGAGATCCTTCCCTTCACGTGATCCTCACCTGGTCCTTTTCTCTCTCCAACAAAGGCACTGCTGACCCTCCTTTATGCATGAGAAATGAAGATGCAGAAATCCCTCAGAGAGTGCTTCGGCTTGTTGAGTCCAGTGGACCTTCTCTGTCCTGACACTCCTTGACCTCTCTGTGGCATCTGACACTGTTGCCTTCTTTCTTCTCAAATATTCTTTCCCACTGCTTTTTGAGACACCATCTGTTACTTACTGGTTCTCCTCTTCTCTATCCTTTGCCTAATCTTTAATTAGCTATGAACCCCAGCTAGGGTGTGGTCCTTGGCCTCTTCTCTTTCTCCACCTGTCTTCCCTAAGTAACTTACCCACTCCTGTGATCCAACTACCACCTGCAAGCAGATGACTCCCAACTATGTACCTCTAGCCAAAGGTCCCCACACAGCACAAGACCCAAATATCCAGTCCCCTACCTACTGGTCATCTCCACCTGCTCATTCTGCCAGCACCTCTAAGTCAACATTGCTTGTCACACAATGGCACCACCACCCACCCACTCATCATTTTAGCCTCCACTGTCTCTCTCACCTTATGTTCATTCAGTCATTTCAAGTCACACAGATCTACTTTCTTACCATTCCCTCTGTCTTTTCCTCTTCCTCCTCACCTCCCTCTCCATTCTCACTGCCCTGATGCAGGTGCTCATCATCTCTCCACAGGTCCACAGCAGTAGTTTACTAACCAATCTCTGTCCCTAGTCTGGCCCTCTCTGATTCATCCTCTATACCGAAGTCAAATGACCTTTCTAAAACACAATTTGATCACATCACACCCTTACCAAAAATCCTTCAGGGTCTCTCCACTGCCCTCAAATTAATTTCTAAGATAGCATTAAAGCTCTGGATGACCTGGAACCTCTCTGGCCTTACCTCTCATGTTGCCCTCTTTCCTCCTTCTCCTCACCCCCCAGCCCTGCCACCTTTGCCTCCATTACTAACTTCTAGCCACAGAGAGCAGATTGCATGTCTCTGTTTTGGGTCATGCTGTCTGGCCTCCTCACACTTCTGTGCCTTAGTTCCTACTGTTCCTTCTCCCTGTAATATTTAAATGTCCACTTTCTCCTCTAAATTGCAAACATCTTGAGGGCAGAACCTGCACCTTACTCCAAGTTCCTATTCCCAGCCCCGACCATGGTGCCTAGCACAGAAGAGACAGTCAATAAATGTTTGCTGAACTGAATCAAAAAGTTAAATAAAAAACTATTTACATTTGGCTTTCAAATTGGTTTTGTACTAACATTTGAATATGGATAGAGTTGATTGGGAAAATCACACGACTACAAACAAAATAATGCAACTATACTGTAAAGATTGAATCCAAAGGTGCTGGGAAATGAACAGTTTCTAATTCTTATTCATTACTGAGAATTCCTCCTACTTACCACTCCAGGCTTTATATGAATTATCTCATTTAATTTTTATAACTAAACAATGAATTAAATACCATTATTTTATCTCTTCCTGCAAATGAGAAACTGAAGCTCAGTAAAGTAACTTGCCCAAGATCTCACAGCTAGCAAGTGTGGAAGCCAGGGTTCGAACATAAGCAGCCTGAGTCCAGTGCAGACACTGGAGACACTTACCCCCTAATATTCCACACTTCTCTGTTATTAGGGACAGGCACACAGGAAGTACTCGGTAAGGCTCTGTTGGGATAATGCTGTTCAAAGGACAGAAAGCTTCAACTCTCAGGTCAGGGCAGTGGACCTGAGGGTGCTTTTGGCCTGCAGGGGGCAGTACATCTCACGGATGCTCAAGAAGAGCCACACCCAGACTAGTCAGGAGGCTCTGCCAACAATAGGGAAACCAGGCCAGGAAGGGTAGGACTGTAAGGGAACTGGGGGGATGCAAGACTTGTCAGCAAGAGGGAGGAAAGAAGAAGAGTGACAGTGAGAAAGGCAATCCAGGCTGGGGCAGGGAAAGAGAAGAGAGGGAGTCTGGGGAACCCCCTTCCAGAAAAAAAACACATATTGTAAATTTTAGACCACAAAGGGAATTCCATTATAACATTAATAATGACAGCCACTGTGCTAAACACTTTACATATCTTATTTAATCCTCAGAGCAATCCTGTGAAGTAGGCGCTATAATTCACCATCTTACAGATAAAGGACATGAGGTACCAAGAGGTTAAGTAACTTTCGAAACACAGCAAGAAGCAGGGCCAGGTTTCGAACATAGGCAGTCTGGCTGCAGAGCTCATGCTTTAACCCTCTGCTGTTGCCTCTGGTGATCAGACAGTCCTACTGCCTCCTGATTCGGATGGAAAAAAATGAGGCTCCATGACCTCTCCCCAAGGTCACAAGTTGGTCAGTAGCTATAACAAGGAAGTTAATGATCTGCAAAAAGTCATTATTTGCTCCATGAAGTTTATGTTTTAAAGTAAGCAGTGCCACTGGCTGGTCTTATGACCCAGGCCAAGTCCCCTGGGTTTAAAGTTAGGAGGTTTCTGCATCCTAGCACATCGCTAAGACAAATTCCCTGCAGGAAGCAGTCTTTTGCTCATTTACCAAATATTACCAAATACTCAGTATGTACCAGGCCCTAGGCATTGGGATAGAAAGTTGAGCAAGACACGGCCCTGCACTCAAGGAGCTCCAGGTAGGTCTAAGCACAGGGGCTGACACCTCAACAAACAAATGCATGAAAGTGTTATAGGTCCTAAGATAGCACTGAAGGGGGAACCCCAAGGAGGGCCAAATGAACAGCGGACTCTCCAGGGGAGATTAGCCTGGATTGTCCAGTGGGGCACAATCTAATCACATGAGTCCTTTAAAGGGGAAGAAGAGGCAGAAAGGTGAGTCAAAGAGATGAGATATGAGAAGAATTCGACCTACCACTGCTAGTTATAAAGATGGAGAAAGGGGACACAAGTTGAGGAATGCAGGTGTCTTCTAAAACTGGTGAAGGCAAGGAAAGCGACTGCTCCCTAGAGCATCCAGAAAGGAATGCAGCCCTGCCAACACCTCAATTTTAGCCTTTTATGCATAGTTAGGATTCAGGAGGTGGCATGACATGATATAAGAACATCTTAGCTTTGTCACTTACTTGATTGTCTAATCTGGGTCAAGTTACTTTAAACTCTCCAAGCCTCAGTTTTCCTATTTGTAAAATGGAGAAAATAATTACGTTTACTTTACAGAATTGTTATATGGATCAAATGGGGTCACGGATGTGAAAGTACTTGGTAAGTACTGGGTTTTGTTGTTGTTGCTGATCAATCACAAATGAAAATAAGTCATTTCTGAAATCAGATCAGCGTGACTGACAAAAAACTTTCCCCAGAATATTCACATATACAGTATTGCAAAAGAGAAGCATGCCTGCTCACCAGGGTGAGAGTGCAAGGCCTAACTCCATTGCCTCATCAGCTGTTTATTTGATACCCTTCACCCACTTGTTTCCTTTATTTTTATTATTTTTTTAGAGACAGGGTCTCGCTATGTTGCCCAGGCTAAAGTGCAGCGGCTATTCACGGGCGCATTCCCACTATTGATCAGCCTGGGAGTTGACTTGCACCATTTCCAACCTGGCCTGGTTCACCCCTCCCTAGGCAACCTGATGGTTCCCTGCTCCTGGGAGGTCACCATATTGATGACGAACTTAGTTCAGACACCTGATCGGCATAGCACACTACAGCCCAGAATTCCTGGACTCAAGCAATCCCCGCAGCCTCAGCCTCCCAAGTAGCTGGGACTACAGGCGCACACCACCACACCCAGCTTCGTTTAATAAAGGTATCCACTAACAGAGGCCCTATAACTGCCAGGTTCAAAGGATCTTTGCTAGTTTCCCTCAACTTCCCAGACCACTCGAGAACACTGAGACCGCTCATTTCACACACCTCTGGGAACACTGTCATCTGTGGCCTGCACGTCACGGTGCTGCCTTGGCTCTCTTCCTCTCTAACCACACTCCCTCGGCCTCCTTCACTGGCTCTTCTACCTCCTCCCACTTCCCCACCATGGATTTTCTCCCAGGTTCAATCCTTCAGCCCTTTGATCTTTCCTTTTACTCAAGAGAATTCATCCACTTAGGTAATTTTAAGTAAAAGCTTCCTGGAAAATGATTTCCAAATATGTATTTCTAGTCTAAATGTCTCATCTGAGCTTCAATCCCACATTTCTAACTTCCTGCTGGACATTTCCACCTAAAGAGTTTATGTCAGACCAAAATGCTAGGGATATTGACTCAAACAGAAATACTAGGAGAAAACGCTCATTTGAGGTATACAAGAAAAGGTACTAAATTCTGATTTAAAAGAGGTAAGTTTGCACAGATGGCAGAACCCATAGAGATGGTCCAATAAAATAAAGGCACATATGGCCGGGACGCAGGGCACAAGGGCAGGCTGCTAACTAGGAAGGAACACTGCCCCAAGAGACCAGGGTTCTCATTACTAACTCACTGGGTGGCCCTGGATAAGTCATTTCATCTCTCTGGATCTCAGTTTCCTTGTTTGTGAGTTGAGATAGCTAAATCGATTTAAAAGAGTTATGACATTGACATTTATACGACTCATAGAAATATATAAGAAAAATTAGAAGATCTCAACAGTAAATGGACAAAGAACACGAACAGCCAATTTACAAAAGAAGAAGGGACGAAGCACCAGTAAACACAGGGAGAAACAATTCATTCTATGTAGCAAATGAAAACAAGCTATTATTTTTACCTCTTAAATTAATAAGAATTTGAGGAAATAGTAAGAACGTAAATTGGAACAACCTTTCTAAAAATCTAAAATTCAAAAATGGATCAGGTCAGGAGATGCATATCCAAGAGGCAACTGAATTAAGGCCTCAGCTAAGCTGGAGAAGTGGACAAGCTCTCTGGCTGAGTGCTCTACAGCAGCAGCGAAAGACTGAGGGCTGAGCTTTATGGAAAAACACCCTCTGTTAGGGGAGAGGCGACAGGGACTGAAGAAACACAGAAAGGCAAGAAACAGGGATGTAGAAGGCCAGAAGAGCCACGGAGAAAATCCTGTTCAGCCTTGTCATTTTCACTCATGAGAGAACTATATCCTGAGCTCCTGCTGTATGCCACACTAACGCTTGAAATACACCGGTGAATAAAACAGCTGGGCCTGCTGGCATGGAGTTACTGCCTAGCAAATACAAAATAAAGAAGTAAAGAATTAAATAAGTAATTACAAACTAAGATAAGGGCTATGAAGGAAACAGTTTAAAAATAGATAGATACAGAACTGACAATTAGTTCAGTGTCATTTTTATCAACAGAAAAGAAAGCAATCAATGGGCTCAAATTCCCAGTCTGGGAAGATGGGTACTGAGATAAGACCATTGGATTTGGACAGAATGAAATCACGCGTGCCCTGTGAGAATAGTGGTTGCGGGAGAAGCCAGCTTGGAATGATTTTCATGAAGGAGTGGGTGGGCCAGAAATGGGAGTTGGGAGTAGCTTTTTAAAGGAATTTGGCTATAAAAAGAAGAAGAGAAATAAGGTGTCTAGAAAAGGTGGGAAAAGACAATTAAAGGGGAAGATCTGTGTGTGTGTGGAGGCAGAAAGAAAGAGCCAGTGGAGAGGCTGAGGGTAGCAACACAGTGAGAGGCGCCAGGGCACCCTCACTTTCCCTCCCCACACAGACACTGTCCCTGATAACGTCTTTGTAAGGAACAGTTTCTCTTGTCCATTTTCTCAGTCCTCTATGCCTTCATCATGTTTCACCCCAGGGACTATAGCCATACCTTGTCCTCATGGCTCACGTCCTCAACTCCTTCAGGTTTCTGCCCCAGTGTCACTCTCCCAGTGAGACCTACTCCTCCCCACCCCTCCACACTCCCCACTCCCCTTAACCTGCTAAACTTTTTCTCTAGGCCATAACACCATCATCTTCTAACGTAACTATACAGCTTACTTACTATGTTTCTTCTTTATTGCCTGTCTTCTCCCTAGAATGGAAGCTTCACAAGGGTAGGGATTTTTGTCTGTTTTGATCACAGACATCCAGAACCTTGCCTGGCACACGGCAGGTGTTCAATAAATATTAGTTGCAATAACAGTTTTTTCCAAAGCTCATAGGTTGCTAATAAGATACCATCCCCCAACCCCCAAAAGAGTTCCTTGGGAAATCCTGCATAAAACAAAATTAAATAGGTTTCTTTCTTGTGGGATTTCTCCTAGCCTATTATTTGAGAAAGTACACTGAAAACCTCTAAGGGAGAGAAAACAGTAATGTAGCATTTTCCAAGGTTATTTGAATCCGGAACATTTTCTTCAAGTAATACCTCACTGGACAAGAGTTCTAATAAATACACATTTGAAAACATTGGCATCTGGGATAAAGTACAGATCTCACTAGTCAGCATTTAAGTTTCTTTATAATCAGACTCCATCTCTATCCACTCTTGCTCATCCTAGCCATGCATCCTAGATTGTAGCATACTGTTCTCAGGATTTACAAGCCTCCATTCCTTTACAATGTCTCTTCCTGCAATGAAATGGATCTCACTTTGACCTAGCAGAATTCCAGCTCCTTTATGAAAACCCTGCCCGATTTACCCAAGCAGAAGTAGTCACTGTCTCCCCTGTATTCCCACACACCTTTGTACATCCCTTGATTTTAGCATTTCTACATGTCAATCATAATTATACACCTGTATGCCCATTTCTTCAGAGACAATGTACGTGCCTTACAAACATGAATCACGTGTTATTCTCTAGCATTTGGCATAAGGCACGGTACACAAAAGGTGTTCAGTATGTGTTAAATGAATGAATGAATGAATGATTCTAGGGTCTATAAAACACAGATCAAAGGATGATCCAAAGTTCTTGCTAATCTTCATCTTGCTCATCAATTTTAACAATTTAGGGAGCTCACCCTATTATCTTTCTCCTATATTAACTTCTTCACTCTACTGCCTCCCTGCCAGTAGCATTCAACATGTTAAGATCCTCTCCTATCTTAAAAACCAGAACTTTCTTCAATCCCACATTCTCTTTCTGATATTGTCATCTCTCTTTTCTTTCAATACCAAATTTCTTGAAAGAATTGTCTATTTTCACAGTTTCATTTACATACATCCTCCTCACTCCTCACGCTTCTGCCTCTGACCTTGCCTTTGAAACTCTCCTAACCAAGATCATTAATGACTTTATTTTGTAAAATCCAATGTGCAATTTTTAGACATTGCTTATTTGGCCTTTTGACAATAATGGACACTGCTGACCAATCCCCTCCTAGAAACACTTTCCTTTGCCTTCCATGACAGCACTCTCTTTCTGTTTCTCTGGTCACATCTTCTCAGTCTCCTTCTAAAAGTCCCTTAAATGTTGGTGTGTTTCAGGATTTGGGACTTGGCTCTTTGCTTTGCTTGTATCTTCTCCCTGGGCAAGCTTAACTATTCCCAACACCTCAATTCCCAGCTACATCCTGATAATGACTCCCAAGTATATACTTACAATTTTTCCTTAGCTTCACCCCTGTACATCCAGCATCTGGTTGGACATTTCCTCTGGGATATTTCACAGTATGTCAAACACGGTAAGTCTAAAACTAAACTTATTATTCCCTCCACCTCCAAACCTGCTATTCCCGGACTTAACGAGTGGTATTGCCATCCACCTACGTGCCCATATCAGAAACCTAGGATTCAGCCTTCACTGCTTCATCTTCATTCTCAACATCCAATCCATCTCTAGGTCCTTTAGACTTTATTACATGTAAGTCTCTTGGTTCCAACTACATTTCTCTGCCCATGACTACTACCCCATCCAGGCCACCCTCATTTCTTATCCACATGTTTTAGTAACTTCCTAACTGGGCTTCCTCCCTCTAGAGGTTTGCTTCTGTCCCACACGGCAACCAGATAGATTTCTCTAAAATGAAAACCTGAATATGTCACTTCTCTATTCGAAACACTTCAATAATAATCTTACTACCTTTAAGATAAAGAGCAAACTCTCAGGCTTCATGGTGGACTAGAGCTACCCTTTCACTGCAGCACAACTAGATCCAGCATAAAAGCCACCTCATTCCCATAAACAAAAAAGTTAGCAGAGCCTAGAACGGTAGGCTCAGGGAAGGCGTGCAGTTATCCTAAGGGCTGATATAAATAGCGATGCTGCTGAAATACTTAGCTTTGGGCCAGTAGTGAGGTGGAAGAGCTAATCCTGAGACTCTCATACTGAGGTGGGATCCTTGAGAAGTGTGTTTAATTATTCCGGGTCAGAGGTGGCCCGTGACTACTGGCAGAAACAAAAGAAACTAATACCCTTTAGAGAGAAGCATCTCCAATTTAGCCCCACAGAATTCCTATAGATTGAAATATAATAATGAGCTCACAATTAAAAACCAACAAGCACACGGGAAGGCAATCACCATGAGAGTCAGCAGAAACAATAAACAACAGATTTAAATCCCTAAGAACCATAAATACTAGAATAGTTAGATGAATACAGAAGAGCTATATATTAAATGTTTAAAGAAATAAAAGGTACAATTATAAGAATGTAAAAATAACATTCATAAGAGACATCTTGGAGATAAAGGAAACATGTAAAAATGAAAAACAGAGTTTTTGAAATAAAAAACTCAATGAATGGGTTAAATAGCAGATTAGAGTCAGCTAAGGAGAGAATTAGTGACTTGTAAGATATATATCTAAAGAAATTACACAGAATGCTGAGACAGACAAGAAGATAAAAAATATAGCAGATAAGCTAAAGGATATGGAAAACAGAAGGCTGATATACAACATGCTTTTTTTTTTTTTTTTAAAACAGGGTCTCACTCTGTTGCTCAGGCTAGAGTGCAACAGTGTGGCACACTCAACCTTGAACTCACAGCTTACCTCAACCCAGTACGCCTGGGCTCAGGCAATCCCACTCAAGTAGTTGGGACAACATGTATACCACCATGCCTGGTTAATTCTTTTATCTTTGTAGAGATGAGGTCTTACAATGTTGCCCAGGCTAGTCTTGAACTTCTGTCTCAAGCAATCCCCACACCTCGGCCTCCCAAAGTGTTGGGATTACAGGCATGAGCCACCATGCCCAGCCTAACATACTTCTAATCATAGAATCTCAGAAGGAGGGAATAGAGAGAATGAAAGAGAGGCACTTTTGAAGAACAATGGCTGTAAATTTTCAACAAATGGACATGAATCTGCAGGTCCAGGAAGTATAATATATTCAGGATAAATAAAAAGAAATACATGCTGTGGTAGCCAGTCTGCAAGAAAACCCCCAATGATTCTCACTTCCTGCTATTCACAACCTTATGTAGTTGCCTTCCTAATTATACCACAGTTGGTCTGTGTGACGAACAGAATATGACAGAACTGATGGTGTGTCACTCTAAGATTAGGTTATAAAAGACACTGTGGTTTCCGTCTTGGTTGTTCTCTCACTGTCCTGTTCTTTCCTGGGTCAGCTGTTCTGGAGAAAGCCAGCTGCCATGTCATGAGCAGCCCTAAGGAGAGGCCTACAGATGAGAAACTGAGGCCTCCTGCTGGCGATCCTGTGAGTGAGTCATGTTGGAAGCAGGTCCTCAAGCCCAGTCAAGCCTTCAGATGCTGCAACCTCATAAGAGACCATGAGCCAGAACCACACAGATAAGCTGCTTTGGGATTCCTGAATTAGAAAAACTGTGTGATATAATAAATATTGTCTGAAGCAGCTAAATTTCACAGTAATTTTTACACAGTGATAGATAACTAATACACATGCCAAAATCAAACAGTTCTGAATGGCTTACGAAGAGCCTTCTCCATCTGGTCCAGACTGTCTCTTCAGCCGCACTTCTTGCCACACTCTCTCCAGCACATTACATTTCAAACACACTGAACCTCTTTTAGTTTCTGGAATGTAACATGTTCTCTCCCACCTCTTCCCTCTGTACAGCTCACGTGATGTACTCCTGCCTGACATATTCTTCAACACCTTCTCCTCTACTCTCAACATGTATACTCATCTGGCTAACCTCTCCCCATCATCAGAGCACTATGAAGTCTTGTTAAATTGACTCTTTTCATTAGACTTCAGGCAGGATGATACCTGTCTCCTTTATTATCATGCCGGCACAGTTACCAGCACAAAGAAGGTATTCAGTAAATATTTGTCCTTTATAAGCCACAGGATAGGGCCAGGCAGGAAGGCTAAAGGGTGAAGAATGTAAACACTCATGGGCAATGATCCAAATGAAATCTTCAACATAGCAACTGACGTAACTATAAAGGAACCGAGAAACTGCTACATTCCATACAAACTCAGGTTTTTAGGGGAGGCTTGGGGTAGAGTTAGGACTTAAAAGTTGGATGGTTTCCAGTTCCTCCTAAGTCAAACCCTGTTTTTGTGGTTTCACTATGATCCTTGAATTGAAATCTCTGAACATTAGACACACCTATTCTGGAAAGCACTTACAACTGTACTCAAAGGCCAAATGGAAATGACTTTTTAAAAATTATCATCTGTTTTGCATTTGTAGGACAATTCCAGCATACTATGTTGATATTTAAGATCTGTTCATATATGGTATTTGTGGAGTATGCCTAAATATGAACATATACATACACATATATGCATGTCATAAAATATTAATCACTAGTACCCTCTACTGGTGGAAATACTTTATCTGCTCATATGAATGGTCTTATTGCCCTCTAGTGACCACGACTTATAAAGACAGAAAATCCAGCAGCAGATGGGAGAATCTCCTTGGCTACAATGA
>NW_012138302.1:13928723-13930427 GCF_000956105.1 Propithecus coquereli
TAAAAGAAATTCTGCATGTGTACCATCTTATAGTTGGTACGCATCTTTCCATTAAGTGTAAAATATTAACAATTAAGGAATCTGGGTAAAGGGGATAGGAAAGTTCTTTGTACTGTGTTGCAACTTTGAAATTACTTCAACTAAGAACTCCTTAAAAAGTAAACTGGAAACAAAAAATAAAGTTGCTTTTATAATCAAACACAAAAATCTTGTCTTGGATTGTTATTACCCTGGGGAGGTGGGCGCAGTGAGGCATTAGAAGGCGGTATAGGAGGCTTCTGGGTTTCTGGTAACATTGTTCCTGCATCTGGATGCTGGTGTGTTAGTCGTCTTCGTGAAAATTCCTCACCATGTACAAAAACAATTTGTGCACTTTTCTATATGTATTTTCTGTATGATAGTTTGGTAAAAAGCAACCAAAAGAAGTCTTGTCTCCCTTCCTTGGCTGGGGTCTGCTTCCAGCCTAGAAACCCAGGATGAGAGAAGGGTATATTTGACTCCCCTACTTCCCCATCTTTGCTTCTCCTTCTCTCCAATCTGCATGTTTGCTTTGGTTTCTGACCCTTCCAGGTTCAAAGCTAGGAAGAGGAGGAAAGGAAAAGGAAAGGAAGAGCCCTAATTTCTGTTGGGATACTATGCTAATCAGGTTTTAGTGCTCCATGGACTTGGCAGATATTTAAAGCTGACTCTTTGTTTTTCTCTTACAGGGTATTTTTATAGTTCCTTGGAGAGCTCCAACTGTTGAGTTCCTGCCTGCAGTTCCCATAATGTGGGCAATGCCTCCCACAGCCAGTTGCTTGCAAGTTCTGCCCTGGTCCTCAGTTTCTGGCAACCCACCTCCCACAGATTCTATAGGGATCCCATTGTCTTTCCAAGGGTGCTCAGGAACCCATCCACTTTCATTCAACTCTAGGCCAGACAGTATTCTCTCCTGCAATTGCCTACAACTTTGTCCTAAAAAATCCTGAGGGTAACAGCCTTCCCAGTGCAGTCACTTCTCCCTCTGGCATCAGTCAGCCACTCTCTGTCTTTAGACTTTCCCAAGCACAGGTCTGATCTGTCCACCAACTCCAGGAATTAAAGTCAAGTTCTCCAAATGAAAATACCACGACACTCTCACTTCATGGAAATTTAATTGCAACCTTCTTTCTAACCTATGTTGAGTGATGGGATCAGGATTCCAAAACTAGTCTTCATGTATTGCCTTCACAGGTTCTGTGCAGATGGTATAGAACCTCATTTGGGAATATCATTTGATACTCCTGCTTTTGTTCTCAAACTTTAGGGGCCTTAGTCAAAATTGAGACAAAGTCCTTTTCTATGATCTGTTATATACAAACATCTTATAATTTTGAAATCTAGTCCCCTAATGGATATTTAGTTTCTTTCCCCCATACTTTTCCTGTTATAAACATTGCTTCAACGAATTCCTGCCGATGACAGTTTGTTCGATTGTTTTATATGTTGTCTTTCATCCCTTTACCTTCAACTTTTCTGGGTCGTCATGCTTTACATAATATGGCTGCTTTATCTTGCTCCCCCTACCCTATCCAACCTAAGAATCTCTCTGTTTTAATACTAATGTTTAATACATTTGTATTTATTATGATTACTGATAACTGGACATATCTTCTTTTTACTTTTTTTCTCCTTATCATCTATTTAACAGTCTGAGTTTTCTTTAATCTTTGTTTCTTTATGGTT
>NW_012138302.1:13931630-13933579 GCF_000956105.1 Propithecus coquereli
TGACATTGCAATAGGTATTACAGGTTGAGTATCCCTTATGCAAAATGCTTGTGACCAGAAATGTTTTGGATATTGAAATATTTGCATTATACTTACCAGTTGAGCACCTCTAACCTGAAAATCCAAAATCAGAAACGCTCTAATGAGTATTTCCTTTGAGTATCATGTCAGCACTCAAAAGGTTTTGGATTTCGGGGCATTTTGGATTAGGGATGCTTAACCTGTGTAAGTAATCCAGAGATGATTTAAAGTATAGAAGACGATGTGTACAGTTTATGCACAAATACTACACCATTTTGTATAAGGGACTTGAGCATCCGTGGATTTGGCTATCTGCAGGGGGTCCTGGAACCAGTCCCCCATGGATACTGAGGGACGACTGTATATACATTCATGTACGGTAATAAGTGTGTGGTTCTAATTTATTATAGTCAACTTTTTTTCTATCTAAGACCCTGAGAAGATTACAATCTTCGTGCTGCTTCCTTAGACCAGTGGATGGAATTTTTCATTTTTCACAAACATGGTAGTCCTATCTTGATTCCCAACTTCATGAGGGTGGGGGGATCAGTTCCAGCTCCCATATCACACTAGCCTGAGGCCTTATCTCCTGTCCCCATACTGGCCTTAAAACCCCAACCTCTAAGCGTTATATCTGAATTCAATATTCCCTGAAACGATTTAGCTTAAGCTCCCACTTACTCTGGGTTTGGATTTCCTCTCTCTTCCTGGCACCCGAGAATTTCCCTGTCTCGCTTTCAAGCTCAGCTCTCTACTAGGGACTTTTAATCAATCGTTTCTACATTGTTGGAATCGAGTTAGGGGTTCCGCATCAGATCACTTCAAAATATGGAGATATAGAAGTCCAAATTCTTTAGCACAGCATAAAGCCTTCCACAACTTGGCTGCTAACATCCTTTTTGGTCTCATGATTTGCTCCAGATATATCAAACTATTTGTAGCTTCCTGAATGAAACGCACCCTTTTTGAATTTTATACACTTTGCCTAGGATGCTCTTTTTGTTTTTTTGCCTCATTCACCTGATTAACACCCATTTATTTTTTAAAACTCTTTTTAAGCATCACCTCCTTTATAAAGACTTTCTTCTGCTTCTTTTTTTTTTTTTTTTTTTGAGACAAGGTCTCACTCTATTGCCTGGGCTGGAGTGCAATGGTGTCATTATAGGTCAATGCAACCTCAAACTCCTGGGCTCAAGTGATCCTCCTGCCTCAGCCTCCCAAGTCCCAAGTAGTTGGGAATACAGGTGTGTGCCACCACACTCAGCTAATTTTTTAGATTTTTTTGTAGAGACAAAGTCTCACCATGTTGCTTAGGCTAGTCTCAAACTCCTAGCCTCAAGTGATCCTCCTGTCTCAGCCTCCCAAAGTGCTAGGATTATAGGCGTGAGCCACCTCCAGCCTTATGAAGCCCTTCTTGCCTCTCTTCTGCCACATTTGACCATACTTTCCTTTGGGTCCCTTTGCAACCAGTATAGACTCCTACTGCTGCATCTATGCTTTCTGCATATACTTATCAACAAGGCTGTCTTCCCCATTAGACAATGAATAACATGAGGGCTGGAAAAACTTCTCATTTATCTTGCTATCCTCAGTGCACAGTAGGTATAATTGAACAAAACTGTTTCTACCTTCAAGGACTAAGTACAGTACGGTTTTCAGATCTGAGATTTTAGGGCAGAAATACGAAAAATAGCAGTCCATTCAAGAGCAAAAAAATTCCCTATATATCAAAGAAATGTCTCCATATATCTGTCTAAATATGGGCCCCCAAACAGATATTTCAAATTACTTAGAGCAGCAAAAGAAATGGACTCAAAATATCAATGGGGGCCAGGCGCGGTGGCTCACGCCTGTAATCCTAGCTCTCTGGGAGGCCGAGGCGGGCGGATCGTTTGAGCTCAGGAGTTCGAGACCAGCCTGAGCAAGAG
>NW_012138302.1:13934049-13946098 GCF_000956105.1 Propithecus coquereli
AAAAAAATCTATTGCAACCAACAGAAGAAATCACTTTCCCTTAAGGGAGTGAGAACAGATTAACCAAATTAACCTTTACCATTTAAATGTACACTACATGAGCTCTATTGAGTATCACTGTTATTGAATGTGATAAGGCTAAGGCAAAATTACTTGCAATGTACTGATAACAGAAATACAATGGTCCCAATATCCCAAGATTTTTTACTTCCTCAGCTTGGCATTCAGAAATCTCCACTTTTTTTTTAAGTTCATCCTATAAGGGGCAGACTATGGACCCAGATTGTCTAGTTCAAATCCCAGCTCTGCCACTAATAGCTGCATGATGTTGGGCAAGCTATTATACTTTACAGGTTCTTCATCTGTAAATGATAAAAGTATACATTTCATAAAGCTGATACTAAGATTTAAAGATTTAAGATTATAGAGTTAATATATGTCAAATACAATACCTGGTCCATAGAAATGGGCTCAATAAATGTTGGTAGTAATTACTACTATTACTATGTTCATCATCATCATCATCATCATTCTCAGCTGCAGTTTCACTACACAAGCCTCTTCTATTCCGTACATGAGAAGAGGAAACTATTAATCAGTTTTTACTACATGCCAGGCACAATGCTCAGCCCTTCTAACATGAATTTATTTATTTAGCCCTCAAAACAATGCTGCAGGTTAAGTATTAAGTGTTGTTATTCCTGATGTTACTGATGAGGAAACTGAAGCTCGAACATTCAGCAGATTCTTGGCATTACGTGATACTGGTGTATAAAAGTCAGTCACTCAGCAGAAAGTGGACCTAGCTAACTCTCCAAAATTCACATTTAACTGAACTATTTTCTAATTTGCTATTCCATATGCATGAAAGTATGCATCATGCGTGCATAAAGGAAACAGAACAGCAACTACCATTTATGAATGGTTATATGCCACTATTTCCTTTCCCTTTAAGGCACCCTGCCACATAGCCTCTGACCACTAAAACAGACACTAAGTTCTCTCTTGACTCTAAACCCTGTCTACATGATAATTTTGTAATGGATCCTACATGATTTTGTATCATTATTTATTAATTTCTTATAATTTGATCCTCTTACAGGAAGTCTCATGAGGGCTCATATTTTGATCTTAAATTTATCTCATGTTCCCTATTGCTATGGTCCCCAACTCCCAGGCCTACAGGCCAGAGGCAATGCTGAGGGAGCACCGCCCCAGCCCTGTCCATGGAAAACCTGTTTTCTATGAAACCAGTCCCTGGTGTCAAATAAGTTGGGAACCACTGCCCTGTAGTACTTAGCATGGTGCTAGGCATAAAGTTGTTTCACAGTATTTGGATAATAGTTTACTATTAAAACCCTATAAGGACATGCCAAAATAAGGATGACCATTATTTATTCAATAAATCTTATCTACAGTGCAGCAGGCACTGTGTCAGATCTTGGAGCAAAATCAGAACATAGGATACTTAGCAGTCCCAGGCCTCAGAAATTCACTGTGGATTAGAGAAAACTATAGGTAATGAGATAATTACAATATAGTAAGGTAAGTGCTATGACAGGTATTTGAACCAAATGGCTAAAAGAATACCAAAGAGGGAAGCATTAACTCCCCTAAAAGACCCAGAAAGCATTTCAACATTCATTTATTTAAGAAATATTTATTGAGGACTTAATATGTGCCAGGCACTGAGTTAGGTCCAAGGACACAGAGGTAAATAAAATATATTCAAGGTCCCTATACTCATAGAATTTATAATCCAGGAATTACAGGGAATGTAGTTTTTGAGTGTGTTGACAAATGAGTAAGAATTCACTCTGTAAAAAGAAACATAAGGGCTTACCAGGAAAAGGCACCAGCATTAAGTCCAAGAAAGCACTGGAGACATAAAAGAGAATCAATCATTTATACAAAGAGGAAGTGGCTCACGCCTGTAATCCTAGCACTCTGGGAGGCCGAGGCAGGAGGACTACTTGAGCTCAGGAGTTGGAGACCAGCCTAAGCAAGAGCAAGACCTCATCTCTACCAAAAATAGAAAAGAAAAAAAAATTAGCCAGGGCATGGCGGTGTGCACACCTATAGTCCCGGCTAAATAAAGAGCAGCAAGAAAAGGAGTGTGGCCAGAATGCATAAATGTAAATGAGAAGCCACAGGGATGAGATGATAAGGCACACTGGGGCAGAACAGGAAAGGTTTCATGAGCCATGCCAATGCTTTCAGTTTGGTTGATTTGGTCATCAAGAAAAATGGGAGCTTCAGTGGCACAATCGGTTAACACATGGTACTTACAAGAAAAATGTATTGTGGCTTACTATATGCCAAGTCCTGTGCCAAGTGCTGGGGACACAAAATCAGTAAGACATAGCCTTTCAAGAAGCTTAGAGTAACAGGGCACAGGCAAGTAAAGAAACAATTGTAACATAGCACAAGTAAGTGCAAGGACACATGCATGTTTAAGATACAGGGATGGCTCAGAGAAGGGAATGCATCTGGGGGAAAGAAGGATGGTCAGGAAACGCCTCATAGAAGAGAAGACTCTCTTTTTTTTTTTTTTTCCTTGAGACAGAGTCTCACTCTTTTGCCCGGGCTAGAGTGAGTGCCATGGCGTCAGCCTAGCTCACAGCAACCTCAGACTCCTGGGCTCAAGCGATCCTTCTGCCTCAGCCTCCCGAGTAGCTGGGACTACAGGCATGTGCCACCATGCCCGGCTAATTTTTTCTATATATTTTTAGTTATCCGATTAATTTCTTTCTATTTTTAGTAGAGATGGGGTCTTGCTCTTGCTCAGGCTGGTTTCGAACTCCTGAGCTCAAACAATCTGCCCGCCTCGGCCTCCCAGAGTGCTAGGATTACAGGCGTGAGCCACCGCGCCCGGCCCAGAGTCTATGTTCTTAATTACTACAGCCAAACTGTCTCTCACACAGGAGGGTGAGGGCATTCCAGGCACACAGGATAGTAAACACAAAGGCACAAAGGTGTGGAAGAGTGCATCTTTGGGGAATTGTGAATGGCTGACACTGGATGGAATGTAAATCATAGGAGCAGCAGGGGATGAGGCAGGCAGGTGTCAGCCCATTCATGGAAGGTCTTAGGTGTCATGTAAAGAACTATGGTCTTTATCAACAGGTAAGGAGAAATTATGAAAAGGTTAGGCAGGGAGGTGACCTGAGTAGATTTTCTTTTCTGTTTTAGACATATTTCTCTGACATAAGAGGGGAGAGGGAGGCTGTGGGGGATACCATGGACAGGGGGACAAGTCAATAGACCATAGCACTGCTCTAGGTGAGAAATAACAAGATTTTGAATTTAAAGTGGAAGACAAGCAAGTGGGAATGAGCAAGAAGGATTTTTAGGAAGGAGAATTAAAAATTGTATATAAGAGAAAGAAGAGTTAAGGATAGTTCCCTAGGTTTTTAGTCCCAGTAACTTGGTATTGGATATAAAAGTAAATATAGGAGAATAAGGAACAAGTTTGGAGGAACAGCTAATGCATTTAAGGGAAATGTTATCCCATATGCCTGTTGTTTATTCTGAGTCCATAATCTTCGCATCACTTATTTTCATCATCACACACAGTGATTCTCATATGGGACCCAAGTGGGGACACAGAGGGAAGAAGGGATAGGTAGAGGTAAATTAGAATCTGGGGCCAGGTGTAGTGGCTCACACCAGCACTTTGGGAGGACAAGGTGGGAGAATTGCTTGAGGCCAGGAGTTCGAGGCTGCAGTGAGCTGTGATTGGGTCACTGCATTGCAACCTGGGCGACAGAATGAGACCCTATCTCCTAAAAACAAAAACAAAAACAAAAACCTGGGTGTTTGTAGGTGAGGTAGGTGTATGTATCATTCAATTATTCCCCCATCTTCTTCCTCCACTGCTGTATACAATTATTCCTGAATATTCTGACAAAGCAGAGATAGTTGGAAAACTTGAATGTATTAAGTCACAGAGCTGCAAGAGTAGGAGACACTTTAAAGATCATCTACAGTTCAGTGGGTCTCAACCAGGGGCTGCCTGGAAATATCTGCGGGCATTTTTGGTTATCACAATGGGAGGAGCTATTGGCATTTAGTGCCTGAGAGCCAGGGATGCTAAACATCCTATAACTCACAGGAGGGTGCCAAATAATGAATTATCTTGCCCCAAAGAGCAATAGCACCCTCTTGAAGAAACACTGATATAATTCAACCTCTACAGGGAATGCTTTGCTAAAGATCTGCCAGGGCTTCCGTTTAAATTCCCCTTCACTGCTTTCCAATATGGATCTGGAAAGCCTGTGGGACATCCAGAAAAGGAGACCAACTTTGTATGCAATTCACGTACTCAGAACACTGCCTTATTGTTATAGTCCTTTGCACATTTTCTCTAGCCTTAGATTTCCCTCTCACCTTCAGAATTGTAGGCTGGAGGGGCAGGTTTGGCAGTTGTCAGCATAGAAAGCCTTGAGATGGATAAAGTCACCTTGGCCAAATACATAAAATGTGACTGAGCTCTCAGGAGCACAAATAGGAATCTAGTGGAGGAAGAGGAACCAATAAAGGAAACTGAAAAGAAGTCAGAAATGTACAAGGTAAGGTAAAAGATGACAAAGGGGACGAATTAAAAGTTTGTATTGTTTTGGTGAGAAAATAATTACTTTAGCATTTATTGAGTACCTATGTTCATTGATTCATTGTATCTCTTCCTTGCATCTTCCTTGCTAATGGAAATCAGACTTGAGTTCAAGGCAGTAAAGAGTCCATTCAAATAGTCTCTTTCCCAGGCTCAGCTATAGCTGTGGAGCCATGTGATACAGTTCTGAGCAATAAGAGAGAACAGAATTATCACCCACCCCTTACTGAGTTTGTACAGGGTATATAGAACCGATTTGGTACTTTAACATTCCTAACAGACAAGAACATTTTTCAAAAGAATAATAACAAAGGGGCTTGTCCTACTAGATAGCAAACATATTGTAAAGCCACAGCAATCAGAAAAGTGTAGCAGAGGTGCAGGAATTGATAAACTGAAGTCTGTACAAGGTATGGGGGAAACAAAGAAGAAGCGGTCAGGTACACTTTGGGGGAGGGGCCATAGCAGGAGATAATTCACAGGTCTTCCGCAATAGAATCACTCACACCGCCTTGCTGCCACAGTTATTTGCACATTTTCTCTTGTCCCAGATCCCCTCTCACCTTCAGAGATTCAATCGTGGCCTACTTGTAAATCTTTTCTCCAGTATCTTTCTTCTGAGGGCTATTCTGGATTCTAGGCGTTCGAATGACGAATTTATCCATTGTTAGGAAACTCCAACTACCTTCACGTGCTTGCAGTGTTCTGGTCAAGAAAGAGGGCAGATTCTAAAACTTCACCAAGACTGCTGTGATGTTTGTTCCCCAAAGTGACACAATTGGGTTCTCTGGAAGAATTTCTGAATTATGGGGACTCTTGGGTGGAATTTACAAGAAGTAAAAAAAGAAAGATCTTCCTAAGAACTGAAACAGCACACAATGATCGGTCTACTTCCTGAGTTAGGAGGTTCCTAGCTTCCAGAAGTGCATGCTGTAGAGAGGATTCGAATATTTGGGACAGGCGTTGAACCTGGTGACTTCCAAATCCTCTTTCCAGTTTAGGATGGGTTGTGGCAGGGTTAGGATTACACTGAGCTCGATGAAGCCCTTTTAACAACTACCCCACCACAGCCACAATCCCAAGGTTGCTCTAGTAACCAAAAACCTACAACCACCTCTAGACCTCAGCAGGGGGGGTCCTCACAGTACGCAGCCATCTCCAGGAACTGCTCGTGGTCAGAGTACCCTAACCACGAATGTCGTGCACTGGATCCACAAGCAAGGAGAAACACTATCCTCCTCTGTTTTCAGCAATTAGGAGCTCGGGAAGGGGCACCCAACAACGGTCTGACGTGAGACCCACCAGGAAAAGCAACCCCGCTAGCTGCTGGGCCCCTCCAGACTGCAACCTGAGGCCTCCAAGAGTTACCTCCGGTGTAGGAACTAAACAGACACTTCCTCCCCAGGCGGTAGTTCCTCGGAAGACGCTCGGCCGACTAGCATAGAGCCTCCGACCCACAGCGAACCACACTCCCCAGCATGCACTACGAAGCGAGCGGGCGGAAGGAGCGCCTAGGCCGGCTGTAGTTTTCCGAGACCAACTTTCCGGACAGCACCATGCGCCTCCCTGCAGCAGAGAACTACATGCCCCAGCCTGCCCCGCAAAGGGACGGCGCCAGGGGGCGCCGGTTCGCGCTAATACTCGCGATGGTTGGATCTACCCCCTCTCGCCAGTCTAGGAGAAGTTCGTAGTCACAGAGGTGGGGCAGGAGGCGGCAGTTTTAGGCGGGTCAGGGCGGAGCTGAACCTACAGCGGAGGCGGAAGCAGTGGCCTGTGGGGCGGGGAAGGGGGCTGGCCCCAGAAGGAGGAGGAAACCCTGAAAAGAAAACAGCAGCAAGCTGAGCTGCTGTGACAGAGGGAAACAAAATGGCGGCGCCGAAGGGGAGCCTCTGGATGAGGGCCCAACTGGGGCTCCCGCCGCTGCTGCTGCTGGCCATGGCCCTGGCTGGAGGTTCGGGGACCGTTTCGGCTGAAGCATTTGACTCAGTCTTGGGTGATACGGCGTCTTGCCACCGGGCCTGTCAGTTGACCTACCCGTTGCACACCTACCCCAAGGTAGGCCCATCCGAACCGGGCTACGACCCTTCCCTGACAGTCCACCTCGCCGCTCCCCACACCTATGTCGGCTCTGGGAACCTGGCAGTTGATTCTGCTGTTCAGCCGCCCACCTGTGTAATTCCTGTTTTCCTCCCTAATCCTGCCTGCACCCTGTTCCTTCTGTAATTACCGGAAGTTTGTACTGCACTACCTGTGGTAGGCTGGGGGACACAAAGATGAAAAAGACATGATCCCTTTCCTCTGGGAGCCTACTACGCAGCAGGGGAGTAGAGCACTCACTGGGAGGAGGATACCGAAGATTAATGCAGGGTCTTCACCTTCAAGGAACGTAACGGGGGATGGGGAGGGAGGCATAGATAGGCGAGTCCACAGAAGATTAATTCATAGCCCGTGTTTACTGAGCGCCTCTCTGTGCCGGGAGCGCCGTCTGTTAGGGGAGTCAGACAAGTAGACAATTCCACTATAGTACGAAAGTGTTAAGGAGTCAGCTTAAGGAATTTTAAGACGCATAGGAAGGGCTTTCAGCCTTGTTGAGTTACTGTGTGCAAGACGCTGCAAGTAGGGACTGAGATGTCTTAGAGAAGAAGCAGTTGGGTTTCTGTCTTCAAAAAACAACTGTTCCCTGCGGAAGACAGGGATAGTGAAGGGAGTGAAGAAATGAGACTGCCCTCAAGAGGAAGTTCACAGCTTAGGGAGGAGAGTGACCCTACCCTCACTTCCTGCCCTCCCCACCTCTGCTGCTGTCTTTCCTTTAATTCAGTACCCCTTCTCAAGTTGTGTTTTCAGTTTAAGAACTCTGTTTACTTAACATTTTAAATTGCTTGGTGACTCCTCCCACACCTTCCCGATATATAATTTGAGTGTATGCCCTCCCCCACCTTGATGTATAAGAGGTTTTGTTGATGCTGCTGTTTTTCTTCTTTTTTCTTCATCTGCTGTATGCAATTTGCTTAACTGTTGTGGCTAGCCTTATGCTTTCTTAAACTACATCGTGGCTGTGAAGACAGTTCCAGTGAAGTTTAGTATGTTCCATATTAGCAAGTGCTTTAAGGCCTTTGAAATGAAAATTCTGAATGCTATCACTTTCTATATTTTGTTTGCTGCTGGGCTTAACGTTGCGTGAGGATTATCAATTTTCAAAAAAAGTGTGGGAGAGGGGTTTATTCTAAATTTTCAGAGTCAGAGATTAATATATCACTTGAGAGAGAAACGAGAAGTTCTGAGTTCCAGACTTAAATCAGTGTATACTGTCCCTAACTACATTATTTTCTTCTCTTCCTAAAAACTTCTCATCATTAAGAGGATTGATTGTATGAAGAAACTCACTAATATTGAATTAGCTTGGAATTGCGCTGAGACTTATTTTGTATCATTCTAGTGTTTGTTTCCTTTTTTGAGATTCCTAGCAAATTTGTAGTATGAATCAGAATGCTGGGAGCATAACTAAATAATTTGAAAGAATATACATTCCTGGAACCTTTAGCTATTTTTATAATATCCAGTGTTTTTTAACAATTGGTGTGATATCTATAAATAATCTTATTTATTAAAGCTGTTATCACCAGGACTATAAATCATATGGCTCCCTATATGCTCTGGACTTAAAATTTATTGACTGTCTACTATCTGTTAGCCAGCGTGATGGGAATTTATCCTACCAGTATCCCTAATTCTCAACACAACTCTGCAAAGTAGGTTTTACAATTGAGGAAACTGAAGCTCTGAAAGGTTAATTGACTTGCTGAGGTCACATGGCCAAGAACTAGTGGGGCAGAAATTCAGTCCTAAAACTGGCTACACTCTGCTGCCTCCTTTTAATAAAGTTGCATTAAACATATTTAATTATTTCACTGATTTCTGTTGACACTCCAAATTATTGTGCTTTGTGCTTCAAGAAAAAGCAGTGTGGGCCGGGCGTGGTGGCTCACGCCTGTAATCCTAGCTCTCTGGGAGGCCGAGGCGGGAGGATCACTTGAGCCCAGGAGTCTGAGGTTGCTGTGAGCTAGGCTGACGCCACGGCACTCACTCTAGCCCGGGCAAAAAGAGTGAGACTCTTGTCTCAAAAAAAAAAAAAAAAAAAAAAACTTGAGATGTAGATAGGTAAAATAACTTGTGCATTCACCCACCTGGAACTTTTGACCCAGGCCCGACTGACTGCAGTGGCCTTTCCCACATGTCATATCATTGGCTCTTGTTTGTGTTTTCAGTTAAAGTAAGTCAAGTTTAAAAACTCCTTTCATATAAACATTTTTATAGATGTACACCTCACTTTGTCAGGGCTCTTGTGTCACCATTTGCCATTGTGAAACTTGTCATGATACTTTCCTGATAAGCTTGGTGATATATATAAAGACAGATGTGGCCGAAGTATGCCATTGGTCCTAGGGTACTTGCTTATTCCTTTTTACCTCTGTTAAAGTTCCAGTTATGTCACCATTGATTTTATTTTCAATTTTTCCCCCACAAATTTTGACAAAGAATATGGAAGAGTGGTGATATTTTGACCAACTTGGCTATTTTCTTGGTATTACTTTTAAAATAAGGAACTAAAGGCCGGGCGCGGTGGCTCACACCTGTAATCCTAGCTCTCTGGGAGACCGAGGCGGGCGGATTGTTTGAGCTCAGGAGTTCGAAACCAGCCTGAGCAAGAGCGAGACCCCGCCTCTACTAAAATTAGAAAGAAATTAATCGGACAACTAAAAATATATAGAAAAAATTAGCCGGGCATGGTGGCGCATGCCTGTAGTCCCAGCTACTCGGGAGGTTGAGGCAGGAGGATCACTTGAGCCCAGGAGTTTGAGGTTGCTGTGAGCTAGGCTGACGCCACGGCACTCACTCTAGCCAGGGCAACAAAGTGAGACTCTGTCTCAAAAAAAAAAAAAAAAAAATAAAAGAAAAAGCAGTGTGTATTGTAAGAAATTAGGTGAATTTATAAGCTTACATAGCTTCTCTTGGTCTGATATTCATAACCGGCAGATAGAAATCTCATTTTAATGACTCTTTTTCAGAACTAATTTGTTGCAAGAAAGTAGAATTTCTGTTTGTAAGTAGTTATTTTAAAATTATTGTTATATTCTTTATTTGTCCTCAGGAGTATAATTGCATGATTTGCCTAGGTTCAAATACAAGAGACATATGTCACATTAATAACAAAGCTAAGTAGAGCCAGCCTGGTCATTTTTTAATAGAGTGTGAGCTCTGGAATCATACAAACCTGAGTTCCATTCCCAGCTCCACTATTACTATCTGTGTGTCCTTGCTGATCTCTTCACTTCTCATAACTTCATTTTATCACTTGTAAAAAATGGCTCACGCCTTGCAGAGCTAGTGTGAGGATTAAAGATAAATGTGTGACATTCAGCACAGTGCCTAACACACAGTGACAGATAGTTATTTCTTCCATTATATATTATAAAACCAGTTTGGTGTGTAGAGTATTAACAGTGCTGAGTAAGGAGAGAATAGTTAGCTTGACTTAGCTCAGGTTAAAAAAATGTATATAAAAGCTATAGATAGTATCATTGAGGGATCTTCTAATTATGAACTTAGCTGGTATTCAGTATGGTAGGGAACACCATTTATTTCCTGTGCCTTAAATCAGAGGAGATAAATTTTATATAAGCTTCCAGTCACTTGGGATACATAGGGCATGAAGTATTGGAATAATAATATATAGAACATGAAATACTTAGAATAAGGATATGATTCTTAATAGCTACCAATTGTGTGCTTGCTTTGTGCCAGATGTTGCATAATATGTTAAGTGTTAGCACAGTGGCACATTGTGGATGTTTATTAAATGTTATTAATGTTATATCTATTAGTTAACATAATGCTATTGTATATGTAAATGTATAATCCTCCTAATAGTCAAGAATTGACATCAGGCCTGTGGGGGCTCATGCCTGTAATCTCAGCACTTTGGGAGGCTGAGGTGAGAGGACTGCTTGAGGACAGGTGTTCGAGACCAGACTGGGCAACATAGCAAGACCCCATCTCTATAGGAAAATAAAAAAATTAGCTGAGCATGGTGGTGTGCACCTGTAATCCCAGCAACTCAGGAGGTTGAGGCAGGAGGATCACTTGAGCCCAGGGGTTTGAGGTTGCAGTGAGCTATGATGGTGCCACTGTCCTCTAACCTGGCCAACAGAGTGAGACCCTGTCTCAAAAAGAAAAAAAAGAAAGAAAAAGAATTGATATCAGTATTGTCCTCATTTTACAACTAAGGAATCAGAGAGATTAAGTAACTTGCCCAAGGTTGTACAGAATAAGAGGTGAGGCTGAGCTTCAAACCAGGGATGATTGATCACTGAACCGAGGCTCTTCACCATGCCTTATGGTTTTCTCAAATTGGTACTGGATGACTTATTAAGTTTGTTTAACAAAAGAAAGCATACCAGAAAATGAAATGGCATGTGGTATAGCACATGCTAATGAGATCATGCTTTCTCTGTGCAATATAAGGTAATATGTGGTGATTCAAAGACATGAAAGAATTCTTTCACTGTTTTACAACGCTTGCAGAAGCTACTCAGGTATGACATTTATCTTAATTGTTAAAATTCTTCAAATTTCACCTTAACAATAAATGCAGCTAGAACTGAGGTCCAAAAATGTGCTATCTTCACAGTTGTGTAATAAAGCTTATTTAATATTAGACTGCAGCCATCTCTTAATGGATTGTTGCTGCTGCATAAATTTTACTAATCTTTCTGCTGGAAAAAAAACACAAACCTTTGTATCCCATTGGTTGCTAACTGGTACATGCACCTGCTGTTTCCTTATTAAATGCCTGCCAGTTTGTACGCAGTGGATCACAGTAAGTTGAGGGGGCTCTGCCATATGCACTAGTTTGTTTCAAATACTGTATTTTATCAAAAAAAAAAAAAAACTTGTTGAAGACATTTTTATTAGTCTTACTAAGTAGTTAATATTTTCCAGTAATGAAGACCTATATGTCCATCCTATCTTGAACTCTCACACATATGCAATGATGCCGTAATTGTTTTCTATTTTAAAAATTGAGGAACCTGAAGCCTTGGGGCCACATGTGGCCTTCTAGATCCTTGAGTCCGGCCACCCCCCAGTGGAGGGGCCGCACTTGGGGATCTCGAGGGCCACATGTGGCCTTGAGGCAGTAGGTTCCTCACCCCTCAGGTACTGTGTTAGAAATAGCTGTCTTCCAGAATTTTTCCAGAACTCCAGGGGTTTTGAGATAATAGCTATTACCTCCTTTTATGATGAAAACTTGAGATGTAAGGCCGGGTGCAGTGGCTCACGCCTATAATCCTAGCACTCTGGGAGGCCCAGGCGGGCGGATTGTTTGAGCTCAGGAGTTCGAAACCAGCCTGAGCAAGAGCGAGACCCCGCCTCTACTAA
>NW_012138302.1:13947058-13949149 GCF_000956105.1 Propithecus coquereli
AAAAAATAAAAAATAAAAAATATGGAACTAAAACCTCTGTATGGCAAACGTCTTGGGTGTTACCTAAATGTGCTTTCTCGTTGACCTATTTTTTTCCCTGAGAGAAAAATGGCATTTTTTGGTAATCTTCCCTGTTCTTGAACTCTGTAGGAAGAGGAATTGTATGCATGTCAGAGAGGTTGCCGGCTGTTTTCAATTTGCCAGTTTGTGGATGATGGAATTGATTTAAATCGGACCAAACTGGAATGTGAATCTGGTAAGATGCTATGCTAACATCAGCTGTATGTAACATTGGTGTTTTCTTTGAGTTGTGTTATACTTTTTAAGTACTTTCCTTAGAAAAATGACAAACATAATTGTTTAAACTAGTCATAATTACATATTGTAATTATGAATTTAGAATTTTAGGAGCTGTTGCTTGAAATTTCATGGGCTTGAAATTTCATCTTTTTGTTTAGGCAGTGTTTACTTTGTACTATAGATAGGACACCTTTGTTTAACCAAGCGTTCTGCTTAAACAAAAACGGTAGTAATTACCCTACTTGTAATTCATCACTACCTATTCACAGATAGTATAATTTTCCTAAACCTTTCAATCATAGGTTAGTTGATTTAGTTCCAAGTTTTTTACTGAATCAGGCCTTTGACTCCGTATTAATAGTGTATTCTTTGTTGGTCACACCATTAGAAGAAATAACCAGAGGTTTTGTCATCTGTTAAACTACTTTTACCTTGTACTGAAAGACATGTGTTTAATAAAAGAAACCTGTAAGTGAGACACAATTGACACATTTAACTTTATAAAGAACTACGATGGAATTTTCTCCATTCATTACACTTTATTCAGTGTAGAAAGAGGCACCTTTTCCCTTGTCACTATGCCAAGGCTCACATCCAGTCTTCTGTGAAATCATAACCTTATTTTTATGGCTCAGTCTTCTAACTGGTCATCTTTATATTGTGCTTAATGCTGTTTAGTTTATTATCTAGCACCTCTGAGAAATGTATTACAAACGCTTGATTGAATTGGGAAGAAAAAATTATTATAGTGGTGAAGTGTTACATCACAAGGAAGAACTAGCTTTAATGAACTAAATGAAGAAAGTATATCTGGTAGAGACTCATTTCAACTTTAGAATCACCTGCTGTAGAACATTTTCTAGTTCAGTTTTCTTAGAATTTAGGGGGTTAGACTGATTGCTTGTCTTATTTTTCCCTTGTCATATGAATGTGCTTGCCTCTCAACTAAGCTATTCAGTTCTTAACAGTACTACTGTTCGCGTAACAGTAATACATTTGCGTAAATCACTAAAATACGTTATTTCATTCAACGCCAGGCAGTAGGTGGTGGTATTTCCATTTTAGGCATATAGAAATCAGTAGCCAGAGGTTAAACGGCTCAGCTTGGGTCACATACACACCTAACAAATAGTGGAGCCAAGACTTTCCCGGATGCCAGTCCAGTGCTTTTCCCACTACACAAACCTTACCTGTGAGGATCCCCTTATTTGAATGTCATCAGATAGCTAGAGCCTGGGTGTGTAATTAATGGGCTTATACCTGAAATATTTCACTTGTGGGAGGGAGACAATATGGAGTACTATTAAAATAATTACCAAATCAAGAAATTTGTAATGATGAAATGCTCTGTAAGTATAAGAAATTATAAAATGCCAAATCCCTTTCTCTCCTTCCCCTTTTCTTTCTCTCTCTCTCTTTTTTCCTTCTGGTAATTTGACTATTTTTCTCTTACAGCATGTACAGAAGCGTATTCCCAATCCGATGAGCAATATGCTTGCCATCTTGGTTGCCAGAATCAGCTGCCATTCGCTGAATTGAGACAAGAACAAGTACGAAACAGTATTGCCTTTCAAAATTGCCTGTTTAATGGCATTGACTTATATTGCTTGAAGTATTTATCACCCACTTGTTCCTATTTTAATGTTATATTTTGAGCAAACAAAATTATATTTGCAAATAGAAGTCAACTGAATAATTACTTTTGTATAATGTCTTACTGTTAAAAATTATTTTTAGCCGGGCGCGGTGGCTCACGCCTGTAATCCTAGCTCTCTGGGAGGCCGAGGCGGG
>NW_012138302.1:13950104-13957684 GCF_000956105.1 Propithecus coquereli
AGCTCAAACAATCCACCCGCCTCGGCCTCCCAGAGTGCTAGGATTACAGGCGTGAGCCACCGTGCCCAGCCCTGAAAAAAGTTTCTTAATTTTATTAATTTTTGCATAAGAAGTATAGTCACTTGGTACAAAACTCAAAAGATAAAGAGAATATACATACAGCAAAAAGTCTCCTACCCCTATGTCCCTTAGCCATTCAATTTTCCTTCATTAATGTTGCCAGGGTTACCAGTACAGAGGTATGTTAGGCATATATATTTTTTGTGAATATAAGTATATATAAAGAGCTATTCATTTTTTTCACTACATAATATTCCAAATGGATATATTTTATTTAGGCAGTCCCTTATTTGTGAACATGTAGATTGTTTCTAATCTTTTTCTTTTATAAATGATATATATTTTGCACATTTGTGAGTATACCTACAGAAAAAAATTCCTAAGAATAGAATTGCTGAGTTAAGAGGTATATGCACTTTAAAATTTTATTTCATTTTATCTTAGAGATGGAGTCTTGCTACGTTGCCCAGACTGTCCTTGAACTCCTGGACTCAAGCAGTCCTGCCACCTCAGCCTCCTGAGTAACTGGGACTACAGGCATGCATCTCTGTGCCTGGCAATATATGCATTTTTAATTTTGAGAAATAGAGTAAAATTACCCTCCATGGAATTTGTACCGATTTTTTAAATTGAAGTATAATTCACATACTATAAAATTCACTTTTCTAAAGTATACAGTTAAGTGCTTTTTATTATATTCACAAAGTTGTGTGACCATCATCACCATCTAATTCCAGAAAGTTTTCATTAGCCCAGAAAGAAATGCCATACCCATTAGTAATCACTCTCCTTTCCTCCTCCTATAACCCCCAGCAAGGTACTACTTTTATTATAGTTTTAATTTGTGTTTCTCTTATTATAAGTAACATTAAACATACTTTCAAATGGTTACGAGGCATTAAACATTTCAAATGTTTAAGTCGCTTTTCTCTTAACTTGTATACATGCTGAACAGTTCTTAATTTTTATAATATGACATGCTATTTCAGTGCTTCTTTCAATGTTTCTTCTACCCATCTGCCTAGTGAATCCTGATACCAGCAAGTGTCATTTCATTAGTGAAACCTTCTTAACCCCCTGTCACCCCAATTTGGATTAGGTACCTTTCCGTATATATATACATATGTGTGTATGTATAAAATCACCCTCTGTCACCTTGTGTTTAGAGATTACACAGACTAAACACAGGTATACGTTGATAAATAAAATACACATGGTAAGCCAGGTGCAATGGCCCATGCCTGTAATCCTAGCACTCTGGGAGGCCCAGGCAGAGTGGAGGGATTGCTTGAGATCAGGAGTTTGAGACTAGCCTGAGTAAGAGCTAGACCCCGTCTCTACTAAAAATAGAAAAAATTAGCCGGGCATGGTTGGCACATCCTATAGTCCCAACTACTCGGGAGGCTGAGGCAGGAGGATCGCTTGAGCCCAGGAGTTTGAGGTTGCAGTGAGCCAGGCTGACACCACAGCACTCTAGCCCAGGTGACACAGTAAGACTCTGTCTCAAAAAAAATAAACAAAAAAAGCCCACACACACGGTCCCTGATCTCTTTAAATTTATAATCTTAGTAAATGCTTACTCAGTGAATTAATTCCGAATACGTATCTTCTGATTCAAAAAACTCTCTCTGATACCTCATGATCCCTTTATAGCAGAACCAAAAAGCTATCTCTAGATTTCAGCAAATGGCATGTCACACTTGTTCTCTGGAGGGGCCTAGTGCTGCTAAATAAGTCAAGAAGTCAGAATTGGAGGGAAGATGACACCAATTAATATTAAAATCTTAGCAGTAGCTTACTACATATATTCAGCCTGTAAATTTTCCCCTCACCCTGCCCTGTTAGCACATGTCTACTATTTATGCATATATTCTTTTGATTGATTTTTTTTTTACCGTCCTCTTTTTCATCGATGTTCATTATAGCATGATTTATTCTCCATGAAAGCACCAAAGATTCGAGTGGTATGATTTGTCCCTTCCCATTCTACCCCCTGAGACATTGCTAGTCCTTATTTAATCATATCTTGAGAGTCTCCATATTTTTAGACCTGATTCAAACAAAAGCCTGTTATTCAGATAGAGGTGACAGAGCTTACAAGTATATTTGGTGGCAAATGAGCCTAGGATTTTAAGTTTTACTGTAGTTAATTTGCATGGATTACTAAGAGTTCATTCTAATGCTAATGATTGTGGTAGATTTATTTAATTGTTTATACCTTGTCCCAATAAAGATTTGAGGAATCTTGATTATGTTCTCCTGAGTATACCTATGTAAAAAATAATATATTTCTCATGATTTTTTTTTAAGCTTATGTCTCTGATGCCAAAAATGCACCTACTGTTCCCTCTAACTCTGGTGAGATCATTCTGGAGTGACATGATGGATTCTGCACAAAGCTTCATCACCTCTTCCTGGACTTTTTACCTTCAAGCTGATGATGGAAAAATAGTTATATTCCAGGTGACAACTGTGCTTCATAGATTCATCTAAATACCAACAGCAGTAAATGTGTATGTCTTAAATGAGTTTCTTGGCATAGACCCATGTATATAATCACTTACAAATATTTATTTTCAAATAATAATTACTTATTTGACCTACGTGAAAACACTGGGCATCAGAATACAGTTTGATCACCCTCCCCTCTGCTCATTAGAAGGCTTATCTAAAGCCCACTAGTTCTTACCTAACCAGAACTCTGAGTCTTCTAAATTTTATAGTGGTGAAATTGATGAAACGAAATCTTTAGATATAAGAGATAATAATATACTTTGAACACAAATAGTGGTATATATATGATCGCATATGATATTAGAGAAAAGTGATATGACATAATTTTTAGTTGTTTATAGTACTTTTCCTCATAACTCTTGTAAAGAGAACTTGTTGAAGAAGTATTTCACCTAGAGAGGTAACTTTTCTCCTGTCTCATCATTTACCATGTGGTGTGATAATAACTGCTATTCCTTGGAGGTTCTGTTGTACTAGATATTATCTCAAATCTTCAAATAAATTTATGAAGTATTATCCCTATTTTATTGATGAGGAAGCTGAGAGGATTATGTTTAAGGTCATGCTGTCAGTAAGTAACAGAATTAGGCTTCAGACTCAGGGTACTTGAGCACCAGGGCCCATATACCACCTTACTGTGCTGTCATCCTTTTAATTCAGTAATTGAATTCCTCAAATTTACCAGTTAACAAATTATGCTGTGGCACTGTCTTCCTCTCAGGTAATAATTAAAGTAAATCTTTTAATTATTAGGGCTAATTGAGTGGCTTACTATATGGCTACTATGTGATTTTTACCACTATCCTGAGCCTTGGGTCCTGTCTACTTAATTTGGTAATAAGTAAAAGCAGGAATTTTCTCTCTTTAAACTCAGGAACAAGGTCTATGTCCTAAAACAACTTAACATCAAAACTTAAGTTGACTCTCAGAGTGGAGCCTCATTCATTTCTGATTAGATGTGAAATTAGCTCTGTTTCTCTCTAACATCTGCATGAACTTGAATATAACTGAGAGGGAAAAACCCCCATTCCAGAGGATTAGAACTGTATAAAAGTATGGAGCGTTTGTCTATAATTTATGAATTGCTCATACTTAGGACGAATGGAATGTTTCAGATGAGAAAAAAATAGAGATAATATATGTTTAGCCAAAAGTTTGCCCATCTGCTAAATTATTCCTGATCAGCTAGAATTAGAACTCATTTTTGCAGGGTATGCTATTTAATATAGTATGTCATAATTTGTCCCTCTCTCCCTTTTTTTAAAAAAAATGTTGTCAGGAAGTTAAACTGACTAAATAGTTGATGGTGCCAGAAATCTGTTTCTTTGCAAGGCACTGGATCTGATGTTTAGGAAGTGCAATTAAAATATATTGTGGTTAATGTGTTTTATTTTTTATACTGTACTTCTGTTACTTTTTCTCAATTTAAATGTTTATAGAGATGATGTGTTATAGAACTTGTTACTGAAAAAAGCTTTAAGAAGTACAAATGACTTAATTGCTCTCATTATCATTTTAGTCTAAGCCAGAAATTCAGTATGCACCACATTTGGAGCAGGAGCCTACAGATTTGAGAGAATCATCTCTGAGCAAAATGTCCTGTAAGTTTCATTTTATTTTAAGTAGTTTGGATATAAACATTAGCAGTCAAATCTGGTTGTAGTAGAACTGGTTGTGTGTTTGTTTTTATGCTAATGGAAAGTGAACAGATCATTTCTAAAATAGTGGTTCTCAAAGTTTAACGTGCATTAGTATTTGGAGAGCTTGTTAAAACACAGACTGCTGGACCCCACCTCTAGAGTTTCTAATTTACTAGATCTAGGAGGGGATCTGAGAATTTCCATTTCTAACAAGTTCCAGATTTTGCTGATGCAGCTGGTCTGGGGACCACACTTTGAGAATATTTAGTTTGCTTAAAAGGATGTTTTGAGTATGCGCTAATCAAATATTCTGGTATTTCCCAATAAATTATCCAACTACCCCGAAAGTATGAGTCCCTATTCTATTTTTATTTCCATGCCAAAAGTGAATTTTAACTTAAAGGAACATAAAACATGAAGCTAAAGCAGAGCTTACCTTTTAAAACTTACTAGCCCATACTTTATTTTATTAATAGGTAGTGATTTAATTAGCCTTCTAATTATTTTGGTGAATGGAAGTTGGTGGATAATCATAGCACATAATATAAGAACATTTTTAACTTTGATTAGAATAAACCAAATTTAAGCCCACATATAAATAAACAGAAGGTATCAATATCAATAAGAATTTAAAAGTAAAACAAGAATCCCATAATGTGGTAGAATATCTATTTAATATTTGGTTTCAATGTGCCAGAGGAACTGGCACACATTATAAAATGTATCAGATTTTACTTATGCAAACAATTGGATATCTGTAGAATTTATCTAGAAATAGTCATGTGGGATTAGCTTTTGAGATATAGGATGTCATAAACTTGTACCTTATTATTTCAGCAGATCTGCAAATGAGAAGTTCACAGGCACGTAAGAACTATCTTGAAGATGGAGAAAGTGATGGCTTTTTAAGATGCCTCTCTCTGTATGTATCCCTTTTTATTATGTATGTAGGAGATAAAATCTGATTTGTATTAGATACATTACTTTTTATTATTTTAAAATTATATTAGCAGTTCAGAAGTAAAAAAATATTTCTACCTTTTCCCTTCCAAACTTATACGTTTAGATACTTTTGTTTGTTTAAAAGGTAATAGCCATATTACTTTAGTAAAACCCAGGCAGGTAATTTTTTCCCAGTACAAGAGCATTCTTCTTGTTAGGATTCCTTGATTTAAAGTAAGAAATGTGCTTCTCCAGACATTTAAGTTAAGTTTTAATTTAAAGTATGTCTGAATGGGTTGGGGGTCAGATTTTTATTTTTGTTTTTATCGACATGGCCAGATATGAGGCTAGAGGAGCTATAGAGGACTATAGATTAAGAAGGGCTTTGTGTTCTATACTATACTAAGGAATGTCAGCTTTGTCCAGGAATTCTTAAGGATAAGAGGGAAACGTGCAGGCCGCAGTAATGGCTACCTTATGCCCTCCTAGGAAGGAATATCAAGCCTTCTAAGGGTGAGAGGAGGGTTTTATCAGAGTATACATGCCTCCACTCCTCCATGGAGTTTTGATATGAGCCCTCCCTCACACCTTCACACCCCTCCCCCTGCCAAAAAAAGGAAAAAGACAAATACAGTGGACCATGTTACTTATTGATTATTATCTACTCTGTGTCTGATACCAGGCCAAACAGTACAGTAGCAAACAAGTCCTTGCTTCGCAATGTGTACACTCTGTTGGGCTCTTCTATCTCAAGTGTAATACTACAGTAGTCCAAACTGCATGCTTCCTGGAATTTCTTTTTTTTTTTTTTTTTTTGAGACAGAGTCTCACTCTTTTTGCCCGGGCTAGAGTGCCGTGGCGTCAGCCTAGCTCACAGCAACCTCAAACTCCTGGGCTCAAGCGATCCTCCTGCCTCAGCCTCCCGAGTAGCTGGGACTACAGGCATGCGCCACCATGCCCGGCTAATTTTTTCTATATATATTTTTAGCTGTCCAATTAATTTCTTTCCATTTTTGGTAGAGACAGGGTCTCGCTCTTGCTCAGGCTGGTCTCGAACTCCTGAGCTCAAACAATCCACCCGCCTCGGCCTCCCAGAGTGCTAGGATTATAGGCGTGAGGGAATTTCTTATGATAGAAGTAGTTTCTTGAGAGGTTTTATCAGATATCAATGGAGTTATATGGAACTTAAAAATTAATACCTTTTACTAAACAAAACATTTCAAGACTATGTGAAAAGATGAGAATTTAAATTTTTTCTTTCTTTCATTTCTAAACTGCTTTTTGCTTGTGCAAAAAAGGTAATCATCTAATCTTAAATTAGAATCCTCAATATTACATACACTACCTAGCATCTTATTGGTAACATATTGCCCTTTAACATTTTGTCATTATATATTATGTTGTTCTTTTATTATATTTATTTATTATTTTTTTGGAGACAGGGTCTCAGTATGTTAGCCAGGCTGGAGTGCAGTGGTGCAGTCATAGCTCACTGCAACCTTGAACTCTTGGGCTCAGGTGATCCTCCTGCCTCAGCCTCCCAAGTAGCTGGGACTACAGTCTCATGCCACCATGCTGGCTAATTTTTTTAACTTTTTTATAGAGAAAGGGTCTCACTATGTTGCCCAGGCTGGTCTCGAACTCCTGGCCTCAAGCAGTCCTCTCTCCTTGGTCTCCCAAAGTGCTGGGATTATGGGCATGAGCTGCTGCACCCAGCCTTATGTTGTTCTTTAAATCTAGCACTTTAAAAGTAATTTTGTGAATGTTTAACTTAAGAAACAACTAACTTTATAATTTGAAATGTATTCCTTAGAAGTTTCTATGCACAAACATGATGTATTATAATATCCTACATCTGAATAAAAAGTATTATCTTTTTAAATGCTTGTTCCCCTCAGTGATCTCATTTGACTCTTAGCACAATGCCCTGTGATAAGTAGGGGAATCAGAGAGGTAAATCGACTATTGTATAGCCACTATGTTAAAATTTAAACCTCGTTTTTCTCATTCTTCATCTTCTACTCATCCAATTCTACAATAGCTGTCTACTTCCTAAAGTGTTATGATTTTTCCATGACTACATGTAAGATCACCCAGCCAGTTAGTGGAATCTGGTCTTTTGACTCTTATTGCAGTGCTGCTTTTTTTTTTTTTAGAGACAGGATCTCACTCTGTCACCCAGGCTGGAGTGCAGTAGCACTATCATAGCTCACTATAACCTTGAACTCCTAGGCTCAAGCAATTTTCCCACCTCAGCCTCCCAAGTAGCTAGGACTACAGGTGCACCACCATGTCCCACTACTTTTTAAAATTTTTTATAGAGACAGGATCTTGCTATGTTGCCTAGGCTAGTCTTGAACTCCTGGCCTCAAGAGATCCTCCTGCCTCAGCCTCCCAAAGCAGTGCTGCTTTTTATTGTATTAC
>NW_012138302.1:13958930-13968989 GCF_000956105.1 Propithecus coquereli
AAAGTGGGTATTTTTTCATTAAAAATATTTTTTTACTCCATTATCTTTCTAAATTGGAATACTTAAAGCATCATATAGAAGTTTCCTGCTTTAAGATGCAATGCATTTTCTAAAATCCACCCCTATTGCTGGGAGACAGTAACTGTGCTTACTGTTTCCTTACCATGTTCAAGTGTTGGCACACTATCAAATGCATGGCTTATGGTGGTAAGTATCGATCTCTTATTAGGCACTGTTGGATGAACAGAGATGTGAAAATTAGAGACAACCTGTATTACACAGTTTTTCAGAATTAGACTTTTAAGTATTAAAAAACAATTTGACTTTTTCCTGTTCTTTGAATCTTCATAGGTCAATTATGAAAAAACTCCCAATTGCTGATTCTCATAACTGGCCTTTTACCTAAGATATTTTAATCATAAGGAAAATATAACTATCTCTTTACTAAGATATGCTTTAATAGTTACAGAATGCCTTATAATAGATATGCTCTTTTAAATTGAAGTGTAAGTAAATTTTGGCAAATTAAATATTTGAAATGTTCTAGGGAAACTGACTTCTGGAAGCCTGTTGAGAATGGTATAAAACAAATGATTGTTTTAAAATTTACCTATTCTGTACCTTAACTTTTTAGGATATTGGGTTTTCTTAAAGTATCATAATACCTTGCAAAATAATATGTGACATTTGTGTAACAGTGTATACAATTTATAGGACTTTTCATTTGCCTTATCTCATTTAGTAATTAGAAAATACTCTTGATAGTAATTGGTTTAATTTTATATATTTAGCAGAAAGTCAGTATGTCTGATTTTATTATTACTACTATTGAAGTGATACAGCCTAGTTACAGAAACTTTAGAGGTGCAGAAAAGGACATTATACCACCCTAATATATTAGCTGTAATTATAGTATTTCCTTCTATAAATAGTCTTTGAAATAGTTTTAAAGGTAGTACACAAAGCTTTAATTGTACTATTGAGCTAAGTACATAAGGTTGATTGCCTTTAATTATTAAGAATCTTCTGTTTCTTATATTATAAAATTCTAATATGACTATTGATTTTTTTTCAGTAACTCTGGGTGGATTTTAACTACAACTCTTGTGCTCTCGGTGATGGTATTGCTCTGGATTTGTTGTGCAACTGTTGCTACAGCTGTGGAGCAGTATGTTCCCTCTGAGGTAAATTTAATTCTAACTCTTGGACCATTTAAAGTATATGAAGATGATCTATATGCTATCTGAAATGCCTTATTTGTTTTACTAGAGAAACAAGGCCTCTCTACCAATAGAATGAGAGAAGATTTGGTGGTTTTAATGTGGTTGAAGTTGGCACACATGAAAATCACAGATTGATAGCACAAGAAATGTTGTTCCCGGTTTTCTGTGATGCTAACCACTAGGGTGACATATATGTTGATTGACTTGAGTAAAGTGTCTCTACTTGGCTCTCTGAGACTGAAGTGAACCTGTTGGCATAAGTTTCTAAGGTCGTATAAAGGAGAAGAGACTTGTGGAACTACTTAAAATTTTAATTTAATAGCCGCGAATGGTAAGGAGCAATTGCTGCTTTAGAAGCAGCACCACTGGAGTGTTTGACTTTGAGTTATTTTGTTCTGGGTCTAGCCCTGAGAGAGATGGAAAACATTGTGACTTCCTTGGTAATTAAAACTTAATGGGCCCAAGAAACATAACCGTTAAGGTAAAGGATTTTTGTTTTGGGGAAAGGTTATAATTTGATGATTCAGCTTAGCTTTCAGGAAAAGAAAGTAATTGATAAAACTAAATATAGAATAATAATATTTGTCAACATCAAATCCAACTGAAATAAACTTTTTCTCTTCTGCCTCCAAAACGACATAGAAAGAGAAAAGAAAGGAGGGAAATTAAAATAGAATCTAATAATGAGTCATTGGCATGTGCCTAGCATGGTGCTTGAACAACTGTCTTATCCTAATAGACTGTGAAGAAAAGTTTTAATATAAAATTTACATATGAATAATGATTAAGATAATATTATGTTTAATATTTTTTGTTAAGGTGCTATAATTGATATAGGCACTTAGAAACTAGGACAGGGTAATGTTGATAACTAACACTTACATAGTTTCTTTTTGCCCAGGCTGAAGTGCAGTGTGACATGATCATAGGTCATGGCTCACTGCAACCTCAATCCCCTGGGGTCAAGTGATCCTCTTTCCGCAGCCTCCCGAGTCGCTGGGCCTACAGGCATGCACCACCATGCTTAGCTAATTTTTTAAATTTTTTGTGGAGACAGGGTCTCACTATGTTGCCCAGGCTGCTCTCAAACTCCTGGCATCAAGCAGTCCTCCTGCCTCACCCTCCCAAAGTGCTGGGATTATAGGTGTGAGCCACTGTGCCTGGCTGAGTTTATGTCTTTAGATTGATAATTCTCATGTTTTTCCTGTACCATCTTGCCTATGGCTGATAAGGTATTTAAGTAACACGAGTAATAACTGTATAAATTATTAAGGAAAGCAGAGACTATATGCTGGGATGATCAGATAAAGCTTTTAGATAATGGAGGTCTTGACCTGAACTCTGAAGAATGTGTAGTAAGGTACAGATTAGCAGAGAGGAGAGTGGATAATTTTCCCTGGTACAGACAAGAATAAGGTAACTATTGGGGAAGGACTGTAAGGAACTGACCAGATTAAAAGAATTTACATTAAGAAGTTAAATCAAATGGGTTAAGTTGGACCAGATTGTGAAGAACATTAAAATGTGAAAGTTATGGAGAATGGGTAAATTTCTACAGTACTCATCTGTTTATGATATGAATGTACTGATAACATCCTCTTGCAATATAACCTGCTTTCATTCTCTGAGGTCCATATTTTAATCATTTTGTTGCTCCTGATGTAGCTGAAATTATGTATCTTACATAGGGTTGCCTTTGCCTATTACTTCCCTTTGCACTATCTCATACACTCTAAATCCTCATGGCAACAAAGCTATAAACCTATGGTAATAAATCTTTGTTGACCACCCCCTCCCCAGGCTGTGACACTTTGTTCCCTTCCTTATATTTCTGTTTCTTCTCCTTACTCCTAGGATGCCCCTTGTGAAAAAAAATACACATAGACATTGGCCTGACTCTGGCCATTGTCAGGGAAGACTGAATGTCTGGCTTCAGATGGAATTTACCTTGATAAATTCACCACAGCCTGGATTCTGATCCCCAAACTTAGTGACTAATGTTGAGCACTTCCTACTGGGCACTGTTCTAAGTGTTTTATGTGAATTAGCTCATTTAATCCTCACAGTAACCATGTGAGATGGCTGCTGTTATTATCCCCAGTTTCTAAATGAGAAAACTGTAAGAGAGAGTTTGTTATTGTCCCAATATCACATACCAGTAAGTTGTAGAACCAGGATTTGAACTCAGATAGTCTGGCTCCAAAGCCGGTGCTCTTTAAGTTTCTTTCATTATCTTGGAATCATAAATAGGGGAGTTGATTATGTGATATCCTGTGTGTGCTCTTTGATAGCAGGAAGACAGACACCACTGGGACCACATGGTTCATGTTTCTGAGCCAGGATGCTCAAATTCTCTCTTACCTGAATAGTTCTTCGATGTGCAGTTCATGGCTTGCCCTCGTCTTCTTACTTGACTTATGCAAGTGACCTCTTTTCGTGTTGCTTACACATATCAGTGCCTCTCATATGGTTATGATTATATCTTGTAGACCTGGGGGATCTTGCCCTTCCTTTCAGGTGACTCTTTCTTTTAGCTGATGTCTCTGCTATGATAAAATTTTTTTGATTATATAACTTTAATGTTGTGAGAAATTTTCTCCCCTTCCAAGTTCTTTGGGGAACACTTCACTGTTCCCATATATGCCCCCCAGACCCCTGTGATCGTAATGCATAAGCATTAGCAGCATACTTGGAGCCCTATTATCTGCTGGTATTAATACATTCCCTTCACATATGTGCCACATGGGCATTACTTTCTTGCTTTTCTCTAGAACTCTTTTCTTTCTGTCCTTAACAATTAAAATTCTGGCTATAGCTTCAGAGAGTCTATGCTTTTCTAAGGAGTCTATGCTTTTCATTTTCTAGAAAAATGTGTGGAAAACAACCATTTGAATATACTACTTTTAGGCCTTACTTTGTATGTGAAACCACACTTTAGGTAATCATTTTAAGTACTTTTTATTATAAAAATATTATATACTTAGTGTGGAAATTTATAAAGTACATATACAAAGCAGAAAATAAAATCACTCATTCTGTCATCCAGAACTACTATTGTGTTGCCATTTTAGTGGATTTCTTTTCAGTATAAACAAATTTTAATACCTATTAATATTTTTTGTTTTAGAATATTACAGTGTAAATACTCCACCCTTTCCTGGCATTTTCTCCTTTTTTCACTGTAAAAATAACTTAGAATTTAACATTAGAAAGTTATTCAGATTTCCAGGCTTAGTGGCTCACGCCTGTAATCCTAGCACTCTGGGAGGCCAAGGCAGGAGGATTGCTTGAGTTCAGGAGTTTGAGACCAGCCTGAACAAGAGCGAGACCCTGTTAGCTGGGCGTTGTGACTCACACCTGTAGTCCTAGCTACTTGGGAGGCCGAGGCAGGAGGATGGCTTGAGCATAGGAGTTTGAGGTTGCTGTGAGCTAGGCTGATGCCATGGCACTCTACTCAGGACAATGGAGTAAGACTGTCTCAAAAACAAAAAAGGAAGTTATTCAGGTTTTCTTGGCCCAAAGTCTCCTATTTTAAAACTTTAATTTCATAAAGCTTTTTCATGGGTTTTATTATTGGAACATAAGTTATTTCTGACTCCTCCATAGTAACATGACACTCTTAATAAGTTCTATGAGTATAGCTCATCTATGAGCAGTGTTATTTATATTTTGTTATATCATTTACGTATATGATCCTGTGTTTATAGGCAATCATAAGCCTGTTGAGAGACTGTGTCTCTGTTCGGTACAGACCCAATTCCCTTGGAGCTCACACGTGAAATATAAAAAGCTTCCATTTCAGTTACTATAAACAGAGCTTAAAATGGTAGTAATAAATGTCAGGAATTTGGTCTTAGAAACTTGTGAGCAGCTTTATTTTTTCTTATAGGGAAGCTCTGAAATAATTTATCTTTAGCGTGCTTTGCACATAGTAGATACTCATCATATATCATTTGATTGTAATGGCCAGAAAGAGGGAGCAAAGAATTTCATTTCCTTGGCTGATTTCAAAGCAGTGTGATTTGAGTGACTTACCTTATAAAGATTTTGATCTTCTCTCTCCTTTTTCTTTTTTCACATTTATGATGTCATTTTTGAAACCTCATGGGATGAAGCTTTCTCTTGTTGAGCTATCTATTTTAGATAATAAAGAATTGTCACTCATTGTGGTCCTCGTCAGGCAGGCCAAGCTTGACATGAGAACAGGGTTCGGCATGATTAGATACTCCGTTCTAGAGACCAAGCAGCCTCGGAAATTTATTATAGCAACAGATGTGTTATCTCTGTGCTTTTTTTTTAATCCTTTTCTGGAAGAACAGTACTCTAAGCTATTTGTCAAGACCATAATCATCTAATTTCATATGGTCAGTTAAGAAGGGTTTGAGAAGACTCCTAATACTATTCAGGTTAGTAAATCACATACTTTTATGGATAACCTGTTAGGTGCCAGGCCCAGTTCAAGGAATCAGAGGTATAATGAAGAATAAGACCAAAAACTTTGCTCTATAGAAGCTTTAAGTTCCAGAGCAGAGTTAGACAATGAGAAAACAATATAAGTGCTACAGCTTCTTAATCCAAATTCTGTTAAGAAATTGAACTTTAGAAAAGATTTAAGTAACTTATCTAAGATCACATAACTAGTTAGTGGCAGGGCCAGGCCTAAAGCCTAAGTACACATTTACTACTTAAATTTATTTTTTTTTCTTTCTTTTTTTTTTTTTTTTGAGAAAAAGTCTCACTCTGTTCCCCGGGCTAGAGTGCCATGGCGTCAGCCTAGCTCACAGCAACCTCAAACTCCTGGGCTCGAGCGATCCTCCTGCCTCAGCCTCCCGGCTAGCTGGGACTACGGGCATGCGCCACCGTGCCTGGCTAATTTTTTCTATTTTTAGTTGTTTGGCTAATTTCTTTCTATTTATAATAGAGACAGGGTCTCACTCTTGCTCAGGCTGGTCTTGAACTCCTGAGCTCAAGCAATCTTCCCGCCTCGGCCTCCCAGAGTGCTAGGATTACAGGTGTGAGCCACCGCGCCTGGCCTTAAGTTTATTTTTTAACTTTTAGAAATAATACGTACGTGTGGTATAAAATTATGTCTTCTTCACTTCTTAGATAAACCATAGTAATTTTTAAAAATTGTCCAGGTAGTTACCATTTTAAAATTTTATCTTCTGTTTTTTGTTTTATCAATCTTAGACATTATCTAATATCTTCCTACTGAAGGATGAGGAATTTAGTTCCCTTACACTATCTCCCACCTCACCTTCCTCTCTTCTCCTTTTGGTTTTTGTAATACATATTATTGTTTTGTCTACTTTTCATGATTGCTTTATAAATATCTGTTGATACCTCATTGCTACTTTTCCTTCCTCCTTTCTTCCCATACTATCTCAATTTTCATTAGTTACTATGACCCTTGACAATAAAATATAAATATTAACTCTTCTGAATTTATGTTTCCATGCTTTGGCTGTAGGTTGATTTAAAAAATTAAAATTTACAATATAATAATTATATAAATATTCACAGTAGAACCAAATACTGTAATTGGTGATTAGGTCATGTAAAAGCAAATGTAAACCTGAATACTTAAAGATATCCCAGGAGAACCTTCCAAATACCTCCACTTAATCCATTTGTTTTGATATAGCTTTCTTCCCAGTTTCTGGGTCATCTCAACTGCTACTGTTTCTTGTATTCTATATGGTTTTGTTTCAGGCACTCCTCTTTACTTTTGTTGGACCTACCTCCTTAACTAATTGTTTTCATAAAGAATACTTAGATGGTAAACTTTGCGAGTTCACACTTTTGAAAATACCTCAGTAGTATCCTTGCATTTAATTGATAATTTGAGTATACACTGTAGCCACAAAATCACTGTACATACTAGTTAGATTATCCATATGCTCCCATTTACTTTTCTACACAGATTTTACTTTCTCTCTGTTCTTTTTTTAATTAATTATTATTTTAAATTGACAAAAATTGTATGTATTTATAGTGTACAACATAATGTTTTGCTGTATTATGTATACATTCTGGAATGGCTAAATCAAGCTAATTAACATATTCTTTACCTCATATACCATTTTTTTATGGTAAAAACATTTAAAATCTATTCTGGTTAGCAATTTTCTGGTATACAACACATTGTTATTACGTTGTTATTAACTCTAGGCACCACATTCCACAAAAGATCTCCTGCACTTATTCTTCCTGACTGAAATTTTGTATCCTTTGACCAATATCTCCTCAGTCTTCCCACTCCCTGCCCCCGCATGTGTAGCTTCTTCTGTGTTGATGTTTGAAATCATTGAAATAATTCCTGGTTGCTGTTTCAAGGTCTTTAAATGTTGTTAGGTAGAGTTGTGCGTGTTTTTCTTTCAGTGTCCCAGAGCAAATGCTCACATGTTAATTCTGGGTTTTAAGGAGGCCGCACTGTTTTAGATCTATGTCCAATCCATCAACCACTGAATTTGTCTTGAAGATATTCTCTTACTGGAAAAGCATGAAGTACTGGGACTGTTCGGGGTAATTGTTGCCTTGAGACAGTAGTGTAGTAGACCACATGGGAAACATATTCAAGCAAGCAGCCATCATGACAATCACTTTTAGAACATTTTCATCACCCAGAAAAAAAACCCATACTCACTGGTAGTGGCTCCCCATGTCCTCCCAAGCAACAGCACCTCCAGCCCCCAGCCATAGACAACCAATATGTCGTCTCCTGTGACTGAGCTCTTTCACTAAGAATAACGTTTGCAAGATTCATCCATGTCGTAGCATGTGTCAGTACTGATAAACCCTTGGAGGTCCTCTTTTAAAAGCACCTTTTCAGTATCTTTTAAAAGTACCTTTCTAACATCAAGTACTTCTGTGTGGTTCTTGCTTTATAATCTACTCAGTTGCCCTGCCAGTGATGTCAGCACTCCAGTTTCTAACTTACAGATTCAGAGAGTTGTTGCTATATGAGTTGATGAACAACAAAATCTATACCATTTCTTAGTAAAGATTTTTCACTTTTGCTACTTTTCACTTTTTCTACTTAGACAGACATACATCTAAGTAAACCCACTCTTAAAAGACATTAGATATTACCATTATAGTCGAGTGAGTTTTATGACATTTGCAGTGATTCTGTTTATGCTTTCATCCTTTTGTTTTAGTAACTTCTTGAATATGATAGTAACAATTTGAGGAACTTCTATATGTTTATGAAGACCTTTCTATCAATGTTGGTGTATTCTTAAAATACCATATATCATTTTCCATATATGCTAAGTTAAAACATTTAGTAGGTAAAAAACTTGCAGCAAATTATTTTATCACTTGGTAGGAGAGCTAAGATCTTGAAGGACCTGATCACTTAAGGCATCCATTGAACATCCAGAACCAGTGTTCTTGGTATAACACACTTAACTCCAACCTAACTTAAACCTAAGCAATTTTTCTTGATAATTGTTACACTTCTTCTAAGGATTTTAAGTGGGGACACGTGGAAAAGCTTTCTTTGGCCATCCATTGGGAGCTAATCACGTATCTGTAACGCTTTGTGGAAAAGCATTCTTCATTCACGGAGATGTTTATAGAATTTTTTTAGCCGAATATCCATAGATTAAATTGTTACTTGAAGACTTACTGGGAGAGGTTACTAATTATCCAAATTACTAATGTGCATTGGTTTTCTTTTGCAGAAGCTGAGTATCTATGGTGACTTGGAATTTGTGAATGAACAAAAGCTAAACAGATATCCAGCTTCTTCTCTGGTGGTTGTTAGATCTAAGACTGAAGATCATGAAGAAGCAGGACCTCTACCTACAAAAGTGAATCTTGCTCATTCAGAAATTTAAGCTTTTTTTTTTTTTTTAAGAAAAATGTAATAGACATCTAAATTTTCATTCCTCATAGAGCTCTTTAAAATTATTTCATTGGATATAGGCCTTAAGAAATCACTACAAAATGCAAATAAAGTTACCCAAATCTGTGAAGACTGTTTTTGCTATAACTTTACCTGTATTTTTTTTTCCTAGTAATTTAAGAGCTGGATGTTTGGGATTGTACTTTTATTTTACTAATATCTGTAGCTACTTTAATTGTTATTTGCTTTTTTTTTTTTATTTTCTTAGCCAAATTCCATAAGCTGATCATTGTTCTTCCTTACCTCCTACCATTGAGACTGTCAATTACCTTAGTTAATAAGCTGAATACTTAGTAGGATATAATGCTTCTGCTCAGAAATGGTCCACAAACCTGTAATTTGAAATTTAGCAGGCAATGTCCTTTAATGACACTACATTTTCAGTTATGTTGAAATGAAATTAAAATTTATTTGAATAATTATGTGCTGAAATTTGAGTATCTGATTCTCCAGCTCTTCCCTTTCACCCCTACCCAATCCAAAAAAGAATTATGAAGTTGGTATATAATGTGATGTTCAGGGACCATGTTGAAGCAAAATGATCCTCTCAGCAGTACATTTTCTGTTATTTTGCACAGACTGTAGGTTTTTGTTGAATGAGTCTTTTCAAAGAACTGTTTTTCTCAGCATATCAAATATAAGGTAAATCCTAGCACTCTGGGAGGCCGAGGAGGGTGGATCGTTTGAGCTGAGGAGTTCGAGACCAGCCTGAGCAAGAGTGAGACCCCGTCTCTACCAAAAATAGAAAGAAATTAATTGGACTGCTAAAAATATATAGAAAAAATTAGCCAGGCATGGTGGTGCATGCCTGTAGTCCCAACTACCCGGAAGGCTGAGGCAGAAGGATTGCTTGAGCCCAGGAGTTTGAGGTTGCTGTGAGCTAGGCTGACGCCATGGCACTCTAGCCCGGGCAACAGAGTGAGA
>NW_012138302.1:13969039-13995773 GCF_000956105.1 Propithecus coquereli
CCTGCAGTAATATACATTTAAAAATATAAGTGATATAAGGTAATATAATACACTAGAATCTTAATATGATTCAGTATCATTATACCATGCAATTTTTCGTTTGTCTTTTTTAGAGACAGAGTCTCACTCTATTGCCCAGGCTAGAGTGCATGGTTCACAGCAACCTCAAACTCCTGAGCTCAAGCCATCTTCCTGCCTCAGCCTCCCAAGTAGCTGGGACTACAGGCGTGTGCCACTGTGCCTGGCTAATTTTTAAATTCTTTGTAGAGACGGAGGTCTCATTATGTTGCTCAGGCTGGTCTCGAACCCCTGGCCTCAAACGATCCTCCCATGTCAGCCTCCCAAAGTGCTAGGATTATAGGTGTGAGCCACTGCATCCAGCCATGAAATGTTAAATTTGCAAACCAATACTTTCCTTAATCACAAGGGCATTGCTGACAACTGCAGTGGTGCTGTTTGAAGAGTTAGAAAGTTGTGAACACATCCAGATGGGGAAAAGAGGAAGTCTAAGCAGTCATTGTCAAGCAGTCATTGTCTCTTTCTTATTTTTATGAGAAAACATGGGATAAAACATGGGAAATCTATATAAAATATAGGGAATGGATTGGAGTTAGCTTTAAGGAAATTAAAAAAAAGCCCTGTTGGCTTGTCTCCCATCAGTAGTGTGCATACTTAGGGTCCCTAATAAGGCACAGGTGTAACTGTAATGCATCCAGTGAGGCAAACTGAGGGGGAAATATACAGAATACTGCTGCCTTATAGGAGTCAGAGAGTCCACTGTTAGGAAAGGCCTCCCTTATAAAAAAACAATACAAAGAAATAATCTAGATAAGAAGAAGCAACTGTATAATTGCCCTATATTCTTCCACCTTCCCTTGGCTTTGTTTCTCTTTGCTTCCGGAATGAAATATGCCTGAGATACCTTCATTCCTCTTGAAAGTATTGAACCAAGTTTAGACATTATTTCCCCACTTGTTTATAAGACACAATTCTTCATATGTGGAAATACCCAGTCATTCCTGATACTTAGTAGGCACTCAAATATTTGTCTCCTTTTTATTTTAGCATGATTAAACCAAACTGATATTTTCAAAAAAGGTTTTACTTTAAAAAGAAAAAAGAGGGAGGCTGAGGCAAAGAGGATCACTTGAGGCCAGGAATTTGAGGTTACAGTAAGCTATAATGATGCCACTGCACTCTAGCCCAGGTCACAGAGCTGAGACCCTGTCTCAAAAAAAGAAAAATTACCCCCCAAAAGATATACAACATAAAAGTGTTTCTGATCTTGAAAATCCCAACCAAGGCAACAAAATCCAAGGCCACTTCTCCCAAGGTAATGGCTTTGCCCTTAGATGGGCCCAGCTTTGCTTAGTAGCTCCTCGTTTTCATAAGGCAGGCATTGTCTTCTTTCTTACCGCATGGAAAGCATCTTCTTGAGCATCTTGTCTTGGTCCCAGGCAAATTCTCAACTCTCTTGGGTCTTCAGTTCGAACCTCCAGACTCCCAGGTTCTTTCCGGTGCAAGTCCCTCATCTAAAAGACATACTAATTCAGGCAATTACTAATGCATGATCTAGGCCCAGATTCCAAATCTGTTCCTAAAACTTCATGGGCACCTTTTATTTATGGTACTAATACATTTTTTGGTAATCAGAAATTGCCAGATTATCTGCTCTGTCTTGTCTCAAAAATTCCTATGATGCATCATTGGGCAATCTGAGCTGCTAAGCAACGCATAAAACCCTGTATTGTCTGAGCCAGTATTCCAGCCAAAAGCAAACGATTTACCCTGTTATTAGTCTGTCTCAGTTTTCTTAAGTGAGCCATTTCTATTATGACTTTGTAAATATATGAAATAGCTCCATTATAATTTTCGTGGACTCTTTTTTTTTTGAGACAGAGTCTCACTCTGTTCCCGGGGCTAGAGTGCCGTGGCATCAGCATAGCCCACAGCAACCTCAAACTCCTGGGCTTAAGGGATCCTCCTGCCTCAGCCTCCCGAGTAGCTGGGACTACAGACAAGCGCCACCATGCCCAGCTAATTTTTTCCATTTGTAGTTGTTTGGCTAATTTCTTTCTATTTATAGTAGAGACGGGGTCTCACACTTGCTCAGGCTGGTCTCGAACTCCTGAGCTCAAGCAATCCTCCCACCTCGGCCTCCCAGAGTGCTAGGATTACAGGCATGAGCCACCGCACCGGCCATTTTTGTGGACTCTTAGATGTCTTGGGACCACATGTTGGGAATCTTTGATCTAGAAGTTTCTAGTTCACCACCACCACCACACCAAGGCAGTGATATTGCTCAGATACCCTATTACAGATCCACAGTTAACTATTCGCCAACCGCTTGAGAGCCTGAGCGCCAGACCCTGTGCTAGGTGATAGGACTTCAGTAAGACCTAGTGCCTGACTCCAGCTGCTCGGAGTGTAAAAGAGACTGTTACTGATGTGGTAAGTGCTATGACCAGATGAGCATTGAGTACTGTGGGAGCACATAGGAGGACCCTAACTTCCAGGAGGAAGTGATAACCAAGCTTCAACCTGGAGGAAAAGGGAAAGCCAAGCAAAATACAAGGAGCAGTGTTCTAGGCAGTGGGGACGGTGTGCTCAAATTCCTAGGGCAGGAGGGTGGATAGTTTCCAATTGTTTAGCAGGCTGAGATGGCATGCAAAAGCATAGCAATAGGCCGGGCGCGGTGGCTCACACCTGTAATCCTAGCTCTCTGGGAGGCCGAGGCGGGCGGATTGTTTGAGCTCAGGAGTTGGAAACCAGCCTGAGCAAGAGCGAGACCCCATCTCTACTAAAAATAGAAAGAAATTAATTGGACAACTAAAAATATATAGAAAAAATTAGCCGGGCATGGTGGCGCATGCTTGTAGTCCCAGCTACCCAGGAGGCTGAGGCAGGAGGATCGCTTGAGCCCAGGAGTTTGAGGTTGCTGTGAGCTGGGATGACGCCACGGCACTCTAGCCCGGGGAGACTCTGTCTCAAAAAAAAAAAAAAAAAAAGCATAGCGATAGATGGGACTAGACAGGCAAGATAATAAAGGACCTGCTTAAACCTGCCCTTGATCTGAGCACGGTGGAGAGCCACTGAAAGATTTTAAGCAAGAGTTCCAGTGTTGCAGAGTGAGTCACTTGGACAGCAATGTGGAATATAGACCAGAGGGGGCATGTCCAGAGGCCAACAGTGTCTTTGCCCCATTGTTTTTGTTTGTTTAATGACTGGTAACCCTATTTCCTTTCACTTACTTTATTTATACTTTTAAGCGCTTATCTATAAGGATCTCTTTGTTTACACATTATTGTTTGGATGGCAAGCCTAGGACTGGTCTCTGGGTCTTGGTCACAATCTGAGTGTTGCCAAGCAAACTGGGAAGGCTGCTCCACGGATCCCACGCTTCTCACCAGACTTCTTCATGTTGCGCTACACTTTTTTTTATTTTTTTTATTTTTTATTGAGACAGACTCTCACTCTGTTGCCTGGGCTAAAGTGCCGTGGCATCAGCTTAGCTCACAGCAACCTCAAACTCCTGGGCTCAAGCAATCCTCCTGCTTCAGCCTCCCGAGTAGCTGGGACTACAGGCATGCGCCACCATGCCCTGCTAATTTTTTCTATATATATATTTTTAGTTGTCCAGATAATCTCTTTCTATTTTTGGTAGAGACAGGATCTCGCTCTTGTTCAGGCTGGTCTCGAACTCCTGAGCTCAAATGATCCGCCCGCCTTGGCCTCCCAGAGTGCTAGGATTACAGGCGTGAGCCACCGCGCCTGCCGGGCTACACTTTTAAACTACAATGCTAGGTCAGCTTATCATCATCCTCTAATTCTAGGTTTGCCATCTGGTCTGCAGAAACTCAGTGTGCTCAGGAACCCCTCCCACCGGGTGTCCGGTTGCTCAGAATGTTGTGTTTGTATCTGAGCATGGTCAACATGAGTTTCCTTTCTATCTTTCCTTCCTGGACTACTTAAGTGTTGTAGAGTCTGGGGTGAGGGTACATACAATGATTAAGATTAGGAGAGTGGGAAATAAAGCCTTCTGGGGGAGCTAGATTGAACAATTAGTATAGACTTTCTGACGCCTTGAAATAATTAAATTCTGAAGCACAGTTTGTAGACCTTTCCTAAAATGTGTTACTGTTGAAGTCAGTTTCATGTATTTCACTATTAAATACTCTCTTCCTGTGATATTAATGACTTATTTGTTTCAAACAGGGGTTCTTAACCATTTTTGGTGATCCAATGAAGCCTATGGACCCCTTCTCAGAATAATGTTTTCAAATGCATAAAACTAAATATGAAGGATTGCAAAGGAAACTAATATATTAACATACAGTTATTAAAATATTTTCAAAATTTTGTGATACATAAAATGAGGTTGAGTGGTGGTTTCAAAACTACTATAATTTCAAAGTAATTTTAAAAAATAATTTTGAAATATCTGTAACAACTTTAATATCTAAATGTCTGTGATTTCTATTGGTGCTGAAGTCACAGCTACTGCTCATACTACTATGGATTGCTGCCTACATTCATAACTGAAGGAAATACTGTATTTCTGTTGGAAGTTGGTGAAAGTGAAGATTTAATTTTTTTCCCATCCATGTTCACCAAACCCGTAGTTTAGAGGTGGTCTAATTTTACTTTCTGATTTTAAGAGTAATTTTTTTTTATTCAATTATAAATTGTTGGGCCTATTTTACTATTGCCTCTTGTGTGCTTTTCATACTTGATTTTTTTTTTTTTGCAATATTAGAATAGCAATAATTGAAGGCTTGGGTAGAAAGAAATCAGCACCTGATTGGAAATGAAAGTTTCCAACAAAAGCTCTTGATAATGTTACCGCCAGGTGTGCCATCATGCCATCGTTACTGGAGCTCCAAATCTGTTAATTTCATAATGCTTATGTAAATTTTAATAAAATTTGGATTATCCGCGTTAAATAGTATTAAAATGCTATCTTGTAAAAGTGTCTACTTAGATAAGTCACCACTGGGGTTTTTTTGGTTGATTCCTCATTACATTTGCAAAGCCCCTTTGTAGCACTCCCAAATATCTCCTTAAATGCATCCCTCTAGGAAAGCAGGGTGGGGTTTGCCATCTCCATTTTACAGTGGAGGAAACAGTCTCACAGAGGAGAGAAAATCCCAGAGTTATGGAAGGAATGGGGCGGAGGGATAAATCCTGCGGCAGAGACGGGGTCCCATTTCTACCCAGGGCTAGAAGCAGATCTCTCAGGCCCCTGGGTCAGTCTAACTGTGGTGCCCACTTAGCATTGTCCAATACCGAGCCCTGGACTAAGAAGCAGTCCCAGCCCTCAAGAAGATCTTTCTGTAGTTAGAAACAGACCGAATCAACCAGAAACAATATTCCACCCTCAAAGGGCACAGAGCACATTCACACCTGTGCACTCACTTCATCCTAACCATAACTCTGAATTAAGTATTCTGAAGCCCATTTTTCAGATGAGGAAACTAAGACTTAGTCTGAGACGTGCCACCTTAAATTAGATAGATATTAATTTGGCACAGGCAGTTTTAAAAAGCCAGATCTGTCTGACTCAAGCTGGGGTTTGCTGATCTCATGTCCTGTGGGTCTCTGAAGCCACAGCCAGGCTCAGACGAAGACACGCAGCATAAGGAATATGGGGAAAGGTAAATCCAGGGGGAGAGAGAAAGTCAAAGGCAGCTTCATAGAATGAGGTTTTTACCTGGTTCTGGGCAAGAAAGATGGATTTAGAAAGGTGGAGGGAGCCAGCAGTAGTTACTCTAAGCCAGTGACAAGCCACAGGCTGTGAGAGATATTTATAACCATGTAACCAATGATTCAAATCTATACATCAATAAGGAAAAAAACCACCTATAGAAAAATGGGCAACAGATGTGAAAAAGCAATTCTCCAGGGAGGAATCCATGTGGCCAATACATTTTAAAGTGGAGCTGCATAACAGCACAGGGTAGGGTGGGGCTTTTCGAATTTAATGTGCATTCAGATCTCCTGGCTTTCTTGTCAGAATGCAGATTCTGGTTTGGTAGGTCTGGGGTGAGACCTGAGAGTCTGTATCTCCAACCAGCTTCCAAGCAATGCGGAGGCTGCTGGTTCACAGACCACGCCTCTGAGCAGTGAGGTCATAGGCAGGGAAAAGAGTGAATTCTTCAGCCAGCCAGGTCTGAATCCTGGCTCTGCCACTTTTTGGCTGTGAAACTTGGACGAGTAACTTAACGTCTCTGTGCCTCATCTGTGAAGTGGAGATAGTAATAGTCCCTATCTCCTGTGGTTTGGAGGACTGAATGAGTTCACATACCTAGAGCACGTAGGCAGCATGTGGCAAAAGTAAGTACTCAATAAATGTTAGCAATTGGTGGTCAGAGTAGGAATGACTAGGAAGTGAAAATTAAACCACATATCATTCCACGCCTACAGGACTGGCAGGTGTCGGAAAGTCTGGCAATTTCAAAGGCTGGTGAGATGGGGGAGACAGGAATTGTCACACACTGCTAATTGGAGCACAAATTGGTACAGCCACCTTGAAGAGCAGTTTGGCAATATCTAGGAAAATTGAAGATGCCCCTACAATGAGATTCTCGATGTGTGCATCGTATGTGTGTGCGTGTGTGTGTGTGTGTGTGTGTGTGTGAAGAACAGGAGAGATATGTACACTACAGTGATATTTATGTAAATGAATTTTAAAAACCGTAAAGGCAATACTATATATTTTTTCGTGCATATGTACACATGTAGTAAGAATATAAAAACCAGTCCCTGGAAGCATACACGGCGTGTTCAGGAGACTGATCGACCCTGGAGCGGGAGGGGAAGACGGACAAAGGACGCCTTCAATATTACTGTACTTAATAGGGAAAAATCTGAAGCAGAAATGACTCAGTGTTAACATTTGTTAACTCCATGATTCTTTTTTACATTATTCTTCCTACTTTTCTGTATTTAAGTTTTTGAAACTTTTTTTCCGGGGGGCAGGACACAGAGGAGAAGGATGTTGGACCAAGTGAAAAGAGTGGGGTGGCCTGGTGTTGGGTGAAGGTGGGGACAGAGAGGCCCACCCCATGGGGTCCTGCCTTTCTCCAGGACCAAGGGGAAAAGTTTAGACAGGTAGGTGGGAAAGCCGAAGCTCAGAGAGGTTAAGTGACCTATCCAAGATCACATAGCTAGTGGCCCGTCCATTTGGACTCTCAGCTCCAGCTTGTGCGCAACCAGCCCTAGCCCAGGGGCCCAGCCAAGGCCAGGGGAGCCCAGCAGGGGGAGGGGGAGGTTTTACATGCAGCCCAAGCCCTTTCTTCTCCGCGATGTAACCATCCCAACAACTGCCTCCTGCTAGGACAAGAACAAGCAGTGAGAGCCCCTGGAGTAAATTCCACCTAACCGGAAAGAGAGGAGGAAGCAGAAGAGGAGGGACTGACATGGCCGAGCATCGGAACAGTGCCCTTCAGGAGCAGCTGCTGGGGCGCTTAGGCTTGGCAGCCAGGGCCCCCACCCCGGGTGAGGAAGAAGGTGAGGCTAAAAAAGAATGGAGGCTGCACAAGCCAATGGTCCTGGGGTCACCTGCTGCAGAGGAAGGAGTATTCTCCAGGTCAGGACACTGACCTTGTGTGGCCTTGGGCATGTCCCCTCCCCTCTCCGGACCTTAGTTCCCCTTCTGTAAAATGAGGCCACGGCCCCCACGGAGCCTGTGGTCCCTTTTGCTCCGCTGATCAGAGGTTCTGGGTTTCCCTGCAGGGCCCTGGCAGCCCTGTCTCCGCCCCTTTCAATCTCCTCCTCTAAGCCTGGCACAGCCACTACCCTACGCTGCTGCCAGAACGCTTCGGCCTCCGCTCATCATTCGCCTTGCTTTAAAATGAGACACGCCTGAAAGCAAGACCACGCGGAAAGAGGACTGCGAGTCCTAACATCAGCGAGCGGCGGCAGTATTTCACAGCCATCAGGCTGGTGGAAGTCACAAAGTCTGACGGCACTAAGTGTCGGCACAGACGTGATGAACAGGAACTGTCATACGCAAAAGTAGGCTGTGAATCAACCCCACGGGTCCACAGGCCTGGGGTCAAAACTAGACCCGGATCAAATAGCTCTGCCATGAACTCACTGTGTGGCTGTGGGCAAGTCACTTAACCTCCTTGAGCCCCACTTTCCCCATCTGTCAAGTGGGTGTAAGAACCTCACCCATCTCACAGAGCTGTGAGGATGTGAGTGCGGTGGCTGGCGCAGTGCCTGGAGTATGGTCGCTGCTCAGCAAATAACAGCTGGCCGCCGTCCATCATCCCCTTCCCTCGAGGGTCGGGGTGTGAATCACAGGGGCTGTGGTTCCAGGAAGATCAGGATTGAGACACCAGGGCCTCTCCTCCGTCTTGTCGAGACTCCCCGCTGCCCTTCCCTCAAGGGTTCCTGGTGACAGCCTGAGCCCTGGGTAGATGCGATGCCTCCAGCACGGTCGGACGCGGCTGTGCGTGGACTGGAGCCAGAGTGCGGAGGAAGGGGCGTCTTTATCACAAAGGAACGTAAGGAACCGCAGAGTCAACGAAGGGCAGAGGCATGAATCGGTCCAGGAATGGCAAATGGGCATCATGTCTGATTCCATCTCCAGTCTTACACCTATGCCGGCCGTCACTCACCATCCTGACCTCAGAATCCCTCCGCACCCATATGCCAGGCAGCCAACCGGTTGCAGTTGGCACGTGAAATGAAATCTAGTTAGTGTCTTTAGCAGAAGCCACGGGTGCCCTGCCCATACCCTTCGACCCTTCCATGGCAGGACACATCAGCCTAGCTTGCAAATGCCAACGCTGGCATCGTCTTGCCCAGGGCAGGCCAGGAATTAACACCCTCCACCTGTTCTCTGCCAACGACCAGCAGGAGCTGGGGGGCAAATACCCCAGTTCCCCCCCCTTGAGTGCAGAAACCCTGAGGGACATCTTCTCCCCTGGCTTCCCCGAATGTCCTAGCAGGATTCGATTCCACTGGCCCGCAGTGGAGCTTGCTTGGTAACACACCCCTTGTCGGACCCCTCCCTTCCCTCTAACCTCCCTCCCTCCCGACCAGTGTTTCCTGCGATCATTCCCAGTTAAATCTACTTGGCCTCAAATCTTGTCTTAGGGTCCGATTCTGGGGAACCCTGAACTAAAACAACCCCCTCATCTAGTCGTCTCTGCCGTTATTTTATGGGTGAAGGAACTCAGACCCAGAGAAAGACAGGGACTTGCCCCAGCCGGAGCCGGCGACAGGGCCCTCATGAGACCTCTGTTCTCCTGGCCTGGACTTCAGCTCTTCCCCACGCTACTTGCTGCCCCCTGAGTGCTGCCCCTGCGTCTGCACGTCCCACTCCCCTGCCCCCGTGGCTTCAACATTTTATTTCCCAATGCAAAAGAAAAGGCTGATCACAGGTTAGAAAATCTATGGGCATCAGAGGCAGGTGGCAGAGGGACCCTCCCTGGAACCCCAGAGCTCGTTTCTGGAAGTGGACACCTCTCCTTCTCCCTCGATGCAGGTCCTTGGACTCGTCCCTTAAGGCTCCAGGCCCTTGGTCTCCTCAGCAGTGGGACAGGCGGCTGGGGAAACTGCAACCTGCTGCGTGGATAGAAAGGGTTGCTCAGGGAAGCAGCCAGCCCGGGCCCCACCCCCACCAACATCGGGCACCTCTGGGAAAATTAAAATGCACATTGCTGCATTTATTAAAAAAGGAATTTAAAATTATATTTGCTTTATAATCTTAGTGTAAAATGCATATTCTTTCAACCTAGATTACCTATTTAGTTGAACAAAGAACAATGAAAAAATGACTCCTACTTTCTAGCCACTAAAACATTAATCCCGGATATGTCTGCCTGCATCTTCACACAGCTAGGGGCCTGAAATCCTCCCTTGTCATCTTTTTTTTTTTTTTTTTGAGACACAATCTCGCTCTGTCGCCCTGGCTACAGTGCAGTGGCATCATCATAGCTCACCGCGACCTCAAACTCCTAGGCTCAAGGGATCTTCCTGCCTCAGCCTCCTGAGTAGCTGGGACTACAGGTGCGTACCACCATGCCCGGTTAATTTTTTCTATTTTTTATAGAGACAGGGTCTTGCTCTTGCTCAGGCTGGTCTCAAACTCTTGACCTCAATCAATCCTCCCGCCTCGGCCTCCCACAGAGCTAGGATTACGGACTTGAGCCATCACCCAGCCCCTTCTCAACATTAATGCAGAGCATAAAAGCACAACCTGAAAAGTTCTTGGGTTTAAATCTTACCTTTCCCTCCTACTGTGTGACTCTGGGCAGTTTCTCCCTCTCTGAACCTCAGGCTCTTCATCTGTAGAATGGGATGAGGGTTCCAACCTCGAAGTGTTGCAGTCAGACTGCAGAGCTGGAAAAGGCCTGGCCCCAGCAGGGCTTGTCTCTGCTTGGGAGGCAGCAGGGAGGGGACTGCCTGCAAGGGAGGGCGCGGCCCGGGCCAGGCCTCCTGCCAGCCCCACCCTAGGCTGCCCCGGTGACAAGGCAGGGAACCTGCGCTAAGCGCTAAGTTCTCTGTACCCAGCCCCAGTCCCTGGAAACATGAACAAGGTCTTCCCCCAGGTGAGAGCCGGCTGGGCTGACCGGGCTCCTGCCCTTGAGAGAGCAAACCCTGGGGGAGGGGTGGGCAGTAGACAGGATAGGAGAGAGACTGAGGCAAGGCAGCACCCACCCTGCCCTGGGGCCCACTGCCAGGTTGTAGGGGACCCAGCTACACAGCGCAGGTGGCAGGGCTGGGAGGGAGGCCGGGCGAGAGCGGCAGCGTCGTGGGGAGGAGGGCATCAGGGAAAGCCTGGCCGAGGAGGAGCTGCCGGAGCCGGGTGGGACAGGAAAGGAACAGCGTTCCAGGCACAGTGCGGGCTGCGTGTGGACATGTGACGCAGGCGTGGTGAGGCTGGGGGTCCAGCGTGTTCGGCTGTGGGGGACCTGTCATTCCTCTAAGGCTTTCAGTGACCCCTTCTGAAAAACTTGGCGATCCGACACCCTGAGGCTGGACCTCTCCCACCTGAGCCCACCGTCACTCTGTTCTCTCGGGCAGGGACATAATGGCAACGCAGCTGCTGGAACCAAAGCCGTCCCCGGAGGGGCAGGTAAAGATCTGGAGGGCCTGGGACCCTGTGGGCTCCGCCACCCCCAGCGGGGGCTCCCTGCTCTCTGGGCAGTTGGCTACAAAGCGGGTTCCAGGCTCCTGCTGTCCCTCAGACCTCTGCCCCAGGTTGATGTCATCTGCTCCCAGCTTCCTGGCCAGCTGTGCTGACAGCCGCCTGCTGCGGGGCTCTTCCTCCCCCAGCACAGTTCCCCCAGCGCCTCCCGAGTGCTGCCCACCTCACAGCCCGCCTGTAACACAGACAAAAGGGCCCAAAGCCCTGACACAGGGGCCACCTGGGCGATTTTACCTCTGAGGGATAAAGTGACACCCGATTTAGCCCTTCTCTGTGCCACTGACTCACTGTGTGACCAGGACAGTTCTCTCCACCTTTACGGAATAGAGGAAGGATGGAACACACATTCACTGAGCATCTCCTGCGTGCCCTGTCCTGGGCCACTGTGACCAGTGAGGACAGACCCAGGGAGGTGGGTGATAACGACAGCCGTAGGGCTCAAGCCCTGCAGTGTGCCGGCGCTGTACGATCTCTTTCAATCCTCCGGACAGCTCCGAGAGGGGCCCCTTCCGGCACAGTAACAGAAGAGGCAGCTGAGGCTGAGAGAGGTTGGGTAACCAGGCCAACGTCACACAGCGGGGAGGTTGGGGGCAGAGTCCGAATTCAAACTGAGATCCCTCTGGCTGCAAAGCCCCAGTGCCTTTGCTGCTGCACACAGGTGTTTGTTTACATTCAACTCCCGGCCCATGGCGGGCGTGGCTGTGGCAAGAACAGCCTCCTTTTCCATCTGTCGGGGAGGGGACTGGCACCCAACGGCTTTCTGCCGTGACCCCACCTGCTCAGGGCCCGTGCTGCACAAATGTTTGAGGAGCGCCCCCTGGCTGACCCATGCCTCTCCCCGCCCAGCATCGCGCAGTCCCGCTGGTTACCTGAGCCTACCCTGTGTTTGCTGATGACGAGAGAGCCACCAGCTAGGGCCACAGGGCTGACGGGGTTCAGATTTATGCTGTGTCTCCAATATTGTCTCCCTTCACCCGCATCCTGGGCTCCCACCACGCCAGGCCCCTGCTGTCCCCACACGCCCTCTGCCTGGAATGCCCTCCCTCTGCACCCTCCCCTCACCTGCCTGTGGAAATCCCACCTGTGCTTCCAAGGACCCTGCTTCGGAAATGTCAGTAGATTGAATGGAAACGACCCGAACTGACCCAAACTGGGGGCCTTCCCTTGCTTCCTGGATCTCTGGGTCACCATATTCACAAAGTGTTCATAAAATACCTGCTGTGTGCCTGACTCTGGAGTTGCATCCCTGGGATCACAGGGCTGAATCAGACCTGCTCCTGCCCCTTTCTCTGGGATACCTGTGGCCTGGACGGGACAGAGCTCACGCTCTCCGTCGTACGTGTCCATGCCTTGCCTTCCAAGTGCAACCGCAAGCTTTCGGAACGCAAGGACCAGAGCCACAGCTACCTTTGTGCCCTCTGCAGAGCAGGACATCTAGTAGGTTGTCAAAAAAGTGTTCTTTCACTATTTTGTAAGCAAGCAAGAATTAAAGGAGCAAAGTACAGTTCTATGAGAGCAGGGACGTCTCCTATCACTGCTATTTCCACAGTACTTAGAATAGAGCTTGGCACATAGTAGGTGCTCAGTAAACACTAATAATGGCCCACACTCAGCACTTACTACATGCTAAGCACTATTCTAAGACATTAACTCAACAAACTCTAATCCTCTTAACAAACTCTAAAGTAGCTATTATGATCCCTGTTTTCCACACAAGGAAACTGAGGCACAGAGAAGTGCAGTGACTTACTCAACGTGGCCCAGCTAGGAAGTGGTGGAGCTGGGATTCCAACCAGCATCCTGGCAGACTCCAGAATGGATACTCAGTTGGAATCGTGGAAAGGGCCTGGGTTTTGGCATCAAACAGGGTGGACTCACATCCCAGCTCTGCAAGGGGCGACCTGGACCTTTTCTTCTCTGAGCCTCAGTTTCCTCATTGATAAAATAAAGGGCTGTTTTGCAAAATAAAAATAACAGCTATGAAGAGGCTGATGCGGTTTCTGCCCCATGGTCGGGGCTGGGTGTGCAGGTGTCCGTCTGTCCCTGCGTCCTGAGGAGGCTGCCCCTTAGTGGGTGGGAGAGGGAGGGCTGTGGAGCAGAGACGGCGTCCTCGTCATCCACCCTTACCACTCACCAGCGGCGGGACCCGGGCTAGGGCTGGGCACTTGGCAGGGTGGGGCCACAGGCAGAACCGAGGCACCCTGTGCAGGGCTCGGGAGCCCCCTCCTCCTGGAAAGCCCTCTCTGCCCCTAACCTACCCTGGCGGGGGAGGGGCTGCTCACAGGGTCAGGGCGGGAGGGGCCTCCCTGCTGCCCATCACCGCAGGCCACGGGCATTCTCCCCACCCACACAGAAGGCTGCAGTCCCCTCTGCTGCTCACGTCGTCGCGGGACGTGCCTCTCGGCCTCTGTGCTGCTCCTGCTGGCAACTCTAGCGGCCCTCATCGCCCTGGTCACCATCCTTGGACTGCCACCACGCATGCCAGGTAAGGGTGGTCACGACAGGGTGGGGAGACAGTGGGGGCACAGAGAGATGGGGGAGCCCTGACCCTGCCTGGCTTGTGTGCTAAGTGACTTTTGGACTATTCCTTAAGGTGCGTGCACACACACACACACACACACACACTGACGTATACCTGTCTCTGAGCCTCCATTTGCATATCTGTGAACAGTTCTTGAGAGGACCTAATGTCACCTCCTCCAGGAAGCCTTCCTGGACCCCCCAGGCTGGGTGAGGAGCTTCGTCCCAGTCCCCGCAGCCCCCGCGCTTCCTCTTCCCCTGGCCTGGCCACCGTGGGCGGTGAGTCCATCTGTGTGCTCCCCTCCAGCACAGAGGACAGGGGCCTGTGCAGTACGGCCCTGCAGCCTCAGCCTCAGTGGCGCACAGCCCCTGCCCCCTGGAGCTACCTGTCTGGAGAGCAGCGTGGACACGAATCCAGTAAGCACGTCAGGGCAGGGGGCACGGGGGCTCTGAGAGCCCGGAATGGGGCTCTGACCCGATCCAGGAGTCTGGGTGGACACCCTGGGGAAGTGAAAGGGAGCTGAGGCGGGAAGGGAAAGTAGGAATTGGTTAGTAGGGGGCAGTGCCAGGAAAAGCACCCGGGCACAGAGAACAGCATGCGCAGAGTCGCTGTGGGGAGGGAGGAAGCATTAGAAGACGCGGGGACTGCAAGGAGCCAGTGGGCGTGAAGGGCTGGAGCGGTGGGGGGCCGGGGACCAGGGCCTTGAAGGCTGCGCTGGGGGGGGAGTCACCATCCAGGAGCCATGGGAAGGGGATTACGCTGGGCGTGGGGCGTCACCAGATCTACCTTTCTGAGGGGTGGCTCTGTAGCCAGGCAGGGCAGGTGTGGGGGGACAAGGTCAGGGGTCACACGCACAGTGCTCTCCCTGCCTGAGCAGGAACGTGGGCACCGAGGGTAGACGCGAATACTTAAGGAGCCGCAGTCACGTGCCTGTGTGCGCACCTGTGTGTGTTTGTGTGCGTCTGTGGGCGTCCTTGCAGGTGTTGTGTGCGCAGGGACGTGTGTGTGTCTGTGGGCGCACCTGTTGTCTGTGTGTCTGTGTGTGACTGTGCACCTGGGTGCGGATGTCTGTGTGTGAGCGCATGCGCATCAGTGCGCACACGTCTGTGTGTGTCGGTGACAACGTGATTGTCCCTAAGGGTTGGCCCACCACGCACGAGCCGGGCAGCTCTGGGAGCTGAGAGGTGGTTCACGTGTGCACAAACACAAACGCACAGCCCAGCGCCCCCTCCCACTGTGCACACGGACACGCAGGGCTGTGGCCAGGCTGGCTCCCCGCCTCGTCTGCTGGTTTCTCTCCCCTAATCCTTCGGGGCAGCCCCAGGGGTGGGCGTCCCCCATGGGGCGCTGATGATGACACTTCGCAGGGGTGATTGAGGGACAATAGAATAAAAATATGAAAGTGCTTCGCAGACTATGAAGTTGTGCCCAGATGTGAGGGATTACGACATACGACCCCTGGGACGGCGCTGACAACCTAACCTGGTACCAGGAGACCCACCATTAAAACCACTTCACTGAACCCGACACTGTCCACAGAAGCCTCCCGCGAGACTGTAAATAAGTTTCAATAAAGCAGAGAGCATTTATTCATTCTGCACATTCTCCGTTCTGTGCTTAGTCACAGAAAAGCTTGTATTTAATCTCCCCAACAGTCCTATGGGGTGTGTGCTATGGTCCCCATTTTGCAGACAAAGAACCCGAGGCTCAGAGCGCTCAGGTCATCTGCCAAGGTCAAGGAGCTGGCCGGCAGTAGAACTGGGGCTTGAACCCCATCTCTGGCACGAGTCCCGTGTGCTCCCCACTGCCCCAGTCCCTCAGGCCGGCCCAGGGCGGGGCTCAGGTACGGGAACGTAGGCAGGTTAACGGCAGCGATGCCCTTGTGAGCACCACCCTTGACCCTCCGGGCCTGCCCCTGCCCACTCAGGGGCCCAGGCCTGCGTAACACTGGCAAACAGGACAGGCTTCTTGTGCCACGACCGGAGGAGCTGCATCCCGGCCAGCGGGGTCTGTGATGGCATCCGCACTTGCGCCCACGGCGAGGATGAAGAGGAGGGCTTGTGCCGTGAGTACCTGCTCGGTCCTGCCCCTGCCTGATGGGCGCTCCCAGGAGTTCCCTCCTTCTCCAACTCTCCCTGCAGCCATAGAGAAGCTCAGCCATCCCCGAACATACCGGGCACTTTCATGCCCCCATGCATTCATTATATGCTGCCTCCAGCCAGGAGCGCCTGCTCCCACCCATCCCAGTCAGGCACACACGTGCGCGCCCACACTAAGGAATGCCTTCACTCTGTGCTCTCCTCTCCCAGAGAACCCGTGTTCATCCTTCAAGGCAGAGTGCAAGTGCTACCTCCTCCAGGAAGCCTTCCCTGACTTCCACATTAGGTTAAGGGGTGAAGGTTCCTCCTTTGGGCTCCCACAGCCTCTGTGCATCCCTGTGTCCCAGCCCTAGTCACACCGGTTGTCACTCTCGATTGGCACACCCGCCACCCCCATCAGACTGTGAACTCCTCTGAGGCAGGCCTGGTCTGGGGCCTCAGCGCCTGGCACGGAGGGGTATCCAGAATGACTTGCTAACTGAATGGGGGAATGAAGGAATGGGAAGACCTGGCCCCAGACCTTAGAGACCTGAAGGTGCTCGGGAGAGAGGAGACACGGCTGCATGGACTGGGTATCAAAAGCACAAATCAGTGCCTGGCGAGTTGTAGCAGGTGGGTTGGGGGAGCACGTGGGGGAGGAAACTTGCATCACAGACGCTGGAGAACAGAGGAAATCTTCACAGCATCTAGTCCATGCCCCAGCTCCCACCAAATCCCCTCTGTCGCCAGCCCAACAGACCACACCCAGCCTCTGCTTGCATACTCCTGGGATGGGGAGCTCACTACGTAGGCAGCCACTTCCGGAATTGAATGGTTTTTCCATGGAAAGATCGTCCTTGTCCTGAGCTCAGGGCTGCCTCCTGGTAGTGTCCCAGACTGGTTCCAGCTCTGTCCTTTCCTCAACCCCAGCCCCTGATAGACCACGTTTTAATCCCTGTCCCATGATGGTGGCACTGCATGGATTTGGAGATTGTTCTCTTGCCCCGCTGTGCGCATCCCCTTCTCCGGGACACACCCTGCACTCCAACAGCCACCCGCCTCGTGACCAGTTCCTGGTCCTCCCCACTCTACAGTGCCCCGCAGGACTCACACCACTGCCCATGTCCCCCTCCCTGGACAGGCCCCGCAAGCATCCATGGCACTTCTGGCTGGTCCGGCAAGTCCAAGGCACAAAGGCTTGTCCCCTCCCTGACGTGGGGTTTACACCGCTAGTGATATGGCCTGAGTCTGCGGGAATCTGGGGAGCCCGTCACACTGCTGTCCAGCACAGACGCATTCTCAAGGAAGGTGCCCTGACTCCCTCTCACAGGCGTGTGAGCCCTCCGCGCCCTGAGCTCTGAGGCCGGGCGTAAGACGGCACATTTATTCTCCTTCCGTTCCAGTTGCAGGAGGCTTCCTGGAGGGGAAAGGGCTTGAACCTGAACTTGAAAGCGGCTAAGTGTCCGGGAGGGCTTTCTGGAGGGAGGAAGAGTGCAAGCAACGGTGTGGGCGGGAACGGCGGCGGCTCTCGGGTCCTGCCGGCTGCACAGGAAAGAGCGCCCTCTCCCTTCCATCCAACCTCCCTCCCCAGCAAACCTCCATGCCCTTCCTGGGGTGGATGGGCGGTGACCTCAAGCTGTGGCCAGATGTGGACTTCTTCCTGTCCCATCTGTCCCTCTGTAGGAGACGTGCCCCGCAGCCTCCCCAGCTTCCTGGTGGCCCACTGTGGAGACCCGGCCTCCTGGATCTACGCAGACCAAAAATGCGACGGGATCAACAGCTGTGGGGACTGCTCGGACGAACTGAGTCCAGGTGGGGGTCTGGGCACAGGCTGCGCCGGAGCAGGTGGCCAGGCAGCGGCCAGAGGGCAGAGGCTGACCAGGGAATGTCCAAGCCTCCTCCGTGCATAGCGTCCCTGCACCCTAGAAGGAAGTTTTCTGCCTCTGCTTGAATGCCACCAGCGGCAGGGTGCTCACTGCCACTCCAAGTGGCTCCTCCTGGAGGTTCATTCTTCTGTGGCGGGGAACTTACCTCAAGGGCACAGATGAGAAGGCGGCCGGGCAAGGAATATATATGCGGCACAACTGGGATTTGAACCTGGGTTTCCCTCATCACCTCTGCATCTCCCAAAAACCCCGTGAGGAAAGTGGGGCAGGAATCACTGGCCCCAATTTACATGTAGGTAAACTGAGGCCTCAAAAGGAGAAGGAGCTTCATATAATGAGTGACAGGGAGGGAGCCTGTGTAAGCCTATGTCTCCTGACTCCAAGTCCGTGGTCCTTCCACTGCCCCAGAGTTTCCTCTCAATCCCTTCCCCAGTGTTCAATCAACAAACATGTTCTGAGCCCCAGTGGGGGCGGGGCCTGTGCCAGATTCTGGTGGAGGACAGTTATGGATCAGGCACATATCCTACCCCAGGACTCGCATCGTGGTGATGCTAAAAGGAAGTGCTGGGGCCCTAGAGGAATCCTGGGAGACTTCTTGGAAGAGGTGGCATTCAAGCAGGCTGAAGAGAGTAGACAGGGTTTCAACAGGCAGAGGCTGGGTGTATGAGGAGAAATACTGGAGGCCCGGGGCACAGGGTGAAGGAGAAGTCGGGGCAGCACCCCCAGGGAGTCACAGTGGGTTGCTGTGGCTGAGGGTGGGGTGGCGGGAGGCAGTGTGCACTCCTTCACGTTTGAGCCTTGACCATGTACCTGGCACTTTGCCTATCTTCCTTTACTTAATAACAACCTTAGGCAGATGAGGAAACTGAGGCTCAGACAGATGTGAACAGTCACACAGCCCTTGAGTTGTGGAGTCCTGATTCTCTCTGCTGCAGGAAAACCAATCTGAGAGGGTGGGACTGTGGGGAGCTATAGCAGGTTTCAGAGGTAAGGAGTGCCCTGGTGCATGGAGCTTTCCAGGACACACCAGCAGCTCTTCTGCCGGCTCTTGTCTCCCCAGTGACTGTGTGCCCGCCCTGTGGCCCTGGGTGGTGGCACTGCCCTTCCACCGTCTTCAAGTACTGCGACTGCATCCCGAGGAGTCTCTGCAGGGACCGTGTGCAGCACTGCTCTGACTGGTCCGACGAGTACTCCTGTCCTGGCCCCTGAGCGGACCACCCAGGCCGGCATGGAAGGCTGGTTGGAATGGCATTGGCAGCCCCTCACACGAGCGTCAAACTCTAGAGCGCGAGGGCAGGAAGGAGCCTTTGAAATCATCTCGTGGGATCTACACATCCTGTCTGAATAGGAATTGTCTTTTCTGCTTTCAAGTTTTTCAGCCTCTGCTTGAATGCCCCCAACAACTGGGAGCTCACTACCATGTTAGACAGCTTCTAACAAAGATGGGGGGACTCTGCTCCCTTGATTTTGAGGCCACACAGAAGAAATCTGCCACTCTGCTCCAAAACAGGCTTGCAGATTCTAATCTTGCCACCCCTTGAAGAGAAGATAAGTCTGGGGCTTAAACGCCAAGCTGAGGAGTTGCCCTTATAGATGGCACACCTTTGAGACCTCAGGCAGATATTGCTGGGCTTGGATGCAACCTTAGCATTTTTCTCAACTCAGTTATCCCTGCAGGCCCCACTGATTAACACGAGATTGCTCACGAGTCAGGGTACTTGGCATCCTACCAGCAGGAAGCTACCCCAGGAAGCTCTGCGCTGCAGAACTGAAGAGCTGGAAAGAGAGCAGCTGGAGGAGCTCCTTCCCGCCCTCTGTCCATCCCATTCTCCACCCCACTGCTCCCCCCCTCCACCCTATGCCCAGCCGCCCGGCTAAACAGCCCAGTTTTCTTGAAGTAGGTACCGGAGCCTTGAACTTTGGTCCTGGAGCCCAAATGAGCTGTTTCTCTGCATCCTTTTCCAGCTCCACAACACCCAAGCAGGCAAGGATGGAGATCCCCATTACACAGACAAGAAAACTGAGGCCCAGAGGGGGAGGTGACTTGCTCAGGATCATACAACAAAGTCAGTGCTGGAACTGGGACTAAAACATGGCCTGTGACACCCCAGCCCAGATGCCTTTCCAGCTACCAGTGCGATTATGCCTTGGCTGGGCAGAGTCTCTGTGGGGTATTTGCAAATGTAGCTGGAGGGTCAGAAAGTATCACACCCTTCTTCTGGAAGGGAGACTGGGCATCTGGCCACTGAGAGGGTTCCTGTTGAGGAAGACAGACATATCCCCATTGAAAATTAATAAAATTGGTTTTTTATATTGGTTTCTTCTCAGTTTTTGAACAGAAATGGGCCTCCCAGAGACTGGTGAGTTCTGGTTCGTCCACTGCCTCGTTAGTTCGTTCACTCATCAGTCTCCGTGCACCTGCTTTGGAGCAAGCGTGAGCAGGGTGCCAGGCCCAGAGGAGAGACTGGATCCCGGCGCATGAGGAACGTGGGGTCCTATGGAGGAGGCACCTCCACCGTAGGGGTGGGTGAGACAGTGGGAAACGCTGGCAGTGGGACATCACCTAGGGGCATTAAGCACGGAAACTGGATCCACCGTGTCCTAACACACCGACTGCCACGCTAGAATAAAATGCTTTTCCCTGGGGCCATGGTGTTTTATTAAAACAAAACGGGCCGGGAGTTGTGGCTCATACCTGTAATCCTAGCACTCTGGGAGGCCGAGGCCGGAGGATCCGTTGAAGTCAGGAGTTCAAGACCAGCCTGACCCCATCTCTAATAAAAATAGAAAAATTAGTCAGGTGTGGTAGTGCACGCCTGTAGTCCCAGCTACTTGGGAGGCTGAGGCAGGAGGATCGCTTCAGCCCAGAAGTTTGAGGTTGCTGTGAGCTAGGTGACACCACGGCACTCTAGCCGGGGCAACAGAGTGAGACTCTGTCTCAAAAAACAAACAAACAAATAAATGAAACGATCCTTTCTAATTTGTTATTTTTTATTGTTTTCTGTGCGTGAGTTATATGCAACACAATCCATGTTTTTAGAATTAAATTGTCAATATTAATTGTAACAATAAGAACATCAACAAGTAAGATTTTCACAAACCCACTGTAGGGTTTTGCTTCACGAGGCCCCAGGTTCAAAACTAGCCTGAGTTAAATACAAGTCACATGGCAGTTAGTGTGTTAATGACAGCAGCCCAAGAAAGATGCCAAGGACATGGATCAAGTACACAGAGCGGAGAGGGTGGTCGAGGGCTATTTACTGGTAGAACTCATGGGCCTTAGGCACCTCCTGGGGGTGGGAGGTGGCAGGGTGGAGGGAGTCCAGCATGCCTGGGAAGGAGCACGTGGCCTCATGCCCTGGCCTGTGCCTTCTCCAACAGGACACCAATCTCGAGGGGAAGAGAGGGTCGAATTGGTCCCTGGGGACAAAAAAGGTCCAGAGGCTCATTTCGGCACTCAAATGCCAACATGTTCTGAATTGAGGAAGCCTTGAGCTTTGGCCATGAAGCCAGGCAAGATCGGAGCACGAGCCTGTGTTTGCTCACACCAAGTCAGCCTTGAAGGTTCAGGCAGGTGGAGAGCACCCATCTCCCAGCAGGGGCTGGTGGTGCTGCACTTGGGCCCCATGGGAGAGAGGCAGGTGGACCTCAGCAGTTATCCAGTCCTGGGCTTCTTCGGTGGCCCATGGCACTTCTCAGATAAACATCCAGAGGCACAGGCACCATAGGTTGCATATGATTTTGCCCTCCCCTCTCCCTTAACCAAACCCATCCACATGCCCCTGGCCATTAAGATGCTTCATTTAGGCCAGGTGCGGTGGCACACACCTATAATCCCAACGCTCTAGAAGGCCGAGATAGGAGGATCGCTTGGGGTCAGGAGTTCCAGACCAGCCTGAGCAAGAGCAAGACCCCATCTCTACTAAAAATAGAAAAATTAGCTGGACATCGTGGCACACACCTATAGTCCCAGCTACTCAGGAGGCTGAGGCAGGAGGATCACCTGAGCCTAGGAGTTTGAGGTTGCAGTGAGCTGGGCTAATGCCACAGCACTCTAGTCTAGGCGACAGAGTCTTGCTCTGTCTCAAAAATACAAAAAATCTCCAAACTTGGTGTTTGGGAAGAACAAACAAACAAAAAACCAAGATGCTTCATTTACAGGACGGGGAAACCAAGGCCAAGACAGAGCTACCTGAGTCCGTTCGGCATGTCGGTGGCAGGACGACTGGAAGCCAGGCATCTTGGTGCACACGGCTGGCGTTTGCTGAGCGCTTGCCATGAGGCCGGCACAGTGGTAAGAGCTTTACCTTTAATCCTCACAGCTATGAAGTAGGTGCTGTTTTTAGAGTACCTAAAACCTCTCACTTAGACAGGCAGGGCAGCTTGACTAGTTGGGGACAGAGCAGGTGTGCCCAATCTGAAGTCTGGGCACATGCACTGTGTCACTCTGTCTCGGGAGGTCTGGGAAGGCTTCCTAGCAGAGGTGACACCCGAGCAGGGCCGTGAAGGAGGATTCAGAGCGAGCCAGGTGGGAAGCGGGGAAAGACCATGCCAGGTTGAAGAGATGCTGGGGCCAGGCAGGAGGGGTGTGGGGGGGCGGGGGCGCAGGGCAAGGCAGGGAGGGCGCCTGGCGGCTGAGGGATAGTGAAGTAGCCGCAGTGCCTGGAGCGTGAGGAAGAGCCTTGGACTCTAGGCTGCAGAGAGGCCGCAGGGTGCCGGCAGAGGTTTTGGGCAGGAGGAACACATCTGATCCCTCCTTCTGAGCAGGGGCCGCTCTGCACATCGGGAACGAGGCTACAGCGCCAGCCTCTCCCGCAGGCTTCCCGAGCGGAAAGAGTGAGATCTGGAATGCAAGCGCCCTTTGGAAGCAGTGAAGCTTCATGCACAGGAAGGGGTGCCAGGCGCTGTGCTAGGGGCTTTAGTGGATGTTTAGTGAGCACTTAGTCCACGCCACGCACTATTGCAAACCTCTATGTGTTGTGTCGCTAGCATCTCATTTTCTGGAATCTTCAGAACCACTCCGCGTACCTGGTTTGGCTACTCACACTTTGCAGAGGCGTAGAGAGATGAAGTTGCTTGCCTAAGATCACGCAGCTTTTAAGACATGGAGCCAGGACCCAGATAGGCCCAGATCCAGAGCCCATCACACCCCTCGTATGGTCTCCTTGTCAGCAGGGTCTCCCTAGAGGGCACACCCGGAGCCCGGGCCAAAGGGCCGCAGCCTGTAAACAGGAGGTGGCTGGCAGAAGAATGGGTCTTTGTTCTTTTCTTGTTTATTGATTCTTCCTTTCAGAAGGGAGCCGGTGCCATAGCGACCTCCCAAACAGCACTCTGTAAGGGGGGTGCAGAAAGCGCAGGGCCCAGGGCGGCCAGGCAGCCCCTCCCGGCTCACATCAGCGGAGCAGCCCGGGTGAGAACTCAGGCAGCAGCGTCAATATTTGCCATCTCCCAGCCTCCCTGGCCCCGGCCCCAAGATCAGCGCTTTAAGAACAACAGGTTTTTTGCTGTGCAAACACGCAGGGATAGATTAATGGAATTTAAGATGGCTTAGGCTGGGCCCCAGGGTTTGGACTGGAAATCTGGTCTGATTTAACCGTCTGCCGTCACTGTTTGCCAGGGACTCTCTTTTCATCCTTAGACTCACTGAACCACAGACATTAGGGCTGGCAAGGACCTCAGAGCCCAGAGGACACTGCTTCCCAGAGAGGAAAAGGACCACCCCAAAGTTGCACTGCCTGGAGGTTAGCACTGGGATGCTGAGGGCCACCCAGCAGCTCCAGGTCAAAGTACAAGCGGCTTCTCTGAGTTCTTAAAAAATTACATTCCATGGAATGTACATATCTTAAGTGTATAATTCCATAAGGTTTTTAAAAAACAGCTTTATCGAGGTATCATCGACATACAATAAGCTACATGTATTAAAGTGCACACTTTCCTAAATTTTGACGCATGGATGCACTCATAAACTATCACAATTAAAACAGTGAACATACCCATCACCCTCAAAGTCTCCTCGTGCCCCTTGGTAATCCCCCACCCCTCCTTGATCCTCACCCCCATGCTCAGGCAACCACTGATTTATTTTCTGTCAGTATCGAATAGGGTGCACTTTTCTAGAATGTTATATAAATGTGGTCTACAGTGTATACCATTTTTTGTCAGCATCTTTCACTCAAAATAACTATTATGAGACTCATCCGTGTTATAGCATGTCCAATATTCATTCTTTTTGTTGTCGAGTTATATTTCATTGTATGGTTATACCACAATTCGTGCATTCCAGGCTGAAGAGATGTACTCTTCACTGATCCATCACTTATCGATGGACTTTGGGTTATTCCCAGTTTTGGTTGTTTCAGGTGAAGCTGCTACGTACAAGTCTTTATATAGACACATGCTTTCATTGATCTACCTAGGAGTAGAATGGCGGGATGTGATAGGTATATGTTTAACTTTTCATACCATCACCTGTTTACCAAAGTGGTTGCATCATTTTACATTCCTACCATTAGAGGATGAGTGTTTCAGTTGCTCTATATCCTTACCAACACTTGCTATGGTCAGCTTTTGTTTTTTTTTAAGAGATAAGTTCTCGCTTGCTGCCCAGACTGATCTCAAACTTCCAGCCTCAAGTGATCCTCCCGCCTTAGCCTCCCAAAGTGCTGGAATTACAGGCGTGAGACACTGCGTCCAGCCTGAGAGTTCTTTGTATATTGCAAATGCATATCCTTTATCAGATATATGATTTGCAAATATTTCTCCCAGTCTGTGGCTTGTCTTTTCATTCTTTTAACAGTGCAGTGCCTTTCAAAGAACAGGAGTTAAAAAAAAAAAAAAGAACAGGAGTTTTTTATTTTGATGAAATCCACTTTATCAATTTTTTTCTTTTATGGATCATGGTTTTGGTGTTCTATTTAAGAAATCATTGCCTAGCCCGTCACAAAGATTTTATTCCATATGTTCTTCTAGAAGGTTTATAGTTTTAGGTTTTGTAATTAGGTCGATGATCCATTTTGAGTTAATTTTTGTATATGACACAAGGACTGGATCAACTTCTTTTTTTGCACATGGAATCTAATTGTCCCAGCCGCATTCGTTGAAAAGGCAATCCTTTCTCTAGTGAATTGCCTTTGCACCTTTGCCAAAAATCAGTAATCCATATATGTATTGGTTTATTTCTTCCATTGATCTATTTGTCTACCTTTGTGCCAATACCACACTGTCTTGATTTCTGTAGCCTTAAAGTAGGTTTTGAAATCAGGTGGTATTTGTCCTCCTACTTAGTTCTTTTTTGAAGTTGTTTTGAATGTTTTAGGTCCTTTGCATTTCCATCTGAATTTTGGAATCAGCTTGCTGATTTCTGTAGAAAAGTTCTGCTGGGATTTTGATTGGGATCGCATCGAAACTATAGATTAATTTGGGGAGAACTGACATCTTAATGTTGAGTCTTCCGATCACGTTGTCTCTCCCTTTGTTTTCCTTTAATTTTTCTTAACAATGTCTTATAGTTTTCAGTGTACCTATTTGCATATTCTTTGTCAGATTTATCCCTAAGTATTTCATATTTTTTGATGTTAAGTGGTATTGTTTTTTTATTTTAATTTCTAACTTTTCATTGCTAGTTTATAGAAATGCAATTAATTTTTATATATTGATCAAGTATCCTACAACCTTGCCAAATTCACTTATTAATTCTAATTTTTTTGTAGATTCCATCAGATTTTTTACATAGATAATCATGTTGTCTGTGAATAAAGAGTTTTATTTCTTTCCTTCCAATCTGAATACCTTTTATTTCTTCCTCTTTTCTTATTACACTGGCCATGTACAATGCTCAGTAGAGGTGGTAAGAGCAGACATCCTCGCCTTGTTCCTGATCTTGAAGAGAAAGCATTCAGTCTTTCACTTCTAAGAATGATATTAGCATAGGGTTTTTGTAGATAAACTTCATCAGGAAGCATGATGGATGGCCATTATTGAGGAAGTTTCCTTCTATTCCTAGATCGCTAAAAGTTTAAATCAGGATTGGATGTCAAATTTTGTCAAATTCTTTTTCTCTGTCTATTAAGATGATTTATGTTTTTGTTTGTTAATGTGGTGTATTATATCAACTGATTTTTGAATGTCAAAATAATCTTGTTTTCCTGGGATAAACCCCACTTGATCATAACATATTATTCTATTTATATGTATTGATGTATTTAATTTGCTAAAACTTTGTTAAGAATTTTTGCAGCTATGTTCGTGAGGGATTTTTTTTTTTCTTGTAATGTCTTTGTCAGGTTTGGGTATCATAATAATGCTGACCTTATATAATGGGTTGGGAGGTGTTCCCACTTCTTCAGTTTTCTGGAATAGTTTATGTAGAATTGGTATTTCTTCCTTGAATGTTTGATACAATTCGCTAGTGGAGTCATCTGCCTTGTAATTTTCTTTGTGGGAAGGTTTTTAACTCAAATTCAACTTCTTTAATACATATACAACTATTTAGACTATTTCTTCTTGAGTGAGCTTTTGTTACCAAAAGTTCAGCAATTGTCCCCGAGGGTACATCAGAAGAACGAGGAGAAGTGGTTTGAGGAGAAGGAAAGAGAAGTTTATTATAATAATTTGCTGGCATACGAGGAGGATGGCAGACTCCCATCTCAAAGTACCAACATCCTATCTCTGAGCAAAGTACAGAGCTTTTTAAAGGTTCTGATTAATCCCATAGTCCCATCTTTGGCTAAGACAATCTTGTGACCTCCACCTAGACAATTCCCTTGAGCCATCTCCTGTGGCATGAAGAACAAAGAACATTCTCCTGCCCCTCCTGACCACTGGCCTGAGACAGGGATGTAGGTTTTAGCGGGAGGGGGTTTTCAAGAGACAGAAAACATTTCTACCCTTTTTCAGGCCATTTTCTCTGTTACATTTTGATGGTGACTTTCAAGGAATTTATTCATTTCTTCAAAGTTGTTGAATTTATTGACGTAAATTTTGTAATATCCCCTTATTATCCTTTTTTTTTTTTTTCTTATTTTTGAGACAGAGTCTGGCTCTGTTGCCTGGCGTAGAGTGCCATGGCATCAGCCTAGCTCACAGCAAC
>NW_012138302.1:13999913-14005063 GCF_000956105.1 Propithecus coquereli
GAGACAGAGTCTTACTCTGTCGCCCTGGGTAGAGTGCTAGAGTGCAGTGGCATCATCATAGTTCACTGCAGCCTCAAACTCCTGGGCTCAAGCAATCCTCTTGCCTCAGCCTCCTGAGTAGCTGGGACTACAGGCGTGCACCACCACGCCTGGCTAATTTTTCTATTTTTAGTAGAGATGAGGTCTTGCTCTTGCTCAGGCTGATCTCAAACTCCTGAGCTCAAGCAATCCTCCCACCTCAGCCTCCCACAGTGTAGGATTACAGGCATGAGCCACCACGCCCGGCACAATGTTTTTTGATATATTCACAGAGTTGTGCAACCATCATCATAATCACTTTTAAAACATTTTCAGCTGAGTGTGGTGGCATGCGCCTGTAGTTCCAGTTACTTGGGAGGCTGAAGCAGGAGGATCACTGAGCCCAGGAGGTTGAGGCCGCAGTGAGCTATGATCATGCCACAGCTCTTCAGCCTGAGTGACAGAGCTAGACCCCATCTCTTAAAAAACAAAAACAAAACAAAACCAAAACAAAAAACCACATTTTTATCACCCCCAAAAGAAACTATGTACCCATTAATAGTTACTCTCCAGCTCCCCATCCCTAGGCAACTACTTTTTCTCTATAGATCTGCCTATTCTGGACATTTCATATCAATGGAATCATACAATATGTGGTCTTTTGTGACTGGCTTCTTTCACATAACGTTTTCAAGGTTCATCCGTGCTGCAGCATGTGTCAGTACTTCATTCCTTTTCATCGCTGAATACTATGCCATTGTATGGATATACAACATTTTGTTTATCCATCAGTTCATGGACATTTGGGTTTCTACTGTGGGGCTATTGTGAATGAACATTTGTGTACATGTTTTTGTGTGGATCTACATTTCAATTTCTCTAGGAATGGGCTGCTGGCTCATATGGTAACTATGTTTAACCAAGGAACTGTCATACTGCTTTCCACAATGACTGCCATTTTACATCCCCGCCAACAGTGCATGAGGGTTCCAGTTTCCCCATACTTGCTATTATCACCAACACTTGCTATTATCTGTCTTTTTTATTATATCCATCCTCGTGAGTGTGAAGTGGCATCTTATTGTGGTTTTGATTTGTATTTCCCTGACGGCTAATGATGTTGAGTATCTTTTCATGTGTTTACTGGTCATTTGTTTATCTTGTATGGAGAAATGTCTACTCAGGTCCTTTGTTCATTTTTTGAGTTATTTGTCTTTTGCTGTTGAGTTGTAAGAGTTCTTTACATATTCTGGATACTAGACCCTTATTAGATACACAATTTGCAATATTTTCTCTCATTTTGTGGTTTGTCATTTCACTTTCCTTTTTTTTTTTTTTTTTGAGACAGAGTCTCACTCTGTTGCCCGGGCTAGAGTGAGTGCCGTGGCATTAGCCTAGCTCACAGCAACCTCAAACTTCTGGGCTCAAGCGATCCTACTGCCTCAGCCTCCCAGCAGCTGGGACTATAGGCATGCGCCACCATGCCTGGCTAATTTTTTCTATATATATTTTTAGTTGTCCAGTTAATTTCTTTCTATATTTAGTAGAGATAGGGTCTCGCTCTTGCTCAGGCTGGTCTCAAACACCTGAGCTCAAATGATCCTCCCACCTCGGCCTCCCAGAGTGCTAGGATTACAGGCGTGAGCCACTGTGCCCGGCCTTATCCTTTTATATATATATATATAGAATCTGTGGTAATGCTACCTCTATCATTCCTGACATTAGTGAGATGCATCTCCATTCTTTTTTCCTGATCAGCTGGCTAGAGGTTTATCAATTTTACTGACATCTTTTTTCTTGTTGATCTTGCTGGAAATATCATGCCATTCTGTGCTGTGGCTCACGCCTATAATCCTAGCACTTTGGGAGGCCAAAATGGGAGGATCACTTGAGGTGGGGAGTTAGAGAGGAATGTGTGTTTTGCTACTGTGGAATTCTATAAATCCTGTCAAGCTAGGTGACAGTGCTGTCCAAATTTGCCATATCCTTGCTGATTTTCTGTCTCCTTGTTCTATCAATTATTGAGAGAGGGGTATTGAAATCTCCAATAGAATTATGAATTTGTCTATTTTTCCTTGCAGGTTTATCAGTAAAAGCTCATGCATTTTGGAGCTCTGTTATTAAGTGCATAATCATTTAGGATTATTATATTATCTTGATTAATTGACCTATTTATCATTATTAATTAAGTTTCTGTCTCCCTGGTATGGTAGTCCCTCCTTATCCATGGGGGTTATGTTCCAAGATCCCCAGTAGATGCCTGAAACCACAGATCGCACTGAATCCTATATATGCTATATTTTTTCCTATACATACATACAAACCTATGATAAAATTTAATTTATAAATTAGGTGCAGTAAGAGATTCACAACTAAAAACAAAATAGGACAATTATAACAATGTACTGTAATAAACGTTATGTGAGCATGATCTCTCAAAACATATTATACTCATCCTTCTTCTTGTGATAATGTGAGATGATAAAGTGCCTATGTGGTGACCTGAAGTGAGGAGAATAATGTAGGCATCGTGGAGTAAATGGAAAATTCCAGAAGTAAATAATTCATAGGTTTTTAAATTGTGGCTGTTCTGAGTACCGTGATGAAATCCTGTGCTGTCCCACTTCATCCCGCCTGGATCACTGTTAGTCACTGAGTAGGTGTCTTGGCTGTCACGTTGACAGTGATTGCATTGCTCGTGTTCAAGTGACCCATATTTGACTTACTAATGACCCCAAAGTGGAGGAGTAGTGATGTAACATTTTCAGACCACAGCTGAGCACGGGTAACTGAAACCTTGGAAAGTGAAACTGCGGTTAACGGGGGACCACTGCCATATACTTTGCTCTGAAATCCACTTGTCCGATATTAATTTAGCCACGCCAGGCTTCTCTTGATAAGTGCCAGCACCACATATTTTTCCTTCCTTTTGCCTTTAGCCTTTTGTGTCTTTACATTTAAACTGTGTTTCTTTTAGTCAGAATTATTATTGGTCTTGCTTTTTCATTTAATCTCATAATCTCCTCTGCTTTTTAATTGGGATATTTAGGCCACTTATGTTACATTTAATGTGATTATTGACATGGTTTCAATTATCTTGTTATTTGCTGCCATCCGTTCTCTGTTCCCTTTTTCCATTTTTTTCTGATTTCTTTCAGATTAATTAAATACTTTTTATGATTTCTTTTTATCTTCTTTGTTATTCCCTATAAACAAAAACTCTGTTTTATTTTTACTGGTTGCTTTAGGGTTTGTAGTATAAATCTTTATCATAATCTACCTTCATGTGCTATAATGCCATTCCACATATAGTATACTTCCATTTCTCCCTACCTGACCTTGTGCACTTGTCATACATTTTATAAGACATTGCTGCCATTCTCATTTAAACGGCCAAATATCTTTAAAGAGATTTAAATAGTAAGAAACACATACTCTGGTTTCTCTTCAGATCATATCAATCTTTCACCTTTTAAATAGTAAGAAGCAGATGTTATATATTTAGCCATGCAGTTGTTTCCAGTGCCCCTTATTATTTTGCATGTAGATCCATATTTCCATCTGATACCATTTTCCTTCTGCCTGAAGGACTTCCTTGAACATTTCTTGTAGTGCAGTTCTGCTAGTAATAAATTTGTTCGGTACTTTAATGAGGTTTCCCACTGTTTGCATCATGTCTGATGAGAAATCTACTGTCATTTTTATCTTTGTTCCTCTGTATGTAAGGCGTTTTTCTCTGGCTGCTTCTAAGATTTTCTTTATCATTGCTCTTGAAAAATTTGATTATGATGCATAACTTGGCATGTTTTTTTTTTTTTCATGTTTCTTGTGCTTAGGGTTCCTTGGGCTTCTTGGATTTGTTTTCATCAAATCTGCAAAAAAAAATTTTTTTTTTAAGATAATGTTGCCCCGGCTAGAGTGCATTGGCGTCATCATTGCTCATTGCAACCTCAAATTCCTGGGCTCAAGTGATCCTCCTGCCTCAGCCTCCCGAATAGCTAGGACTATAGGATGTGCCAACCACGCCCGGCTAATTTTTCTATTTTTTTGTAGAGACAGGGTCTTGCTATGTTACACAGGCTGGTCTTGAACTCCTGGCCTCAAGCAATCCTCCTGCCTCAGCCTCCCAAAGTGCTAGGATTACAGGCGTGAGACACTGTGCCCAGCAAACCTGAAAATTTTTTGACCTCTGTTTGTTTAAATATTTTTTCTGGCCCCCCTTTTCTCTCCTCTCCTCCTGAATGTCCAGTTATACACATGCTAGGCTGCTCGAAGCTGCCCTACAGTTCACTGATGCTCTGCTTGTGTTTAAAAAAATTCTTTTTCCTCTCTGTATTTTGCTTTGGATAGTTTCTATTGCTATGTCTTCAAATTCACTAATTTTTTCTTATGTGATATTTAATCTGCCATTAATTCCATCAGTGCATTTTTCACTTTAGACAGTGTTGTTTTCATCCCTAGAGTGTTATTTAGGTCTTTTTAATCTTCCATGTCTCTACTTAACTCTTTCAACATATGAAACACAATTATAACTTTTAATGTCTCTCTCTGTGGATTCTAATATCTGTATCAGTTCTGGGTTGATTAGATAGATTGATTTTCTCCTTATTATGGATCATATTTTCTTGCTTCTTTTAATGCTTAGTAATTTTATTTTAATGTAACAGCTTCATGGAGGAATAATTTACAAACCATACAACTCACCCATTTATTTTTTTAAAAATTTTATTTACTTATTTATTTTAGAGACAGGGCCTCGCTCTGTCACCAGGGCTGGAGTGCAGTGGCACGATCATAGCTCACTGCAACCTCCAACTCCTGGGCTCAAGAAATCCTCCTGCCTCAGCCTCTCCAGTAGCTGGGGATTACAGGCACACCACCATGCCTGGCTAACAATTCACCCATTTAAAATGTATTATACCATTCAGGCCAAATGAGGTGGTTCATTCCTGTAATCCCAGTACTTTGGGAGGTCAAGGTGGGAGGATTGCTTGAGGCCAGGAGTTTGAGACCAGCCTGGGCAACATAGCAAGATCCTATCTCTACAAAAAATCTAAAAATTAGCTGGTGTGGTGGCACGCATCTGCAGTCAGAGCTAGTTGGGTGGCTGAGGCAGGAGGATCCCTTAAGCC
>NW_012138302.1:14006793-14011801 GCF_000956105.1 Propithecus coquereli
AACTCCTGAGCTCAAACGATCCACCCGCCTCGGCCTCCCAGAGTGCTAGGATTACAGGCGTGAGCCACCGCACCCGGCCTGTTTCACTTTCTTGATGGTGTCCCTTGAGGCATAAAAGATTTCAGTTTTGATGAAATCTAATTTATCTTTTTTTTTGGTTTTTGGTCAATTGTGCTTTTGATGTTATATTGAAGAAGGCTTTGTCTAACCGAAAGTCACGAAGATTTATGACTGTGTTTTCTTCTAAGAGTTTTACAGTTTTAACTCTTAAGCTATGATTCATTATGAGTTAGATTTTGTATATGCTACCAGGAAAGGGTCTGACTTTATTCTTCTACATGTGGCTATATCCAGTTGTCCAGGTCCATTTGTTGAAAAGACTATTCTTTTCCCATTCAATTACCTTGGCACCCCTGTCAAAATCAATTGATTGTAAATTAAGGGTTTATTTCTAGACAATACCAAGTAATTTTTTACTGGATGCTAGACATTTTCATTTTTAATTTGTTAGGTGCTAGATATTTTGATTTCCTATAAATATTTTTCAGGTTTGTTCTGGGATTGCAGTCAAGTTACATGGAACAGTTTGATCCTTTAAGGTCTTGCTTTTAAGATTTACTGGGTGGGAGCAGAGCCACGTTTAGTCTGGGCTAATTATTACCTAGGATTAATTATTCCCCACTACTGAGGCAAGGCTCTTCTGAATGCCGTACCCAATACTCCATGGATAATGAGGTTTTCCAGTCTGGTAGAAGCAGGGATTATCCCCAGCCCTTTGAGGCCATCAATATTAGACCCCTCTGATTCTTTCGGGGGGTTCTCCCCTCACGTGCATGTAATGATCAGTACTCTGTTGAAGCACCCTCTTCCAAGGGGCACTCAGCGTATCTCTGGAGTTTTCTCTCTGTGCAGCTTTCTCTTCTCCAGCATTCTGTCCTGAGAACTCCACCTGCCTTGCGTTCCCCGAACTGTTTCATCATCTCAGGTCAGGGATTCGACTGGGCTCTGCCGGTGCTCTTTCTGGGCAGTAAGCTGGAGCAATCGCAGGGCTCACCCCGTTTGTTTCCTGGCTCTCAGGGGTCATTGCCCTCTGTTGCCGGAGAGTGTTTTGAAACTGTTGCTTCATACATTCTGCCCAGTTTTTTTGCCAGGCAGGAGGGCAAATGTGGCTTCCATTATTCTCTCTTGGCTGCTTTCTGAATCCTTTGAGCAAACAGAGGGAAATAGATTTGTCTTAGTTCAGGCTGCTGTAACAGAGTATCATAGACTGAGTGGCTTAAATGACAGAAATTTATTTCTTACAGTTCTGGAGGCTGCAATTCTGAGATCAGGCTGCCGGCACAGTCAGGTTCTTGGTGAGGGCTCCCTTCCTTTGGTGAGCCTGTCCTTAGTGCAAAGAGGAAGAGGGAGAGAGAGCGGGGGAGGGACCACCTGATCTCAGCCTAACTACTTCCCAAAGGCCCTGCCTCCAAATACCATCACATTGGGGGTTAGAGTTTCAACATATGAATTCTGTCTTGGGGGACACAAACATTCAGTCCAAAGCAGCTTTCTTCAGAGTTACCCAGCCCCACTCACTTCTGGGGGTCCACACTGTGCAGATTTATTCTCCCTCGTCCACCGAGAATACAAGCCCAACCACCATTATTTCATTTTGCAGGCTGGGAGACTGAGGCAGGGACTCGGGCCTCCTATTCACCCCAGGTGGGCGTGATGGAAGTGAATGCGATTAAGGCCTGAAAAATCCTCCATTTAGCCTGCTCAATGCTGTGGGAAAACACCTGGACCTGAGGGGCAGTCTGGGACTGACACCTGCCTCCAGCCTCTCCTGGCACGTCCCCCACACTGCTGAGCTTGTCCGCAAAGCACGCTGAGATTTATAGAGCACTTTATTTGGAGGAATCTTGTTATCCTCATTCCATCATCTTCATGCAGTTTCCCAAAGAGGAGTCCTAGGATCTGCCACACCTGATTCCTGGGGGCGGTGGAGGGGGTGTTGCCTGTTTAAAATGCAGATTCCCAGGCCCAACCAGCTCTCAGAGTCAAAATGGAGGGGTGGAGGTTATCCGCCCTTTTTTAGAACCACTGATCCAATGGTTCAGTGGTTCAATCCACTAGTCAGTGATTTCTTTCTTGAGAGCTACGATGCTTGCTAGATGTGCTATTGTTTTTTTCTAGAGAAGGGGTCTTGCTATGTTACCCAGGCTGGTCTCAAACTATGGACTCACATGATCCTCCCGCCTCGCCTCCCAAAGTGCTAGGATCACTGGCATGAACGACTGCACCTGGCTAGACTGGTGTTTTACCAAACAACTGGGCACCATATCCTATCCGACTTGACACAAGATTAACCATCACAATGAATAAACGTCTCGCTGAGCCTCAGCTTCCCCATCTGCAAAATGAAGAGCTGTGATAATATTCTAGGATTCTACAAAGAAATGATTATAATTAGGTAAGATATGGATTATACTTTATAGTTATATGCACTTTCACTCACACTGTACCATTTAATTCCTACAACAATTCTATCAGGCATGTTTATTATTGTCTGCTTTTTTACAGATGAGGAAATCAAGGCCAGAGAGGGGAAGAGATTTGTAAGTGGCAGAACCTGGATGAGAGGCTGGATTTTATTTTATTTTATTTTTTCTAATATCTTTTTTCTTCCTCTCCCTCTTACTGCCCAAGAAAGGCGAGAAGAGCGACCATCAATGGCAAATGGCAGTTACAGCAAAGCAACACCAAGAGCCGGCTTCACGCTCGGGAGAGAACGCTGAGCTCCCTCCTCATGGTTCCTGATGCTCTACATGTTCAGAGAAACTTCTCTGGTTACACACTGTACAAATGATCCCTGAAAGTACAGTCTGAAGCCTGGATTTTCTGATTCCCTGTCTAGAGCTGATCCTTTGGGTGCAAAGTACCATCTTTGAGAGTTGATAGGGAGAGAGGAAGCTGCCAGGAGCAGGAAGCTGAAGCAGGCACAAAGAGGACTGCTACGGAAACTGAGACCAAGACCATAACAGTAAGATGTCAAAATGCGTCTGGTCAGGCTGACCTAGGAAGTTCAAAATGTAATTTCCCTTCTCTAGTGGAGAGAGTACAGGTATGACCAGGGCTCAACACCTGGTGTATTAAGAACTACTAGCTGAGGGTTTAGGATAACTCTCTAAAAAAGTAAAGGCGGCAGCCAGGTGTGGTAGCTCATGCCTGCAATCCCAGCACTTTGGGAGGCTGCACCAAGAGGATTGCTTGAGACCAGGAGTTCGAGACCAGCGTGGACACCATAGTGAGACCCCATCTCTACAAACAATTTTAAAATAATAAAATTAGCCAAGCATGGTGGCATGCACCTGTACTCCTCCCAGCTACTGAGAAGGCTGAGGCAGAAGGATCACTTCAGCCCAAGAGCTTGAGGTTGTAGTAAGCTACGATTATGCCACTGTACTCTAGCCTGGGTGACAGAACAGGACCCTGTCTCAAAAAAAAAAAAAATATGGTAAAAGATGCATTTTAAACATGGCCAGAAAAGCTGGGCCATTGCTTTTTACTTAGGAGTCATTTAGCACTTAATGTTGCCAGAATATTCTCCTACAAATCTATTCCAAAGCCACGACTTCATGTTACTCCCAGACCAAAGCTGCAAAATGACCTGCAGTGGAAGTACTAGACACAGAGCAAGGCCTTCTGCTAAGGTACTCTATTCATATTGACTGGGATTATCCCTGTTTACTTCCAGGACCCGAGAAGAGCAAAGCTAAATTGAATGCTAAAAGGGCAGAGGGAGAATCTCAAAACCAGAAAAAAATCTGCAAGTGAACTGTGCAAGACTTGTCAAGAAGCAAAATGCCCCAAGCACTTTTGTGACTGGGAAAGCTAATCGCTTGTTCTTTCTTGAACACTCGCTGGGCTTTCCCATCGCCTGGTATTTCCTCTGCCCAGAGGCTTCCGGGGAGAATCCATTTCCTTGCCTTTTTCCGGATCTAGAGGACACTGCGTTCCCTGGCTCTTGGCCCCTTGAGTGTGTCCCTCCGACTTCTTGCCTCCATTGTCACGTCCCCGGCTGCCGGCTCTGACCCCCTTGCCTCCCTCTCATGAGAACTGCTCTGGGCCCATCCGGATCACCAGGATAACCTCTCCTTCCCAAGATCCTCGACTTAACCACAACCACCAGGTCCCTGTTACCATGTACCATATTCATAGGTTCTGGGGACTGACACGGACATCTCTGTGGGGCCATTATTCAGCTAACCACAGTGGGTACATGGGTACATGGGAGTTTGTTCTCTTCTAGTTTGAATATGTTTGAATAAAAATTATGAAAGAAAACCCTCTTTTAGCCCCAAGACTCCAGTTACCACCAGAATTTGGAATTTTTACTCCCTTACATGGTAAAAACTTCTTGAAATTTTCCTGTAGTTTCTTGTCTCCACTTCCGCATCTCCCATTCTCTTTAACCTGTTCCAGTTGGGCTTTTCGCATTCACCTCTCCCGCCAACCTGACCAAGGCCACCAGCTCCGACTTGCCAAATCTACTAGTCAATTATCTGTCCTCATCCGACTTGGCCTCTCAGAGGCATTCAGCACAACTCACCATGCCCTTCTTGTTGCAACGTTTTTATTTCTAAGTTTATATTAAATACTTTCCCGGCTTTTTCTCCATCCTCAACATCTCCTCTCTGCAAGACCGTAGGTGTGGGCGGGCCGTAGGCCCAGTCTCAGGACCTCTGCTTTTCCTCCTTTCTGTCCTTTGAATGTGCCAAGCATTTCCCATCTTGGCTTCTCCACTGTTCTTATTGGAGACCCTCTCCCCGCAGATGTTTGTGTGATTAGCTCCTTCTTATCACGCTTCTCAGCTCAAATGTCACTTCCTCAGAGAGGCCTCTGTAACCCCATAAATTAATTAAAAATCTAAATTAACTTTCCCCTCTCCCAATATCCCATTACTCTGTTCCATTTTCTTTAAAGTGCCTTACACTATGTGAACTGAACTTGTTGACTTTTTGTT
>NW_012138302.1:14012746-14013759 GCF_000956105.1 Propithecus coquereli
TGGATCGTTTTTGTACTGCTTGAGTCAGGGTTATCAGTGTGCCCATCACCCAGATAGTGTTCATTGTACCCCTTAGGTAGGTTTTCGCCCATCCCCTCCTCCCCCCTCCCCCTGTTTGATTTCCATTGAGTTTCACTTCCTTCTATGCACGTGTCCTCATCAGTTAGTTCCAATTTGACCTTCATCTCAATCACTAAAACAAAGCCCAGACTTTCAAAACTCCATTTGAAAGATTAGAATGAATTGTTCAGATCCAAACAATAAATATTTGTTTAAAAGAATAGGCAGCAGAGAAAAATGAGATCTTTGAAAGAAAGGATTAAAGAAAATGAAATTCTAGCTTTAAAAGTACACTGTGTTTATGAAAGAGAAGTAATCAGAAGTTGCAGAATGACAATTTGCTTTCCAAAGTGATCAGAATGGGGGGATGTTTGAACAGCAACTCTAGATGCCATTTTCTGACATAGCATCGCACCCCAGGCAACAATGGAGTGGTGGTGTGTGTGTGTGTGTGTGTGTGTGTGTGTGTGTGTTGGGGGTGGTGATCAGATTAGACTCCGGATTGACTAACAATATATGCCAAGTTCAACAAGTACAGATGGCTGTTGATTTGCACTCGGAATTTGGCAAGGTGTGATACTGTCCACTCAATGACACTTTAAAATTCAACTTTACTTTTACAAAGAAAAAAAATCTACACCGCATTTGGCTTTTTCGTTTTATAGATTTCAGAAATCAGAGCTTTTGATATGATCTTGGGTAACAGAACATCTTTACAGAGGTAGTAATTTGCTTAGCCCTAAGTAACAAATAAAGCCATATCATATCGAAGATCTATCTGTATTAAAATCCTGGTTAGGCTGGGTACGGTAGCTCATGCCTGTAATCCTAGCACTCTGGGAGGCCAAGGTGGGAGGATCGTTTGAGCTCAGGAGTTCGAGACCAGCCTGAGCAAGAGCGAGACCCCATCTCTACTAAACAATAGAAATTATCTGGACAACTAAAAATATATA
>NW_012138302.1:14015758-14033852 GCF_000956105.1 Propithecus coquereli
TCAAATGATTTGCATATGTCATCCTGCTTATCAATGACCTTTGCTAATAGGGGAAAATCTTCATCCGAAATTTCCTTTTGAAGAAGTGTTTTGAAAAAAGATAGCTTTTTTCAAAATGCTTGGATTTGGGGCCACATATCATATATAGACTTAATTTTACCTTGCAAAGAAATAGTCAGGTTGTTTTGATTTGACACAGTATCACACAGAGATGCTGAATTCCTATAGAAATCTTTCAATAATTCACATTGCTGATTCTATTTTTCATAAAACTTAACTATCTGTTCTCACAGAGATAAAATTTTGGCTACCACCTGTCCCTGCGATAGCCAACACACTTTAGAATGATATGGCAAATCCACACTGAATACTTCATCATTCAACTTTAGCATGTTACAACGATGCCACATTGCATTTGCACAAATATAGTTAACTTGTCGTAAAGTGTCACTTAAAAAAGTAGCTTTAGCATAGAGATCTTGCTGATGCAAGATACACTGAAAAGAAATGAGAGCATCTGGACCTGTTAATACTTTTTTTATCTGTGCAGTAACCATTCATGTTTTCCTGTAAGAAAGGTGCATCGTCTGTACATACACTCACTGAATTTGCCAAATTCAGTCCAACTTCACATTTATCTTCTAAGCTGTTGAAGAGATCTATTCCCCGTGTTCTGTTCGCAAGAGTGCCCAAAGCGAGTAACTCTTGATAGCAAAGAAAATCTTCTGTTATGACCCAAATGAAGTATTAATATAAAACCTGCACCGAGTCAGGAGTATCAGTTGATTCATCCAAAGCGATTGAGTAAAGTATATTTTCCCGTCGAAGTATTGCCTGAAGCGGTTCTGTTAAGTTGAAGCCTAATTCATGCTGCTCATCAGTTATGGTTCTCCTTGAAAGAGGCAGTTGTTTGTACTTTGAAATGTTATTGGGGTTCTAAACATCCTACAACTTTGACAATGCATTCTTTCACAATTTCTACATCACTGAATGGCTTCCCCTTTTTCCCGAGTATATAAGCTACTTTATTAGTTGCTGCAGTGGGATTATTTCCAGGTCTTATTGCTGCTTGAAAGAACTGTCTTTGCCTTTGCTTTTCATGTTTTAATTTCTTCGATACAACCTTTTGTGCCTCTCTAATTTAAAATATTTGTGGTTCTTATGAGTGTTATAATGCTGATGAGAACTGAATTTCTTTAATGTTGATATTGCAGTAGCACAAAGCAAGCAAATCATCTTATCTTTAGCAGAAACAACGTAATATTGCAATTTCCAATCCTCATTAAAAAATCTGTTTTCTTCCTTCAGCATTCTCTTGGTCTTCTTTCACATGATGGGCTGTTAAGCAGACAGAATTAAAAAACACTGTCGAGCTGTGCAACTATTCACAAATTCCACTTCAAACAGACACAGCGCACTGTTGTCAAAAGCTGCTAACAGACTGGCATACTCAACCCCATAAACTCTCACCAACCAGTCTGGTGTGGTAGTGGCGCCAGTCAGGCAGGGGATGTTAAGAGCTAAATCATGAGCAATGTAGCCGTCAAGCTAGCCCTTATGGCTTACTATGGCTATGTTCTAATTGTGCCAGTCAATCTGGGAGGATTATTTCGTTGAAACTTATTCTTTGGTATTTTAAATTCTTTCATTTTAAAAACAGAATAAAAACATAAAAGAACAAAATTGCATTAATAAAAATAAAAAGATTTGTTCTGTAAAATTTGGATTCAATCAAAAGGCTGCACTTAAAGACACAGAAGGCCACAGGTTCCCCAACTCTGCTCTAGAGCCTTGCTATTCAAAGTGTGGTCCAACAATTAAAAGCACTGGTATCATTTGGAAATGTGTTAGAAATGCTGAATGTTAAGCCCCACTCCAGACTCGCTAAATCAGACTGCATTTTAACAAGATCTCCAGATGATCTGCATGTACAATAAAGCTTGAGAAACACTGGTCTAAGGCAGAGGTCAACAAACTACGGCCCGCAAGCCAAATCCAGTCAGCCACCTGTTTTCGTACATAAAATGTCACTGGGATACAGCCACAGTCATTCATGTATTGTGCATGGCTGCCCTGTGCTACAAGGGCAGAGCTGAGTAGTTGCAACAGAAACCTTACGGCCTACAAAGCCTAAGATATTCACTATCGGGCCCTTTCCCAAAAAAGTTTGTCTGAAGGAAGGAAGAGCCTCCGCCTTTCTCAGGCAAGTTACTGGTCTCAGTTACTTACACAACTATTGTGAAGACTCCACTGGTTTACTCAATAGACTTAATAGTTGGGATTTTAATAAATGGTAACTATTATTATATCTAAGAAGGGAATGTAACAGAATGGTCTTTGGAGTTGGATGGAAAGGAGTATAAATTCTGGCTCTTTGCTTTGTTGCGTTTCGCAGATTGTGTGTTTTTTACAAATTGAAGGTGTGAGACAACTGTGTATCAAGCAAGTCTATCAGTGCTATTTTTCCAACACAATGTACTCACCTAGTGTCTGTCTCTCATTTGGTAATCCTCATAATATTCCAACTTTATTATTATAGCTGTTATGGTGATCTGTGATCACTGATCTTTGATGTTAACAATTGTATTGTTTTGGAGCACCAAGAAACATACCCATATAAAATGGAGAACTTAATTGATAAATGGTATTTGTGTTCTGGCTGCTCCACCCAATGCCATTCTCCCATCTCTCTCCCTCTCCTTGGGCCTCCCTAGTCCCTAAGATACAACAATATTGAAATTAGGCCAATTAATAACCTTACAATGGTCTCTGTTCATTCAAGTGAAAGGAAAAGTCATATATCTCTCACTTCAAATCAAAAGCTAGAAATGATTAAGCTCAGTGAGGAAGGAATTTTGAAAGCTGAGACAGGCTGAAAGCTAGGCCTCTTGCGCCAGTTAGCCAAGTTGTGAATGCAAAGGAAAAGTTCTTGAAGGAAATTAAAAGTGCTACTCGGAAGAATGCACAAATGCTAAAAATAGAAATAGCCTATGGCTGACATGGAGAAAGTTTTAGTGGTCTGCATAGAAGATCAAACCAGCCACAACATTCTCTTAAGCCAAAGCCTAATCTGGGCAAGACCCTAACTCTCTTCAATTCTACGAAGGTTGAAAGAGGAGCTGCAGAAGAAAAATTTGAAGTCAGCAGAGTTTGGTTCATGAGATTAGAGGAAGGAAGCCGTCTCCATACATCAAAGTGCAACATGAAGGCCCAGAATCAGTCCAGTAAATTAGCCTGAGCAGCCCAGGAGGTGGCAGTGGTGGCAGGACCACTGTGGCACCCGGGGTAGTGACCCAGAGGGAGAAGGGGGCAACACTGGCTGCTGGGACCCGGTGACAGCACGAGAGGTATTAGGTTTTAACAAGTTTGCATCATGCTTGAGTATAAGCCTGTCGTTCTTGGCTTAGGAAGTTCTGGAAAGTCTGCCCTGATTACATAATTTGTTCAAGGAATTTTTGTTGAAAACTATGACCCTAGGATAGAAGATTCTTATAGAAAGCAGAAGTAGATGCACAACAGTGTATGCTTGACATCTTGGATACTGCAGGAACAATTTACAGCAATGAGAGATCTGCACGTAAAAAAATCACAGCACAGTACACATTTAATGATTTACAAGATTTGAAAGAACAGATTCTTCAGAGTAAAAGACACTGATGATGTTCCAGTTATTCTAGTCGGTAGTAAGTGTGGCTTGGAAGAAGAAAAAGGTGCAGGAAAGGAACAAGGTCAAAATCCAGCAAGACAACGGAACAACTGTGTGTTCTTAGAATCTTCTGCACAATCAAAAATAAATGTTAATGAGATCTTTTATGACCTAGTGCTACAAATTAACAGAAAAACTCCAGTGCAAAAAATCATCATGTCAGCTGCTTTAATATGCTGAATATATTGTATCTCCGAGCGAGGTCTGAAGACTGTTGCCTAATTGAACAGTACCAAACTTTGTTAAACCTATCAACATCTTCAATGGACTTTCCTGTGGTGGTACCCTTTAAGAGGTAGACGAAAGCTACTATTAGTTAGTTTGTACATTCTAATCACTTTCCAGTACAAGAGAGATTTGTCTTTATATAATAGTCCTAGAGTATGTACTTAATAAGGTTATAGCTGCCATAGATAGTGATTCCTCTGAGGGATCCGGGCAAAATAAATTGAAAACCTCTGAAAAGGATTCACTATTCTAGATGCCATAATACTCGTGATTCATGGGAGGAGGTCAAGATATTAACATCAACAAGAGTTTGGAAGAAGTTGATTCCAACCCTCATGGATGACTTTGAGGGGTTCAAAACTTCAGTGGAGGAAGTAACTGCAGATGTGGTGGAAATAGCAAGAGAGCTAGAATTAGAAGTGGAGCCTGAAAATGTGACTGAATTGCTGAAGTCTCATGATGAAATCTGAATGGATGAGGATTTGCTTCTTATGGATGAGCAAAGAAAGTAGTTTCTTAAGAGGGACTCTATTCCTGGATCTCTATGAATCTGAATACTCCTGGCAAAGATGCTGTGAACACTGCTGAAATGACAACAAAGGATTTAGAATATTACATAAACTTGGTTTGATAAAGCAGCAGCAGGATTTGCAAGGACTGACTCCAATTTTGAAAGAAGTTCTACTGCAGGTAAAATGCTGTCAAATAGCATCATACTGCATGCTACAGAGAAATCTTTCTTGAAAGGAAGAGTCAACTGATGAAGCAAACTTCATTAATGTCTTATTTTAAAAAATTGCCACAGCCACCCCAACAATTCAGCAATCATCACCATCAATATCAAGGCAAGATCTCCACCAGCAAAAAGATTATGACTCGCTGAAGGCTAAGATAAGGCTAATTAGTATTTTTAAACAATAAAGCATTTTAAAATTACAGTATATACACTGTTTTTTTAGACATAACGCTACTGCACCTTTAACAGACTGTCATATAATGTAAAAATAACTTTTATATGCACTGGGAAACCAAAAAATTTGTGTGACTTGCTTTATTGTGACATTCGCTTTACCGTGGTGGTCTTGAACAGAACCCACACGATCTCTGAGGTGTGGTAAGATGCCCTGTTAGTTCACCTGGCCTTCCATCCCAAATCAATGTGTTATTTCCTGTGGCTCCAGTCTATAATCTACGAGCAAAACTTAAGGACAGCAAAAATGTTTATTTGAAAAAATTACTATGTATTGAAAATATACATTAGAAATTATTACGTACTTCCATAGCATTCCCCTCCCCCACCACAAAAGTAGAAATATCTGCTTACTATGCTAATGCCATAGGTAAATTCAAACAAAAAGTAAATCAGTGTCAGGCCCCTTTCCTCATACATTAGAGCTAGGGGGAGAAAGGTCAACTTGTATCTGCCAATCAATAGGAATTTAACAAGTCCCAATCTTCCACAGCAAGACATACATATTTCTGCTTTGAAGACTGTGAAGAGTTATTCTGTTCCTTCTCTGACTCCTCAAAAGCTCTCTTTTTGCTCTTCTTTGACTCCTGGCTTGAGACAGCTTCACATTTCAACAATGGCCCATGGCAGTCCGGGGCTTTCTCTTTATAGAACTGTAGTTTCTCAGAAGAGTTTGTGTGGGTGTCTGCCAGGGGACACTTCACTGGGGCTTCTGCTCGAGCCCGCTTCCCATCTGTAAGAGTGACAGGAGGGAGGGTGATGAGTTCACTACACTGGCATGCTAATGCCTGCATCAATCTAGAAGGGTTATCCCAGGGAAACAACAAAGCCCCAAACAGAATGATGTTTGCATTGATTTTATGTTATCTTGAGTGCCCTGTGAGGTAGCAGTAGCAGGCGGGCTAGAGCAGGTTACAGGCAAAAACTCGCAAGGGAGTTTGACAGATTTGGATTAAGATCCCAGATCTGCCTCTTCCTAGATAAGTGACCTTGGACGAATGACTGGTCTGAGATTCAGTTTTCTCATCTTTATAGGGCACAAAAGCTATTCCATAAGGGTGATATGAAGATAAATGAAGTCACGTATATAAAGTACTAAGCACAATGCCTGGCACACACTAAAAGCTCAAAAAATATAGGGGCTGGGCGTGGTGGCTCACGCCTATTATCCCAGCACTTTGGGAGGCCGAGGCAGGAGGATTCCTTGAGGCCGGGAGTTTGAGACCAGCATGGGCAACATAGCAAGACCTTATCTCTACAAAAAAATTTTTAAATTTTTTAAAATGTTAGTTGTTGTCATTCAAAATCTGGACTTGACTCTGTCTTCTAAGAGCCAAATTTATGGCATAACTCTAGCAAACAGTACAACTTTATTCTATATTTTTAGGTATGTCCTGCATTCTTATTTTGCTGCCTTTGTGTTTCCTTCATTTTGACTTCATCACTTAATTCCTCTTTTTTAAAAATTATGGTAAAATATATACAACCCGCAGTTTACCATTTTAACCATTTTTAAGTAAACAATTCACTGGTATTAAGCACATTCACATAGTGGCGCAGTCATTGCCACCACCATCTATCTCCAGAACTCTTCTTATCTTGCAAAACTGAAACTCTGTATCCATTAAACAATAACTCTCCCCTTCCCCCAAGTCCCTGACAATCACTATTCTATTTTCTCTATGAATCTGACTACTCTAGGCACCGTATATGAGAACAATCAGACAATATTTCTCCCTTTGTAACCAGCTTATTTCACTTAGCATCATGTCTTCAAGGTTCATCCATGCTGTGGCACATGTCAAAATTTCCTTACTTTTTAAGACTCAAATATATGGTATGTACATTCCCCATTTTGCTCACTTATTCATCTGCTGATGGACACTTGGGTTGCCTCCACCTTTATTCCTTTTTAATCTTCTGTCTCTATCTACTTTTGTGCCTCCACAGTCTTTTTTAGAACAAGGTAGAATATAAATAAATGATTTTAAAAAGCTATCTTGCTGGTGCTGGTGCTCAAGGCAAAGTGTGAACTTACACTAAGCTACACTGAGGGAATGGAAGTCTTGGTGATCATAAAATAGTCAACACTATCACAATTTATTGTCCCACTGAAAGAAGACAGGCTAACTGCTTTAAGGACGCAAACAACCTAAGGGCAAACACTGCAAAGAAAATGGCATTTCTCACAGAAGTGCTGAGCTGCCGTTCGAGGCTCTGAGGTCTCCCGTGGCTTCGCAGCTTCCGCAGTTACACGCTCCCACTGCAGAACGATCTGAAATGTTTTGGGAAAGATGTGAATCTGAACAAAATCTCAAGCTTTTAATCTCAAAAGGCTTTCTCATTCCCCCTTGCTCCCTTTCCATAAACACAAACCCTTATGGTAAATTTTACGTCAGATGATTGACGACAGGGTAAGAACCGAGTCAAGTCCGCGTTTTCCATTCTCATGCAGGAGCTGAGTCAGAACACAAACACCTTGGAGATACGTGTCTGAGTGACTCAGGACGATGTATGAAGCTGACTCCCCATTTTCATCTTTATTCCAAGCTAGAAATAAACTGCATATCCTTAAACTAAACACTAAAACTTAAAACCTGTCACAATACTTTTTACACATTACTAGATTCACTCCTCAGCCTTAAAATATGCCAATTATAACTCAACTCTTGTATGTGTGTAAGATCCCCATGTTTCCATATTTTCATATTACTTCATGATCAGTTTCCACTTTTAAATTGTTAAAAATACATTTTGTTATAAGCTAATACAAATTCTTTTAGGAAACTGGCTCAGTATAAATGATAAGGAAAAGAAAATGATCATTTCAATATACCATGAGTCACAAGAACTTTAAATTTAGTATTTCTCATTGTGGTATGCAATGAAATGATCATAAAGAAAGTCAAGAAGCCTGGTGCAGTGGCTCACACCTGTAATCCCAGAACTTTGGGAGGCTGAGGTGTGAGGATTGCTTGAGGCCAGGGGTTTGAGACCAGCCTGAGCAACAGTGAGACGCTGTCTCTACTAAAAAATAGAAAAATTAGCCAGGCGTTGTGGCCCACGCCTGTAAGTCCCAGCTGCTCAGGAGGCTGAGGCAGGAGGATTGCTTGAGCCCAGGAGTTTGAGGCTGCAGTGAGCTATGCTTGGGCCGCTGCACTCCTGCACTCTAACCCAGGCGACACAGTGAGATCCTATCTCAAAGAAAAGAAAAAAAAGTCAAGAAAAACATTTTCAGGACACAGGCAGTACAACAGAATTTAAGAATATAGTTCCAAGCCTGAGCAAGAACAAGACCCTGTCTGTACAAACAAAACAAAAAAACAGAAAAATTAGCTGGACATGGTGGCACAAGCCTGTAGTCCCAGCTACTTGGGAGACTGAGGCAGGAGGATCACTGGAGCCCAGGAGTTGGAGGTTGCAGTGAGCTATTATGATGCCACTGCACTCTAGCCAGGGCAACAAAGTGAGACCCTGTCTCAAAAAAAAAAGAATATAGTTCCAGAGTTGGCACCACCACTTACTAGCCAGGGGACCTTTTCTCGGTCTCAATTTCTTCATCTGTAAAATAAAGATTAATGACAGTACATATTCTGTAAGGGTGTGGTAAGGATTAAATGAGATAACACACATAAAGTGTTTAGCACAGTGTCTGACACACAGAAAGCACTTAATACGTATTAGTTGCCATCTCCTCTATGATAATTTCCTGGTTATGGAAAAGAGGGACAGATCTAAGAGAATGCCAAGATGAATTAACTGAATCTGTTAACTCAGTGGACAATAGGAAAAATTGTGCTTCCACCAACAGAAGTAAGAACATCAATAAGAGCTGTCTGGGGGTGGGGAAGAAGTAAATGAGTTTGGCTCTGGACAAGCTGAATTTGAGTTGCCGGGCAGAAATTTATGAACGGTATTTGGGAATGGATCTAGTGTCCGGGAGAAGGCAGAAGAGTCATCCTCGCAGTAACAGTTAAAGCCCTGAGAACGTTTAAGATCACTGGGGGCGTGGATGGAGGTGGAAGAGAAGAGGAGAGGAGGAAGGAGGACTCAGTCAGAGCCAGAGGGAGAAGTGAGAAAGGAGAGAGGCCGAGAGAGAAAACTCATGAGGCAGCCCCTTTGCACCAGATGCTGCAGAACGCCGAGAACGGTGGAGAATGAGGTCACCTGCCGCCTTCGAGAGCACACTTTCAGTAGAACGGTGGAGGCCAGACCTAGACTGCAAGGGACTAAGAACTGGGCAGGCACTGAGGAGGTGAGAGAGAGAACAGCAACCAATGCAGCTGCACCGGGGGATGAGGAACACGTTAGCATAAGGACAGTGTGTATTTGTACACAGAAAGAAAACAGCCAAACAGAGGGCGACACTGAAGATGTGGTGGTGGAGCAACAGGGGGAATAAGGAATAATTATTAGTAAGTATCACAGAGGAAGCTGGAGATCTTAGGGGATAGAACTGAACAAAAAAAAAAGAAAAAGAAAGAAAGAAAAAGAAAAAAAATAAAGGGCTTGTCACTGGAATAAAGTGGCTGTTTCCCTTAGGAGGGGAAGTGGAATATGACTGAAGAAATGGAGAAATTTTGAGATCGACACAAGGAAGTAAGTGGACCCGTTAGATGGCCTCGTTCTTCTGCATCACCTGATGAGAACGAGGGCAGAAGGAGAGTGGGTCAGCCTGAAACAGTTTCAATAAGGGATCAGTAAGAAACAGGTAAAGCCATGCTGCCAAGCCCTAGGGGCCCAGCTGAAGTTGGTCGACAGGAAGCTGCACTGGCCCAATCAACTCACTCTCAAGTCAGGCTAAGTGTTTTACTTGATCATTACCAAGCCCTGCAAGAGAGGTTCTGGTTTCTGCATTCTAAAGATGAAGAAAGAGAGACTCAAGGTTGCCTTAGGTCATACAGCTACAGGGTTACTGAGCCAGGATCCAAGCTTAGGTCTCTCTGACTCTATAGCCTATGCTCTTTCCACCATGTTACCTGCTATCAAACTGCATTAAGCCTTTGCATGACCATCCTACACCTGCCCCAAAATCCACGAGATGCATCTAGGACTCATCTGGCACTATAAACTTTGGCAATGCACTGAGATAATTATTTCATGCATATTCTGGACTCAAAGCTCAAAGTGCTTCTTAACACTGACTCACCAGTCTCCCTTCTTGCTTACCTGTAAGTGAGGTGATGCTACAATTAGGCAATTGGATGGGTCCATCATCACACACTATGGCTTGGAGCCAAGGAGGGATCCAGGACAAAACAGTTTGGTGGCTCCTCTAGGCCTCCACCAAGAAACACTGGTTAAAAGTGTCTGAAGAAGAAAGGCACCAGCCACGGGCAAGCTTGCATCTACTTGTGCTACTACTTGGTTCCTTTTTGACTTCCTACTAAGTCTGTATTTACTAAGTAGAGAAAGACCATTACGAAGACAAGAGAAAGTCGAAGCAAATTTCTCTCATTGGTAAGACTCAGTAAGAGAAGGACAAAAAAGACATTTCATCACTAAGGCTCCGGGAGGTAAGAAATTTGCCCCAAAGAAAGGGAACAATCAGATTTCAATCATTATCCACGTGATGCCAGAATTTATTTTCTCTCTAGTACATACACACTACTAAGAGAACCTGTCCTTCTGAAGTTATCTCAGACCACTTTTTTGCATTGCAAGCCAGCATTCACTTATTTTCTGAGTCATCTGTAAGATGGCATTTTCTCCTAGGTCCAGTAAGGATGATGCACAACCTAGTGACCAGAGCATGAGATGTCAGGTCTGGCATCCAATGCCAATTAATACACGTGTCAGTTAAAACCCATCAGTGTTTCTGATTTGACATGAAAATGACAATTCAGCTGAAGGTTAATGTTTGTTCAATGTGTTAGATGAGACACTTGGAATTAAAATGAAAAGTTGTATTAACCGTAGGGGAGAAAAGTCAGGAGTACCTGGTCAGCCCAGCCCTCTGTCTTGCAGTTACTATGATCAAATTCCTTCAAAGGCACTTTGGAGTGAACGAGGCCTATGTGGGTCTGGAGCTTGTGCTTGACGGCTTTGATGTCCTAGTGAGGGCGACACAGACCAGAAATGTGAACACATTTGGCCAATTTTTACTTGCTTTCAGCAGCAAATAAAGATTATCATAAACACCAGCCCTTTTTAAACACCAATTAGCAGAAGCAAAGTATCAAATTATTGAGTCTGGAAAAATGAGAGAAGGAACTAAAAGTCTTACCTTGAGTCCAGTCCCAGAGATATCTAAGCAGTTGAGTTTTCTAAAAGAAAAGAGGTATCCAATTCCTGCATCTGTGATCGCAGGGTTACCTAGATGTCAAAAGCAAGGCAGCATTCTGTTGCCATGTAACTGTTGCTAAAATGACAACTATAAACAAGCTCAGAAAAATGTCCAGGCAATGATAAACTATAAAATATTGAGTGGGCAAACTTTTCAGAATAAATGAAATATAGGGGTCTCATTTTTCCTATTTGTAATAAAAAGGAGCCACACTAGATGATCCTTAAGATCCTCTATAGCCTTAATTTTCTGCGAGTTGGGAGTGAGAAGAAAATTTAACGAACCAGGTAGTTATCCCAAAGGGTTTAATTTGGAACCACATGAGAACATGTATTAAGCATGTATTAAAATGGCTCATTATACTTTATTCATGACCATTTTCACCTCCAAAGTAAAAGTATTTATTCATTTTAAAAAGATTTTCAAGGGTACTTGGACACAGAGACTATCACTACTCTTACTAACTAGCATTTTTTTCAGAATCCTTTCTTATATACTACCTTCTCACATCAAAGAGTGCTGCATTTAGCACTGAGACCTCAAGGTTACCAGTGCAGTGCCTGGCACATTGTAGATCCTCAAAAAATATCTGTTAAATTAGTACACTTCCCTGTTAGGTAGGTAGGGCATTCATTATTATCCTCATCTTACAGAGGCCAAAACCAATGCTCAGAGAGGTTAAATAACTTGCCTAAGGGTAAATAGCTAATAGTAAAACTCCCAGAGCACAGAGGATCTTCTGACTTCAAGTCCCTGCTCCTTCTATTCTTTCAGCACCATACCACCTGCCAAACATTCAATGGATGCTCAGTTAAATCAGCAATGATCTGTCAACTTCCTATCATTGGAGTCAGTATCTGGTTAATCCTGGGTAAGTTACTGCAATTGTGGATTCATCCAGCTTTCATCAGGCAAATACTGATAAAAAGGACCTAGATAACAGACACCATGGATCAAAGACTCAAAAAGGAAAGATAAGCCAAATGTCCCTTATGTATAAAGATGATGAAAGGCGGCCCGTCTGCACATAGCAAGTGGCATGGATGAATTAGTAGGGCTTTTCCTACCCTAAAGAGGTGGCAGTGTGTTGGAAAAGGCATTTGGCCAGGGGTCAAGAAGCTTTAGTCCTGCTCTGCCAATAACTTTCTATGGCACTTAGGAAAGTCACCTTTCCTTTATCACCTCTAAAATAATGGGGAAGAGCTGGTTATCTCTAAGGCCATTCTTCCAAAGTTAATCTTATACTTTCTTTCTTTTTTTGTCTTCTTTTTTTTTTTAAAACAGGGTCTCACCCTATCCCCTAGGCTGGAGCACAGTAATATCATCACAGCTCACTGCAACATCAATTCCTGAGCTCAAGTGATCCTCCTGCCTTAGTCTCCCGAGTAGCTGGGACTACAGGCATGCACCACCAGCCATACCTGGCTAATTATTTTATTTTTTGTAAAGAAAGGGTCTTGCTATGTTGCCCAGACTGGTCTCAAACTTCTGGCCCCAGGCAATCCTCCCATCTTGGCTTCCCAAAGTGCTGGGATTACAGGTATCAGTCACCATGTCCCACCTATCTTATAATTTCTAATAAAACTTACATGATAAGTCTAATAATGTTAGATTTTCAAGGCCTCTTTTCATCACTCGAACTGGTGCTGTCATTTTCCGTACTCCAGCATCAGATAAACAATTATCCTTCAGGTGGAGTTGAGTTACACTAGGGAAACAAAGTCCATAAATAAATTAAAGAGAGTTTGAGAAGATGTAGGTATGAGAATATGCTTTGAAAATTTTCAATTAAAATATAAAATATTCTCTATACCCTGCTATTTCACACCCAACACATTTAACAGAGTTAAAGATCTTTTGATGCTTCAGTTACCACATGAGGGTTAAAGATCAAAGTGTCATGTAGTACTAATCTCAGATGGCAGAAGGCACTAAAGGTAAATGGTTGAATGAGGTAAACAGGGACTTCCATTAAGGGCATAAATATACCTTATTTAACACAAAAGCTGCATTTCTGACAAATTGTGTGAAAAATCAAAAACATTCCAAGTGTGTCAAGAAAGTCTATTAAAGAACTCCTTTTATAAAACAAACAATCCTGTAAAATAGCTTTATAAATCTAGATTTTCAGATTGGGTTTATGAGGTATACCCATAACCCAATCCATCCAGATAACCTGAAACTGGTGTATTAATATGCTCCACTCTCTTTTACACAAGAAATCTGAGGCTAGGCCGGGCTCGGTGGCTCACGCCTGTAATCCTAGTACTCTGGGAGGCCGAGGCAGGTGGATCGCTCAAGGTCAGGAGTTCGAGACCAGCCTGAGCAAGAGTGAGACCCCGTCTCTACTAAAAAATACAAAGAAATGATCTGGACAACTAAAAAAAAATATATATAAAAAATTAGCCGGGCATTGTGGCACATGCCTGTAGTCCCAGCTACTCGGGAGGCTGAGGCAGGAGGATCGCTTGAGCCCAGGAGTTTGAGGTTGCTGTGAGATAAGGTGACGCCACGGCACTCTAGCCCCAGCAACAGAGCAAGACTCTATCTTAAAAAAAAAGAAATCTGAGGCTTGGTGCTAACCTCACACAAAAATACCTTTGTAAGGGGCACTATGTAGGTGTTGCTATCGGAAGTCAGACCCAGGTCTGTAATGCTGTTATCCTTCTGAGTGTTTATGAACCACGAAGGAGTCCATCTGGCTCCTCTCTGCTGGCCAGACTGAGTAATGTGAGATCAGCCAGACTACTTGTGAGTGGTATGAACTGGGACATTTCTTTGTATCACGGTTCTTGAAAATAATTTATTTGGCTGTCTTTAACAGTTCATTTTCTTTATAATAATAGCTCACTGATAGTTAAAATAGCAAACAATAACGATTGTAGGAAATGGTATAACTTCTCATCTCTTACTGGAATAAACTAGGACTGGACAAATAAAGGACAAAATCATTTTCAACCTAGGTACCTTCAAGTACTACATGTTAAAATAAATGTTATTTAGAAAAAAGAGCCAACTGACTCACTTTCCTAAGCTTGTCTCGTCTATACTGCTTGTACCAAGTAAATAGAGAATGAAAATGTTTTAGAAAAAAAAATTAGCAAATAATCATTGGAATAGGAGGGAATCAGCACTCAGGATCATCCTTTAAAAAAATAATAAAACAATTTATCCACAAGTGTTGGCAGTCAGTACCTAGATAGGGCCTCATTGGTGAGATGTTCTAGAAGTTCATGCTCATCTCCAAGCTTGCAACAGGAAAGATCCAGGCACGTCAGCTCCCGGAAAGACTTAATCTCCTCAAGTTTTTCTGAAATCACCAGATATCTGTGGAGCATGGAGAACAATCAACAGCTTTTCTTTTCCTTCTTTTAGAACAATAACATTCATGGTTTTGTGCCATAGTCAACATCCCATCATGCCATCAGGGCATAGTACTATGTAATAAGCAGACTTCACTGATGACTATCTGGGCACAGGTTGGATTTTTTAAATTAGTAAATGTCTTGACTATCTTTTTACATGATGGTGGAATAAAAATTTTGAATAAATAAATAAAAGTATATGAGCAACGGCAAGTCAGAAGAGAAAACATCTTCTCTGTTATTAGACAGACAGACCTTGGTGTTGGGACTTTATCTGAGAATTACCAAAATTAAAGATACTCAAAATTTTAATTACTCATCCTTTTAAAGTTGCTTTTTATCTAATGCTCAATATCTAGTGATTTGAAAACTGAAATAAGGCCAAAAACTCTGAGCTCTAGTTTGCACATCTCCAAGAACATACCAAGAGATATTTGGCAGATCACATTCTATCTTTTCTACTCACTTGCCCACTCTATTGGGTCTTTATCCTGCTAATTTTGTTCCAAAAGTATGTGCAGCATGACTGCTACAAGGACTTGCTCTAACCTAGACGGTTAAGACAAACCCTGAGCTCGAGTAGCTTAATTACACTGAAGCACCTTGCCAAATTGTTATCAGGAAGCATCAGGGAGGCCTCTGGAAAGAAAAAGGAGATGAAAACGGCATTCCACAGCCCAAGCTGGGGCTCCACCCTGCTTCATAGTTGTTCATCTATTTCAGATGAGGTCAGTGAGGAAAAATGAAAGGGATTAGGTGTCACAGGAAACAGAGAGGAGGGGATCCTAAGAGGACAGGGAAATTGACTTAATGGTAAGAACATGCCTTTCTCATCCACTTTCCTCTTGGATGTCTAGAAGTTTCCACAGCTAGAAGGTATGCTAGGATTGGTGGGGTTATATTAAATACTTACAAGAATTCACATCGCTCTTCCGTCAGCAGGATCATAACTGCCAAAAACAAGACGGAATAAGCAGAGGGCAAGAGGGGAGTTAGATCTCTCTTCTTCCCACTTCCAACCACAGTAAGATGTACTCAAACTAATCACTGGCCTGACTGCTAGGTACAGATGGCTTGAGGCACTGACACCCCTGTTAAACTGTGGAACCTAAGCTGCCTGGAGACTGTGCTCAGCTGGGTACACAAATGAGCCTTATTTACTCAGATGTATTTTAATTGCACTGTAAATAAGGCCGCTGTTTTCCATCTTCCAATCAGAGTTGAAGTGTGTTAATGGGGATTTAGCGGATTACTGGCAATCAGAGAAAGGAAAACACACATCCTTTGATCAATTAACCAAAAGATTTTTAGTAATTCTGAAACAAGAGTTCTCTGTGAAGGACGTAACACTGTGTAAATTGATAAAGAAACATTACAAATTCAAGGCTGAGGAACCAACATGCTAGGCCACAGACATTACTAGATGCTAATCTAGGACATAAGCAAAGCTCTAGGTTCTTACTTACAACTAACCAGTCTTCCAGTTTGCCCCTTAAAAGGTTCAGAACATTACAGTGGAGAAGCAATAGAAGGAACACAGACATTTTAGTGCCAGACAGACCTGAGTTTGGATTCTAACCGCCCTAATTACTTGTGTGATTCTAAGAAGTTACTTAACCTTTCTGAGCCTCAATTTCTCCAGCTAAAAATGGAATCGTTTACTTCTTTTAATGATTATTAAGAAAAACAGAAAAAATATTTCAAAAGTACATGGCATCTTATCGGCCCTCATCAAATGGTAGTTATTATTATTACTTCAGTAACACAGGGTGATATTTTAAGGAAAACATACTTGCCTCCCTGTGACCACTAATGAGATTAAAAATCACTGGTGTTTCAACACAAGAGAGGAGAGAGTTTGTAAGATTGGAATCCAGCTGCAAAGACGCTGGCTTCTGGCAGGCAGCTTTGTGACCCAACCCCAACATAACAAGTGCCTGTACCTACCCAATTATCTTATTTTCATTTATTTTCTCAAGCTCACTCCCTTTGACCTGAACCCTTTGTGCTGGCGAAACTTCTGTTGCTGCATCTTCAGCCCTGGATTGCAAATATAACCCTGAATCTCCTGCTCTCTATTTTCCTTTAAGGATTCTAAAGGAGAAGAAAGATTTTTGATCACAAGTGAAAGTCTTACTCATATCTGAATGAGACAGTGAAGTCTGGAATTGTTGCATTAAAATATAGGCAAAAAGATTACGTTAAAAATGTTTCTTATATTTTCTGATTGTAAGTGCAATACATACTCACCGGAGGAAAAATTAAGAAAATATGGAAAAGTATAAAGAACATAAAACCAATTTCAATCCCACCATCTAGACTACATTTTGGTGGGTTTCTTTTTTCCTTTCTATATATTCAATACTTATATAAAATATCTAATTCTTAGAACATTATCTTAATAGTTATATAATATTTCATCATATGAATAATTTGCTTAACCAATTCCCTATCGTTGAACATTTAGTTTTCAGATTTTCACTAGTACCACAAACAGTACTACAATGAACATCTTTATGTAAAAATATTTGTTCCAATCTCTGATTAGAGATTAGAAAAGATTCTTAATAAGTGGAATTAATGGGTCAAACAAATGGTATGGATTTTTTTTTTTTTCCTCATCCTCTATGTGATGGGATGGTATGGAAGTTTTTAAGGCTCTTAATCTTAATACACGTTGGCAAACTGCCTTCCAGAACTGCTACACCGGGATGGGCACAGTGGCTCCCACCTACAATCCTAGTATTCTGGGAGGTCGAGGCAGGAATGCTTGAGGTCAGGAGTTTGAGACCAACCCGAAGAAGAGCCAGACCCTGTCTCTACTAAATATATGTGTCATGGTACACACCTGTAGTCCCAGCTACTTGGGAGACTGAGGCAGGAGGGTCACCTAAACCCAGCAGTTTGAGGTTGCAATGAGCTATGATGATGCCATTGTACTCTACCCAGGACAACAGAGTGAAATTCTGTCTCAAAAAAAACCAGAATTGCTACACTAATTTATGTGCTCACCAAATGTGAATGAAAGTACTATTCTCATCACAATCTCACCAATCTGCCACGGGAACAGTACGTAGACACCACAGATGGATAAACGACATTTTCAATAGTACGGAAAATACTTAAGCTCCAAGTGTAGATAGGTAAAAAACCAGAATACAAGTTGTAGCAAGTGTATATTCCCAAATGTATAAAAATATATATTTGAAAATGATTACCATGGTGGGATTGTGAATTTTTTTAATATTACAGTTTTATATATTTCCCAAATAGTATTGCTTTTATAAAATAATTTTTTTTTTTGAGACAGAGTCTCACTGTGTTGTCTGGGCTAGAGTGTCATGGCGTCAGCCTAGCTCACAGCAACTTCAAACTCCTGGGCTCAGGAGATCCTCCTGCCTCAGCCTCCCAACTAGCAGGGACTACAGGCATGCGCCACCATGACCAGCTAATTTTTTCTATATATTTTTAGTTGTCCAATTAATTTCTTTCTATTTTTAGTAGAGACGGGGTCTCGCTCTTGCTCAGGCTGATTTCGA
>NW_012138302.1:14034237-14055035 GCF_000956105.1 Propithecus coquereli
GCTAGGATTACAGGCGTGAGCCACCACGCCTGGCCTATAAAATAATTTTTAAACAAGGTATACATCATAATTCTATCTTTCTACTGGTCTAATCTTTCCATAATGAACATAAATAACTTGGAATTAAAAAAAGAGTAAAACGTATTTTAAATGTATGAGCTACAATGAAATATTGCTTGACTTTTTCATTTAGGCAAGGCAATTTTTTTCCTTTCCACTGGCAGTAGCCCCAAGCCCAGCCATAACTGAGACCACAGCAGAGAGAGCTTTCTCTGTGACAAACAAGGTACGCGCTCAGCTTATAAGTCCAAAGTTCAATTCTTTTCTGGATGTGTTTATTATGTCTTTTCCTTTTAAAGTATAATATTTGGCCTGGGGTGAAACCATTAATCCTAAGAGCTGATTAAATAAAGATTATTTCTTCTTTATTTTTTTAAGTACATGAGCTTAGCTTATGTTTTCTGATTATGCCTTTCTCTTCTTTTATTATATACTTTTATTTAGCCTCAAAAAAATTTTAATGGTCATATTGATTGTGCATCTTAATAGTAAGCTGCCTTTCACAGTTTCTAATCACATAAAGTTCATATAGTGGTATACTATAAAGCTATTTTAAAAAACTTAACAAGTATTAAGGATAAATGATTTTCAAATTATATAAAGAAAGCAAGGTATGTAATAGTGTAGGCAGTGTATTGCCATTTGTATAACAAAGGAGAAAGCTATATAAGCATGTGTGTGTATAGAATATCTCTGGAATGATATAAAAGGAACTGTTAACAGAAGCTGGCTCTGGGGAGAGGAAATAAGAGATGAGATGGGAGGGAGGCCTATGCTTCACTTTATACCCTTTGGTGTTTGTGTTCGAATTGTCTGCCACACACATTTTTATTGCTTTTTTTTTTTAAGTTTTTTAAAATTAGATGTTTTGAAAGTGTTTTTACACAATGGGTGAAATAAAAATTTTAAAGAAATAAAAGTATATGAGCAAAGGCAAGTCATAAGAGAAAACATCTGCTTTGTTAGAAGACAGACTTTAGCGCTGGGCCCTTACTGAAAATTTCCAAACTTTAAGATACTTGAAATTTTAATCACTCATTCTTTTAAGGTTACTTTTTATCTAATGGTCAATATCTAGTAGTCTGAAAAGCAAGATAGGGCCAAGAACTCCGGGTACTACTCTTCACCTTTCCAAGAGCATATCAAGAAATATTTGGCAGATCACGTCTTGTCTTTTCTATTTTCTCTTATTAGAAAGTTGGTAGAAGAGCATTTTCTCCCTAATGGAGGAGCTGTGGCAATCAACTAATCCCTGTAAAATGTTTTCAGAATAAAGGTAAGTGATGCCTGAGAGGTGGAGAGTGGGAAGAAAGAGAGTGATTTTTCTCAAAATGGCCTGTCGCTGGGTATTCGGAAGTTCTAAACTAAAGTGCTGTTAGACAGGGTGAGCCCACTAAGCCCCAAAGCTTGACAGAATTAACACCCAATAAAATAAAATACTCAATGTCCTAATCAGAACACTCACCTGTTTCGCAAACACAAGGAGCAAAGCACCAGACTTCCATAGGCCTCAGTGAATTTCTGTAAAGCCCTGAGCCCTGCACCTGGCTCTGTGAATTTCTGTCTGGCTTCAGCAGCAGAAAACAGCTTTTCAGCAATCTGCTCAGGAAAGCCAATAAGGGAATCAATGTGATCAACATTGTCAGAGATGAAGCCCAGGACAAGGCTGAAGAGGGATTTGGCGGAGTACCGAAGATTCCCCTCCCGGGTATATGTGAAGATGAAATGATCAGTCTTCTCTTTCTGTGCAGTATCATCTTCCCTGTTCATGCAAAGCTCCACAGAAAAGCCTTTGGGAAACAGTCTGAAAGGCCTTGGCTTCTGCAGGCCACTCCTGACGCCATCCAAAGCCAGATTGACCATGTGCAGCTGCCCATTTTCCCGCACGTAGATGGGCCCTGGGTCCAGGTGGTTTTCTGAGTTGAGGTAGTAAGACATTGCCTTGGTTGTGGCTGTAAAAGCAAGGCATGGGAAAGTAAAACCAATTAAAATGCCATTTGTAAAATGTAACTTCATCTTGCTGTGCCCAGAGGTTTATGAGCCTACCAGGCAGGCCCCATGGCTGGTTTGGGGGAAACAAAGCTCACCAGTCTCCTGGGAACTTTGACATTCCAGGTCCCCTCTGTTGCCTCTCCTGGAATACCCCTTTCTACCCTCCCCCTTTCATGTCTATCTGGTGATATTCTACTCATGATTCAAAACCCAGCTCAAATCTCATCTTTAAAATTCACCCTGAGGAACTTGTCACACATACAACAAAGATTCATCTACAAATAAATTCATCATGGCAGCAGTTTATATTAGCAAAACAATTAGAAACAACCTAGATGTCCAACAACTGGGGTGTTATTAACTAAGTTATGATATATACATACATGGAATGTTATGAAGCCATTAAAATTGTAGAATTTTTAAAAAACATTCAGACACAGAAAAAAGACTAGAAATATACTAACACAGAGACTGAATTTTTTCTAAGAAATTTTTTTAGTTAAGAAAAAGACTAGAAAGAAATAACTCCCTTGCTAGCTTGGCACCTTCCACACATTTCTTTGTTGCACTTGGCTCACTGTTCTGCTATTGATTTGTTTCTGGGTCTGCCTTCCGCTGCTTTGAGCTCCTTTAGAGGAGGGACCATGTTTAATTCATCCAGACTCTATAATACAGTGCTCTGGCATGTTATAGTCCCTGAGCAGACATTTGTGGAACTAAAGTTTACTTGTTTGCTAAACCTTACATAGAACACAAACAACAGGATTTTCTGGATCTACAGATAAAGACCTCCATCACAAGAGCTAAATAAAAACTATTCTAGCCCTTGGAAGCACCACATCTAAGGCTCTATTAGGGCACTTTCAAGGTAAGGCAAAAAAAAAAAAAACCGTTGGGTATTTCTGCAATCACGTGGGTAACATTATCTGCCTAAGAAGTAACTGGAATAAATAACTGTTTTCCTGAGTAACAGTGAGATTTCAAAATACAGAAGAAATTGCTATGTTGAATAAAATGAAGATATTTGATTATCATTTCTATAATTTAAAGGGAAAAGAAAGGTAAAATTTAATATAACATAGGCCTGATTTATCCCTGAAAGACTTCGAGTTTTAGAGTGAACCAACTCAGCTGCTTCTGCATAAATGCAGGGCCACAACATGGCCCTGAAGCCACTTACAAGTGTCAGCAAACAATTAAGTCAGTGATCAAAAATGCTGAGTCTCTGGAGATCAAACAACGATCCTGTCTGTGGGAATCAGTACTACGTTTCTTTCAAGGATAACTGTGTGTGAAAGCACATCAGAAAAGAGGCTCCTGCTTGGCCCTAGAGCCTCACTTTTTCCTGCTCATCTCCTTCTGCCCCACTGTCTGGCCATGCCATACTACCTGGGTAAATTGGCCATATTCTCTTGTCCTGCTGGCCTTTGCTCATTCTGCTTGCTTGGGCTAGAATAACCTTCTCTGCCTCCCTGATCTACTAATTCCTACTCATCATTAACACTCAGCTCAACCATCATCGCTCTCCTGGGAAACCTTCCCTAACCCCTGCACCAGTGCATGCCTGTTTGGTTTTCCCAGAGCACCCAGTGTCTCCTTCTACATAGCATTCAGCACCACGTATTATGTCTGTCTACTTGTTAACGTAATCACAGCTGTGACTTTTTGAAGGCAAGGCACTTATTTATTTCATCTCTTTCCCAGGCAGAACATATTGCCTAGTACTGAGTAAGCCCTCAAAAGATACTTGCTGAACTGAATGAGAGGAAGGATGAGATCTCAAAGGGACAGACTTAGGGCTCTGAGTTGCAGGGCCTGCTGATCCTGTCGCTAGGATCCAGCTCCTCTTCCAGGCAACAGCTGCAGGCTCCTCCCCCACTTGCCAGACCCTTCTGCAGGTGGTGGAAGCAAAGCAGATAATGGGAGTATATTGCTACTGGTACTACCAGGGGAGTTGGGAGAGAACTAAACTAAAAACCAGGAAAAAAAAATCCTGTCACAGTGCCAGCTCTTACAACCCACACTCTTCCCTTGCCAGCATTCACAGTGCATGCTAAGGAGACGCCTCACTTATCCTAAGCTCTTCTTCCAGTGGGGGTAAGCATCTATCCCCTTCAAACCTTAATCTTGATAAGAAGATAAAGCAGATTTCCTTTGGTCTTTATCCCTGTAATTGGACATTTAGAGCCCTACTTTACCTGTAGATTAGAAAGCAATAACTTGATTTTAATAGTAAAAAGGCAAATTCTATTATAATGGATCAACACACTGTGAACTCCCTGAACAATAAAATAGGGCCTGCCCACTTGTATTACCCCTAACCCTTACACCTAATAGTCCTTCCACAAACTTTGGAGTAAAGTGGATAAATGGGGGATGGAGGGATGAATGACCACTTCGGATGAAAATTAGAAAAGACTGGTTCCATCCAGCAGAGGGCCCAAGCAGCTTGGGACAGGGTAAGAATGCTAACCCAGGCTCCTGAAAATCCTGGCAGCTTTGGCTTTCAGGGATCATTTTCAAAAAAAGGCACAGTTCTGGCTATATTTTATCTTTGGATTACTCATCAAATATCATTTCTCTTTTTAAATGATGAAAAAAGTCCAATTTCCTGAAGAGCAAACCCACATCATTTGTCCAGAAGGCACTGAAGGAACTTACTTTGGTTCAGGAAACCCTGGTGACCTTTGATTTCTACTACTAAATTTACACATCTTGCATTCTCCCAATAAAGAGCTTCCTGAGAGTCAGTGAGGAACTATAAAATGATCTAAGAGTTAAACTAAGTAATCCTAGCACTTTGGGAGGCCAAAGCAGCAGGATTGCTTGAGCTCAGAGGTTCAAGATCAGCCTGAGCAAGAACAGACCCCGTCTCTACAAAAAAAAATTGAAATATTAAAAAAATTTTTTTAAATAAAAATAATCTTTAAACCCTTCAAGGCTAAGGACTATAAAAGGGAGAGAATTCTACACAAAGCTTGTGTACTTGGCTTCATGTGCCCCTGGCTGTTGTTCAGGGTGGTCTATTATAAATGTACCCTGTCAGGAGACAGGGCCTGTTCTAAACCATGGTAAAAACTCCACCCAAACTGGAAAATTAAAATAATTAGTATCTGCAAGAATAACAACATCCAGGATAGAGCTGTAGTAGCTATATTACATGTTAGATCAACAGAGTAACAGGAGCATTCTGATAGTCTCCCAGCCCGCTACAGAGGGGCCCTCTACAGAGAGGCAGCTTTGTAACTCATATGTCATAGAAAAACATTACGATAGTGCATGTTTTATTAATAGTATTTGGTTACAACAAGTGAGCTGAAGTTACCACGAAGCATATTATTTCATCAAAGGAATGAAATATAGCTGCACTACGTTAAAAACTCAGTTCTCCACAGCCTTCTTGAATAAGAGGAAAGATAAAATAATTGATAACTACACATGACAGTTACACTGCCTAAAAAGACCTTAAAGCCAGTTTACCAAGCAAAAAGCCTAACTATCCCCGTCAGGTGGATTTTGGCAGGGAGGGGGAAGGAACCAACAAGGTAACACAGGGTAAAGTTGTGAGCTCAGTCTATGGCCCTCTCATTTAAACATGCCTAACATTTGGTAAGTAAAGATAACAATCCCCTACGAGTAGTAAGTTATAGTAGTGATACTGGAAGTGATGGCTACCATTTATTAAGCACCTACCAGTTGCTAGGTATTATATAAAATGACCTCACATAATCCTCAACGATCCTATGAGGTCAGTATTGCCATTTAATAGATATAGAGGCTCAGAGAAATAAAGTAAGTTTACTCTAGAACACAGCTAGTAAGAGGCAGAGCCAGAATTCAATCTCAAGGCTGTAGCTCAAAGCTCAAGCTCTTTCCATGGCATGATGTTATCTTTCAAGAATAAAAATATGACATCAGCCTTAAGGATTAAAAAAATGTTAAAAATTAATCTCACCCATCTGTTTGATCCCTCTGGCACTCACTGGTTCAAGCTGGGGGGGGGTGTTGGATGGGGTGGAGAGAGGAGATAAAAAAACAGTGGGCATCTGAGGAAAGAGTGGGTGGGAACAGAGCCAGGAGAGTTGCAGTGAGGCCTCCCTTCTTTCCTCTGCCAGGGCAAAAATTAGCCATATCCACACACCAGGAAAACATCTGTCAACCACGGCCTTCATCCCAAGGCTGCAGACACCCATGGTTTATTTGAAAATGTAGTATTCTTGAGAAAATTTCCAACATTAAAACTTGAACAGAAACTGGTTCTAAACTACCAATAACCAACTAACAATCCACCTTCATTGTTCTGTGTCCCCACCATTACTCAATTTTCAACTCTCCTCACTACTTTTTTCCTGTCATTTGCACTTCCCTACCTGCCTTCTCACCCATGCGCCTTCCTTCCTCAAGCTCCAGAGGTTCGCATCACACCCAGCTCCCTACTTCCCCACAAGAACATGCCAGACTCTCCCCTATCTGGACGGTCTTACCAACTCCAGAGCTTCTCACACAAAACCCAATCCCCACACCAAACATCCTAACCCCCTCTCATCTCTCAAACCTCATACGCTTCCAATTCTTCCTGCCCCTTCTGAAATGTGGCTCCAGGCCCAATCTCATCTCCACCTGTCTCCCCTTCCTTCCCCACACCACTCCACCCCTCACCGTCTATTCTTCCTTCCTCTCACTCTCGGAGCTTCCCTCTCCGAGCACTCCAATCTCTCCATCCTTTCCCTTGTCTTCTGTCCTCAACCTTTAAAATCCCCTTCCTTCACAACCCACAGCCCCAACTTCTTTCCTCCCTGCTCGCAAGACCCCACCCCTTATTCCAATCCTAACTCCTTTCCGCCTCAAATCTCATTCCCTTTCCCCCTGGCCTGGACAGCAATCCTTCGTCCCTCTCTCAACTCCCACGCACGCCCCTCCCCGAGTCGACCCAAGCTAACCCTGCTCCCTCTCGCACCCTAGCCGCGAACCCCAATTCTCACACGCCTCCACAGCCCACTCCGGTACCCCGACCCCACCCTTAAACCTATCTCCCACACCCCTGTATCCTGCTCCTCCCACCTCTCCCTCAATCCATCCCACATCCAGTCCCTCTCATGCTTCCCCTCCCCCACACCCCGCCCCCGTCCCCACAAGCAGCCCCGGGCCCCGAGAGCGGCCCAGCCCGCGGTCGCCACCTACCTGTGCCCCTGCCCCGAGTAGCGAGCGGTAGCTCCTCGGTGGCGGCTCCCCTCCTCCCGCAGCGCAGCTGACTCGAGAGCAGCTCGGCACCCGGGGTACAAAGCTAGGGAGGGTGGGACACTGAGAGAGTGGGAGGAGGGAGGGGGCTGGGGGCGACTACGCGCCGTGGGACCGCGGGACCGGCGGGGGCGGCGGAGGGCCGGGCAGGGAAGGCGCGCTTGCGCGAGGCCGGCATGAGGGGCGGGGCCAGACCTGGGGGCGGGGCCGCTCTTGGGGCGGGGCCGGGCTTTGGGCCCGCGACCTGAGGGCCGAGGGCTCGCAGCCCGGCGGAGGTGGGCACTGCGCGTGCGTGCCCGTGAGAGGGCGGGTCTCCTGGGCACTGCGGCCACGGAATGGCGCTGAGCTAGGGGGAGGGTGGCGGCGCGTGCTCTGGCACTTGTCTGCGGAAAGACGCTTGGGCGGGGTTGCGCCGCTGGGCCGGTGAAGTCGACTGGAGCAGGAGGGGGCGGAGCTGCAGACGGGGCGGCGCGGGGAGTCGGGAGTAGAGGGGTGCGCGCGCCCTGGAACTCCGCCGAGGCCGCGGCGAGGGCGGGGCGCCAGGGAGGCGCGGAGCCAGGACGTCCGTGCTCCCGGAGCTAACTGGAGGCCCAGGCGAGCGGGTCGGCGGGGCGGGGTAGGCGTGCCCTAGGGGAGGTGGGATCCTGGCCTGGCGAGGCTAACGGAGGGGGAGTCTGGTGGGGACGGGAGCGAGCGAGAGCGGAGGGGCTCGTGAGAAGACGCGCGGCTGGGGGTGCGGGAGGCGCCGAGGGGCCCAGGAGCGGGAAGCCTGACGCTGGCCTGCTTTCTCCCATTGCCGCTGAAGACGCCAGTGCCATGCCACGAGGGTTTTTGAGGCCAAAAATAGTGTTTTGACCCACAAAAGGGAAAAACAATTACGAGTCGAAATTATTAACTCTACCAAAATGTAAGATGTCAGCCGCAACGAAGCCCATATAGTTATGAATTATATTTTTTTACACAATTTGGGGCGTGGCCTCCAAAAGAATGAATGTTTAGGGCCCTTGGGAGGTCTTCAGATGGCCTTGGACTGAATGGAAGGGGTGGAGATGAGAAGGTAGTGTCAGGGCTGCTTTGTCTTTGTAGCTGTAGACCCTGGTCCCGCCAGAAGCCGTGCACCAAGTTCCCAAGGGATGATGTCATAGGAAAGGGTTTGAGTTCAGTTGTAGGAGCGCTAGAATCGAGTGAGCGGCCTGGTCAAGGAGAAAGTCAACTGAGGAGTTGACCTGGAGGGGTTTTCGGAAAGAAGGGCCAGAGAGGGCATGAGAGCTGGAGATGAAACCAGTGGCCTTGGTTGGGAGGACAGGATAAGGTGTTAAGGAAGTTATAGGGATTGTAAAAAATGGAAAGGGTGGCACCCCAGAATGCACCATCTTTGGTGAACTGAGGCCCTGAGGGAATACATGTGTATTTAGGGCATGGCACACTTTAGGGGTGCCATGCCACTTTAGGGGTGCTCTAAAGGGGTGAGGGATTAGACTGCATCCCAAACCTGCCCTTTGGAGTTGTGGAAGCAACATATCTGCTGTGGTGTTCCATGGATTTCTTTAGGGTTGGTTTGTCTCTTTCTCATTAACTGCAACAAAAGAACTTTAAAGAGAACCCAATCTGTACCGGTCCTGCTTGATATTGAAGTAATTCTACCCAACACAGGAAATGAGAAGGATAATGGGGGATATATTAATAGTATATATGAAACGGGTTTTGTATTTAAAGCATTTGTTTCCCTCAGACAACTTATTAATAGGTAATTAAGAATGTGAGGTAAGAAAAGAACTGAACATTTGGAGAGTACACTTTCTTTGCTATTCATCTATTCCGTGTCAGTGCTAGATACATTTCCCTAAAATGTAGCTCTTTTTAAAAAACAAGTTCTACGCCGGGCGCGGTGGCTCACGCCTGTAATCCTAGCTCTCTGGGAGGCCGAGGCGGGCGGATTGTTTGAGCTCAGGAGTTCGCGAAACCAGCCTGAGCAAGAGCGAGACCCCGTCTCTACTAAAAATAGAAAGAAATTAATCGGACAACTAAAAATATATAGAAAAAATTAGCCGGGCGTGGTGATTCATGCCTGTAGTCCCAGCTACTCGGGAGGCTGAGGCAGAAGGATTGCTTGAGCCCAGGAGTTTGAGGTTGCTGTGAGCTAGGCTGACGCGATGACACTCACTCTAGCCGGGGCAATAGAGTGAGACTCTGTCTCAAAAAAAAAAAAAAAGCAAATTCTCCTTAAATCTCCAACCCCCACATTTCCACTCCCAAATAGATTACTCCAGGGTTTCTCCAGCTTTACACCATTCACATTTGGAACCAGATAATTATTTGTAGGGGTGGGAGGAGCTGTCCTGTTCGTGATGGTATATTTAGTAGCATTCTCCCTCCCAAGTTGTGAGAGCCAGAACTGTCTCCACATGTTGTCAAGTGTCCCTTTGGGGGATCAAAATCACCCCTACTTCAGTTGAGAACCACTGGAGTATGAGACAAAGCCCATTGTCTTTAACCTGGCTCTTAAGATCCTTCATTGTCTGTTCCCAGTCTACCTTTCCCAGAGTTTGACTGCTGAAAGAACTACCAATGCAGGAATCCTTTCTTTGGTTTCCTCCATAGGTTATTACCTACTCCTCTTCTTGGATACTTTCAGGGGTGGAAAGGATGTAAAGTCTTTACTTTGCTAGGAAGTTCTTTATCTGTGATGTCTTCCTGCTTAAAATTTGTATTTTTTGAGTCCAGTTCACTCTCTTAGAGCTGTGAAAGAAAAATTCTAATCCTTTTCCATTTGTGAGCGCTACTGGTATTAAAAATCGTAGTTACCTTTCTCTCATCAAATTATCTCTTCTTGAAATGCAGCCCCTAATCTTTCAGCTTTCTCCATGTAATGTATAGATCATCATGAACTATTTGCTCTCCTTTCAACAATAACAAGCCGGACAATGTCCTACTTAAAATATGCTACCCAGAACTGAACACAGTATTCTGGATGTGCATCACACTATGTTAGCAGATAGCATATTACATTGTTAGTTGCATGCTTGTCCATCTTTCTTGACTCTGGGCTTGAAGGCAAGAACCAAGTCTTTGTCACATGTTATATTTATCTTTGCAATACTAGCACAGTGCCTGGCCCTTACTTCAAAAGGGCCTTAGTTTGCCCCAGCTTGGTGGCTTCCACCTGTAATCCTAGCACTCTGGGAGGCCAACTTGGGAGATTTGCTTCTGGGAGGTCAGGAGTTTAAGACCATCCTGAACAAGAGTGAGATCCAGTCTCTACAAAGAACATAAAAAAATAGCCAGGTGTAGTGGCATGTGCCTGTAGTCCCAGCTACTGGAGAGGCTGAGGCAGTTGGATCACGTGAGCCCAGGAGTTTGACATTGCAGTGAGCTATGATGACGACACTGTATGCTAGCCCTGGCTACAGAGCGAGACTCTTGTCTCCAAAATTAAATAAAAGAGCCTTAGTTGACGTTCAAAAATTTTGATTGAATGTAGTACCTCCTTAACTCTTTTAACAACATAATCTAAGATAGCATTCTTTTACCTTTGGTACAGTACACTATTGCCCTATGTGGACTTTGCAATCAACCAAACCTGTAAGTTTTATACTTCTAGACCAGGGCTTGGCAAACTTTTTTTGTGAAGATTTTTTGTGAACAGTAAATATTTTAGGCTTTATGGGCCTTGTAGTCTGTCACAGCTACTCAACTCTCAACTGTAGTGCAAAATCAGCCATAGACAATATATAAACGAATGAGCATGACCATGGTCTAAAAAAATCTTTATTCACAGACATTAAAATATAAATTTCATGTGTCACAAAATATTTTTATTTTTAAAAATATTTTAAAGTATAAAAAACATTTTTAGCATGTGGACCATACAAAACAGGTGGCAGGCTAGATTTAGCTCACAGGCAGTAGTTTGCTGACTAACCCCTAATCAGACCAATCCTTGTATGATTGATTTTTTTTTAAGTCTGAGTGTAGGCCTTTACTGTTATTAAATATCTTATTCATTGCAACCCATCTTTCTAGTTTGCTCATTTCTTTTTGAGTGCTAATTCTGTCATCTAGCCCATTAGCTAACATCTGAACTTTTTGTCATCTGCAAAATTAATACTATTTGCATCCTTAATAAAAAATTGCATACTTCTTGAATCCTTAATTAGTAAAAATGTTGAATGAAATAAGGATAAAAGTCTTCCATAAGTTCATTGTGTTCCATTAATCATCATTCTTTGAGTATAGCGATTAAAAGAGTTAGAAATATCTACCTAAAGTACTGTCTGTCACCCAACCTACATTTCTCCATCTGGTCCACAGGATATCTTGAGAAACTTTGTCTGAAGCTTTTTTGAAATGTTCAGAACATGTTCCTGAATGGTAGGAACGCCATCAAACAAACAAAAGAAATGTATAGGTTGGTATAACTTGTAAACTAATGTTATTTTAATAATTTTAGAATTTTGTTGAAAACTAACATCCAAGTTTATTAATCTGTATTTAAATTAAAAATTAGATTATACGTCTTCTTGACCAATGTTATCATACTTTTAATACTATCAATACTAGATTTTTAAATTATAATAGAAAGTGAACTCTATGCTCATAAATACAAAAACTAAGAAGAAATAGATTTGTATAAAATATAAATTATCAATAATTAATATAAATTATCAAAAGTGACTCAAGAAGTTGTTGAAAACCTAAATAGAACTATTGAATTTGAAATTGTCAAAAATCTACCCACAAACACTTTACCACTTACAGGATCAAATAATCCCTATCTTACACAAATTGTTCCACCAACTAGAAAAAGAAGGGAAGCTCTCCAACTTCTTATGTTTGAAGTAGTCTTGATTCCAGAATCAGACGTGGACTGAATGACAAAGGAAAGTTATAGGCCAATCTCACTTGCAAAAATTCCAAATATAATATTAGCAAACCGAATCTAACTGTGGATAAAAATAATAATAAACCTTAGACATCTACATAGAGTTTATGCCAGGAACTGGGGACATGATAACATAAGAAAACCTTAACAGATCACATTAACAATTTGGAGAAAAATCTATATGGTCATCTTAACCAATGTTTCAAGTGCATTTGATAAAATTCAATTTGTTTATTCATGTTTAAAAGGAAAAAACCCAACAAACAAGAAAGAGAAGGGAATTTCTCTCACCCAATGAATAATATCTAACAAAACCTTCCATGAACATGACATTTAATGATGAAATGTTAGAAATATTTCTTGTATGGTCCAGAATAAGATTTTTTTTAAATGTTATTTTTTTTAAATCCCATTTACATTAGCAATAGAAACTATAAAATGTCTAAGATTAAATCTAACAAAAGAAGTAAAGGTATGTTTGGAGAAAACTATAAAACAATTTAAGGACTTAAAAGGAATCCTACATAAACGAAGAGATATGCCAGATTGGTGGATTTGAAAACTCATTGTCATAAACATGTCAGTTCTCTCCAAATTAATCTATCAATTTAATTGCAATCAATATCTCAAAGTTTTTTTTTTACATGTAGCTTAACAAAATTGTTTACTTATTTATTTATTTTTTAGAAATAGGGTCTCCCCCTGTCCCTCAGGCTGGAGTACAGTAGAATGATCTAGCTTTCTGCAGCCTCAAACTCCAGCTCAAGCAATCATCTCACCTCAGCCTCCCCAGTAGCTGGGACTACAGGTACACAGCACTACACCTGATTAATTTAAAAAAAATTTTTTTTGTGGGGACAGGTCTTGCTATGTTACCCAGGCTAGTCTTGAACTCCTAGGCTCAAGTGATCCTCCCACCTTGGCCTCCCAAAGTGCTGGGATTATAGGCATGAGCAACTACACCCGGCCCAAAATTGTTTCTAATAATCAAGGTACAAAGCATAGAACCAAACCAATTTTGAAAATTAAGTAGGGAAATTTACCTTGCCAGATATTAAGACTTATACCTTATTCTGTCATTTTGCTTTGAGTCTGTGTCTTTATATTTAGAATGCATCTCTTGAAAACATATTTAGGTTTTTTTCATTCAGTCTGATAATCTAGTGTTTAGCTTAACATTTAATTAAATGTATTGGTGCTTAAATATATGTTCTTACTGTTTGTTTTCTATTTGTCTTATTTTTCTTTATTTGTCCTATTTTCTTTATTCTTTTGTTTCTCCTTTTCTGCCTTCTTTCAGATTTATCGAGTATTTTATGGTATTCCACTTTGTTCTCTATTGGCCTTCTTCCTATACCTCTTTGTTTTATGGTTTTTAGTGGTTACTTAATCCTAACATTACAACATGCATTCTTAACATCCTGGTCTACTTTGAATTAATACTTTTTATTCAGTGTAAGAACTTTATAAAAGTACTTTTTAAGAAGTAAAGTTTCATTTACCCTGCACTTGCCTTTTACATTATTACTGTATTTATTACTTCTACATCTGTTAAATCCTTACCATTCATTGCTATTATTTTTTTTTCTTTAGGCAGTCAATAGTCTTTTAAAGAAATTTTAAGAATATTCTTCTGTGTTAACAATATATTTACCATTTCCAGTGCTCTTCACTCCTTCTCACAGATCCAGGATTCAACCTGGAATCATTTCACTTCAGCCTGAAGAGCTTCCTTTAACATTTTTTATAGTGTGGGTCTACTGGTAACAAATAGTCAGCTTTTGTATGTCTGAAAATATCTTCGATTTGTCCTTATTTTTGAAGGATATTTTTGCTCCGTAGAATTCTATAGTGTTTCTTTCAGCACTTTGAAGGTATCATTCCATTGTCTTTTAGCTTCCGTTGTTTCTGATTAGAAGTCAGTTTTAATTCTTGTTCTCCTAAATGTAATGTGGTTTTTGCTCTGCTTTTAATTTCTTCTCTTTAACTTTCAGCAGTTGACTAAGTTGTGCCTAGGTGTTACCTTCTTTGTATTTATTCAAATAAGGGTTCACTGAGCTTTTCGCATCTGGGAATTTGTATCTTTCATAGATTTTGGGAAAATGTTAGCCATATCTCTTGATATTTGTCTTCTGCACTATTCACTTTCTTTTCTCCTTCTGGGACTTCAATTACATGTATTTCAGACTAGTTTGATATCGTTTCAGAGGTATCTAGTGCTCTGTTCTATTATTTTCAATTTTTCTTCTGTTTCATTTTGGATCATTTCTCTTGATCCTCCTTTTAGTTCACCGATCCTTTCTTACACTGGGTGCTGTCTGATTTTAAACCTATTTAATGATTTCTTAATTTTAGATATTGTATTTTTCATTTCTAGAATTTCCATTTTGTCCTTTTTTAGAGTTTACATTTCTCAGCTAAAATGCTCTGTTCAGCCATTTTCTCCATTATTTCTCTAAATTCTCTAACATATTTATAATAGTTATCTTTATATCTGCTAATTCCAGCACCTCAGTCGTCTATAAGTCTGTTTCTAGTGACTGTATTTGTTGAACTTTGTGTTTTAAAAAAATACAGACCGAGGTACAATGTTTTTTCCCAGAAAGAACACACCATTTCCTTTGTGTGATAGCTAGGGTAAGGGGCAGATCACTTCAGTCTAACTAGGAATTGTGCTGGGTTCAGACGAAGTTGCAATTTTCAATAGTTTTAGTTTGCCTCTGGTTTCAGATAATGGAGAATGAGATCAGTTCCCTCCTTCATCAGGGTTATGGTATCTAAGTACCAGAGACCAAAGAAATCTTTATTTGCTTTTCAGCTGGCACCTAGTTTCCTGCGAAGCTTCCCTTAGGGGCTGATTTCTTATCAGGAGTTGAATTGAGTGGTAGCTAGGTTGTAGTTGTACTTAGTTGCACTTCAACTCTGCTATGTACAACGTTGATAAATCTCACAAACATAATGACGAGTGAAAGAAGCCAGATGTGAATACTGTAGACTGTGAGATTCCATGTATATGAAGTTCAGGCAAAATTAATCTATAGCATTAGAAATAAGGCCCATGATTACTTTTGGGAAGGAGGAGGTGGTGGTAATTGGGAGGGGGCATGAGGAGGGCTTCTCAAGTGCTCTATTTCTTTACCTGGGTTTGTTTACTTTGTGAAAATTTATTGTACTATATTGTTATGATTTGTGCCTTATTCTATATGTATGTTATAGTTCAACAACGATAAAGGAAAGGAGCAGGACTCTCCCTCTCTCCCTCCCTCTCCCTGTCTCTCTGTCTCCCCCTCTCTCTCTCTCTCTCTCTCTCTCTCTCTCTCTCTCTCTCTCTCTCTCTCTCTCTCTCTCGCACATGCGCACACACACAAACCCCAACCCCAACCAATAAATCAAACCAAGTTTAAAAGAAAAATCAAGCCACAGACTGAGAGAAGATACTTAAAACACATGGAACAAAATATTTGTATCTAGAATATTTTATTTTGAAAATTCCCACAAATCAAAAAGAAAAGGACCAAAAAAATACTAATAAAAAGGCAATCCAATAGAAAAATAGGCAAAGGATTAGAAAAAGCAAATAACAGAAGAAGAGGCCTGAATGGCTTTTAAACATGTGCAACAGTATTTAACTTTACTAGCAATCATGGAAATACGAATTGAAACCTTATTGAGATACCATTGGTACTATTGAGTTTGGCTAAAGCCAAAATGTCTAAGAATGCCATGTTGGTGAGAATATGAGGAAGCGGAAACTCTCATACACTGCTGATGGTAATATGATTTGTTGTAATTTAGAGAGCAAATTAATTAGTAACTCAAAGCTAAGTTTCTACAATTTTACTTCTGTAGAGAGAGTCTATTATCATGAGGACACTTTTCCACATGCATAAGGATAATGCATAAATATTTGCATTGCAAATTTGTTTATAATAGCGAAAAATTGGAAACAGATCTAAATATCCATCAATAGGGAAATGGAGAAATACCTCATAGCAATTAAACTGAATAAAGTAGGTAGATTTACATGTATCAACATGATAAAATCTTATAAACATAATATTGAATGAAGAACGCAAATACCAAAAGGATATATATATATATATACTATGGAATCATCTAAATTTTAAAAGAATTTAAAACAATATGTAGTCATATTGTTTTGGAAACATATGGTAAAAATATAAAAGTATACTCATAGCAAGTGTGGTGGTTCATACCTATAATCTCATCTACTTTGGAGGCTGAGGTGGGAGGATCACTTGAGGTCAGGAGTTCAAGAACAGCCTGGGCCACATAGTGAGACCCCATCTCTTTAAAAAAATTAAAAATACTCAAGAGGGGTATTCATCAACTTCAAAATAGCTGTTACCTCTGGGCAAGTAAGGGCATGGGACCCGTAAGAGATTACTTATTTCTAAAACAAAAAAACAGAAAAACAAAACTAACAACCTAAAGTAGATATGGCAAAATGTTAACATTTATTACATCTGGGCATCTGAGCACATAGTTAGTTAATTTGTGCAATATTCTTTGTACTTTTTTGTTTGCTTGTTTATTTGAAATGGTTTCATTAAAAAAAAAAATTAGAGTGGGGCTAGGGCATGACGGTATTGGGTGTTGTGTGCCATTGGAAGCCTTCCTCCCTTTTTCAAACACTCTTTGTCCTTTAACTCTTTGTCCATAAACCTTTGGAAGTCACTTTGCATCTGAATATTGGTCTGTGGCCTGTCACCACTAGATCAAGTAGGAGGGTGAGGTCTGATAGAATCTTCTCTCCTCCTTCTGTCTTCCTTCCGGGCTCCATTGTAGAGCTCAACAATTTTTTTTCAGGATCCTTTTAATTAAAATACAACCTTGCAACAGAAGTGTGTTTAAGTCCATGAGCCAAGTGACTGATTTAGAATTTTAAAATAAATAAAATGTTATCTTTTCTCTAATTTCAAGTTTCTGCTCAAAAATTAATGATAGTGTATCTTTTAAGATGTAAGTAATAATATTGTTTGTCACTTCAGTTGATAAGTGTACAGATAAACAGTCACAAAATATCTGTTCATATCTTCCAGATTTTTTTAAATTTCAAGAAATATAACTACAAATAACTTTTTAAAATTTACCCACTAATTCATGTCACCCTAGCTTGTTAGCTGTTTTCATATAATTATGGAGGGCTTTTAATTTTAGAAGCAGAAAAAATGATGTTGGTTAGGGTATTCAGGGACTTATTTTCTGGAGCAGAGTAGTGGAAATATAGTCATGCCTTACATATTGTCCCTGGGAAAGGTCAGAAGTTTACTTATGTAAATGAACATGTTAGAGTCCCTCCCACTTGTTAAATAGCTTGGGTGTGAAACTGTGTGCTAGGCAACAGGCTTTTCCTTCTGTTTCCCTTTCCTCAGATAAGAGAATCAAGAAGTTGCTTTTTTGTTATTTGTTATTTTTTTATTTGCAGGTTAAACAGTTTAAGATGAGAAAAGTTGATCTCTGTTTGAGCTCTGAAGGGTCCGAAGTGATTTTAGCTACATCAAGTGATGAAAAACACCCACCTGAAAATATCATTGATGGGTAAGAGTTACTACACTTGCTTATTTACAGCCTTAACATAGATCAGTGAATCGTTTGAGTACTGGGACTGTGTGTTTTACAACTAGCACTGTTAAACAAAGTTTAATAAATGTTTGGTGAACTAGATTACCTGATAGCATCCACCCTTGATACCATTCCTGGAACTTATTCCAGTTGTACATATTTAGGTTTTTGGTACTTTTTTTATAATTCCTAAACTGACCTCTTTATACAAATCGGTTTTTTTAAAAAAAGTGGTTACCCAGGCAAAAACCCAAACAACACCATTTTATGGAAGTGTAAATTTTAATGTCTGATTATGGTTTTATTCCAAGTTTTTCTTGGAAATAGGAATGTAAACATTGTAACTTCCTATCTGTTGCCTATTTCCTTACTGGTCTAAGCAGCGTCTTTGGTGAACTGAGAGCTTTACTTCCTGTATTGTTTGCTTCTCCCCTTCTTGCTATCATTCCAATTTCCACTTTTCACTGCGCTAGAGTTTATTCCAGGTAGAGATAAATATTATTCTTAGACTTTTAATTCCAAGAAAAAGTAGTTAATGGGAGAACTCCTTTTTTTAATAGTTCTGGCATATTTTCTTACTCTCCAGTTCTCTTTCTTGGTGTATATATACAACGACCAGAGTTTCACTCAGAGTATTGTGTCATTTTAGAGCTGGAAGGACTTAAGAGTTCATCTTGCCTAAACCCTTTTTAGACTTATGGTAAGAGAGGTTTGAGGAGGTTAAGTACTAGCTTTAATTACTGAAGGGAGAGCCAGCTGTAACAGAGATTTTTGTGATTCTTTGTGTTCTATTGTGAAGCCCTGTGTCTGGATGAAATTCTAGCAACTCAGCCTCTTTCCTTGAGCCTAATTATAATCTTCTTTCTGACATCTGTCCCTTTCCCCTCTGGTAAGATTAGTTTATTTCTTCACTGGGCATTTGGTATATATCTCTATTACCTTACTTATTCCATTGTTGCCTTATTGTTTGTTTTTAATATCTCTTCTTTCAACTGTGAATTCCTAAAAGTCAAAGACTACGTCTTGCTCATCTTTTACTCCACAATGTCTTAAAATATCTGTTGAGGCTGGGCGCAGTGGCTCACGCCTGTAATCCTAGCACTCTGGGAGGCCGAGGCGGGTGGATCATTTGAGCTCAGGAGTTCGAGACCAGCCTGAGCAAGAGCGAGACCCCGTCTTTACTAAAAATAGAAAGAAATTAATTGGACAACTAAAACTATATAGAAAAAATTAGCCAGGCATGGTGGCGCATGCCTGTAGTCCCAGCTACTTGGGAGGCTGAAGCAGTAGGATCGCCTGAGCCCAGGAGTTTGAGGTTGCTGTGAGCTAGGCTAACGCCATGGCACTCACTCTAGCCAGGACAACAGAGTGAGACTCTGTCTCAAAAAAAAAAAAAAAAAATCTGTTCAGTAGCTCATTGAATTATACCATTAAATATTAGTCAAACTTGGTTAATATTGGAAAGTATCAAAAATATACACATACATATGTAAACACATACATACATATAGATGCATATATTACTGTACATTTGCATAGGGCTTTATAACTTCATAGATACTATGTCATTTGACCCTCATAGTAAGCTTGGGGAATAAGAAGTACAAAAAAGTATTTTCAACCCCATTGTAAGGAAGAGGAAAAGGACCATCAGATGACTTGCTCAAAATCAAAATGACTTGCTTAAAAGCACACAAATAAGCAAGTGGTAGAATAAACTAACACTCATGACTTCTAACTCCTAGTTCAAGGTTCTTTGTGCTACGCCATGTTAACTCAAAATTAGTTTGAATCAAAAATTTAATATCTGGTTTTTGCCTGTGTTTCTTCTTAGTTCTTCTTAGTTATCTACTTCCCTGTATTCAGGTAATAGTTATTTATCCGACTCTGACTTGGAGTAGCAAAATTAATGTGGGCACAGCTGTGAGGATACACAGAACTATAGAGATTTGCCTTAAGTTGTTTGCTGGAAATAGAGGTCTTTTCAGAAACACTCCTTGTTCCTGATTGGAGGTAAATCCGTTTTCCAAAGCATTATCCATTTACCTTGCATCTCTTTGGTGACCTGTCTCTTAAAGAAATATGTTTGTAGATCATTAGGATTAGCCACGTGTAGCAGTTAATATTTTAGGGTGGCTCTATCAGTCCATGTTAATGAATGATTAAGGACATAATATTTTTAAATTAGACAAAAACTCTTAGTACACTAAAACATTTGGAATAAAGGTAGTTACAGTCCCAATAACTGAACAGAACACAGCAGAGGCTTTTAATCCATATGCAGTTTCAACAAATACAGTTAGACTTTGTATGGTAGACACTAAAAGTTATTTTCTGTTTATAAGTTGCTTTATCTAAATGGAAGTAACCATTGAGTTATTTGGAGAAAATAGTATTATAAATTTATCCCTAGCAAAGAGTGAGTATTGTTTTATGGCCCTGCTCCAAACTCTGAATTTCTTCAGAAATAAGACATAAAGAAAATGATGATAATACTTCCACTTCCCCTTAACCCTTCCTTTGCCCTCTGTGTTTAATATGTCAATGAAAAAGGAAAAAAGAGGTTCTACAAAAATGAAAAAAAAATGTGGTCAGGTACGGTGGATCATGCTTGTAATCCTAGCACTCTAAGGAGGCTGAGGCAGGAGGATGGCTTGAGCTCATGAGTTAGAGACCAGCCCGAGGAAGAGCAAGACCCCATCTCTACTAAAAAAATAGAAAAATTAGCTGGGCATGGTAGTGTGCGCCTGTAATCCCAGCTACTGGGGAGGCTGAGGCAGAACGATCGCTTGAGCCCAAGAGTTTGAGGTTGCTGTGAGCTAGGCTGACACCACAGCACTCTACTCAGGGCAACAGAGTGGGAAGGAAGGAGGGAGGGAGGGAGGCAAAAAAAAAAGCACTCAGCTACTTGGGAGGCTGAGGCAGGAGGGTCACTTGAGCCCAGGAGTTCAAAGCTGCAGTACAATGAGCTGTGATCACACCACTGCATTCCAGCCTGGATGACAGAACAAGACCCATCTCTAAAAAAAAAAATATATAT
>NW_012138302.1:14055561-14063545 GCF_000956105.1 Propithecus coquereli
AAAAAAAAAAAAAAACGACCTCTACTTTGATGACTTCCTTATACTTAATTATGAGGATTTAGTTATATGTCATTTTAAAATCTGAGTGCATCTCTCTACAGAATATTTGATGTTATATTGATCATGTTCATTGAAAGTACTCAAGGAAAAAATAGAGCAATTAAAATCCATTTAATTGATTTAAATAGGTAAAATTTAAGACCATATAAATAAAATGAAATTATGAAATATTAAGCATAGTATAAAAAACAGAATTGTGAATTAGGAGACCTGACTCCTTTTTTTTAAACAACTTTATCAACATATTATTCACGTGCCATAAAATTTACCTAGTTAGAGTGTACAATTCAGTGACTTCTAGCATATTCACAGTTATGCAACCATCTCTGTAATCAATTTTAGAACATTCATCACCCCAAAAAGAACCCCCCCACACTCATTAACAGTCACCCTCTATTATCCCATCCCCACTGGCCCTAGGCAAGTGTTAATCTACAAGTAAAAATAATTAATATTATTTATTTGGATATTTTATATAAAGGGAATCATACATATATGGTCTTTTGTGACTTGTTTGATCCATTTATGTGTTTGAAAGGTTGATCTGTGTTGTAGCACATATCAGTATTTCATTCCTTTTTAATGTCAAATAATATTCCGTTGTATGAACATAGCACATTTTATTTATGCATTTATCAGTGGATGGACATATGGTTTATTTTTGTTGTGTTTTTTTTTTCATTCTACACTTTAGCAGAGCAGAGGAAATCTGGGTTGTTTCTAGTTTTTGGCTGAATTTTTTCCCAATTTTATTTAAAAATAACCAATTTACAGATCCAAAAAACCCAAACCCCAAGCTGGGTAAATTCAAAGAGACCATATCATAGTCAAATTGCTGAAAAAGAAAGATAAAAAAGGTTGGGCATTGTGGTTCATTCCTGTAATCCTAGCACTTTGGGAGGCTGAGGCAAGAGGATCACCTGAGCCTAGGAGTTTGAGGTTGCAGGGAGCTGTGATGATGCCACTGCACTCTAGCCCAGGTAATGACTAAAAAAAAAAAAAAATTAAACAGCTGGAGAAAAAAATATATATACGGGGAAATATATATAGTACGAATGACAGCAGACTTTGCATCATGAACAGTGGAAGCCAGGCAACAATGGAACAATATCCTTTAAATGCTAAAAAGAGGGTAAACAAATTTTAAAAACCTGTCACCCAGATTCTGTATCTAGCTAAAATATCCTTTAAAAATGAAAATAGAGTAAGACATTTTATTCATCACAAGTAGACCTGCAACACAAGAAATGCTAAAAGAAGTTCCATAGGTTGAAGAGGTAGACTACTAAGTGGAAACTCAAACCTACAGTAAGAATTTAAACACACTGGAAATGGTAAATATTTGGGTAAATATAGATGACTCTCTTTTCTTCCTTTTTAAATTTTTTTGAAAGACAACTGACCACTTAATGAAAAAAAAAACCCATTGTATTGTGGGATTTATTACATATGTAAAATATATGACAACAGTAGCACAAAAGTGAAGTTCAGTGTAAATTGACTATCATGAGATTTTATGTTGTAACCTAGAGAGCAAACACTAAAAAAAAAATAAATAAATAAATAAAAGAGATATAGCTAAAAACAAAAGGGGGAGGAGAATTAAATGGAATTTTTTCTTCTTATCCTATATATTTAAAAAGAAAAGAAAAAAAAATGGAATTCTAAATTTATTTTGAGTTACTCAGAAGCAGATAAGAAAGGAGAAACAGAACAAGAAAAAAATAGATGAGAGGGACAAAAATGAACAGCAAGATGTTAGACTGAAACCCAACCATATCAATAATTATATTAAATGTCAATGGGCTAAACACTCCAATTAAATGGCAGAAATTGTCAGACTGGTAAAAAAAAACATGACCCAAATATACATTGTCTATAAGATATGTACTTTACATATAAAGATATGAATGGATCGAAAATAAAAGGATGAAGAGATGCACCCTGCAAAGAGTACATATAAGAAAGTAGCTGTGGCTGTATTCATATCATACAAAGTAGAATATAAGACAAGGAGTGTTACCAGAGCTAGAGATAAAGGGGACATTATGCAATGTTAGAAGATCAATTCATCAGGAAGAGATAACAATTCTCAGTGTATATGGACATAGTAATAGTTTTTCAAAATACATAAAGCAAAAACTGACAGAAGAAAGGGAGAAGTAAACAAAGCCACAATCATAGTTGAAGGGTTTTTTTTGTTTGTTTTGTTTTTTTAAGAAACGAAGTCTCATTCTGTTGCCCAAGCTGGAGTGCAGTGTAGTAATCATAGCTCACTGTAGCCTTGAACTTCAGGGCTCAAGTAATCCTCCTGCCTCAGCTTCTGAGTAGCTAGGACTACAAGCACACACCACTGTGCCCCGTTAATTTTTTTTTCTTTTGGTAGAGACAGGGTCTCACTGTGTTGCCCAGGCTGGTCTCAAACTCCTGGCCTCAAGCAGTTAGTCATCCCACCTTGGCCTCCCAAAGTGCTTGTAATCATAAGCCTGAGCCACGGCGCCTGACTCATACGATAGTTGGGGATTTTAATACCCCTCTGTCAGTATTGATACTGAGAGACTAGATAGATCTCTAGATAGAGCAACTAGACAAAAATATCAGTAAAGATGTAGATGATCTGGACAATATTATCAGTCACTTTGACTTAATTGACATTTAGAAAACACTATAATCAACTATGGTACATGGAACAAGAACACATTGAACATTGACTGAAATGCGCTGAAACAAAATCTCAATAAATTTCAACAGATTGAAATCTTACAGTATGTGTTCTTTAACCACTATATAATTAGATTAGAAATAAATAACAACAACTGGGTACAGTGGCTCACACCTGTAATCCTAACACTCTGAGAGGCTGAGGTGAGAGGATCGATTGAGCTTAGGAGTTTGAGACCAGCTTGATCAAGAGCGAGACCCCATCTCTACTAAAAATAGAAAAATTAGCCAGATGTGGTGGTGCGCGCACCTGTAGTCCCAGCTATTCAGGAGGCTGAAGCAGGAGGATCGCTTGAGCCCAGGAGTTTGAGGTTTCGGTGAGCCTAGATGATGCCACTGCGCTCTAGCCAGGGCAACAGAGTGAGACCCTGTCTCAAAAAAAAAAAGAAGAAAGGAAAGAAAAATCAATTATATTGCTATATATTAGCAGGAAACAAAATGAAATATTTAAAAATTCCATTTACAATAGTATTCAAAACATAAAATGGTTAAGAATAAATTTAACAAGACCTTTACACTGAAAACTAAAATGTTACTGAGAGATTATAATAAAGAAGAACTACATAAAAGATGCACTACATTCAAGAATGGAAAATTCAATGTTGTTAAGATACCACTTCTGCCTAAATCGACCTGTAAATTCAGTACAATCCAAATTAATGTACTTTTACATAGAAATTAACAAATTGATTCTGAAATACATATGGAGATGCACAAACCTAAACTAGTCAAAATAATCTTGAAAAGAAAGTTGGAGTACTTACATTGTCTGATCTCAAGACTTACAATAATCAAATATATAGTAATCAAAACAGCATAGTATTTTGTAAATATAGATCTTTATAGATCAATGGAATGGAATAGAGAGCCCAGAAATAGACCCACACATATATGGTTAATTTTTGACAAAAATTCTTTGATTTTAGACAAAGATACCAAAGCAGCTCCAGTAGGAAAGGGAAAATCTTTTTAACAAATGGTGCTGGAACAACTGAATAAACATATGGATAAAAATTAACCTTGACTCCCACCTCATATTAAACACAAAAATTAACTCACAGTGGATCACAGACCTCAACTCAGCTAAAATTTTTAAGCTTTGGAAGAAAACATAAGGAAGTGCCTGTCTTAGTCTGTTTTCTGTTGCTTATAACAGAACGTATAACTGAGTTATTCATAAAGAAAAGGAATTTATCTCTTACTGTTACAAAGGCTGAGAAGTCCAAGGTCGAGCGGTTGCATCCGATTAGGGCCTTCTTGCAGGTGGGGACTTTCTGCAGAGCCCCGAGGCAGTGCAGAGTATCACATGGTGAGTGGGCTAAGGGTGCTAGCTCAAGTCGCTCTTCCTCTTCTTATAAAGCCTCCAGTTCCACTCTCGTGATAATCTATTGACCCATTAATCCATGAATGGGTTAATCCATTCATGAGGGCAGAGCTCTCATGACCCAATCACCTCTTAAAGTCCCCACCTCTCAATACTGTCACATTGGGGAATATATTTCTTTTTTTGTTTTTAATTTTAAACATTTTTAATTTTTTTTAAGATTAGTCAAGGGAAGCAGTGGGAATGGAAAAAGGAACAAAGAATAAATTTCAACACGAGTTTCAGAGGGGACAAATATTCAATCGTAGCGGTACCTTTTGTGACATTGGAGTAGGCAGAGATTTCTTAGGGAAACAAATCACTGAGCATAAAAGAAAAATAATATTAATAAAACTGGACTTCTCTTTTTTTAACCCCCACCCCAATAAAACTGGACTTCATCAAAAATAAAACTTCTGCTTATTGAAAGACACAAAAAAATGAAAAGGCAAACCATAGACTGGAAGAAAATGTTCATAATATATGTATCAAACAAAGGACTCCTACAAATATATAGTAAAAATACAAACAGCATAATAAAAAATGAGAAAACACTTAACAGACACTTCACAAAAGAAAATATATGAATGGCCAAAACACAAAGGAAGTGCTTAGCATCTTTAGTTATGAGGGAAATGCATATTAAAACCTTAATAGGATACCATTTCACATTTACTAGAAAGGTTAAAATTAAGAAGACTGACAACAGCAAATGTTGACATAAATATGGAGCAAATGGAACTCTCTTACATTGCTGGTAGGAGTATAAAATAGTACAACCACTTTGGAAATCTGACAGTTTCTTATAAAGTTAAATATACTTCTACCCTATGATCCAGCAATTCCATTCTGGTAATGAATGGAAATGAAACCATGTCCACAAAAACACTTGCACAAGAATGTTTATGGCAGCCTTATTCATAATAGTCAAAAACTGGAAGCAATTCAACAGTCCAACAAAGATATCAAACAAAAGAATAAATCAAAGCCCAGGGTGGTGGCTCATGCTGGTAATCCTAGTACTTTGAGAGGCGGAGGTGGAAGGATCACTTGAGGCCAAGAGTTGGAGACCAGTCTGAGCAACGTAGGGAGACAGATCTCTACAAAAAGGTACAAAAATTAGCCAGGCGTGGTGGTGTGAGCCTGTGGTCCCAGGTACTCGGGAGGCTGAGGCAGGACGATTGCTTGAGCCCAGGAGTTTGAGGTTGCAGTGAACTGTGATGACAACACTGCATTTCAGCCCGGGCAACAGAGCAAGACCCTCTCGCAAACAACCAAACAAAAAGAATGAATCAAAGCATGTGGCATTGTCTTGGTGACAGAAATCAGAGCAGTGTTTGCCTAAGGGAGGTAGGGATTGTCTGGAAGGAAAGATAAGGAAAATTTCTGGAGTCATGGAAATGTTCTATAATATATCTTGATTGGCTATATAAGCATATAGACTTATCAAAACTCAAAAAATATACATTTCAGATAAATTTCCCTGTAGGTAAATTTTATTTCCAAAAAAAGAAAGAAAAAAGCTTTACAGTTAAAATAGAAATGATTATTTCTATTGTCAATACCATGTATACTATATACTATTTCATTTATATGACTTGAGTACATAATTTTTTTCTCAACAAACATTTATCATGCATCTACTGTGGGTCAACCATTGTATTAATAGTAGTTGTAGGGATACAAAGATGAGTAAAGGGAAGTGGCTGGGCTCAAAGAGCTCAGCATCTAGCAGGAGCCATAAAAACGCAAGAGATTCTTTAAGTGCTAATATTGAAATGGAGTGTGAGACAAGTGCAAAAGAGGGAGGAAGTGATTCTGATTTGCTGGGTTAGAGAGATAGGACCAAAAAGTGAATAAACTTTTGCAAGGGAAAGAAGGGTTTTTCAGGTCAAGAAAACCTCATGAACTGAGGTACGGAAGCATGAGCAAATCATACATTAATTTTCTTTTCTTTTTTTGGTGCTCCAGCTGAGGCTTATACATTAATTTTCATCATTCTTTAATTTTTCCATCAGCGTAAGGCACATAAGTAAACTTTTGGCAAAACACTGGTTTTTCCCTACAGAATGGAATCCAGTTTATTGCTGGAGTGAGAGGGTGAGGATTATGGGTTAACTGCCTTGAGCTCAATTAGCCTCTCAGAAGCTGCAAATTTGAAACCCTTCCAAAACACATAATAATTTCCATGCAATTTACTATGTGAAAGTGTTTGGCAAAAGGCCTTATTATGAACATAAGAAGCCAGCTTTCCAGAAGGCTGGGTTCCATGACATCTTTATTCTAGATTCATTTGGCCTGGGGCTCTTTATAAAATTCTTGCTTAAAATTGTATAACCCTAATTATTCACACTGAATAGTTTTGATTCTTCTATGACTAATGGCATTTTCTGAGGGATTTAGGAGGAGAATCTCCCATTGGAACATTATTCTAATCCTATCTATGTTTATTTATTTATTTATTTTTAGAGACAGGGTCTCACTCTGTCACCCAGGCTAGAGTGCAGTGGTGCAATCATAGTTCACTGCAGCCTCGAACTCCTGAGCTGAAGCAGTCCTCCCCCCTCAGCTCTGAGTATCTAGGACTACAAACACATGCCACCACGCCGGCTTATTTTTGTAGAGACAGGGTCTCACTGTGTTGCCCAGGCTGGTCTCAAACCCCTGGCCTCAAGAAGTCCTCCTGCCTAAGCCTCCCAAAGTGCTGGGATTACAGGTGTGAGCCACACTGCACCCTGCCTGTTTGTGTAAGGATAAAGTGTATCAGACAAAATCATGGCAGGAAACAGAATACCTCGCAGATGGTTCAAATGAAGAGGCTTTATTGATGGGACTGCTTACAAAATTATGGCCTGGGTTAAGGGAACAAACAAGGGGTGATAAGGCCCTCAGAAACTAGCTACAGCATAAAGCTGTTACCCCGCCCAGGACAAGGGAAGGAAATAGTGTTACTGGAGCCCAGTGAGAGCTGGAGCCTATGCAAAATGGCATGCCATGCCATGCGGGAGCCATAAACATAAGGGGAGTGTTAAAGATGTGGCACTGAAGCAGAGAGGGAATGGAGATAAAATAGCCTGACCTCACTTTCCCACCGCCCTTCTGTCTCCGTCATGCCTCCTATTGGCCAAATCCAATCGGAAGCCAGTGGGTGAGTGAGTCCAGGTTATATAGTTCACAGAGATCAGGCCCTCACAGCACAGAACAGGACAGAGAAAAGGAGGAAAGAATCTGGAGTGGTGCTGACTGGGTTGGGGACAGTGGAGAAAAACCAGTGCAGAAGGAAGATGACTGCATTCCTGATAAGACTCTCTCCTGCCATTCATTGTAGAGGCTCTGGAGTCAGGCAGACCTAAAGTGTGAATTCCTGTTCTGGCACTTACTAGCTGCATATCATTTACCACCTTGCCTGGCTTTTCTAAGCCTGTTTTTCCGTCAGTAAAGTAGGTTAATGTACCTTTCTTGTAAGATTGCAGTCAAGAGGGAATGAATAAATATGACTGACTCTTCATAGGTTCTCCATAAAAAGGCTTATTACCAAGACCACCAATAGGATTATTATCAGTACACCAAAAAATCTGGATGATATCACATTTTAAAAAGCTCTACTAGGGCTGAGTGTGGTAGCTCATACGTGTAATCTCAGCACTTTGGGAGGCTGAGCAGGAGGATTGCTTGAGGCTGGGAATTTGAGATCAGCTTGGGCAACATAGCAAGACTCTGTTTCAACAAAAAAATTTAAGGCCGGGCACGGCGGCTCACGCCTGTAATCCTAGCTCTCTGGGAGGCCAAGGCGGGCAGATTGTTTGAGCTCAGGAGTTCGAAACCAGCCTGAGCAAGAGC
>NW_012138302.1:14064910-14066646 GCF_000956105.1 Propithecus coquereli
TAAGTAAAATTTTTAATAACATCAGTAGCTATATTATATGAATTAAATATTCATGTTTCTAAAAGAATGTTTGATACGATTAACTCATGACCAGATAAATTAATCTACCCCAAAATTACATAAGTAAAACTTTTTAAACTTGGATACCAGAAAAGATCACTTCATGGGCTACACGTTTCTGCATCATAGCATATGTTCACTGAGAAACCAAGCCCGAGTTGTTACCCATGGGTGTGGTAAAATGTCTCCTTTCAGGCCTGCAATGACTGTTAGTAGCTTGATCCTTAAAAGAGATTTTCATACTTTATCAATTCCTTACTTTATATTCCTTTACCATAATTTACATTTGCATTTCTTTTTGCTTATACTAACTAGGTATATTTTATAGCTCATAGTTTACTGTTTTTTTAACTTTATATCAAATGTCTCTATTTTTATATCAAATTTCAACCCAAAAATCCTGATATTCCTTTAAATCTGGTCCTAACTTACAGTTTACCAGATATCATGCTTTGTTGAACATAAATTTCAGTAGCTATCCTCATGTATTTTCAGCCTTAACTCATTTCTGTTGAATTTGTTTTTTAGACTTAATACACACAGAGGGGCAGCTTCAAAATGAAGAAATTGTGGTAAGTAAATATACTTTGTAGAAATAAAAATTATCTTTAACCAGCACAGTATATATAGATTTTAAGCCTATCTCCATAGTCACAGAGTTAATAAATATCCTCATGATATTATAGGTTCTGTACTGAATCAACCAATAGAGAAGGTTACTCTCAATAATATTATAAGCTAAATGTAGCATTTATAAATTATACTTTTGTCCATCATAGAGTGACAGTAGGGATGAAACAGAATACATTTTTTGTTTTCTTTTTCTCATTCATTTTGAAGTATTTATTTGCTTTGCTTTGCTTTGCTTTGCTTTCTTTCATTTGATTCCGTAAGCCTTTTAGAATAGGAATCAAAAAAGGTCGAGATACCAAAATTGTATGTTAATTTAAGCATGAAAGGACAGGGAGATTCAGATAAGGGGAACTACAGCATAGGATCAGCAACAAATAAGCCAAAGAGAGATGAGGTGCAAAGAGAACCGGTATTTTTCGACAACATTCCATCCGGCTTTGCTTGTCAAGTGAAATGAATGCTGGTTGATGAGGAAGCTGCTGCCTCATCAGGAGTTCCTCTATCCCGCTGGTTTGTCAGGCCCTGGTTTTAGACAGAGACAAAAAAGGAAAACAACTGAATGTGTGTTTTTTAGGTGGTAGTGTTTGGTTTCTCTAAACGAGGGTTAAAGTGGCACCTTGTCCGTTAAGTTTACTTTTTCACAACTTGCTAGAAGTTACTATTACATCAGTGTTTCGAAAGATTCTGTAGGAAGTTTTTGAATCCCATTAATTCCCTTCTCTCCTACCAAAATCTGCCCAATAACCGGGCAGGCCAGTGAGGTCCCCAAAAATGATTAAGTATACTGAATTTTATCTTCCTATGTTTTCCATCTTTACCTCTGCTTTCTTTGGTATTTTGTTTCAGGACTCACTGTGGATCAGGGAGGGTTGCAGCATTATAGAAAATCTGTGAAATAGTCAGGGGGAATGGGAGGATGGAAATCACCTATAATTTTTTTTACCCTGTCACAACAGCTTTTATGGACCTATTTTGTTCTAGTTGTTGACCATACGCATCACATAGAATAATAATATATGGGCAATTTTGTATCATCTTTTTTT
>NW_012138302.1:14068358-14069399 GCF_000956105.1 Propithecus coquereli
GCTGCTGTAACAAAGTACCACAAACTTGGGGACTTAAAGAAATGTGTTTTCTCACAGTACTAGAGGCTAGAAGTCCCAGGAACCCTTTTGGCAGAGTTGGTTCATACTGGAGGCTCTGAAGGAGAGTCTATTCCATGCCTTTCCTTAGCTTCTGGTGTTGCAGGCAATCCTTGGCATTCTAGTCTTTGCCTCCATTGTCACGTAGCGTTCTCCCCGAGTGTCTTCACATCATCTTCCCTCTGTGCACGTCTGTGTCTGTACATCTTCTCTTCTTATAAGGATACCAGTCATATTGAGTAAAGGGCCCACCCTCCTCCAGTATGACCTCATCTTAACTAATTACATCTGCAGTGACGCAATGCTATTTCCAAGTAAGGTCACATTCACTGGTATTAGGGGTTAGGGTTTCAGCATATCTCTTGGGGGGACACAAGTCAACCCACAGTACAGCCTTAGTGGAATAATGGTTAATTTTATGTAGTAACTTGGCTGTGCCACAGTGACCAGGTATTTGGTCAAGCATTATTCTGAATGTTTCTGTGACAGTGTTTTGTGGTTGAGATAAACATTTAAATCAGTGGACTTTGAATAAAGCAGATTGCTCTTCATAATGTGGGTGGGCCTCATCCAATCAGTTGAAAGCCTTCATAGAACAAAGACTGACCTCCCCTGGGTAAGAAGGGATTCTGCCAGCAGGCAGCCTTCAGATTTGAACTGCAAAATCAGCTCTTCCCTGAGTCTACAGCCTGTCAGCCTGCCCTGCAGATTTTGGTCTTGCCAGCCTCCATAATCACATGAGCCAATTCCTTAAAATAAATCCCTAACCTCCCAATATATGTACACATCCTATTCGTTTCTTTCTCTGGAGAATCCTGACTAATACAGATTTGAGTAAAGACAGGTAAAACTGTAAGGAAATTTTATACTTCATTTAACTAATTATTGGTAGTAATATCTTGTATCTTGAAACTATTTTAATATCCTATATATTGTAGAATAATGCAAATAAGTTAATGTGGTCAGGAATCAAGATTATAGTTT
>NW_012138302.1:14069586-14070950 GCF_000956105.1 Propithecus coquereli
AAAATATTATTTATAACACTTCCCTGTTGGCTTACATTTAAACTAATTTTCTTTTTCCTCCTTTTGTCATTATAAATAATACACAGGGGGACATCTTACATATGTTCCTACTACCATGAACTTCACCTTTTTGATTATTTTCTAAGATTAAATTTCAGGGAATAGAATTAACTGGGTACAAGGGTATAAACATATTTATAGCTTTTTAAAATATATTTCCTAATTGCTTTCCAGAGAAAGTATATACATGTAAAAGTATAGTCATGCTTCAGGGTAGTATATTCCGAGGTAACATTAATGAAAGGAAACTTCTTACCATGAAAAATACTTTAGAAAGATACTTCTAAAAAAACCGATCAGAAACGTACCATTGCAATGTTTAGCTCTATCTGCTATATTTATCAAACCTAGGCTGATATTTGGCTGATAGAACTGCACTAGAACAACTGTTATATGTGGCTGACCTCTCTTCTGAATATTATACCTTATATATTATTTTTTTTTCGCACCATTGACACCTCCAGTAAATATTGTTATGTATTTATTTTTTTATTTTTGGAGGTCTTCCGATGAGGACCCGAAAACCTGCTAGACAAATTCTAAAAGAGCGGTAACACTAATGTATTCTTACATATTTAGAATATTACTCTTGGATCAAACCCTTTCTTCTACTAACTGCTTGCTAACAGTTAACTAGGATTGCTAAAAGCATCCGTATTGATTTTTCCCCCACAGGCACGTGATGGTTACGCCACTTACTTGAGATTCATTATTATTTCAGCCTTTGATCATTTTGCATCTGTGCATAGCATTTCTGCAGACGGAACAGTAGTGTCAGATTTTGTATGAATTCATTTGCATGACTTTTTAACAATATATTTATTTAAACATGAAGTTGTCATTGATATACTTTATTAAAAGGATTTATATCAATCTGTTTCAGTTTTTATTTATATTCTCTTCAATATTTGGAGTAAAGAAATTCTGGTTTTATTAGGTAGCAGTGCTGGCCATCATGGAGGGTATGAGGACGGTTTGGCTTTAATATTCAGCTTAATCAAGGAAGTAACTATACATGAAAATTTCACTTATAATACATTGTATCCCCACAGCATCTAATACAATGCTCTTCAATCTCAGTGCATTAATTTTTTAATTTACTGATTGATCGATGCAAAGGACTAAGTGAGCACATAGACAGAAAATAGTAGAAGAGTTCAGAGAAAAGAAAATACTTATGGGAAGATTTCATTGAGGTCATGGAACCTGAGCTGGGCCCTATAAAACAAGTCATTTTATTTTTTCTTTTAATTTTATTCTGATTTTAAAAACCTCAGAGAAGAGTTAGGAAACATAATCTTACT
>NW_012138302.1:14072821-14148107 GCF_000956105.1 Propithecus coquereli
TATTAGATACCCAAATTGTGGTCTCTGTATATCTTTCCCATTAATGGAAGCCAAGGCTATTCAGAGGAATGGTTGGTTCCAAATCTGGTACAAGAAATAGACAAGATGAGCCTGGGACATTTTGTTGTGCCGGAAAGTAAAGACTAATAGATCATATCAAAAGGAATCAGAAGCCAACCTGAAGGCACTCTTGGCAAAAACAGGGCAATTTGAGCAGGAAAAAAAAAATCCTACAATTAATCAGTACCATTCTTAATATATTGAAAAATGAATTCATATTGATATAAGAGAAAGAACACAAAAGAACAAAACAAACAAAACCCTCATTGGACTCCATGGGAAGTGGATGAAACCTTAATTGCAAGGTTAATGGAGAACTTTATAATGCAGGGATCCAGCTATTACCACCAGAATCTACTGATCTACTAAATGTCAATTAACCGGTATATCAGCTTTGCTCTGTTACGAACTGCTTCAAAACATACTTGCTTAAAGCAACCATTTCATTTGCTCACAGTTCTGTGCATCTGCTGGCAGTTTTTCTGGTTGTTGCTTCGCTATGTCTATGGTCAGCTGGCAACTCATGTAATCTGGAGAATCTAGGATGACTTCACCCGCATGTTTTTTGGTTCGCAGGTCAGTTGGTCTAGGTGGCCTCAGCTGGGACTATTCATCTCTGCTCTAAGTTGTTTCTCATCCTCCAGCAGGCTAGCCCAGGCTTCTTCAGATGGTAGTCTCAGCATTCTGAAAAGTAGCAAGAAAGGGAAAGCCTCAATGTACAAACACTTCTGGAGCCTCTGCTTGCCAGCAGATTTGCTATTGTTTGTTTACCAAATCCTGTCACGTGGCCAAGCCCAGAGTCAGAACAAGAGGGGTCTGCCCAAAGGTGTGAATACAGGAGGTATAAACAAATGAGGTGGGTGGGGGGAGCTATTACTGCTACAATCTACTATTAATGAAATCAAACACTGTACCCCTCCTGATGTGATACTGTGTGGTGCACACAGATCAACCTGTGAAATACTCTTGCCAAAATTACCGAACTGAATCTAATGAAACTCTAGAAATAACTTCCATTTTCAGGAAATTCCAGGGATAAAGGAACAAGTAAAATGATACCACAAGGAAACAAACTAGTAGCCATTAATGCCTCTCACTGAAATGTCCAGATCTGTGCTTTTCCTGCACATGGTAAGATATACTTCCTGGCTTTTTTTCTTTGGGTAGTGGCATGTGACCAGTTGTGGCCAATGAGATGAAGAATAATTGACTTCTAGGGTGAGCATTTAATTGCCTACATGAGACCCTTTAGAGCTCTTTCCTTCATCTGCCATGATGACCAACAATGTTTTATGTAGTAACTACATCATCTATCTGGGTCTGGGAGTGAGACTGCTATTTAATATGTGGCAGAGCTCCCACTCAGTCCAAGATGGACATATAGTAGGAGTGAGAAATAAAGCTTCATTGTTTTAAGCCAATGAGATTTTGGAATTGCTTGTTACCACAGTATAATCTAGCTTATCCTAATGGATACAAACACAAATCTAGAATGCTGCTCATCCTACAGGACAAGTGACCTGGTTTCTTCAGCAAGTCAGTGGCATAAAAAATGTAATTAAGACGGTCCATTCTAGATTCAAAGAGACATAAGAGCCCCTATAACCACATGTCATATGTGGATCTTGATGCATACTGATTTGAATAAACAAACTGAAAAAGGACATTTTAAGAAAATTGAGGAAATTTGCTTGTGGACTGGGTGTTATTGTTCATTTTGCCAAGAATGATACTGACATTATATAAGTAAATGTCCATGTTTTTCAGAAATTTCTGTGAAACTATGTCTGGATGAAATGGCATGATATCTGGGATTTGCTTTAAAATACTTAAGCGAGATTTTTTATAATGGAAAAGGGGTTAGTTGAAGCAAACGTGGCAATAAATTACTGAATCTGGGTGAGGCATATATGGAAGTTCATTGTACTAGTCTTTCTACTTTTGTAGTATGCTTAAATTCTTTATAATAAAGAATAAAAATAAACAATGCTACAGAGGACAGCCTTGTGCGTAAATCTTTGCTTGCTTTTTAGATGATTTCCTTAGATGAAATTCCAAGAAGGAAATCAGTAAAAGTTAGGAACAGTTTTAAGGTTCTTGGTACTTCCTGATATATTGCTTGCCAAGATTTGCTACACAGATTTACTCTTGGAAAGATAGGTTTTAAACACGAGGAGAGTAGGGAAGGCATTTCGAGAGCAACATTGGTGTAATAAAAGATGCGAAGATGAGTACTCATTTGTAAAACATCTGGGGAAAGATGAATAGGAAAGACTGGCTAGAGCAAAGAGTAAGTCTAAAACTGAACCTTACAGCTGGATCACAGGCCTTTAATGTTTTCAGATATTTTCCTGTAACACTAGAACCATTTAAGGTTTTTGAGAAGAAACATGACATAGGGCAATTGTGTTTATGTTCAATAAAATGAAATGCTGAGGATTTTCTTTTTACCAAGTTCCTAAACTTAAATGTCAATAACTCTTTGTATAAGAAACACTGTGTTAAGGCTTGCAGATTGCTGGAAGGGATCTCCAGAGATTACCTGGGTGATCTCTTTGGCACAGGCCTAGTGAGTTATCTTTAAGTCTTTTTTCTCTATCTTCTGTGGATGCAGAGAACAAGTGATCAGTGTAGTACTTGTGATCCCACTTTATGTTTGACATTTGAAAACAGCAAGCTTTGCCTTCATTTTCCTATGCTTTAAAAAACTCATTTTCACCTTATGAAACCACTCCAAATTTCAGGAAATAAATATGACACGTGGGTTTTCCTTTTTGCCCTGTTTTGTTTTTCATTGCTGAACTTAATTTTTTTAAAGTCTCATTTGTCCTCAATTGGCATCTGTTTTTCCCCTCATTTGGCCTTTTCTTCACCTGCCCAGGGACTCCTGACTGCCATTGCACTGTGTGTGCTGTGTGCCTAAGGCTTTTGTGTTTGCTGTTTCCTCTGGTGTCTGTTTAGCTAGCTTCCTCATTTACTTCAGATTGTTACTCAAAATTTCCTGCTCAGTGAGGCTTTCTCCAGCCTCCCATATCTAAAGGTATAGGGTCCCCTCACCCTTGCAAAAGAAACACATTCTATCTTCCTTTCCTGCTTTATTTTTCTCCTTTCTTGAGTTAGGGACCTGAGGTAGGCACCCTGGGTTCTGTGCTTCTGTGGTTCTTGTATCTTACTCCTTTTTTCTGACTATCATTAAAATTCAATTTAAATTTTTCTTCCTTTAATGATATCCCATGCATCCTATGAAAGACGAGGGCAGTCCTGCCTCCTTTCAAGTGTGACTTTCTTGGGCACAGGATTCGATTGATTGAATTGTCCTAGGCTCTTCCACCTTTATAGGGACAGCCCTGCTCATCACTGCTTCACATGTAATTTTCTTATTTATCATGTATATCATGTTTACCATCTCTTTCCCTCACTAGCATGTAAACTCCACAACAGTAGGGTGTTTTGTTGCTTTTGCTCATGATTATATCCTCAAAGCTTAGAATAGTGCCTGGCACACAGATTTTCAATAAATATTTGTTGACTGAATAAATGAACATTGTCCATTTATTTGCATGTGTGTATCTCTTTACACTGTGGAATCCTTGAGGAGCTTTTAATAAAGCTACCCAACAGTATATATACAGTATTTTGGATCACTTACTATTGGCCAATGTCGATTATAGTGCCTTGAATAAAGTTAAACGAATCAATATTTATTTAAAGGGATGGATAAAAAAGTAAAAGTCTAATGACCTTTTAACCATGTAACCAATCAAAGCAAAGGACTTTTACAAAAATGAAAATTATTGTGTTTATCACTCACTTATACAGATTTCTTTGAAAGCTTTGAAGTTGTGAGTCCTGTTTCAGGAATGCCCCTTTGCAGGTGGGCTTCACCTTCTACGTGATGTTCCAACAGCCCTCTGTGACTTCATCCTGATAGTGAGCCTTCTAAAACTGTGGTCCCCAACCCCCACGCCTCACAGTACCAGGACCAGTACCAGTCCATGGCCTGTCAGGAACCGCAGCGGCAGGTGAGCGGCAGGTGAGCCAGCGAAGGTTCATCTGTATTTATAGCTGTTCCCCTTCGCTCGCATCACCGCCCGAGCTCTGCCTCCTCTCAGACCAGCCACAACATTTGATTCTCATAGGAGCGTGAACACTACTGTAAACTGCGCGTGCGAGGGATCTAGGTTGGGTGCTCCCTGTGAGGATCTAATGCCTGATGATCTGAGGGGGAGCTGAGGCAGGATGCTAGCGCTGGGGAGCGGCTGCAGATACAGATTATCATTAGCAGAGAGGTTTGACTGCACGGTAAATGTAACGCGCTTGAATCATCCTGAAACCATCCTCCCACCCCGGTTCGTGGAAAAATTGTCTTCCATGAAACTGGTCCCTAGTGCCAAAAAGGCTGGGGACTGCTGTTCTAAAAGATAGTGTGTGGCAGTGTACAAAGTTTTAAACATGCATATAGTCTTTGACACAGAAATTCTATTTCTAGAAATATATCCTAATGAGATCATTAGATAAGGGACAAATGGACAAAGATTCATAGCAACGCTGTTTATAAAATAAGAAAACCCAGGATGGGCATAGTGGCTCACACCTATAATCCCAGCACTTTGAGAGGCTGAGGCAGGAGGATTGCTTGAGCCCAGGAGTTCGAGACCAACATGGGCAACATATTGAGACCCCATCACTACAGAAAATAAAAATAGCTGGGCATGGTGGCATCGGCCTGTAGTCCCAGCTACTCAGGAGGCCAAGGCAGGAGGATCACTTGAACCGAGGAGTTTGAGGAGTCTGAGCTATGATGACACCATTGCACTCTAGCCCAGATGACAGAATGAGACCCTGTCTCAAAAAAAAAAAAAAAAAAAAGAAAACTGGAAACTACTATGCATACATTAGAAAGTATGACGTATACAGATAGCATATATCATACCTTTTAATGGGATACGAATTATATGTAAATATAGAATGGATACTTCTGGTTAGAGATGGTGAAGTAAAGGGATTTTTTACTCCATCCTCTTTCTCAAAACTCATTATTCACAACAAAAAGAATTAGGAAAGAAAAAATGTCATCATCAAGGAAATAGTTATAACCTCTAACATCAGACTGGGACACATAACTCACTAAGTACTGTGAAATCAGGATTTTGGTGAAGAAAGAAGCTGAGAACTGGCATATGCTCTCCCAAAGCTAGAGACTTTCCTAAACATGTCATAGTTAAGAAAGGCTTATCCAGAAATCCTTTGATTAGATTGAATAGGGCTGCAAGTAGCTTCAAGAGGATGGAGAATATCCCCACAGAGGCTCAAGCTTAATAACAGAACAGCAGGGGAGATGGAGTTGGAGGGGAAACCAGGCAAGACACACCAAGGAGACTGCCAGAGGCAGAGCATGGTGAAGGAAGGCACCTTAGCTCAGGATGCTGTAACAAAATAGTGCAGACTGGGTAGCTTAAACAGCAGACATTTATTTCCTCATAGTTCTGGAGGTTGGAAGTCCAAGATCAGGGTGCCAGCATGGTCAGTTTCTGGTGAGGGCTCCCTTCCTGCTTCGTAGGTAGCTGCCATCCTGCTGAGTACTCACATGGCCTCTTCTTTGTGTGTGTTCATGCAGAGAGACTGAGCTCTCTCGTGTCTCTTCTTAAATGACACTATTTCTATCCTATCAAGGCTCCACCCTTATGACCTCATTTAACCTTAATTACCTCTGTATAGGTCCTATCTCCAAATACAGTGCCATTGAGGGTTAAGGCTTTGACATATGAATTTTGGGGGACGGGGGCACAATCCAGTCCATAGCAGAAGGTGAGAAGGCAACCAAAGCAGACAGAGTGTGACCGAAGGGGATTTCTGTGAGCCCTATGACAAAGGAAGTAATAAACTTAATAAGAGGGTATTTAAGACAACTAATCTAAATGAAAGTTGCAGATTGCCCCAGCTGACTCTTCATCCTATACTGTGTTTCAGCAAATAACAAGTCCCATTAAGGAAGACTAGTAATCAGAAAAGACCCAGAAGGGGACTGCTTTAGGTCAGGTTCTCTAGAAACAGAGCCTAAGATAGGAATTCTTATAAGAGTGATTTGTTGAGGAAGCACTTTGAGGACAAACCTCTAAGGAAGTGAGGGAAGCAGGATAAGGCAGATGGAAAAGTAAGATGTGGCTTCAGCCTGATCCCAGAGGAGCTCTGGAACACGAATGACACTAGAGAAGTATACTGCCCTACCTTGTAGCAAGGGACCAGGACTTTTGTACTCTCAAACCCATCAGTCGTTGGCCATGGGCCACACTCAGGTGGAGGACATAATCTCTTGACCATTTCTGGGTAGGACAGCTCCTGTCATGAGGGCAATTCTCAGGAAAAGGCGCATCTGTGAGCACTTGGCAGCCAACACTTGCAGCAGCTGGCGGATGAGTACAATGGCTCAGTAAAAGGCTTCTGGGCAGAGCACCAACATCTACTAGAGCAGTGATTCTCACAGTATGGTTCCTCATATAGCAGCTTCAGCCTCATCTGAGAACTTGTTAGTAATGCAAATCCCCTCTCTCAGCCCAGGTCCGTTGAATCAGAAACCCTGGGGGTGGAACCCAAGAATTTGTGTTTTAACAAGCCCTCCGGGTGATCTTGTTGCATGCCAAAGTTTGAGAACTACTGTAGTATAGGGGCCTATGGCTAAAACTGTAAAACAAAGGATGCGGTGGGGGGGAACCCAGAAAAATAAGGCAGATAGAGAACATTTGTTGTAAGAGAAATTATGCAAATAATATACCAAGTTGAGACCCACAGTGAGTTATCTCTGAAAAAGACAAAAAGAGCTCAAAGAAGAGACTCAAAGAAAAAGTCTTAAGACAGAAGATGAAAGTGAGTTGGCAGAGCTAAGAAATGAAAGAGAAAAAACTTTTTCAAAGGTGAAAGCCACATAAGAAACAAAGAAATTATGATGATGATCTGAATTGTAGCCCTCCGCATTGATCAGGAAAACTGAAATTGCTCTAGATATTTAAAGCAGAAACGGAAATACTTAGGGGACGTGGTTACAAAATGTTGCATATGCAATGTAATCCCTAGCTGGAGCCCACTAGCCACACTCACTGTTGACCTTTGGAGGCACCATCGCTGGTTCTGACCAAAAGCCGCCCAGCCACCATGGCTGGTGATTCCAAAGCTGCTACCTACGGTGAGTGCAGCCACCCGCAGTCCCCACAGTCAGAAGTGGGAAGCCTGGGCAATAGCGAGACCCTGTCTCTACAAACAATTAAAAAATTAGCTGAGCATGGTGGTGCACACCTGTAGTCCCAGCTACCCAGCAGGCTAAGGCAGGAGGATTGCTTGAGTCCAGGAGTTGGAGGCTGCAGTGAGCTATGATGACACCACTGCACTCCAGCCAGGGCAAGATCCTGTCCCAAAAAAAAAAAAAAAATTGTGGAAAGATGGCTTCTTTCTTCAAACTACCTTGTCCACAAATCTCTGAGGTGAAACACAAGAATATGAAACTCAGCCATGTATCCTTCAGGCTTAAAGACAACAGACTAGCAGTCACAAACATGTAAAACTTCAGGGACTACAGGGTCCATGTGCCCTTGCCAAAACTAGTGGACACTTTCAGTGATCTGATCTGTTTGGCAGATAGGTATCCTGAAATCCTTCCTCAATCAATCACCTCACAATGTTGGATAAAATATTTGAATACAGCTTTTTAAATTAATGAGCTTACCAGAAATAAAATACTTGGTGGCCAGGAACAAATTGAGAGCCCCACTCTAGGGAGGTGAAGAAGCATTAAAGTCCCTGGCCACTCTGGGGGCACCTGCCAATTCCTGGTAGTCAGAGCTTTGGTCTCCTAGGTCTCCTGCCAGGCACAGAGGCAGTGTCTTGGGTCTGCCAGTCCCCACATAAAGCCAAGTACTACAAATGGCATCGCCCTCAGAGAACAAGCAAACTAGGGGGGATCCCTCCCTTCAAACGCAGACAGACATGTGATGACGTATTTCTTTCAAATCAGTTATGTTCTGAATGCAAAGTATACTCCGATCTGGGCGGGACATGTTAACAAGCTTCTTTCACTTACAAGGACTTTACAGTGTTAGCCCAAAAGAGTGGGTTCCTTCCTGGTATCCAGACCCAGAGAGGTCGCCTTCAGAGAGAAAAGCCTCTTCTCCGTCATGAATTAGAATTGAGCCCAAACCTCTTGCACATACTCGTTTCCCACCTTTGCCCACGCAGTTCTCTCCATTCGAAATGCCCATCACCCTTCCCACATTCTCCAGGCCCCATCCCAAACCGGGGAAATACTGAGCATCCTTGAAAACCAAGCCCAAATGCCACCAGCTCCATAAAGCTTTGCCAGACTGACCCAGTTCAGAGGGATTGCTCTCTCTTCTGTGCCCCCTGAGCATTTAGTCTCTACCGCAGCTCTAACATATTCCACCTCGAAATGGTCCTTGTAGTGTATGTCTCATCCCCCATGAGATGAAGCCGCTGCAGGACAGCAACTGTTCCTTGTCCGTGTTTGCATCACCCTGCACCCTGAGGAGAATCAGCTCTCAAATAATGTTTGATGCATTCAATTGAAAATAATTGAATTGAAGGGGTCTGTATTTATCATTCTGAAAACTCCTCAGTTCTAGCTACTCTTATTTGTTGAAAACTGGAGGTTTTCTGTGCATTTATAGACATGAATTGGAGGATCATCTGGGAAGTGACTCAGAAAACTGTTGCCTTGTATGCTGTATCGTTTCGTGGAACTTAGTTCTTAGGAAGGACAGTGCACAGCTGGGTTTCAGTCCCACTGTTCTCACAGTGTCTCATTCTCGCTAAACCTCAGAAACTTGGTCAGTCGCTTTGGCAGGATGGAGGATTTTTATTCAGTGTTCCTACTGTCCTGTCCTTCCATCCCCCAACCCCCAAAAAGGGGGCCCAATGAGGCAGTTGTGGAACAATAATGATGATAATCATAATAATAGCCAGCATTTCTATGGTGTATTCTCCAAGCCAGGCACAGTTCTGAGCACTTTACTCATAAATCCTCTAAGGGGTAGGCACTGTTGATATCCCATTTGATAGTTCAAGATATCAAGGCGGCTTAAGCAAAGTCACACAGGTAGTGGGAACTCTGGCCTTGAAGTTAAAGACTGGATTTGAATCTTGACTTGTTATTTGCTAGTTCTGAGAACTTATGCAAGTTACTTAACTCTCCGAGCCTTGATTTTCTTGTCTTTAAAATGGGGATAATCTCTTTGGGATATAGAGAGATTCAATGAGAAAATATATCCAAAAGTGCCTGTGTCTGGTAGATGATTAATAATAACTATTTTTAAAAGAGGAAAATAATAATATTGACATTGTAACAACTAAAGCAGACTCCAAGACAATGTGTTTTCATCTGGCAAAATGTCTCCAAGTGCATGGGGAATCATGTTATGAAGGTAGTTTAATTCCAATGTGAAAAATTATTGCCCTCCAGCAAGAGTTCACAAGAAAAAACTACATTTGACATGTAAGACATAGAGATTGAGTCCTCTTCCCATCAAATGGGGTCCTTTCAGGTTATGGTATTTTTGCTGATAAGATTACATTGGGCTATAATAAAAGATAAGGGTGACACAAATTGGAAAAGAAAATGTAAAAATCACAGTGAAGCCATCCAAAATATCCTGATATATTTTAATAATTCTGTATTAGCTTGCTGCATCTTACAACATTTTCTTGCAAATCAAGTCACAGCTGTGTGTACTTTAGGCTGTGGCCGTCATAAACAAATATGAAAAGAAGCAGAGTTAAAACAGATGAAAACCAATGCTCATCCATTAGTCTGATGTAATCTAACATAAACGACCATTAGGAGACTTGCAAAGACATCAGAGAAACAGAAATTCAGATATGAGCTTCTGCATAACTGAATGACAGCTTTGCCGGTGCCTGTTGTCTGGTTTGATCAAGGTTGTAATGCTTTTGGGAAGCCAATCTGCCCCTCCAGATGACTCGGTTGCTAAGTAAGGATAGTGGAAGAATCCATGCTACAGAGAGCCACATTTCCAAGATATATACTCAAGATGGTGAAGTGAGTACTCTCCTCTTCTCTGGTAAAATCAGAGATGTGTTACCACAGAAACACACCCATCACCACCATCGATTGGTTTAAATCTTTTGGCAAGGAAAGGATTATTGCCTTCTCCTGTTTCTACTCCCTCCTCTTCCAATTCCTCATCTGTTCCTAACAACTGGAACTCATTTAGTGTCCTAAATGAACAATTCTATAAATGCAAATTTGGTGAAATGAATTCACCTACTTGAAGGGATGCCATATTGAACTATTTGGTGAGAGCAGCTGGAGAGAGAAACCAGGCCTTAGAAGTGCCTGTGGAGCACAACTGCTCCCTCAGCCGAAGACAGTGTGCCATGAACGTGGTCTCCACCATGGGGGCAGTGTGAAGTTATACATTCTTCAACAGCTCACTTGCCTACACAGCTCAAGCGTTACTTCATTTTTTGATTCTAACAATTCGTCCTGATTGGGTGTGGTGACCTACACTCCCTAGCTGGGAGTTGTTTGCCTAGATCAGAAATATCTGAGCTAGTAATTTAGCTGGGAACACTGGTCAAAGGTAAAAAGCCAGTTGGGTTGTGAGTAGAGCCAAGCCTTGAGGAGTCCTCTTGTTGGTCACCTAGAATTGGGGGATCTGTCCAGATTAATTGGCGAGCTTTTCCAGAACAGCACGAACTTCCTCTGGATGGTAGTTCCAAGGGCCGTATTTACCCTGCAAGAGAAATGAATCAGATATTCCCAGATTTTCAACTTGCAAGGAGCATGTAGGTCTGGAGCTTAGTTGCAAGATCTGGGCAAATGACATCTATGTGGGAGTCACCAGTACGGTGAAGTCAATGGCAGATGCAACCGTGAGGTAGAAGGGATCACCCAGGGAGAGGGTGTAGAGTCGTACCAACAATTAACAGGAAGAGTGGACAGGGAAGTAGGAGGAAAGCTAGAGGAGGTGAAGTAACAGAATTTCAGGCAGAGAAAGGAGTCTAGACAGATAAGCTTTTCTTCCCTAATCAGATCCTCAGACTGGCCTGATCTTCTCCAGGCCTCACGTCAAGTTCTACCCATTCTACATTGGAACCACCTCCACCTCTCCAGTCCCACTGCCCTACGTCAGCCTCTTCATCCCCCCTCCTCCGCCCCTGCTCCCTGCAGTCCCTTCTTCACCCAGTAGCCGGTGCACTAAGTACGGAGTTGATCGTGCCTCTGCCCTGCCCACAACCCTTCAGGGGCTCTCCTTTGCCCTGAGATGAAGGCCAAACTCCTTGGTCCAGAATGAGACCCCTATAATCCAAATGCCCTGAATTCTCTATTCACACTCTGCCCTAATAGGCCTCAGTGCCTTTGCCCACTCTCTGCCCTGTATTTGCAGTGGTTCTCATCCACCACGCTCACTGGCTTACTCCTTATCCTGCGAGGCCTAAGCAACTGCTACCTCCTCTGAGAAGCCCGTCCTTCCCCGGAGGTTGGAAAACTTAGTCTGAGAGCCAAATCAGTTCCAATGCCTCGCACTCTTTCTTTACATATTGTCTGTGGCTGCTTTTGTGCTATAAGAGCAGCATTGAGTTGTTGCGACAGGGATTACTTGGCCCACAAAGTTGAAAATATTTGAAAATCTGGTCTTTTACAAAAAAAGCACATCGGCCCCTGCTCTGGAGTCTCCCAGCACTTGGGATATTGTAATACTCTTACGCGGGATGTGAGTCTTCCTTGTCCCCCAGACTGTGAGTACCTTCAAGTAAGGTGTGGGTCATTTTCAATTCATTTTTGTCTTTCCAGTAGTTGCACAGGGCCAAACCCTCTAGGGACTCAGTGCCCAGCTATGGCAATCATGGCATCTTAGAACCATGTCTCAGGAAACAGGAAAGGAAGAAGGACCTGAATTCTTAAACTGTGACCCTTGGCACCCTGGGGATTCATTTGCGAGTTGTTGGTTATTTTGCCTGAATAAGCAGGGCTGGCTTGACCTGTGGGCAGAGGAGCATCCACGTGGTTGGGTTTCATCTGTGCTCCAAGGCTTGAAATCCCTTCAGTAGCTATAAAACTTAGTTTCTCACTCTGGGAGGCTAAGGCGGGCAGATCGTTCTAAGCTCAGGAGTTCGAGGCCAGCCTGAGCAAGAGCGAGACCCCGTCTCTACCAAAAATAGAAAGAAATTAATTGGACAACTAAAAATATATAGAAAAAACCAGGCATGGTGGCGCATGCCTGTAGTCCCAGCTACTCGGGAGGCTGAGGCAGGAGGATCGCTTGAGCCCAGGAGTTTGAGGTTGCCGTGAGCTAGGATGATGCCACGGCACTCTAGCCCAGGCAACACAGTGAGACTCTGTTTCAAAAAAAAAAAAAAAAAAAAATAGAAAGAAATTAATTGGACAGCTAAAAATGTATATAGAAAAAATTAGCCGGGCTGAGGCAGGAGGATCTCTTGAGCCCAGGAGTTTGAGGTTGCTGTGAGCTAGGCTGACGCCACGGCACTCGCTCCAGGCAACAGAGTGAGACTCCGTCTCAAAAAAAAAAAAAAACCACTTAGTTTCTACCCTCTCAAGGGAGGCCCACGGTGTCTAAGGGGTCAGAGGCTGCACCTCCCTCCCCTGGCCAGGCTGGAAGTCTTGAGGGGAAGCAATCCCCCAAAAGGAGGCCCCATTTCTGTCCCACATCCCTGCTTCACCTGTGCAGCTCCGAACAACAGGGCTCACTCTCTTTGGGCCTCCCACACCCCCGCACCCTGCACCCACCCAATCCTGCTCAGGCCTGCCTCAGAGAGGAGCAGCCTCGGACCCTCCCACTGCAGCCCATCCCATGGGGGATTTAGAATTAAAATCTGAGCCTTGGCCAGTGCGACCCTGGGCAAGTCAATTCCCCTCTCTGAGCATTGTTTATAAAATAAGATCAATGTTCTCTCTCACAGCTAAAACCAAACCAGGGCTGGGCCAGTCACCTGGGTTCAAAGGGCAGCCAGGAGGATGCAGCTCCAGTCCAAATACCAGGGACTTTCTTGTGCATTATTTCTTCCCCTGTGAGGTGGGGACCAGCATCCCCATTTTACAGAAGAGGACACTGAAGCTCCAAGAGGTAAAAGGACTCGCCCATGGTCACATGGCTGGTAAATGGCTGGGCAGTGATATGAATCCGGGTCTGCTTGATACAAAACCCCCTCTTTGCCTGTACCCTCCCTGGGCCCCTTTGCCCTCCCTAGGCCACCTATCCCCGGGTCACCACCTTGTAGAGGATCCTGCCCTCCTGGAGTACGTAGAGCCTCTCGGGCAGCGCCGCGTAGAGCTGGCTGCTCTGGTTCTGCATCGTGTCCACCACCACAGGGCACTGGGGGCTCCTGGCCAGCAGCATGTGGGCTGCCCGCAGGCGGTCCTGCAGGTTGCGGTGATTCCTGATGTCCACGTTGTTCTTAAAAGCCCAGCCATCTGCAAGGGAAAGGCCAGGCACCAAGCCCTCAGCATGGCACACACTTCCTGCAGACTACATACCCCTCACTTTTAACTGAGGTTCTCAGATAGAGGAGTTTTGGCCGTGATTTGGCCCGTTTCCTATTGTGGTTGAATGTGCGAGGCCACGTAGGAAGCTAGCCATGCATCTAGAGTTGAAGCCCGGTGCTCCCAACTGCCAGGCCTCTGCTCTCCAACGTGAAACAGCCCAATGAGGCAGCACTTGGAGATCTTTAATGTGTACACGAATCACTTGGGGACCTCATGAAAGCAAGATTCTGATTCAGTCTGTCTAGGGTGGCGCTGAGAGTCTAACTAGCTCCCAGGACGCCAGGACTGCTGGTGCCTGGACCATACTTTGAGAGGCCACTGGGTCTAGACCAGTGGTTCTCAAAGTGTGTGGTCCCCAGACCAGAGGCATCAACATCACCTGGAAGCTTGTTAGTAATGCACATTCTCAGGCCCCACCCTAGACTGACCAGGAGTGGGGCCCAGCACTCTGTGTTTTAACAGCCTTCTAGATGATTCTTAATGCATGCCAAGTTTAAGAGCGACTGCTCTAGAGTTTAAGACTGTTTCCCTCCTAATTTTTCTTCACCACAGTGTTCTTTCCAAAATGCAAATCTGACCATGTCACTCTCCTGCTTAGATCTTTCTTGGTGGCTCCCTGTTGCCCTCAAGATAAATCCCAAACTCCTTGGTGTGGTCTACCAGGCTTTAGTGACCTGGCTTCTGCCCATCTCTCCAGCCTGCCTCCAGCTCTTTGCTCCGGCCAGGTGTGTGAAATATTTGGATCCCTTGACCCACTGGGTGACAACGACAAATGAGATAGCATCTCTCCCATCTTGTGAGAAAATGATACTTGTCCCACTTGGCCACACAAGCCTTCTTGCCTTTTTCAATCTCTATCTTTGAGACTTGGTCCAAACTCATGGGTTCAAGCCCCATGAAGGTCAGGGAGAAGGAGAGGTGTCTGGACGTTTCATAAAGGTCGAGGGACTTAGACTAAGGTGTGCAAGTTTTAAAGAGGGACATTTTTGCTTATTAGAAGGAGGACTTTCTCATGAACAGGACTGTCTAGCAAAGGAACAAGATTTCCTGTGAAGTAAGGAAGGTGGGTGACCACTAGTTAGGGGCTGTAGAAAGGATTTTCACCCCAGGTAAAAGTTGACCTAGAGAAGTGGTTCTCTAAGTGTGGTCCCTGGACCAGTAGTGTCAGCATCACCTGGAACTTGTGAGAAATGCAAATTCTTGGGCACTGTCCCAGATCTACTCAACTCCGGGGTACGGTCCAGCAGTCCGTTTCAACAAGCCCTCCAGGAGCTTCTGTTGCTCACTGAAGCTTGGCAACTACTGACCAAGATGAACCATAATATCCCTTTGAGTCTCGGGATGTCATATAATAGCTATATAGCAGTCATTTCACTTGTGACATTTCAGGTCTAAATTCCTTGTAACAATCTCTCTCCCTTGATTTCCCTATTTATTCATTCAGAATGTTAGAATTCTCTCGTAGCCAGACCCCGTCACTCCAAGTCTTCCACTGTGTGCCCTGGTTGAAAGCACAGACTGGAGTTAGCCAGTGGTGGGTAAACCTAGTGCAAGGACTGGGAGATGGCAGGTGCTCAGTAAATAGTGGCTCTTCCCCCCTCTCCTCCCCCTGCTCCCTCCACTCCCCAACCTTGTGCTGGGGCTTGAGGGAAGGGGAGAGAGAAAAGCGAGGGTGGGAAGAGGTAGAGGCAGAGGATCTCTCTGTACCTGATGGATGTGCTTCTTCAATGTAAATGATGAGAAAATCTGCTATGGAACTAAAGTCTTCAACAAGTCTCTTAAATTGGTCAAATTTGAAAAGAAACGAAGGTCAGGTGCAACTTCCAAAATTCAGCACCAGTGGCCTGTTGCCTAAAACAGAAATAGAAACACCACAAACCAAGGATGTACACACAGCTTTCTTTTGCAAGCACCATTTTCACTCCGGTGTTCAATTCTGTTACTTTTGTTGCACCTCCAGGATGGGTCCTGGGCACCGTGGGGGTCTGAAGCCCAGAGAGCATGACTTAGCAGGGGCTGCAGATGGTTTACTCCTTTCTAAAATGAGAGGTTTTGGTTAGGTGGTCTCAGTGGACCACCTGCAGTTGCTGCATGGTGGTTTAAATACTGTAAAGAAGAGGAGCCCTTTCGGGCAGCTCACAAGGCAGGCTTGCATCCTTTCTCTCCTGCGACGTGATTAGTAACACTGAAAGGCAGGTGATTTTTTTCTGCATTTTATAGATGAAGAAACTGAGGTTTATAGACTTGCTCCAGGTCACACAGCAGGTCAGTGGTGGAGTTAAAATGAACACTCTGGCTTCTGGACTCTCAATTTGGTGCTCTTTCTGTTCATAGCACCTCAGTTTCCTTATCTGCGAGGGGGCATAATAATAATACTTTATAACATTGTTGTAAGATTATTATGAGGCTTAAATAAATACAGTAAGGGCTTACACTGGTACCTGGCCCATAGTAGGTGCTCAATAAATGTAAGCTGTTCTGTTAGCTTTTATCTCCTCCCTGAGCTATGAAGGAGGGAGGCAAGAAGGCAGTTCCACAAGGCAGTGAAGGGTGGAGCAGCATCGGCTGCATAATATGCCGGGCCTGCTGCAAAATGAAAATGCAGGGCTCCTTGTTCAAAACAATGGGGGAAAAGTGCTGTTAAATGTATTAAATATAAAGATGTTTCTTATCTTCTGCGGTCTCTTGACCTGGCATGGTGGTTTTTAGTTGCTGTTTAATGTCATACTCCCCTGGCACAGGGATATTCCCAGGGCGAGTGTAGACCCTCATAGTCCCCCAGCAGCCCCAAGACTCCGTGTACATGTGCATTCCTCTCCCTCCCACCACCTGACCAACGCTCCACGTCCCAGCCTGGAGCACAGAAGTTGAGCCAGACATTTCCCCCCTTCCCACCTGCCCACCACCCCAACCACAGGGTATTGCAACCTCTGCTCGGGGACCTGCTAGGTACCTTAATGGGGGAGGAGGTGGGCAAGAGACTTCTCCTGCCAAGTCACCACCAGTCACTTGCCACATTGCACCATGACACTACCAGCCTGGGATGGAGAAAGCCACCTCCATGCCTTGCCATGAGACACTGGGGGATGCTGACACCTGACCCCCACCTTCCTCATGCCTGTGTTCAGGCCCTCTCCGGAGCCAGAAGGTGGCAGCAGTCACTGGGTGGGAGCAGGAAGAAGGGGCTCCTGGGGATGGAAGAGTGGGCCTTGGAGAACATGTCCCTGGGGGCACAGGGAGGCTGTGGAAGACAGAAGCCTGTGTGAGCCAAGGCTCTAAGTCCTCAGAGCATGCTCCATTGTCCCATAGGGCTTCACTTAAAAAATGTAGAATCAGAGATAAAATTATTAAGAATTTCAAGACATGGCCGGGCGCAGTAGCTCACGCCTGTAATCCTAGCACTCTGGGAGGCCGAGGCGGGCGGATTGTTTGAGCTCAGGAGTTCAAGACCAGACTGAGCAAGAGCGAGATCCCGTCTCTACTAAAAAAAATAGAAAGAAATTAGCTGGACAACTAAAAATATATATAGAAAAAAAAAATTAGCCAGGCATGGTGGCGCATGCCTGTAGTCCCAGCTACTTGGGAGGCTGAGGCAGTAGGATCACTTGAGCCCAGGAGTTTGAGGTTGCTGTGAGCTAGGCTGACGCCACGGCACTCACTCTAGCCAGGGCAACAGAGTGAGACTCTGTCTCAAAAAAAAAAAAAGAATTTCAAGACAGCTACTGCAGAACATTAAAACCCCAAGCATGAGCCCCTTCTGAGTGTGGGACCCAGTGTCATTCACTGGTTGTATGCCCACGAAGCCAGCCCTCGTGGAAGCCTTCTGTAACTCCTCCAGCCTAGATGGAGGGCAATTCTGGGGAGCTGCCAGCACCCTGTGGGTTCTTATGGCCAGAGCTGACGTTGTTGAGCCCTTACCACACATCCATTGGAGCACGACTGGTGCTGCACTGTGACGTGGCCTGTGTGAGCGTCCACATCCCCCCGCTACTCATTGTCCCTTGAAGGGGGGGCCTGTTCCTCATTCATCCCCGCCACTGAGCACACTCTCATCATATCTACAACCATTTATTCAGCGCTCATAATGTGCACAGCTCCCTGCCACGCGCTGGGGATTCTGTAGAGAGCGAGACCAGCAGCTCTCTGCCTGCAGTTTGAGATCTGTTTAATGGGGAGATAGGAAAAAAACAGAAATGCATAAATGAAGTAATTTCAAATGGTGATAAGTGTTACAAAAGAGACTATAAAGGAGCAACCTGCTTTAGACAGGTGGATCAGGGAAGGCCTCTGAGGAGCTGCCATTTAACCTGAGAAATGAAGGACAGGAAAGAGCCAGCCCTGGGCAAAGGGAGAAAAGCATTCCAGGCAAAGGGACTTGATGTACAGAGGCCCCAAGGAGGGATAGAGCTTTGTGTGTTCAGGGCCCCGCAAGACCCCAGGCAGGAACCAGGCGAGGGATCAACAGGAGAGGTGGTTGGAGAGTCAGGAAGGGGCCAGAGCAGGCAGGCTCCCATAAGCCTTGGTGAAGAATTTGGATTTTATTGTATGTACAATGGGATGTCGTGGAGATAAAACAAGGGTGGTGGATATTTGCTACAGCTTTTTTTTTTTTTAATTTTCTTTCTTTTTTCTAGTAGAGAAGGGGTCTCGCTCTTGCTCAGGCTGCTCTCAAACTCCTGACCTTAAGCAATCCTCCCGCCTCAGCCTCCCAGAGTGCTAGGATTACAGGTGTGAGCCACTGTGCCCTGCCTTGTTACAGCTTTTCATTTGTTTGTTTTTTAGAGACTGGGTCTCGCTGTGTTGCCCAGAGTGGAGTGCAGCGGCTATTCACAGGCACAATCATTGCACACTACAGCAGTTTGGGTTGCTGAGCTCCTAACCCTCCTTCCTACGTGGAATTCCCTATTTTGTATTCCACTGATAGGAGTGTGTGCTCAGCCTTGCTCTGTGGGAGACAGAGGGGCCAGGTTTGCTCTCTGCCCCTAGCAGCTGGGCTGATTGTACCCTCCCACATACAGTTTTGATTCTGGAGTCATTGAGATGGTAGACCTCACCCCCAGCCCAGTGGTGGTGCCCCATCAGGTATGGTGATGGGTTCCCATGGCAACCACAATGGCAGCAGGATCCAAGCCCAACTATTGATGCTAAAAGACAGTCCAGACCTAGGGCTTCAGTTGGTATTGATTCCAGGAAGTGCCCAATATCTTTCCAATACATTCCTTTCCGTGTATATGTGTATGTGACCAAGAAAGCCAGAGTGAGTTTCTGTCGCTTACAAGCCAGAACCCCGACTGCTACCATAGGGCTGTGTAATGACCAGGTTTACGCTTGGAGGCCACTCTGGCTGCTGTGTGGAGAAAGGACTGAGAGTGAGCATGGACATGGGGGAGAAGCAGTTGGGGGCATTGGGAGGTCCACATGAGAGGTAACGGGAGCCTGGGCTAGTTGGAGAAGGAGGGTGGGTGGAATTGACAAGGTTTGCTGATAGATGGGCAGTAGAGGGCATCTAAACTTGCTTCTGCTTTATTTAGTTAGTTATACCCTATCCTTGTTCTGCGAAGGATTTGACACAGCTTACATATATAATAAAATATTAAATAGAAATTTTTCAAAAATCATGCCATTCTGGGAGGCATAGAACAGAAGGAAAAAATGGAACACCCACAGGCCTGGAGGTCCCGTGCATTTGTTATAACTGAGCTATATATTTAACTCTGAGTTTCCTGGTGGCCAAGTAAAAGGAGAAACAAAGTTGGTTATATAGTCCTCATTTTTCAGTGTATGAGGGGAAATAGGCCAGTTTTTTCTCTGGACATGCAAAAGCTCTCCTTGTCCTGGGCTCACCCATCCTTTCGTAAGAGGCCTACGCAGGCACTGAGTGGGCCTCCGCCCCGCGGGTTGATTGCACAGTGATTCCTCACCCATGTGACAGGGAGGCCCAGGCCTCAGGAGGGAGGCCCAGAGGTCAGTCATGGCCAGTGGATAGTCATTGGCCTCCAGTGACCCCAGGGAGTCACTCTTTAAATAAGAATCCAAAAGACTTAGGGTCATGACCAGCTCTAAATATCACCTGTCTGAAATTTTGTTTCTAACTGGGAAAAAAATTCAACACTCATTGACTAGGACCCTGGCAGAGACAGAGCCATTTGTTTAATTATTTATGTGTGGTTGGGTACAGTGACTAGTACTGGGACAAAGTTTCAACTTTCGTTCCCTGCTTTCCTAGTAGCAGAGAGAGGAAGGATGGGGGCACAGGGCTGGCACCCTGCCCATGTCCACAGGCCACAGTGCAGAGAACACCGTTTCAAGAATTGGGCAAGGACTGTCAAGCCCAACTCTTTTATATAAATGAGCAAACAGCTCTGTAGTACAGCTGGGCTTGAAGCACCTTTCATGACTCCTAGGCCAACAAATTACCCCACACCCAGCTTTCTCAGCAGAGAAATCCCATTTATAGTTACTAGATAACACTTTGAGAGTATAGTTGGAGACATGTTAGAAGATTTTAAATGGGGCTACAATAAAGCCAGTTTCCTATTAACTCTCAAGTATCCAGAAGATAAATCATCCAGAACTTGCCTTCTGCCACAACATGCCATTAATCAATCGCTCTGTGTGTGTGTGTCCAAGGTATGTATCTTGGACATGTATGTGTGTGTATGTGTGCATGGACGTGCAGAGGTTGGGAGGCAGCTGAGAATTTCCCTGAGCCCCTATTATCTTATCCAATAACGGGAAGTGCACTAGCTGAGGGTCAGAATGTACAAGTTCTAGTCTGGCTCTTCTAGGAACTCCCTGGATGACCCTGAACAAGTTATTTACCTCTCTGAGCCTTTGCATCTGAAAAATGAAGCAGTTGCTTTAGATTACCTGTGAAGTATCTTGTAGGTTTCCCAGTTCTGGCTCTAAAGTGAGTTCAGAGTTTATACCCAAAGCATGTAACAGAGCTTTTTAGTGGCCTGGTAGGTTTCCAAAGCAATTACAGGATGTCTTTCTAATAAGCAGAACTGATCATGTTAAATCCCTGCTTGAAAACCCTTCCAGAACTGCCCAATACCCTCAGGAGAAAGCGTACCCCTGTAGGTAAGACATATAAGGCCCCTCTCCAAGCTCTGGTCCCTGATGATGTCTTCAGCCTCATCTTTCACCCCTTCCTGCCTCTTGTACCTCACTTCTGCCAAACTGAATGATGCTCCTCTGCGTCTCAGACCTCTGCTGCTCCTCCCCTCTGTCCTGCCCTGCTCCCCAAGCTCCTCTTCCTCACCTGTCCCAAGGCTCCACTGCCCCTAGACAGTCAGCTCACCATCCTTTCCTCCAGGATGCCTTCCCTTGGCCAGCTTCCTTGCCCCACCCTGTGAGAGGGTCCCTTCCCCCACGACTCCCTGCTTCCCTCTCTCACCACACTGTCTCTCGCTCTGGGTTATAAGGCTGTCCAGGGCAGAGGCCAGTAGCGTTTATTTCTGTCTCGCCAGTACCTATGATTTCAGGGGACTCTAGGTCAACATCTAGGTGAAAACTCTATTTACAAAATAGAGTTTTCTTTAGCCTCAGTCTCCTCCTCTCACCATCTTTCAGTCTCAGCTGCAGCAGCAGGAAACACAGAAAAATTGAACAGTCGGTAAAATGTAAACCGGCCCACTAAAAGTGGACAGTTACATGACACAAGCAAATTCTGTGAACTGGCGATGAGGCAATTTGGCTTTCAGGGAACTCATCTTCAGGTGATCGACATTCTGCAAACTGGCCTGGTTCTATCACAGTGATTGGCACACAGCAGACACATGGTGAGTTAGCTGTTAGTCTCATTGCTCTTGTTATCAGTAGTAACTTAGTGAATGTTTGTTGAATAAATTCAGGTCATTTGTGCACTGTGATTTAAAATCATAGAAAGAAAGGAAAGAAAGAAAGAGGGAAGGAAGGAAGGGAGGAAAGAGAGAAAGAAAAGGAAAGGAAAGAAAAAAAAAGAAAAAAAAAGAAAAGTCTTGCTTTTCCCTCTGCTTGAAATACTCTTCCCTCTTTCCTTATCAAGCTACAGAAATTTTACTCATTCTTCAAAGCTTAGTTCCAAAGCCACCTCCTCCAGGAAACCTTCCAAAGTCCTGCAGGCAAAAGTCATACTTTTAAAAATTTTTTTCCAAAGACAGAGCCTCACTCTGTGCCTGAGAGTGCAGTGGCATCATCACAGCTCACAGCAACCTCAAACTCATGGGTTCAAGTGATGCTCCTGCCTCAACCTCCCAAGTAGGTGGGACTACAGGCACGTGCCACCATGCCCAGCTAATTTTTCTATTTTTAGTAGAGATGGGGTCTCACTCTTGCTCAGGCTGGTCTTGAACTCCTGAGCTCAAGCAATCCTCTTGCCTCAGCCTCCCAGAGTGCTAGGATTCCAGGCTTGAGCCACCATGCCCAACCAAGTTTGTTTGTTTGTTTGTTTTTTGAGACAGAGTCTCACTGTGTTGCCTGGGCTAGAGTGCCGTGGCATCAGCCTAGCTCACAGCAACCTCAAACTCCTGGGCTCAAGCAATCCTTCTGCCTCAGCCTCCTGAGTAGCTGGGACTATAGGCATGCGCCACCATGCCCGGCTAATTTTTTCTATATATTTTTAGTTGTCCGATTAATTTCTTTCTATTTTTAGTAGAGACGGGGTCTTGCTCTTGCTCAGGCTGGTTTCCAACTCCTGAGCTCAAACAATCCGCCCGCCTCGGCTTCCCAGAGTGCTAGGATTACAGGCGTGAGCCACACCAAGTTTTTTCAAGTTTTTAAGCTTCAGGGCTTCTCAGAGCCTTTCATACGTTCATGTGCACTATAAATTTCCAGGAGGATACACTATGCAGGGTTTCTCAAACTACTTTGACCAGGGACCTCTACATAGTAAAGTGTATCTGTGGGACTTGGGTTCCAAAGAACATGCTTTGAAAAACACTAGATTAACCAACTGCCTCAGGTGCCTTCTCTACCTGCTGTATCCGGCCACTGGGCTAAGCATGTCCCTCTCCTGAGGTGCCCTCTTGGGCAGGGAGATAAGACTGGTGCTTAGGTAGCCAGGTACTGGCTAAGAAGAAGCAGTGTCCAAGTTGGATTGGAAAAGAGGACAAAAGGGAGAGAAGGAAATCCTGGCAGGAAAAGAAGCTATGAGAACAAAAAGAGAAAAGTGAGTGAGAGGTCTTTAAGGTCCCAGAGAGATGGAACTGGTTTTCCTGGGTGGCGGGGAGAGAGAGGAGCGGCAGTGCAACTGAGCAACTACCACGTGCCAGCACAAGGCGTGAATGCAATAGTGGGTTAGCAGGACAGTCCCCAGCTGCACAGAGTTTGCAGGCTAGGGAGGACGGCTAGATGTTAATCAAATACCCCACATAATTACAAACAGTGGCAGGGGTAATAAAGAAAAGTTTAGGATGTTAATCAAGCATGTAAGGGTTGGGTAACCTAGTCTGGGGAGCTGGGGTTGGCTTCTCACAAGAGGTATCATTACTGAGCAGAAGCCTGAAGGGTGAACAGGCGTTACCCAGGCACAGAGGTGGGCAAAGAGCATCCCAGGCAGATCAGACGGCACGGTAAGAGCAGTGTTCGAGGCGTGAAACGCCAGAGAGGATGGTTTGTGATTTGAATGCCTGGGAAGGTGGGGATGCCACTCAGAGAAACAGAATCCACAAGAATTCCTAGTTTCAGGAAACAGGAAGAGGACACCAAGCCCCAACAGGAGCAGCTGGAGTAGTAGAAGAATTCAGGACTTTCCAACACACCTCTCCAGCCCCCTCTACCACCGCTATTTCAAGTACCCCTGAAGCATGTAGCAGCCTCCTGACCTTGCATGAAATCCCAAATGTTGCACGTCTGTCCTGAGAGGCGGACCACCGGGCAGTTCGGGGCAAGACTCCCTTGCTCAGTCATGTCCTCCAGTTGCTGCCAACGGACCTTCAGGACAAACCAGAAATACTGGGTGCTGAAGAAGGTCGGGACCCAGTTGTCATGGCTGAAACGGGGGTTCTTGGCCATCCCAGTCTGCTGGCCCATGGACAGGATGTGCTGCGTGACTCTCTCTGGAAACAGTGTCAGTAGCACTTTGCCCACAGCCACATGCACGGCCACCTGCAAGAGTACCCAGAGCCTCTTCAGCCACAGCCTGGGCCAGGGTAGCCCCATCTCGGCACAGCCAGACCCGGCTCTGAGGCCGATGTGCAGAGAGGCAGCAGCCAGGCAATGCTGGGCGGAGCTGAGCAAAGGTGCAGGGTGGGAGCAGCCAGCGCCGGGCAAGAGGAAGGTGCCAGGACAGAAGGTGCTTGCCTTTCTGTCAATAAAACGGAAAATTCCAAACCAAGTGCACAAAGGTCTGTTCTGGTCATTACCCAATTCAGATTCTTTGCCTTAGCTTTTAAGAGATTCGTGGGTTGGGAGATTCCAGATCTTAAATTCTCCCTCTGATTAATTTTTAAAAACAAATACTTAAAAAGATCACTCTTAAAGAGACCCTGTTAAAGGATCTATTGCAAGTGAATACATTCTAATGTTAATTATTCTTTTAATAATATAAATTGTTCTTTCACTAATGAAAGATGTTTTCCCTACTTGCAGCTTTCAGCTGGGGGTTGAGTATTTCTGGAGGCAGAGCCCTCCCCAGAGGATATGGATCTGGAAGCTCCCAGGGCAGACAAAGAGCTGGAGCCATCTCCAGTGAAATCTGGGGCCTGCACCTCCCCTTAGTTCTGGGACTAGCGTGATAAATAAAATACCCTCTGCTCTCAAGCAGGGCATAGTCTAGTGCAGGGAAGAGACAAGTAAACAGAAAATTACCATCGAGTATATTAAGTACCACGATGGAAGATGTGTGTGGGGTCTGGGAGCTAATTTCAGAGAGGTCAAGAGGATTTCCCCGAGGAAGCGATGTCCGTGCTGAAACCAGAGAGGCAGCAGGCAGTTGGCTAGGCCAAGGGGGGACAGTAATCCCGTGGAAGGAACCACATGGCCAAATGCCTAGAAACCAGAGACAGCATGGCTCACTGGGGACGCTGACAGAAGAATCATAGGCCATCAGAGTTGGGAAGTGTTTTAAAACACTTCAGGGGAACTGAAGCCCAGAGAGGGGAAGTGGCCTGACTAAAGCTGGTTCAGGTATTAAGTAATCTCTAAAGTATTAGTTGACAAAGCTTTAAGTTTACCCCTCCCTGAAGCATTTGCATACCTAATTATTGTGCTGTCTGTGGGTCATAAGGACTCAGAGGGAAGGGCAGGATGACATGAAAGCTGGCTGCCACTTCCAAAAAATGTGTCAGCCTTGGCTATGGTGTCCAGTAGCCTCTACCACATGAACTCTATTTAGGAAGGAAAGACACAGCTCCAACAGATGCTTGCCTTCTGAGCCTGTCACTGCAAATGCCCCGTGTTGTGTCCACACAGCACAGCACCTGCCTCTTCAGGCAATACACCCCTCGCGTGTGCAGGGCTTTTTTGCTATGTGCAAAGCACTCCTACATCCCTGGGATCACTTGGGTTTTTGCTTTTTTACTCGCCTTTATTTTTTAGAGCACTTTTAGGATCATAGCAAAATTCAGCAAAAAGTACAGGGAGTGCCTCCTGGCCCCCTGCTCCTCACTGCCTCCCCCACAATGAACATCCTGCACCGGAGTGGTACACTGTTACAATCGGTGAACCTACCAGGGCACATCGTTATCACCTAAAGTCCATAGTTTACATTAGGATCCATTCTTTTTTCGTTTTTTCCCTTAAACAATAGGAATTTATTGCTCACAGTTCTGGAGACTGGAAGTCCAAGATCAAGGTGTCAGCAGAGTTGGTGTCTAGCGAGGACTTTCTTCTTGGGTTGCCACCTCCTTGCTGTGTCTTCACACTCACATCATCATCCTCAGTGCATGTTGAGTGGAGAGGGAAACAGGGAAAGAGGGAGAGCCCACGCACTGGGATTCACTCTTGGTGTTGTACATTTTATGGATCTGGACAAATGTACAATGACCTGTATCCGTCATTATAGTGTTATCCAGAATAGTTTCACCGCCCTAAAATTCCTGTGTGTTCTACCTATTCATCCCCACCCCCAACCTCTGTCTCCTGGCAACCACTGGTCCTTTTACTGTCTCCATAGTTTTGCCTTTTCCAGAGCGTCATATAGTTGGAATCACACAGTATGTAGCCTTTTCAAATTGGCTTCTTTTACTTAGAAATATGCATTTACGTTTCCTCCATGTCTTTTCATAGCTTGATAGCCCATTTCTTTTTAGCGCTGAATAATATTCCATTTTCTGGATGTACCATAGTTTATCCATTCATCTACTGAAAGACGTCTTGGTTGCTCTCAAGTTTTGGCAATTATGAACAAAGCTGCTATAAACATTTGTGTGCAGGTTTTTCTGTGGATATAAATTTTCCATCCATTTGGGTAAATACTAAGGAGTGCAATTGCTGGATTACATAGTAAGAGTATATTTGGTTTTGTAAGAAACTGTCACACTGTCTTGTAAAGTGACTGTACTATTTTGTATTCCCACCAATAATGAATTAAGAGTTCCTGTTGCTCCACGTCCTCGCTAGCATTTGGTGTTGTCAGTATTTTGGACTTTTACCACTGTAATATGTGTATAGTGCTATCTCATTTCAATTTGTATTTGCCTAATGACATATGATATTGAACATCTTTTATATACTTATTTGTCATCTGTATGTCTTCTTTGGTGAGATGTCTGTTCACATATTTGCCCATTTTTAAAATCAGGTTGTTCATTTTCTTATCATTGAATTTAAAGAGTTCTTTAAATATATAGAGTTCTATAAATATATAATCTATATTTTGGATAACAGTCCTTTATCAGATATGTCTTTTCCAGTCTGTGGCTTGTCTTCTTATTCTCCTGACAGGGTCTTTGCAGATAAGTTGTTAATTTTAATGAAGTCCAACTTGTGAAATATGTCTTTCATGGATTATGCCTTTGGTATTGAATGTAAAAAGTCATCACCAAACCAATGTCACCTAGATTTTCTCCTGTTATCTTTTGGTTTATGGCTTTGTGTTCTACATTTAGGCCTATGATTGATTTTGAATTAATTTTGTGAAAGGTGTAAGCTCTGATTTACTCTTTTGCACGTGGATGTCCACTTGTTCAGTACCATTGTTGAAGAGACTGTCTTTTTTCCATTGTATTGCCTTTGTTCCTTCCTTTATCTTAGGTGTTCTGGAGTGTGACTATGATATGCATAGGTGTTGTAAGTTTGTTCTTTGTTTGTTTTGTTTGCATTTATCCTGCTTGGTATTCTCTGAGCTTCCTGGATCTGTGATTTGTCATCTGACATTAACTTGGAGAACTTCTCAGTCATTGTTGTTTTCAAATATTTCTTCTGTTCCTTCTGTTTCTTCTCCTTCTAGTATTTCCATTACACATGTTTATACCTTTGGTCATTGTCCCACTATTCTTGGATATTCTATTCTGCTTTTCTCATTTTTATTTTCTGTTTGATTTTCAGTTTTCAAAGTTTCTATTGACATATCCTGAAGCTCAGAGATTCTTTCCTCAGCTGTGTCTAATATACTGATGAGCCCATCGAAGGCAAACTTTATTTCTGTTATAGTATTTTTGATCTCTAGCATTTCTTTAAAAATTAAAAGTAAAAAATTTTTAGAGACAGGGTCTCACTTTGTCACCCAAGCTGGAGTCCAGTGGCATGATCATAGCTCACTGTAACCTCGAACCCCTGAGCTCAAGTGATCTTCCTGCTTCAGCCTCTCAAGTAGCTAGGACTATAGGCATTTCCCACCACACCCAGCTAATTTCTTTTTAATTATTTTTTAGAGATGGAGTCTGGCTATGTTGCCCAGGCTGGTCTCAAATTCCTGGCCTCAAGTGATCCTCCTGCCTTAGTCTCCCAAAGTGCTAGGATTACAGGTGTGAGCCACTGTGGCTGACCTCCAGCATTACTTTTTGATTGTTTCTTAGAGTTTCTCAATACCTATCTGTTCTTGCATGTTGTCTACTTTTTCTGTTAGAGACCTTAGCACATTATAGGTATTTTAAAGTCCTGGTCTGATCATTTTGACATTCCTGCCATGTCTTACTTTCATTCCGATGCTTCTCTACCTCTTCAAACTGTGCTTTCGTGTGTGTGTGTGTGTGTGTGTGTGTGTGTGCCTTCTAATATGCCTTGTATAATAATTTTTTTGTTATAAGCCAGTCATGATGTACTGGGTAAAAGAACTGTAGTAAACAGGCCTCTAATAACATGTTAGTAAGGTGTCACGGGAGGGGAAGCATTCTATAGTCCTATGCTTAGGTCTCAGTCTTTTAGTTAGCCTGTGCCCCTGGATGCGAACTTCACAAGTGGTTTTCAATTTTTCCCCCTTTTAGGTGACACAGGAGGCTAGAGGGGGCGGATTTGGGGATTTCCTTTCTCCCAGGTCAGTTTAGGCTCCGATAAAACCCCAGTAGGGGCCAGGCGCGGTGGCTCACGCCTGTAATCCTAGCTCTCTGGGAGGCCGAGGCGGGCGGATTGTTTGAGCTCAGGAGTTCGAAACCAGCCTGAGCAAGAGTGAGACCCCGTCTCTACTAAAAATTAGAAAGAAATTAATAGGACAACTAAAAAAAAAATATATATATATAGAAAAAATTAGCCGGGCATAGTGGCGCATGCCTGTAGTCCCAGCTACTCAGGAGGCTGAGGCAGAAGGATCGCTTGAGCCCAGGAGTTTGAGGTTGCTGTGAGCTAGGCTGACGCCACGGCACTCTAGCCCGGGCAACAGAGTGAGACTCTGTCTCAAAAAAAAAAAAAAAAAAAAACCCAGTAGGATAGGCTCTGGCAAAATAATTTCTCTTAAGAGCATGCCTTGATAAGGACAGAATGTTCTGGCATGTTTCACGATGGCTATTTGCCCCCTCCCCTTGCTGGACGCATGAGGGGATTTTCCTCCAGTCTTCACTGCGAGAACCTGGTAGAGCTCCAGAAGGGAAATCTCACAAAAATGTCGGTGCACTCCCTTAAGACTCAGCCCCCTGGAGTTCTCAACTTTCGGACTTGTCTGCATTGAGCCCCTAGCAAGTCATCAGTTACAGCAGAGGTTTCCCTACCCTAGCACTGGTTCCCACACAGGCTTCTGTTTATGGGTCCCGGTCCCAGCAAGTTGTGAATTTCTGCATCTGCCTTTTATCTTTTCAATTCTGGGGGCAACAGTTTTCCTTTTGACCACAGTTCTCATTGCCAACCAGGGGAGCTCACCCAAGCATTGGTGTCCACGGTTTTTATTGATGGTTGATCACATAGACTTGGCTAACATTCTCATGTGACTGACCTTCAGTCTCCAACCCCTCTAGATGTTAAACTGATACTGCAGGTCCTAAGGTCCCCACCATAACTCACATTGTTAGCATAAACTATCTGATACGGCCCAAGGCCTTAGGTAAACTAGGACACTCTTAACAGCCAAGACATTCCCAAGTCTCAGGAGTTATTTCCTAGGAGCCAGGCAAAGGTTAAACTTTTGTTTGAAATTTACAGGATTGGAACAACTCAGATCTGCTGACTTAATCTTTTATTGTGCACCATTTTAGTGGACTAAAGTAAAAACAGCATATGATTTCTCATTAAACCTAGAAAAAGCATCTGATACAATTCAACATCCATTTACATTTTATTTTATTATTTTTAAAAATCTTTTCCTATCTTTAGGTATCTGAGGGAACTATTTATATTTTTAAAAGAAAATCTTTAAGAAAACTAGGAATAAGAGGAAGCTTTATTACTTGGAAAAATTATATACATAGCTCACAGAAAAATTATATATATGGCCCTAGTAAACTCAGTAGAGAAATTAGTCCTGGGAAATACAGTAAGTCAAGGAAAAAAAGCATAGTAAGATAGAAAGAGAATGTACTAAACTCATTATATGTAGATATGATCAACTACAAAGAAAATCCAATCCATTATCTGAATCAACAGATGAACTATTATAAAACTACTATAACTAATACGTGAATTCAGAAAGGGGACAGGTTACAAGATCAATTTATAAAAATCAGGAGTGTTTTTCAATACTAGCTATACCCAACCAAAAATGTAATAGACAACAAGCTATCACTCACAATTATAATGGAAACTACAAAGATCTAAGAATTAATGTAGATTGCACATGCCTTTATTTCAAAGCTATAAAAACTGGATTGAAAGATACAAAGGAAAATTTGAGTAGTGGGAAAAATATACCATGAATGGAGTGTCTATTTAAAGATCTCAATTATTCCCAAATTAATCCATAAATGTATAAATTCAATGTTCTGCCAAATAAATTCCAGCAGAAAAATTCAACAGAACTATCTCAAATTAGACGGAAAACAAAAACTCATAAAAAGCTAAATCAATTTTGAAAAATAAGAGCACAAGGAAATACAACAAAGCCAGAGTAATTCAAAAAATAACATGGTAGTGGCACAGGAAAGAATAGAGAGCTGAATAAAAAGATAGATTATCCATCAAACGATCAATCTATCTGAGCTGATACATGGAGATGAAACCACAGCTTAGTGAGGAAAACATGAAGCAGTGGGAAAACTGGTTCACTATTATGGAAAAAAATACAGTTGGAGACTTACATAGTAAACTCCAAATGGACTGAAGACCTAAAAATGGAGCTTCTGGGTTGCTGAACACGTGGAAGTGCCTGGAGGGTGGCGCCCCAGAGAGTGCATGGAAGCTCCAAGTCCCACCGTGTGCCTCTCTTCCTCTGGCTGTTTCTGAGTTTTATCCTTTGTAATAAACCAGTAGATGTAAAGCAAATACCTAAAAACATAAAAAGTAAAGCTAATAGAAGAAAATAATAGAGGATAACTGTATCAACATGGGGCTTTTAAATAAAGACCTGAAAACCACATATCAGAAAGGAAAAAAAATGGATGGATTTGACTAAATCAAAATTAAGGATTTCTGTGAAAGAAAAAAAAACCCAACAAGGACATTATACATAGAGCTAACCAATAGATACAGATTGGTTTATAGTATCTGTGAAGTCAGGCTATTAACCTTTGTCAATTTTTGTTCCGAGGCAAAGGAGGGTTACGTAAATTATATAGTGTAGTTGCAGGTAGTTCTGAGGTGTGGCTGAATTCATGGTGGTGGCCATGGATGACTGAGATTTGGAGTGCACTGAGCTATTGCAATCCTCCTTGTCTTCTCCATAATCAGTAAGGAGCAAGGGAGAGCACTCTGGTGAGAGCCCTGGGCCTGCACTGAAAGGTTTAACTGCTTGTTTTCTGGAAAAAAAGTATACATATGCAGTATACATGTATAGGTTTATTGTAACTTTTACTGATATAAGGGATGCATAGTAAACAATTTATAAATAATAATAAAATATACGATATTCTTTACTATAAATTCTATTCAATTGATTCTCATAGAATGCTTTCATTGATGTTTGCCAAATGCTTTTTGTTGCCCGCCTATGTTAGCAATTTAAGAACAATGACAGTTTGGACGTGAATGTTAATTAAGGAGTAAGATGAAAATGAAAAACATATGTCAAAATTTCACTCATCTGTTTATGATTTAACATGTTTTTAGTATAGTACTCAAAGAATACTGCCTCAATTTTTTGTGATATTCATAATATTGCTACTACAGATACAACACGTGCTTTTATATTTAATCTGCATTATTAACATTTTCTACATCACTATCTTAAATCTAGATCAGGAAGGGGTTGGCAAACTAGCTTATGGGCCAAATCTGGCCCTTGGCCTTTAATTAATTTATTTATTTTAAGACAGGGTCTCCCTCTGTTGCCTGAGCTAGAGTGCAGTGAGTGGCATCATCATAGCTCACTGTGATCTCAAACTCTTGGGCTTAAGCAATCCTCCCACCTCAGTCTACTGAGTAACTGGGACTACAGGTGTGTGCCACCATGCCTGGCTAATTTTTTGGTTTTTTTTTGTTTCTTCAGCTGAAACAGCAAAAGTTATGATTTATTGTATACTTGTTACACTCAGCCACAACTGAGAACAGAACTAGTCCAGAGTGTCAAGGGCAGGACAAAGGACCAACAGGGACTGTTTTGGTATGAGCAAGGTGGGTCTCTCAGAGCTGGTCTTGGGAATTGGATGGTGATGAAGTTCTAGATCCACTGAGAGGCAAGTTCTAGACAGTAGCATGCAGTCCAACGAGTTGTACCAGCGTCTCTAGGCTCTGGCATTCCATGTTTCTGCTCTTGTGGCCTTCACATGTGCACCAGCAAGTGGTTTACTTGGACCTCTGCCTCATCTTTCTTCCTTTGTGCTTCAGCCTGCACATTCATGTCTTCCTCCACTTGGCTCTCAAGGCATGGAGGTTTCTAGAAAGATGGCGCTAAGGCCGAGAGCCTGGCTAATTTTTAAATTTTGTAGAGGCAGGGTCTTGCTATGTTGCTTAGGCTGGTTTTGAACTCCTGGCCTCAAGTGATCCTTCCACCTCAGCCTCCCAAAGTGCTAGGCTTACATGTGTGAGTAACTGAGCCCGCCTATTTTTGTAAATAAAGTTTAATTGGAACACAGCCTGCCTGTTCATTTATACTTTGTGTCTGCTTTTGTGCTGTAACAGCAAAGGTGAATAGTTGCAAAAGACTGTACGGTCCACAACTGTGAAAATATTTATTATTCTGGTTTTTACAGAAAATGTTTCCCAGCCTTGGTATAGACAATATAACTATAAATTGGCCAGTGTGGTGGTTCACACCTATAATCCCAGCAGTTTGGGAGGCCAAGGGCTAAGGCGGGAGTACCCCTCGAGCCCAGGAGTTCGAGGCTGCGGTGAACTATGATTGTGTCACTGCGCTCCAGCCTGGGTGACAAAGTGAGACCCTGTTTCTAATAAATAAATAACAATAAATCAACCCCAGATATGTAGCATTTGCTAATTCCTGTAATGTAAATAATTCCACCATTGCTGATTTTAAACTACTCCATGTAACGTTACTGTACATGTGTTAAGAGATGCTTAGTAGTACACATATAAAATAGACATAAATAATGTCAAGAGAATAAAGTAAAATGTAGAAAAATATTTTGGAAGTGATGCTTTGAATATTATTACCTCTATTAATAAGCTGATATAATTTAGCTTTTAATAATGACTGGGTTTATAGTAACTGGTCTACAAAATTCTTGAAAACTTGACAACGGCTCTCCTGAGCTGGTTTGAGCATGCTTCCGCACACCGCTGGCCTGACTCCACCTAGCTGTTCCACCAAGGCAGAGACACGCTTTCCTTACCAGACAGACCCAGCAACGCAATACAGGCCAAGCTAAGGAAAGGGGCCCAGGCCAGGCTTCTCTCAACCTTACCTCCCAGGTACCTCTACCTACTGAGTATCTGGGACTAGTTCATTGCAATTTTTGAAGTTCTCTGAAATTTCCTGTTTTACTTACAAATTTTCATGACCAAATTTTGGTGGTGGTGGTGTGGCACATGTGAATTTAGTGTCCTGCTCACTGCAGGATAGCTCTGGCCCAGCCTGAGCAATTTGTTGCTCAGAATTGAGCCTATTTCAGTTTTTCCTTGCCTCACACATTGGGTTTAAACACCTTTAGTCCTTAACAGCAGACACATAAAGAAAGGGAAAGAGGCCTGTTTGTTACAGTCTCCAAAAGAAGACCAGAATCATTCCTGGTCCCTGCCCTCAAAGTGCTCACAGGCTGGCAAAGATGGGCAAACAAAAACAATTCGGGGTGAGTACTGCCACGGTAGATTCAAACCCAGGAAACCACGAGAGCAAAAGAAGTCCTGGGAGGCAAAGGCTGGCCTCCCGTAGGAGGAGGAAATTATCCCCAAAGTCTTGAGGGATGTGCAGGCGTTAACCAGGCAAAGGCAGGAGGCAAGGCACAACGTTTCTCACCAGGTCCACTCGGTGAAAGCCCGCTGTCGTTTACTGGGCCCCTGACGTATCTGAGGTGGCGGTCAGATGCCCTGGGGGACACAGTGGGTGGCCCGTCCCTGCCAGACCCCTCCCCTGAGCCCTGCCCCCCAAGGGGCATAGGCGGGAGTGAAGGAACACATCACCTCTTACTCGGGGTGCGCATAAGAACAGACATCATCCTGCCCTCGGTCACTCATTCACAAACTCAGAATGTAATTGACTCAAGCACTCCCTCTCTGGTTACATTTTAACGGCCAAATGAAACTGGGAGATTGATGACCCCGGTGACTTTTTTTCCTTTTCACCACCGTCTTTCATGACCCTATTTTATGTTTCCATAAGAAAAGAGGTATAAACAAACATTAAGAAAAGCCCAAACCCTTGAGAATTCTCTACGCCTACGGGAGCGGGGCGAGTGCAGGCAGCCTCTCACAGCGACCCGCCATTCCGCCCGCTGCGCCTGTCTCTTTAAGAACCCGAGGTCCGGGCGTGGTGGCGCCTGAGGTCCCAGCTACTCCCGAGGCCAAGGCGGGACGGTCGCTTCAACCCGCCTGAGAGCGAGATTGCTGTGAGCGGTGACCACGCCACTGCACTCCAGCCGGAGCGACTGAGGAAGAACCCCTTCTTTAAAAAAACCACAAAACCATAAAACCGCGAGGCTCACCCTGCGGAGGGCACCCTGCGGAGGGCGGAGACGGGACGGCCGTGTGCGCCGCTGCCCGCCAGGGTCTCTGGGAGCGCCTTCTCCCGGAGCGGCGGCCTCTTTAAGAAGGCGGGGCTCTGCCCGGAGGAGGCGGAGAAGTTCCGCCCGCCAGATCTCCGGCTTCCGGCAACTGGGCTGGACCAGAACCTGCGGGTATCGTCTAAGGCTCGACCCTCCCCGGGACCTGCTGGACGCCGAGCCCCGCGAGGTGAGGCGGCCAGATTTGCGGGGCCAGTCCGGGGCTGAAGGGGCTCGGGGTCTCCTGCCCGCCCGGGCCGCTGCGGCCCAGCTTCTTTCCTTAAACACTGCCTCTGCTGCGCCGTGCCCCAGGCTGCAGGGTCGCGAACACTCCAGCGCCTAATTGCCTGGCTCTTTGCTAAGCGCCTCACACGCACTGTCTCATTTAGTAGCCCCACACTGTGTGAGTAGGTACCATTATGAACCCATTTTACAGATGAGGAAACTGAGGCCCCGAGGAGCGCACACACAGCAGAGAAGCAGCAGAATCGGGAATCAAACCCAGGTCTGTCTGATCCCAGAGCCTGTGCCCTTAACCACTGGCTGGGCCGAACTGTCTTCGTTCTTCACTGCCCCCATCACCTCTCTCAAACCTCAGCCTCTCCTTCCTCATCCTTCGATCTCCAGGTTGCGCCTGGTCTTTAATTCACACAGTGAGCGAGATTGATTGGAACCTCTGGACCCATGGGGTTAGATTCTTTATAACAGTTTTAATATTATCTGATGCTTAGTGGTTGTCTTTGTATAAACCTATCAGACCCCACTGAAAAAGGAGGCAAGGAAAAGCAATACCATTTCTAACACTGAAATAAGATTTGTTTGTGGATATTTTATTATTCTATTATGCTTACTTATTTTTTCCTTTTAGACCCCTGCAAATTTTCTTCCTCATAATTGGGAGAAGACCCCCTGGCTGAATGGCAGCTGTAGATGACTTGCAGTTTGAAGGTACATCAGTTGGGTGCCCACCTTTATCTTTATGATACTGCGTCGACAGTCGCGGCAACATATTTTCATTGCTGCACTGCCTTCTCCATTAAAGAATATTAATTCAAACATCTTGGTGAAAGACTCGCCACACCCAGATTTTTCCTGTTTGTCCACACTAGCTGTTCTTTTTTTTGCCAAATAACCCTTCAGATTGGTAATGGGTATCATAAATTTAGTACAGTGATTACAGAAAATCTTTATATGGTTCTTGCTTTAGTTGAGCATCTACTTTATGCTTAGAACTGTACTGGACTAGAGATAAAAAGATTAAGAAGTTTATACACTGGTGGAGTAGATAAAAGTGTAAAAAGATAATTAGGAAATGTCATCAGATCATTCGTTGAATCAATAAGTATCTCATGAATGTGACCATGAGTCAGACAATTGTTCTATCAGGGATAGAAGAATGAACAAAACAGTTTCTGTCTGTCTCTCTTTCATTCTTTCTTTCTTTTTTGTTTTTTTTTTAGAGTCTTGCTCTGTTGCCCAGGCTGGAGTGCAGCAGCATGATCATAGCTCACTGCAGCCCTTCTAACTCCTGGGCTCAAGGAGTCCACCTGCCTTGGTCTCCCAAAGTGTGGGGATTACAGGTGTGAGCTATTGCACCTGGCCCAAATAGTGTTTCTGCCCTATGAAGCTCTCAATCCTTGGTCGGGGCTCTCTCTAAAAAATAAAAAAAAAAGAAAGATAGGAGAAAAAAAAATCTTGTACATGGGGGGAACATTCACATATTAATGATCATTTAAATATATATATCTATGGTGATGGATACCAGAGGCTGGGAAGGGTAGCAGGGATGGGGAGAATAAAGTGGGTATGGTTAATGGGTGCAAAAATATAGTTTGATAGATGGGATGAACAATATTTGATAGCACAACAAAGGTACTATAATCAACAATAAGTTAGAGTATACTTCAAAATAACTAAAAGAATAGAATTGGAATGTTCTTAACACAAAAGTAATGATAAATGCCTGAGGTGATGGATACCCCAATTACCCTCATTTGATTAATCTACATTGTATGCCTGTATCAAAACATCACGTTTCCCTATAAAGATATATAACTATTGTGTACCCATAATAATTAAAATTTTAAAAATTTAAAAAATAAAATGCCAGAAATAAACAACTCATAAATTTTTTTAAAAAGGAAATATATACCTATTGTGCAAACTATAAAGTGCTGGAGGAAAAGTTTAGGGCGATATTTGTACTTAGAACCCAGAACCTGATGTAGACTAAGGATTGAGATACTTATTTGTTTTATAAACACTTATGTAGCACTTACTATACGTCAGGCACTGTTCTAAGTGCTTTGTAAATAACTCACTTAATCCTTATATCAACTTTATGAAATAGATACTTTATTCTCCCTGTTTTACCAAGGAGACTGACACACAAAAATTAAATGATTTGCCTAATGGTCACACAGTTAGTAAGTTGTAAAGCCAAGATTTGGCAGGCAGTCTGGTGTCACAGCTTATGCTCTCTAATTTCTGAGGAGGAGATACGATGTTTAAAGAGAAATTTACTTCATTGGCAAGTACTGTCAGCTCCATCTTCAAAATTCATCTAGTGTCTCACCACTTCTCACCACCTTCACCACTCTTCCTACTATGTTCAAGGTCTCTATCACCTTTTGTCTGAATTATAGCCCTTTTTTCCTACTAGTTTTCCTGCTTCCTTCCTTACCCCTCTACAGCCTATACTTTGCAGCCAGAGTCGTCCTTTTAAAACTAAGTCAGATCATGTCATTCTTTAAAAACCTTCTAGTGGCTCCCATCTCACTAGGAGTGAAAGCCAGAGCCCTTTCTGTGGCTTAGGAGGCCCTCCCATAATCTGCTGCCTCTGATTGCATCTTCTGCTGCTCTCGTCCTTTCTCTGCTCCAGCCACATAAGCCTGTCACCGTTCCTCCTGTGTCCAAGTACGCTCACAGCTTGGGGCTTTTGTGTCATCTTTCTGTTTGGGACATTCCTCCTCCATACAGCCACGTGGCTTGCTCCCTTGCTTTGTTCAAATCTCACCTCATTAGAGAGGCCTTCCTTGGCCACCCTATCTAGGAGTACAGTGTGAGAAAGTTCAAGTGTAGAGAACAGCACATGCAAAGTCCCTGCTGAGGGAGGAAATTTGCTTAATTTTTTTTCCCAAAGGATTGAAAGAAGGTCTGTGTTCCAGATCACAGGTGGTGGGCGAGGCTGACACAAGGTGAGGCTTGAGAGGAGACAGGTGATAATTTATGCAGGGCTTTATAAACTATGTTAAGGGCTTTGGTCTTTAGAAAGGAATGCAGGATGCTATGGGGGTCATGGAAGGCCTCATTGATAAGGAATGGTAGTGTTAAATGTAAAAGTGGAATTCAGGAACTTTCAGATGGAAGGCATTGTATCAGGAAAGAAACAGAGGCAAAAGCTAGCTTAGGATATTCCAGAATGTAGAAGCAGAGAATGTCGATGGCAGAAATAAGACGTGTACCAGTCTTGCTCTCAAGGAGCTGAGATGGATAGGAATTACCAACACAGAGCGGAATTTGTGAAGAGTCGCCATGTTAGAGATACACACACCTTACTCTCTAATCAAACTATTCCATCTGCTGTCCCTCTAACGTGGGACATACTTCCTGTCTTCTGGGGCTTGCTTATTCCCATCTTGTTGCATGAGATGCCATCCCCAGCACTTGTGGCCATCCTCTCATGTGGCATCTTCTCCAAGAAGCCTTTCCTGATCTCATCAACTAGATGAGTATTGACCTTTGCACTTCTAAAGTGGCACTCTCTGTTCTTCCTGCTGGCATGCCCTTCACCCTTGCAAACCACAGCTTTTTAAATATGTGACTTAAGTATCTTCCTTGGTCTGATTCCCTCTGGCAAAGTTGTGACCATCTTTTTAAATGTCAGTGTCATATCCAGTCAATAAGTGGTAGCTATAACAATTTTTATTATATCATCCTCACAGTCTCTCTGTGAGGTAGGTATTATCTATACCTTTTCGTTCAAGAAACAGAGACTCAGAGATACGGAGTAATTTGCCCAAGGTCATGGAGCTACTGAGTGTTAGAGCCTTACCAAGGTAAGGACCATCTCACTCCAGAGCCTCAAGCTGGCTTAAACAACCCCAGCATTGGCAACTGAGGCTTCAGGAATTGTTACAGATTAGCCACTTGATTGATTTCAATCACTCTAGTTTTCTCTGTAAAACTATTCATATAGCTGAGAGGCAATGAGAATGAGCTCAGTTATCCAAGAGCCCCATCCTGCTGCTAGGATTTGTGCCATGCGTGTAGTGTTATAATGGTACCCTGCTGGTACTCTTTCGTAGGCCTTTCTTAGGCCTTCAAAGGCTCTTGCTTTTATTCAAGAGGAGCTAAATAAAGTATGTTAGGATGCTCAGAGACAGGAAGTCTCAGTCACTGCTGGTGGACATAAATAGGTAAGGTCCTTTTGGAAAGCAGTTTTAACAGTGTGATTCAAGAGCCTCGAAAATGATTTGCACCCTTGGACTTAGTGATCACAGTGGTAGGTGTTCATCCTAAGGCTATACCCCAAAACACTTTCTCTACACAGACATATTTCTTGTGTATTTGTAATAAAATCTTCACCAAAGGAATATTCCACAGTCACATAAACGATCATTTTAGAGACTGTTAAAATATGAAAAATTCATTTCTATATGTAATCCTCAGTAGACAAAGCAGGATACAAAATTGTTTATTTTGTATTATCTCATCCTAGATCAGTACTTGGCATACTGTAGGCATGCAGTAAATATTTGTTGAATAAATGGATGATCATCACTGGCCTGAATCTCACTATGCAAAGAAGAGGAACTATACCAAAATATTAATAGTGTTTGCCTTTATGTGATGGGACTAAGAATGATTTTTACTCTATGATTTCCACATTCACTTTTGTCCCTATGTTTTCTATAGTGATTGCATGGACTTATTGGAAAAATGAATTCCATTAAAATATTTGAACTTGAATCAAAGAAGAGAAATTTAGAACTTTACTTAATCTTCCTAACTCTCCTAAATTTCCTTAAAAGAAATATTATTCTCCCATCATATAGATGAGAACACTGAAGTTTATAGAGGTTAAGTTAACTACTCAGGCTCATGTGGTTAGTAAGCTGAGCCAGACCTAAAATCCAGGTCTGATTCCAAATTCTGTTGTCTTCATAATCCTTTCTCTATGTCAGATTGATTTTCAGATGAGATTTTTTTCAGACATTTTGCCATTTGTATCAAGTGGGGTCTATAGCAAAGTTAACAGCTTGTTGTTAAATTAAAAGTATAGCATTTCTTGTGTGGGTAAGGTTTCTGAGGTCCTTGTGCTCTAATTGATTTCAGAATTTGGTGGTACAGCCACTTCTCTAGCAGCAAACCCAGATGCCACCACAATAAGCATTGAAGATCCTCATGAAACCCCTAAACATCAGCCAGGACCCTTAAGAGGCTCAGGGAGAGAAGAGGATGATGAGTTACTAGGAAATGATGACTCTGACAAAACTGAGGTTTGAACTTATTTTTGAATTTTTTTAAAAAAGATTTTTTAAGGCTTGTTCATGCCTTTATTCACTATCTACGGTGTGCCAGGTACAGTGTCAGGCAGTGACAATGCAAAAGTAAGTGACACATGACCTATGCCTTGGTAGGGGAAACAGGCAGACAGCCCATTGTTGTCCATGGGAAGCACACAGGTGGGGGGACCTGGGGTGGTGGGACAGAGAGCCTTGCTTATGGAATGTGGGGCTCCTGTGTCCAGTGTCTTGTAATATTAGAGTTGGAAAGAACCTTCAGGGTCCTCCATTTCAGCCTCTCTGCCAAGATATTAATACTGTCCTTGGTATGTCTGAAAGAAAACCCTTGAATACCTCCAGAAACACGCTGTTCACTACCATGTAAGGCAGCAGCTGCCACTGTTGGATGTTAATTGTGAAATTTTTTTCTTTTATAATGAGCAAAAAATATCTGCCCATAGCAGCTGCCCTTCTGCAAAGCTGCTCAGAGTCCACCTGTACTTTTGCTGTATGAATCCTCTTCAGATATCTGAAGGTGGCAGTCACGATTCCTGACATAGGGCCTGCATTCTGCTGTTGAAGAGCTATGCGTTGGGATAGGCATGGCCCTCCTCATGTGCCTCTTCTAAATTGGAATTTTGGTTTTTTGTCAGAGCAGTAATGTTTTTAGTACTGAGTCAGTATGTCAGATTTTTGAGAATTTAGGAGGCTATTAGGAAGGACCTTGAACGGATGGAGGAGGAAAAGACATTTATACTGACTGCCTTTATGTATATGTGTATGTGTATATATTATTGTACATAATACATATTCTGTATACTATTGAATCCAATCTGCCCTATAATCCTATGAGGTAGATCTTGTTAGCTGTATTTTTGTTTGTTTGTTTTTAATATAAGTAGAGAGTTTATTTGGGCTGAGTTTGAAGACTGCAACCTGATTATAGGTTCCCAGCTGTACTTTTTAGATAAGGGAGTTAAGCCTAAGAGGAGTCTAGTGTCTGGATTTGCTGAAGCTCCCCTCGGTAGAGGGACCAGGATTTGAACCCTTTTGGTGTGACTTTAAAAAAACTGATGCGTGTTTTTATATCAGGCTGAGAGTTGAGTGTTGGCTATTTCAGAGTTGGTTAATAAATGCAGAAGAGCCTGGTGTTTCATACTTTTTGGTTTTCCATTAGATCAGCTCCTTCCCTCTCTGTCTCTCTGTGCAGCTAGAATTAGAAAATTGCTTCTGTGTTCATTATGTTTTATTTTACCTCTGACAGTTACTTGCTGGACAGAAGAAAAGCTCTCCCTTCTGGACATTTGAATACTATCAGACATTCTTTGATGTGGACACTTACCAGGTTTGTAAACCAATTTCATCTTTCCTTTTACGTGAAATGGAGGCTTGTTTCTTCTATGGTTAAACCATCAAATAAATGGGAAAGCCTTTATATACTGGACATGGTCTTACAAAAGTAAAGGGTTGTTAGCATTTGAAAATACTATCATAAAAGTTCTGACTGAATTTCAATTTTGTGGAAGTTGAATTTATTAAGCTTAAAAAAAAATCTTCAGCAGAATCACCACTGTGTTGTTTTCCAGGTCTTTGACAGAATTAAAGGGTCTCTTTTGCCGATACCTGGAAAAAACTTTGTGAGATTATATATACGCAGCAATCCAGATCTCTATGGTATGTGTAGTGCTGATTTGATTCTTTACCATGTTTCAGTTGAACTTGGGTGCGTGTGAGGGTTGCCTAGAAAGTTGGATTGCACTGTTAGTGGGGTGTGCAAGATTTTGATTCTTCTGAGCTTCAGTAGCAACCTTTGCAAAGAATTTTTGGAAAGATGCAATTATGTGTTATATTAATGCCATAATTACAAGTACTAGCATATCCTTTAAAACTCTTTGAATGACATTACAAACTTGAGACAGATTAAGTCACTTTGACTAAGAGGAGATTGTCGATTTTAGTTTATGGAGGATTTGGTGGTGGGAGAGAAGGTATTCTCACACTTTTTCATTGATGTGCTCAGTTCCAGCTCTGCCCTCAGATGAGCTGTCTCCCCTTGGGAGGCTCTGTGTCTCAGTAACCCATGCCTTCAGTGCCTGGCAGAGGCTTGGCACAGAGCAGGTGCTCAAACAGTTTTTGAACACTTAGCTAGGCCCTGTGTTAGAGGCTGAGGATTTAAAGATAAGGCCATAGTACCTAGACACAGGAGTTAGAAGAAGGAGAACTAACATCTCTTGAGTACCTTATAACTGCCAACCATGGAGATAAACACTATTTTACTATTTTACTAGTACTATTCCCATACTCCAAGGTAGCCTTATCTTACAAAAGACAAAACTGAGGCTTGAGGAGGGTAACTTGCCCGTACTCACAGAGTTAGCAATAATGACAATATTAGCATGCACATATTGTGCTTATTATGTGCCAGACTCTCTTATTAAGGCAGAACCTATATTAACTAATTTAATCCTTGTGACAACCCCAACTTTATCAGGCAGATACCATTATTATCCCTGTTTTATAGATAAGGACACTGATTCACACAGAGATGCAGTAACTTGCCTGAGATTACACAGCCAGTAAGTGCCAAGCTCAGTTTTCAGATCAACACCGTGGCTCATAATCCATATTCTTCACTATGCCATGCTGCCTCTTGTGATGAAGCCAGGATTTGAACCCAAAGCTTGCTTCTTTCCATGACACAGGTAGCCTCGTTAGCTCATAGACGTGGTTAAAAGGAGGAAGTACAATGTAGGTGAAGTGTTTTACATTAGAGAGGACTAGGCCTTGTAGGGTGGGTTGGAGGAAAGCGGTTAGGAGAAAGTTGCCACTCTGCAGAGTATAACCAAAAAATTGATGAATTTGAGTACATTTCAACTAAAAATTTCAACACAACAAAATAAAACATAAGCAAAGGAAAAAAATAAACCACAGGCAAGGGGAAATATTCGCAATGCACATAACCAACCAAAGATGAGAAGCAGAGTATATTTAGAACTCCTACAAACTATAAAAATAAAACAAGCAACTCTGGGGAAAAATGGGCAATTTACACAAGAGGAAACCCAAATGGCCAGTAAATACATGAAAAGCTGCTTAGCCCCACCTGTAGTCAGGGAAATTAAAACAGGGTATTTATTTATACCTGTTATTTTAACAAGCATATTAAATTAATATAAGTTGGCTTGTTTTCATTAAGTCACTCAATTAATTTAACAAACATTGAGCACTTACTGTTCTAGGTACTAGAGATACAGCAGTGAAAACAGAAAAATCTCTGCTTTAGGCAGTTTGTAATCGATTGAGCTTAACAGTAAGCAAAGAAAAGTAAAATACAGAGTTTTCTAGCAGCAAATGCTAAGGTGAAAATTTTCAAGCAGATAGGAAGGACATGAAATATTTGTGTAGATGGATGAATTTGAAATTTTAAAAAGGTGAATTTTGAGTAAAGACATGAAGGAATTGGAAGTGATTCATGTAGATACCTAAGGGAAGAGCATTTGAAGCAGAGGGATCAGCAGTGCAAAGGTCCTGAGGCAGGAGCTTGCATAGTATGTTCAAAGAACTGTGAAGAGACTAGTGTACCAGATGAGAATGAATGAGGGGGCCTAGTAGGAGATGAGGTCACAGAGACAGTGTGGAGGGTCAGACTACGTAAGGTCTCATAAGTCACATGGAAGACTTTGGCTTTTACTTGAATGAGAAGCCATTGGAGGGTTTGGGCAGAGGAATGACAGACTTTAAGTCAGATTTCATAGACATTGATACTGAGTGTTGTCAAGGATGTGGAGCAATGGGAACTTCTGTACAATGCCGGTGGGTATATAATTGGTACACAAATTGGAGTAGTTTTAGGATGCTCATATCCTATAATTCAGCATTTTCACTCCCAGATGTACATTTTTAGAGAAACTCACATATATACAAGATGACATATAGAAGAATATTATTTACTGCAGCAGCATTGCTTGTAATAGAAATTGTTTAGAAACAACCAACATATCCATCAGCAGGAGAATGGATAAATAATTAGTGGTATATTCATACATGGAATTCTATAGTTTTTTTAAATGGATAAATGGATAAATCTCAGAACAATGGTAAATGAAAAAAAAGAGCATGTTGTAGAAGGATATGAATAGTATGACAACATTGAAAAGATTTTTAGACCAGGTATGGTGACTCACACCTGTAATCCCAGTGCTTTGAGAAGCTGAGGCAGGAGGATTGCTTGAGGCCAGGAGTTTGAGACCAGCCTGGGAAACATAATGAGACCCCATCTCTACAAAAAATAAAAACATTAGCTGGATGTGATAGCATGTGCCTGTAGTCCTAGCTACTTGGGAGACTGAGGCAGGAGGATCACTTGAGCCCAGGAGTTTGAGGCTGCAGTGAGCTGTGATTGCACCACTGTGCTCCAGCCTAGGCAACAGAGCAAGACTCCGTCTCCAAGGAAAAAAAAAGATTTTAAGTGGCAAGATATTGTACACCAGTGTTTTTTTTAAGATAATTCATTGTGCCTTTCTGTATGTTAGAAATATTTCATAATACAAAAATGTATAATGTGAAATTTTAAATACAAACTAAATTAAGGCTCTCTACCACCCCCACCCTATAATAAGAGTAGGAATTTGGCAGGAAAGGGGAAGAAGGCAGTGCGAAGCAACATGGCAGGCCCTGGGATGAGTGGGTGTCGTATGTCTCCGGAGTCCAAGCTGCCTCTGGGGACAGCTGGAGAACTTACAGAGCCCAAATCTGGTGAACTTTTTATATCAGCGTGAGGAATCTGAATTTTGTCCTTAAGCAGTAGAGGTTCATTGAAGGTTGCAAAAAGTAGGGAAAGAGGATAATAGCAAAGAGGACAAGAATGCTAAGTGCTAGGAAAGTTTTCTTGCTTCTGCCAAAGGATGATTTATTGAGATTGGGCCAGACAGGGATAGTAGGATGGGCAGGAGTTGATATTTCAGACCACCTGAAAATATTGTTCCTTCGGCTGTTCCTGTGCCAGGGTTGTTAGGTAGCTTAGGGCATGGGGCAGCCAGAGAATGCTGGACAAGTCTTTAAATCAGTATAAATATCTCCCCATACCAGACCTTTTTTATTTTGAGGCAGGATCTTTCTCTGTTGCCCAGGCTGGAATGCAATGGTGCGATCATAGCTCACTGCAACCTCCTGAGCTCCAGCGATCCTCTTGACGCACTCCCTCCCTCACCCCCCAGTAGCTGGGAGTACAGACACACACCACAATGCCTGCCTAATTTTTTCCATTTTTAGTAGAGGATTGCTTCAGGTCAGGAGTTACAAGGATTACAAGTGTGAACCACCGTGCTGGCCTCCATTTTTTTTTTTATTTTAAAGAGATGAGGTCTCACTGTGTTTCCCAGGATGGAGTGCAGTGGTATTCACAGGCGAGGTCATGGGATGCTGCAGCTTTGAACTCTTGGCCTCAAGTGATCCTCCCACCTTAGTGTCCTGAGTAGCTGGGACTACAGGCTTCACCACCGCTCCAGCTCCCAGGCTTCCTTTTGCACTCAAGATAAATTCCTAACTCAACAAGGCCCTTCTAAAACCCTTCATGATCTGATCCTGGCCCATCTCTCCAATCTCGGGCTACTCCCGACCTCAAACTTCCTTAGCTTCGAATTGTCGTATCTTCTGGGTTCTCTGCTCATGCCGTTCCCTCTTCCTGGACCACTCTTCTGTCTTCACTTTGTAACTCCCGCTCTCTTTAGATCCCTGCTTAGACACCACCTTCTCTAGGTTTGGTGCCCTCCCCTCTGCTCCCACGGGCACCCTGCATTTCCCTCTTCAAAACTCTTGAGATTAGATATTTTATTGTCTGTCTCCAAAGTGTGCGCGAGTGCACCAGAGCCAGTGACTGTCTCTAGCACCTACCCTGGGGCCTAGAGGTCATGGATACTCAGTAAATAATCGCCAATAGGGTATGATAATCTTGGCTTTCTAGTTATATGGGTATTATAACTTAATATTTTGGCTACTTGTCATTTGCTTGGATGATCTCAGCCCATCTATAACACATAATCAGTTTTGTTCATTCATTCAATAAGCTCTTCAGTTGTGGGGGTTTTGTGGGTTTTTTGTTTGTTTGTTTGAACTCTTATGTGGTGAGATTTCATCCTTGGCTACCGCAGAGCCTACAGTCTAGTGAGTAAACAGACAATTTGTGAAAAGCTAACATTGGTGACTCTTTGGAGCATCCCGGTTGATTGCTTATGTTGTCTTTCCCATCTTCAGGGGCCAGTGCTTGGCTTTGAAAAGTACTAATCTATTTCTGCTAGTCACCCCTCCTAGGACAATAAATAATTTTCTTAATTTTGTGATATGTAAAAGTACCTGAAATTATCCCAAACTGTATTATAAAATATTAGTGAAATTGAAAAATGAAATTTATAAAAGTATTAAAATCTCTCAATTTAAAAATTATATTTGTTCTACATAGTACTTTTTTTAGGTGAGGAGAGACAAGGATAGTGTTCATGAAATCAAGCAAATGATGAAAGGGGTTTGCAAGGCATGGTGTACTCATCCACTCAGTGGAATATTTTATGACCATTAAAAAAGACTAAACTGATTTTTATGAAGGGCTATGGTAGAATCTCTAGGCTATAGTAAGGTGAAAATAGAAAGGTGCATAGCAGGATATATATGTGTGCTATCATCTGTATAAAACATGCACATGCACACATATGTGTTCGCTTATATGTGAATAGAATATTTCTGGCAAGATCCACCAGAAACTGGTTACAGTGGCGTTTGTGAAAAATGCTCAAGCTGTGCTTTTCCTGTGCTCTCACACCAATACAACAATCAACACAGAATACTTCCATGACCAATGTGGGGGGTCCCCACCAACAAGCAGTGGACACCGGCTGGGTATCCTCCAATTGAATTCCGACACTGTCTACCTGGAGATAGCGTCAGATCCCACAAGTTGAGGGCTCAGTCCCCAAGATTGCCCCCCTCTTTTTAGACACCAGTGGTAAGTCTGGGCCTCTGGAACTTCTGAGTGACTTGCTTCAAGTTGGGGTTCCTATGACTTCCTCTTTGGGTTCGATTAATTTTCTGGAGCAGCTCACAGAACTCAGGAAAACAACGTTTTCTGGTTATTACAAAGGATATTACAAAGGATACTGAGGAAGAGATGCATAGGGAGAAGTGTGGGGGAAGGGGTGTGGTGCCTACATGCCCTGTTGGGGTACTCCACCCTCCAGGAACCACCGCTTGTTCAGCTATCCAGAAGCTCTCCAAATCCTATCCTTTTGGGCCTTTTTTGGAGACATCTTTGGATAGGCATGATTGGCAACCATGCAGAAAAGTGACTGGACAAAAAGGGTATGATCTAAACTCAGCAAGGCCTGTCTATTCAGATTCTTCCTGGCCTCTCTGTGCAGCATTCCTTCCTCTAGGGTATAGGGCAGGGCCCTCTCTGGAATGGGGGTCTGAGGACCCACAGTCAGATTAGAGTCCTGCCTTGGGCAGGTGAAAGGAGGGCAGGAGAAGGTTGGAAAGAGAGATTCTGTTTACTGTAACAAGGGCTGTGGGAGTCAGTTATAAGCCAGGAACCATGGACAAAAACATGTATATAAATATATAGCTCTGGGAGGGAAAAGGCAGAGCCAGGGCACAGAGAGGGAGGGAAGCTTGCTATTCTCAATATTCCTTTTTGTACCTTTGGAACACAACTTGTACAAGTATTGCTTTTTCGTTAAAAAAAGAAAGGAAGCCTTAAACATACACACAAACACAACCATGGGGAACTGATAGGTTAAATTATCTCTGCCTTCAGGTGTTCTGCTTGCTCTGCTCTTTGAGTATGCTACCCTGTTTTTGTGTATGCTGCAGAAAGACCTGTCTGATTTAACTTATTTTTCTCTGACATTAACATTTGGCACTTAGATAAGGGAAGTAATCTTGCTTCATGTATTCTGATGGAAGGTTTAACAAAATGCCTGGTTTTTTTTTGGTGATCCTCCAATAAAAGAAGCTACACACAAATCAGTGTCTTTATTCCCCTAATTGTGGAAGGTGTTTTGGCCTTCAGGTTCAAATCCCTGCCCCTCACCCCATATTTAAGGCAGCTAATTACTGAGTTGTGTTTTGACCTTTTAAAAAACAAAATTCCCATTAAACAAGTGTTGATTACACCTAAAATTCATTTTTCCTTGCTTACATGAATAGGGAGAGGGAGATAAAAAATTATTCTCTAAGAGTCTAAAGGCTTTTGCTTTATTTTTTTGTTTCTGAATTTTCTGGTTTCCTTTGCAGGCCCCTTTTGGATATGTGCCACATTGGTCTTTGCCATAGCAATCAGTGGGAATCTTTCCAACTTCTTAATCCATCTGGGGGAGAAGACATACCATTATGTGCCCGAATTCCGGAAAGGTTGGTGAATAGCTTGACTCATTTGTGTGCCATTGCTTTCTAACCATGAGTTCCTTTTACCCACTGAGCCCTGGGGCCCCATCTCAGGGTACTGCAGCCCTGTTCTCCATGTTCTAGGGTCCAGCCTATCTACTGCCTCGGAGACTACCACCCATCTTTATAAATGCACATAATCGTTTTTTTTTTTTTTTACTATGGCGAAGTATGTGTAACATAAATTTTACCATTTTCAGTGTACAATTCAGTGGCGTTAAGTATATTCACAATGTTGTGAATCCACATAATCTTTAGGAAAGCTATAAGGCCAGACCCAATAGCAACTGGAATTTATTCTCAGAAAAATGTACAAAATAAGTGAAAAACAGTGTACATAAAGGACTCCATTGTGGCATTATTTGTATTGTCCAAATAATGGAAACAAGGGAGACATTATTCTTAATATTTAAGTTGCGATGGCTCCACTAGCTAGCATTGCCTGAAATCACTAACTATGAAGCACCTAGAGCCATGTGGAAACTGATAACTTATGCCAAACTGGTGCCTGTTCTGTTAGCAACTTTGTTAAAGGGAAGTCTGCAAATGGTTAAGGCGTGGAAGGGAAAATGCAGAAATGAACGTGTCCTAGTGATGGGCTTATGAATGACATTCTTGTTTTTAAACTTCATGTCTCATGTCAATATTAGGTAGTTAAAAGAAAACACAAAACAGCTTTTAGGGACTTGCTGATGACAGCTGCCCCCAAATGAGGAGGTCTGGCCTAGTACGAGGTTGACCTGCACCACTTTCTCAATTCCCTGCCTCCCTCCCTGCCCACTCTTGTGTTGGGAGGCTGTAGGTAGCCTGGGACAAGCACAGGTTCTGGAACCAGACCACTGGCTTCAAGTTCCAGCTCCACCACCCACTAGCTTCTACCTTGCTGGGCAAGCTCTTTCATCTCTCTCGGCCTCAGGTTCCTCATTGGTAAAGTGGAAATAATAATACGTTTCTGCAAAATGTAAATATAATCAAGAAAGAAAAAAGAAAAAACTTCTTTAATAGGGCTGTTGTAAGAATAAAGATTTGATACATATAAAGAGGTTAAAACAATGGTATGTACAAAAAAGTTCAATAAATATTAACTATTGCTACATATACACACACACCTAAATATGTACACATACATATCTGTGTGTGTATAGGGAGATACGTATTTGCCTGTGCGTGTGCCAGAGTATCCAAATATTCTTCCTTCTTTTCTTTCCCTTACCTTCCATGCCCACGTTCCCTTCTTTCCTTCTCCATCAGGGAGTCAGACCTGGATTCAGTCCCAACTCTATTTATCAAATAACCGTGGTTTGAGTTTAACTCAATAAATGTCATCCATGAGCTGTAAATGCTGCCTTCAAGTAATTCAGTGGTTAAGGAAACTAGGTAAATGAATATTGCTGTAAATAGTATGTGTTAACCTCTGTATTAGAGGTGTATATATTAGAGGTATGTATTGGTATATTGATGTAGAAAGAGTGACCCACTTTGCCTGGGGATCTGGAAGCTCAGGAGGGTCTTTATCTGTTCTCATCCTCTTTGGCTGGGCATCCCAGTATCAGGGAGTGATGTGATGTCTGTACCAGTAAGATAGTCATTGGCCCTATCAATAAACATTTTTCCATTTCATTTAAAGGGTGTGAGTCACATGTGGGGTCAGATCTTGCTTCCACCGACTTGTTAATTATGTTGCCTTAATCACACAACTTAGCTTCTTTTAACCTGTTCCTCATCTCTAAAATGAAGATAGGCTGGTGCCGTGGTTCATGCCTGTAATCCCAGTGCTTTGGGAGGCCATGCATGAGACCAGCCTGGGTAACATAGCAAGACTCCATCTCTACTAAAAATTAAGAAAATCAGCCAGTCATGGTGGTACGCACCCATAGTCCTAGCTACTCGGGAGATTGCTTGAGCCCAGCAGTTTGAGGCTGCAGTGAGCTATAATTGCACCACTGCATTCCAGCCTGGGCAACAGAGTGAGACCGTATCTCTAAAAATAAAAAAAAATTTAAGAATAAAATAAAAATACAGATTATATGAAATAATGTATCTGCATAGTAGTTAACAATATAAAAAGCTAACTCTTCATTGAGCATTTATTGTTTATCAATCACTGTTCTGTTTAGAATAGTTCTTGCCTATTTTTATTCATTTAATTCTCCTAATAATCTTATAAGGTATTATAAATTTTTATTCTCATTTTACAGATGAGGTTATATAACTCACTACCCCGAGTTACTTTGCCTAGGATTAGAACCCATGGAGTTTACATACAGAATCTGTGCCTTTGACTGTGGTACTACATTGCCTGTCAGTAAAGCACTGAGTGCCCAGGAGGTGATCAGCAAGTGGTAGCTATAGTCATAGTAGTACTCCCTTCCTCTTCCCTTATTATCTAAGAAAAAGGCAGTGTATCAGCCGAATTACATTTGGCTTAATGAGGGAGTTAATGTGAAAAAACTGCTTTGGGAGCTAAAAATGTTTTGGACAATCACATGTCTTAACCCAGAGTCTGACTATAATTGCCAGGGATGCTTTTGTTCCTGCCAAGATGCATGCAAGTGAATTACCTGCTGATTTTTATGTAGAAAGGGCTGGTGCCATGTGCTTAGCCATAACTTTATGATCCTCCACTCCAGGAGAGGAAAAATGCATCAGTGATATACTGAATATTGCTATTCTGAGGAGGCACTCAATAGCATTTCCCCCACAGAGGCAGAATTATTTATTTAAGGAAGAAAGTAAAACTGGAGAATATTTCAAGCAATTCATCAATGAGCTGGAACTTCCTATTTTAGAGACAGAAGGAGTTCTAATTAGCATGCAGAGCAAGTTAATTTGTACTCAGAGCAGTTTAATAAATTTGCTTAAGAAATCAGTGTCAGCTCTTGTTATACTAGGGAAGAGGACGTGTTCTTCCAAGGCATGGTTGGCTTTTATTTGATGGAAATGCTCAGCAGATTTAAACACTTGCAGTGGAGCCTCTGAAGTATTTCAGTTGCCTAATTCAGTTGTTTAATAATATTAGTTGTTATTAAAGGAATTATAAAAATCATATGAGAGACTACTGGTCATCACCAGAAAGGGAAATGCTAAAGATTCTTTAGTGCTGTAAACATTTGTAGAGCACCTACTGTATGTCAGATACTGTGCCAGGCTCAGGGAATACAGACCGGTAGGACATGATTCCATGGTCCATTGAAGTATATTGACATGCTAGGAAATAAACACAGTAAGGTACTGGAAGTGCTCTGATAGTCCATTAAGACATGATGGCAATTGAAACTTGTGTCCTGTCACCCTTAGTGTCCATAGCAGCCACCATCATCTATGCCTACGCCTGGCTGGTTCCTCTCGCACTCTGGGGTTTCCTCATGTGGAGAAACAGCAAAGTTATGAACATTGTTTCCTATTCGTTTCTGGAGATTGTGTGCGTCTATGGATATTCACTCTTCATTTATATCCCCACAGCAGTAAGTACCACACTTGGGGGACAGATCCTGAGTGACGCTCTGATCTTGGTTGAAACTTCAACTATGAATGTGGCCAAGCATCATTATTTCCAGCCTAACATTCATGTGCTCCTGAAAATTCCCCTCTGAATTTAGAAGTTCAGCATGAGTGGGGCCTGGGGAGCCAAGTGCCTTCACGGGATCCTGAGCTCTTCGTTGTAAAAGCATTTGCCTCAGTCTACATGCTGGTGGTGGTTCTCCAGCCTGTACTGAAAAACTAGAGTTTTTCAGTTGGGGCCTGGCTGCTGATTGGCTCAGGGGCCTTTGTAAACATACCTGCCTAGAATAAACAAATGCCTCTCTGAAATGCCTCCAAAGGACCCCTCCCTCCCTTCTTTTCTCTTCTTTCAGATACTGTGGATTATCCCCCAGAAAGCTGTTCGTTGGATTCTTGTCATGATAGCCCTGGGCATCTCAGGATCTGTCTTGGCAATGACGTTTTGGCCAGCTGTTCGTGAGGATAACCGGCGCATCGCATTGGCCACAATTGTGACAATTGTGTTGCTTCACATGCTTCTTTCTGTGGGCTGCTTGGTATGGTCTCATTTCTATATTCTTTTGGGGTGTTTTTTATGCAAATGCTAAAAGACCTCAAACTGTTAGACACAATGGTTCTTTTAAAACTAACTCCATGAAATAAGTATAATTTTAAATAGACTCTTCTAGATGGGAACTGGTAAAGTTATGAGAATTTGATTACAACCTGTGGCTTTACCTAATTTCTATTATTTGGTTAAGATTTGGTGTCTGGCCAGAGGAAGTATGGGTGAATGAGTGTCTACAGTTGTCCCTTGTTGTTTGGTGGAGGTTTGGTTCCGGGAAGGACCTGCTGTGTATACAGAAATCCACAATGCTAAAGTCCCTTCTACAAAAATGGCATAGTATTTGCATATAACCTACATGCATCTTCCCATATATTTTAAATCTCCAGATTAGTTATAATAATACCTAATACAATGTAAATGCTATATAAATTGTTGTTATACTGTATTTAAAAATTCCTATTATTTTTTTTGTTATATTGTTACTTTTTACTTATTTTTTTCCAATACTTTTCATCTGTGGTTGTTTGAATCTGCAGATGCAGAACCCGTAGATACACAGAGCCAACTAGGGTTGGGGAGCCGAGATGAGGACAATTCTGCCTTTAGGTGCCTTTGCTGGTTTTCTGCACATACCTAGAAAGATTATTGAAATTTAAAGTTTTATAGATGGACAGCTTGAAAATGAAGTCAAATATGGGACAGTAGAGTTATATTTAAGGTGAAACAGATTTATTTAGGTGTCTTTTTAGGGAGCATGTGCTTTTGAGTCAGACAAACCTAGATCGAAGAGCAGCGCTGTCACTCATTGGCTGTGTGAGCTCTGAATCTTAATTTCTTTTTTTCCTTTTCTTTTTTTTTTGAGACACAGTCTCGCTCTGTTGCCCAGGCCAGAGTGCAGTAGCATCATCATGGCTCACTGCAGCTTCAAACTCCTGGGCTCAAGTGATCCTCCTGCCTCAGCCTCCCAAGTAGCTGGGACTACAGGCATGGGCCACGATGCCCGGCTAATTTTTCTATTTTTAGTAGAGATGGGGTCCCGGTCTTGCTCAGCCTGGTCTGGAATGCTTGACCTCAAGCAATCCTCCCACCTCGGCCTCCCAGAGTGCTAGAATTACAGGTGTGAGCCACTGTGCCCAGCCCTGAATCTTAATTACTTAATCTGTAACATGGGTATAATATTTCCTGCCATGTAAGGTTGTTTTGAGGATTAAATAAAATAATATAAATATAAAGCACTTAACGTAAGACTTGTCCTATGAGTGCCCATAAATTAGATCCCTCTTCTTTGATCCTAAGGAGACATGGTTCTGTACACATTGTGCACAAAATTTGCCATCCATGGCCTTAACAAGCCTTATTGCGGGTTTTGAACAAAATCAGGAGTCCAAGAATGTTAAGGTCACCAATAAAGGAAAGGACGTGCCCATGGGAAGATGGCTCATAGCACTTAGAAAATGTCCATATGACATGTGCCCAGACCTTTCATCAAGTTTTCTTATTGTAGGAGTAAATGTTTCTTTGGTACTTTCATGTTTTTGTACACATAACCAAGTCTCATTAAATGCATTAATAAAATCCTGATACTTTGTCATTAAACAAGTCTCATAAAAAGTATCAAGTTGTGAAACACAGACCTAGTTTACATGCACTTTACATATGCCTAAGCTTTAAACCCTTGAGACAGGCCTGTTGGTTTGACTCATGACAGAGTGACACTATTAATTTCTGGCACTTGGAATCTCCAAGTTGACCCCTTGAAATGCTGCTGTGACCCTTCTGGGACCTTTCTATCTGCTGAAGAACATCCTTTCATTGTATCAGCTCTACTGTAGCACCTCTCATTGGTGTCTTCCCATCTCTCTACTGAAGTTTTCCCATTATACACCTGGCTGAGAAGTCAGTGAAGAGGAGGCAGGAGGAAGGCATTGCCTTTCTCAGTTCTGTAAGGAATAGACAGGAGCAGGGCAGACTGGCCAGTGAAGCAGGAGGTATTGTTGTTGTTAAGAATCCATTTCATTTGGTACCCATGGCAGGATCTTTTATCTCCCATGCCTGTTGCTCCTTTTGGGGTAAATGGCACTGAAGCCAGCATTTACCTGCTCATCTTGCTGCTCAGGAACTTTCTAAAAGAGAGCACAATGATGAAGTAGAGAGAGCCTTGGACTGGTAGGTGCTTTAGCATTGGGAACCTAGGCAAGCGACTTGCTTCTCAGAACCTTGGTTTCCTCATCTGTCAAAGGGATTCGTGTTTTCACTGGCTTTTGTGAGGTTCAGTGAGGTGGCTGTGAAAGCCCTCCATATACTGTGAAGGGTTTTTCAGATATAAAGAAGTCATGAAAGGAGCCCTGTGCCAGCAGACATCAGACTCTCCCAGGGCCAGTCTGCTGCTTATTCTTCTGTAGTGCCCCAGTAAGAGTGGTCCAGGGTCACATAACTAGCACATGGACCAAGTCTCCCACTCTGATGACAGTGCCCTTTCATTGATGCCTCTCACGGCATCTTCCCATCTCTATTCATTACACCCCTGGTTGAGCAATTGGTGGAGAGAAGGAGGCAGGAGAAAAGACATTGCCCTGCTCAGTTCTGTAAGGGACTCAGAGGAGCAGGGCAGATGGACTGTGGGACAGGGAGATCACTGCGGCGTGGAGGACTCTTCTTGGAGGGGAAGGCAGTTTTCCCCTGGAGGAAGCGAACCATCCCATAGTCAGGTGTTTAGCCAGGGCCCACTGTGCCAGGGTTTTGTTCTCTACACTGGAGATGTGCAGTGCAGGAAGGCTGACCCCAAAGTTAGAAGACTTGGGTTCCAGTCCCAGCTCCCCCATTCTCTGCTTTGGTTATTTCCCTTCTCTGGACTCCTCCTCCTCACTTACAAAAAGGAGCTGATTGTGCACACCATAGTGACATCTTTACTGTTGTTGTAAGGATTGAATGATATTTGCGGCATGAAGAATAGGACAAGTCATACAAACAGAAGACATTATTATTATTGGAAGAGCAGAGACAGGAATTGGCAGGGGAGTTATTTGAGCTGAGGGGCACCGGCTGAACCAGACAGCCTGGCTTTCTTGCTCTCCCCTGAGGCACACGCATTGGTGTTTTTGCCTTAGTGCAGTGAAGCATATGACAGCCCCACACCTGCAGAGGGCCCCCCCAGTGACTGCACATGTAAATGATCGCCAAGTTTGTACTGGAGCACACCTGGCAGGGAAGACTAAGGAAGTACCCAGAGGGTGTGTCCTTGGTTGATATGTTTATAGATGTACAAGCCTATGTTTGCAGTGGTTACTGCTGATTTTAAAGGGAACTGTGCCTTACTCCAACTCACAGACAGCCTGCCGATTCAGCTCTGAGGCCTCCCCAGTGTCTGGGTCTGGACCGGGCATAGACTAGGTGCCAAATTGCAGGATGTGTTGGAGAATAGAAGAGCATAGACTGTGGAGGCAGATAAGCCTGGATTGAAACGCTAGCTAAGACACACAGTTGTGTAGCCTTGGGAAAATCTCCATCTCTTCGAGCCTCAGCTTTTTCATCTTTAAAATGGGGATGAAATTGCCCATTACAGAGTTTCTGAGTAGACGAATGATCTAATATGTGCCTGGTGCACAGTAGGTATTCCCCAAATGATGGCTGTGGTTGTTATCAAGCATTTGTGGAACTAATGAATCATGGAATTAAAGCTTGCTCAAGGAATAACCCTTAGCATCTTTTCCAATCCCTACATTTTACAGATAAGAAAACTGAGGCCCACATGGGTAGAGTGACTTGTCCAAAATCACAGCGTGAGTTAGCAGCAGAGCTAGGTTTAGAACCTGGGCCTCTTGGCTCTTATGAGCGTTTCCTCCATAGCCTGGAAGAAAAACATTGTTCCTGCATCCTTGTGGCTTGTGGCTCAGTATACCTGAGACAGATCTGGGGGAGTCCAGCACTGGCAGTGTGGCCCCTGTCCCCACCTGAAGTTAGGTGCTGTTCTTTCCCTGCCACAGAGAACAGCTGCTGGAAGGGGCCCTGGGCTGGAAGACTTTTAAAGCAATAGAATTACTCTGTAATGTAGCAAGCTAGATAGAGGGAGTCTGCATAAAAAGGTGTCATCTGGAAACTTTTTGAAAAGGACCGTTGAAAAGTTAACACGTTAGCAATGTTGGGGAAAGCTCTAGCATGTTGCATTGGTGCCCCCTTCTGGCTGATAGAGAGCAGAGCTGGTGTAAAATGGGTCTTGGTGGCTTTTTTTTTTTTTTTTTCTAGAGACAGGGCCTTGCTGTGTTGCCCAGGCTGGTCTTGAACTCCTGGCCTCAAGTGATCCTCCTGCTTTAGCCTCCAAAAGTGCTGGGATTGTAAGCATGAGCCACTGTGCCTGGAGACTTGGTGGCTTTTTAACTTTTTACCTTCCTAAGTCACTGACACCAAGGGGGCGTCATGAGCATTCAGTGGTCCTTGATGTCGTAACAGATTCACCTTTCCTATGAACAACCAGTGTCCAATGCTAGTGAGATTGGTATTTTACTGTGCTAAAGTTAGGATTCTCAGACTTTGAGACAGGTAGAAAGATCGTCCCTGATGTCTTCCGTCTTCCACCTCCGTCTGATTTTTGACAGTTAAATTGTAGATGGTGAGTGGAAGCACTTACCAAATCTTTCATTTCCTAGCTGAGGAATTATTAGGTACAGCATGCTTAGCACTTCTTTTCAAGGCCTTCACAGAGAGCCAACTAACTGGTTTAGCAGCAATCTAATGGTGTCCAGTTCATTAAATACTGATGATTTACATAGTGTGCCAGGCCCTGTGCGAGGTGCTGGGGACACAAAAATTAAGAAGGATAGTCTCTGTCCTAGAGGAAAGACTGTATAATATAGTGATTAGGAGCTTGTGCTTTGGAGTCAGACTGACCTTGCTTTGAGTCCTGGCCTCACAACTCATTAGCCATGTACACCAGTCAAATGACAGTCTCTCTGAGCCTCAGTTTCTTCATCTGTCTAATGAGTATAGTTGTAACCACCTCACAGGATTGGTCATGTAATATATAATAGTACTCAACCAATAAATGGTAGCTAAATTTAAAAAGGTACTCACAGTTGAGTAAGTGAGACAAATATAAACAGAGACAATTGTAGTTCAGTGTGATGACAAATATGGTAGGGGAATGTAGGGACCACGAGGGCCCAGACATACTATACAGTTAACATGGCGTCTAGAAGAACATTCACCTGTACCATTGTTTTTTAACTCCCTCTTGGGTCTCTTTTCCTGCAGGCGTACTTTTTTGATGCACCAGAGATGGACCATCTGCCAACAACTACAGCTACTCCAAACCAAACAGTTGCAGCAGCTAAGTCCAGCTAATGAGGAAAGTAAGAGAGTATGTTTTTATCTTATTGCTGTGTGGTACAGTAAAAAGTGGGCAGGTGCATCGGTTCTGTTACTGTTAGCGTCAAGAACAGAGAGGGCCAGACTCTTTTATCTTTCTGCACGATTTAATGTGGGTATGTGCACGTGTTCCTCTTGTTGAAGGCTTAGTTTTGAAATTCACATGATGTTGGCTTTGTACAAATGGGGAACATGAGTTCTTAGATTCTTCTGTAAGAGCAGCTCCTGCTTTTATCCCAGCAAAGGGGATTCTCTTTTCTTCCCTGAACCCTTTCCAGCAGCATAGTATAGGTTTGTTCCATTTGCTAACAGTCCTCGTGGGTTTTTTTCTGGTGTCTCTGTGACCCTAATGCTGGCCTCAGACCCTGAGTGTAACCCGTTTTGAATTACTCATGAGGTTCTCCAGAGCTTACCCATTTTCATGCCTCATTGTTCTCGGCCTCTTTGATGATCCCACTGTCACTGGTTAGCTCAGTGGGTTAGAGTACAGGAGAAAGACTGAACTTCATGGCTTGGTCCTTGTCCTCCTGTTCCACCTCCTCGGTATACCGAAGCTGCAGCCATGCTGAACATCTTGCCATTTACTGTGCACTTGCTGTTCCAGTTGTCTGAAATGTTTTCTTCCTTTCCAACAGTCATCACTTTTCTGATGATCCCCTTTGTATTATACCTCATGTGTCATGGCGCTTGAAACACTAATTGTTGACTGTGTGTCCATCCGCCTATCTGTCCGTTTATTCAGTCATTTATTTATTCATTTGTCCTCTGTGTACTAGAGTGTCTCCCCAGTTAGACTCATCTCCATAAGAACAAGGAATGGTGTTACTCTCTATCTTCATTGCCCACCACATAACCTGTCTTACAGTGGGTGCTCAGTAAATGTTTGTGGAATGAATGAATGAATGGAACCACATTCTGTGCATGATCCCAAGGGCCAAGAACCTTTACTATGTATTGTAATCACAGATTGTCCTTTCTGCCCAAGCTGCTGCCTCCTAGAGCAACGGGGTATGTACAAAAACCAGGGGCTTTAGAATCAAATAGAATTAAAATTGAATCTCAGCCCTGCCATGTACTAGTAACGTGCTCTGGGCAAGGGGCTTACTCTCTTTGCACCTCAGCTAACTTATCTATAAAGTAAGGATGACACAACTTATCTATAAAGTACAGATAACACAACCTATATTTTAAGACTAAGGTCTTAAGATTGGAGATAATGTTTATAAAAGCTTCTGGCACATAGTTAAGGTGCTCAGTAATAAAATAGAAGCTGCTGCCCCTCTGAGAGTGGGTTAGTAATTTGTATTGGAATTTGGTGGTTCCCACTGACTTTAGCTTGACTCTATTTCCTTTTTGTAAAACAAGTGGAAATTTTCCCTCTTGGTTGAGGAATTCAGGTTGTAGGCCCTGCAAGTTGACAAGATGTTATTGGGTTAAAGGTGCCTCTAGTGACCTTTTTGGTTAGATAATCACCCTGGCCAGTGGAATTACTAAGGAACTATTATATTATAAAATGTCACAGTCCATCACCCTCTGTTCTTCCCTCCTTCTCCTGAGTATGAGATGTTAGAATCAACGAAGGTCACAGCCCTTGGAGTTAGCTTGGGCTTCCCTCCTCATTGTACACTAAGGAAGCTGAGGCTAAGGGAGGACAGTGCCTTGCCCAAGGCCACCCCAGAGTTCTGTGGCAAACTGACACATATGTATCACATACCATTTTACAAAACACTTTCTAGATCATTCTCTCATTGGCCACTCTTACCAGCCCTATTGATCCCATTGCATAGATGAGGAGGCTGAGCTTAATAAGTCTGAATTGACTAAGAGAATCTACCTTTTAGAGGCAGAACAGAGACTCGAACGTAGGTCTTGTGAGCCAATTATTGAGGTTTTCCACTTTCCCATTTTTTAGACGTGTTCTTTTTACCACTAAAACTTGTAGGGTCCCGTTGCTGCCTCTGGGGTGGTTTTTTTTGTTTGTTTGTTTTTGTTTTTTGAGACCTCCTTTGCTGGTTTAGAAATGTGTAGTTCAGAAGTCTCCACATTTCTTTGATTGAATGTCCTATCAGTTAAGAGTTTTGAGTACTGTATTATCTATTGCTGCCCAGCATTATTACCATGATATACATTCTCACAGTTTCTGTGGATCAGGAATCTGGGCATATCTTAGCTTGTTCCTCTACTTCAGGTTCCCTCACAAGGCTACGCTTAAAGTATTGGCTGGGGCTGGAGTCTCATCTGAAAGCTCGACTGGGAAAAGATCTGCTTCCCAACTCACACAGTTGGCAGGATTCCGTTCTTTGTGGCTTGTTAGAATGAGGGCCTCCTTGCTGACTGTCAGCTGGAGGCTGCCCTCAGTTCCTTGCCACAGGGCGTCTCCAAATGATGGCTTACTTCATCAAGGCCGTAAAGGGAGAGTCAATAGAGTCTGTTATTGAGATGGAAGTTACAGTCTTATATAATGTGAACATAAAAGTGACAGTCATCACCTTTGCCATATTCTATTGATTAGAAGCAAGTCACAGATCCTGCCCACACTCTGGAGGAGGGGATTGCACACGGGCATGAATACCTGGAGGCAGGGATCATTGGAGGTAGTTTTAAAGTCTCTGTCACAAGCACAAACCAGTGATATGTGTATATTTGAAGTATTTGCATATACTTTTGTCAATCCATATGGTACCTCTCAGAGCTTAATTCCTTATGTTTTGATGAAATATAAGTAGATGTTCTAATATTTTCCTTTCTCTGCCTCTGTGGGTTGTTTAGGGAGCCTGGTCCCTTATAACAAGCACATGGTGGCTTGTTTGCATTACAGTTTCGTTGACTACACACTTGTTCTGCTGCTCCTGCAGATGGACACCCCTGATTGCTGGCAGTGAAGCCCCAGGGCAGGGGGGTCTCTTCCTTAGACTCAAGTCCATGGGGAAGGGGCAGTCTTATTTGACTTGGACCCCCCGTGCCTAGCCAGCTGCCCACCTGGCACGACAGAGCAAGTGCTCAGTTAATGTTGGGTGGCTGGATGTGACCCTTGGTAAAATTAAGACAAAAGGTGGGATGTGGCCTTTCACCAGAGATGCCAGGGCTCGCTGAGCCTTGGGTCATCATTTACTCTCTCACTCACACGATGAGGAAAGCTCCTCTGTGAGCCAGGCGTTGGGAACCTAGAAAATCATATATAGTCTCTGCCTCAAGGAGCTTCAGTCTGATGGGGAAATAGCTAAACATATAATGGCCATGTTGTGTGAGAAGTGCCACAGCCAATTTTTCTACTGAGCACCATGGGGCCACTGAAGGGGGTGACTCAGTTGCCCTGGAGAGATGCTTCACAGAGGGAGTCTTGTTGGAACTGGGTCCTGGAGGTTGAGCAGAAGCAGTCAGTTAGCCGTTCTGAAAAAGAAGTCTGCTTCCCATGGCTTTTGGGAAGGTGAAGACATGGGCTGTTCAGTGGGACCCAATGACACGATGTGGGCTCACATCACTGAGGACGAGAAAATCCAAGCCCAGCTGGAGAGGGACAGAGGTAGAGAACACAATGATGACAGTTGTCTGGGTCTCCCCCTTGGCCCAGAATACCCGACATCACTGTGGCAAGGGGCCCTCTCACCCTGCTCCAGAGCTGGGCCTGCAGTTTCTTCCTTACATTTTGGTTGTAAAGGCCTTCAGAGAGTCAGAGCAGTGTCTGAGAAGAGCCTGTCCCTCAGGGCCCTGGAAGACCTCACATCCTGGTTTACACAGATTCCACACTTCTGGGCTTTGCTCAGGTCTGTAAACTTGGGTGTTAGTGCCTCCATTTGCGTGTCAGGTCTCCAAATGAGATAGTGATGAACAGCTTCTTTGCAGCCTCCCTGGCAGAAGCATCAATTGCTTTGCCCATATAGGGGCCGTCTAGAGCCCTGGGTGCTATGGATTTATGAGCTGGCTGTGCCTTCTACTGTGATCTCTAGACTCCCAGCTTTCACTGAAAAAGAATGGTTTCTAATCTCACTAGTAACCTTCCCCATGTAAATCTGTGCATTGGAAGGCTTAGCCTGGAACGTGTGTTCCTGGGAGAGCATTAACCCCTTCTCTCTCTGGAACCTCAGGATCATAGGGGAGCTTCCAATTACAGTCATGTGTCGTTTAACGATGAGGGATACATTCTGAGAAATGTGTCATTAGGTGATGACATCATTGTATAACATCATAGAGTGTACTTACACAAACCTAGATGGTATAGCCCACTACACACCTAGGCTATATAGTAGCCTATTGCTCCTAGGCTACAAACCTGTACAGCATGTTACTGTACTGAATACTGTAGGCAGTTGTAACACAATGGTAAGTATTTGTGTATCTAAATATAGAAAAGATACAGTAAAAATACAATATGATCTTACAGAACCACCATCGTATATGTGGTCCATCACTGCCAGAAACGTCCTTATGTGGTGCATGACTGTGCTTATAATCAGGAATCCAACCCTACGTCAGTTATTGAAATAGTATAAAGAATATCTGGCTTCCTTCCTTCCTTCTTCATTAACTTATCAGCCGAGGGCCAGTGCCATTTCTCCTCTGACCCTGGTAAAGCCTGGAAACTGTATCTGGGGAGCCCTGCTTTGGCCTTGTGGGATGGAGTATCTCTGAAGGACCACATCCAGATAGGGGCTACCTTCCCAGGGGTGGTGACAAGAGGTTCTGTCCAGTGGAGGGTGGCCAGCAGATAATTATACTGCAGTGTGATAGGAGCTTTAATAAGAGATGAACAAAGGGTTTCTGAAGAGTCCTGTGTAATTGAAACCCTCTTGATTTGCTACGCAGGGTTTGTATGCAATTATCCTTTCGCTCACTCATGTCGAGAGTGTTCATTTCATAAGCCAAAGGTACAAACCTTTTTACGAGGTTTAAACACATCGATTCTTTTATTTTGAAGTCGGCTTTAACTCAGTGCTATAATCCCCTGTAACAGAGCATCCAAACCACATGACTTCACACCATAGCTGACACTTTTTCTACCAGCCGCTATTCCTGTCTACACTGTGGCTGAAATGTCCCTGCCCAGAGAATCCATTTTCAGTTTCTGGGCTATTTCCTTCTCAGTTTTCTTCTTTGTTCCCTTTCAAATTACTTCACAAATATTGTAACTTTTTTTCCAGCTTATTTGAATCAGACCCAAATAAGGTCCACTAATTGCAATTGGTTGATACAGATTTTAAGTGTCTTAAAATCCATAGATTCCTACTCCATCTCCCCCTCTCTCTTTCGCCTTGCCCTTTATTTGTCAAATAATCATTTATCTTTTAGTTTCTCACTTGCTGATTCTATCTCCATGATGTCATTTAACATGTTTCTCTGTTCCCTGTTTTCTGTGAATTGGTGGTTGCATCTAAAGGCTTGATCAGATTCATGTTTGTTTTGGCAAGACTGCTTGATGTGTGCTGTTAAATTCGTCAGTCCCCAAAACTCATGATGTCTAATTATCTCTCTCTTTTTGATGTTAGTGGCCATTAATAAGCGATGCCTAAATCTGTTCATTCATTAGGGGCTTCAAAATGGTGATATTTCAATTTTATCTTTTTTTGTTTATTAACTGGAATACTTCTTTAATTAAAAAAACCTCCATCTCCTATTTGTTTTGGTTATCTAGTGGGATAGTTAGTATAAGAAAGGCAAGAGAAATGATTCTTTAACCTGCTTTCACATAGTTGGTTCATCAGCACTCTTCAACAATGACCTGTTAGTTTCAGTCCATTGCCAATATTATCCTTATTCATGCTAAATTGTCCCATCTTTGGCCATTGGGAGCCTCTTCAAGTTGGCTTTTGAGCCCTGCTGATACGACCGTACGAGCCCCTGATAGTTTCTATCTGTTATGACAAAATCTTCCAGGCTCATTTTGAACATTTCCTGTCACAGACACAGACTGAGCCATTTCTTTAAGGAGTCCTGGTTCCTTTCAGTGGGGAAATAGTATTTCATGATGAGATTCTGGATTCTAGTGATGCTTATCGCGTCTGGTTTGGTTATTGTTTTTACACCTTTTCAGTGTTCAGAGCCAGGAAATATGTTTGTATTTTTATTTGTTTATTTTCTCTGTAAAGAAGATATATCATGAGGCCAAGCACAGTGGCTCACACCTATAATCCCAGGACTTTGGGAGGCTGCTGTGGGAGAATGGCTTGAAGACAGTAGTCAGAGATTAGCCTGGGCAACATAGCGAGACCCCATCTCTACAAAAAATTAACCATGTGTGGTGGTGCACACCTGTAGTCTCAACTACTCGGGAGCCTAAGGCGGGAGAATCATTTGAGCTCGGGAGTTTGAGGTTACAGTGAGCTGTGATTGCACCACTGCACTCTAGCCTGGTGAGAGAGTAAAAACCTATCTCTAAGAAAAAATAATTAAATAATAAATAAATAAAGAAGACACATTGTGAGTTCATTCTGATACTTCAAATTTAGTATTATAAAGTTTTTACTAAATTCTTTTATCCTCTATCTGTATCTCCTTTGTCCCATACTGAGGATCTTCTCAGTGACACCAATAATGATAGAATTGGAATATCAAATAAGTACTTGTTTTATCCACTATTATATACTCACAATAATCTAATACTGACAGGTACCAGCACTACCACTAATTACTGGAAACATTGCTTTAGAATCTTCTAAGAATTTTTTTTTTTAATTTCTAGAATGCTCTTCCTTGCTTTTCTACTTGGCAATTTCCTATTTATTTTTCAGGATCCACCCAGACACCCTCTCCTTGGTGAAGTTTTTCTTGACTTTTCCAGGTAATATTACTTACTTTCTTTTCGGTGTTCTTCTATAGCTCTTTGTGTGTTCTCTTATGACAATTTTCTTATTTACTATAACATCATAGACTGGGAGTTCCATGAGGGCAGAGCTTTATTTACCGGTGTAGCCCCAGACCCAGCAGACACTCAGAGAAAGTTCGATTCTGAACAAGTGACAGTGGATATGTGTATCACATGGCATTCAGACATTCCTGGCTTTATTTGCCAAGGTACTTGGGAAGTCTTGTTCATTCATGGAAGTTCTACTCTTGCTAGGTGCTGAGGCTACTGGGGTGAACAATGGCGATAGGTAGCTCCTTACCCTCCAAGATTCTATACCCTAATTTTATGTTTCATGCATCACACAGACTTGAAGGCCCTTTTAAATTAAAGACAGAATCACACCTATGGGAACTTCTGATTGGAACACCCCAGGTCAGGCGGTGGTAGCACTGGCCAGGCTTGGGTGTAGGGCTGGGGCAAGGAAAAGAGCAGGGAATGCCCATGTCATGTGTGGCCACCTAAGGCAGGGAGCTAAAAGTGGCCAGGAGTCAGGTCTTAGGCTGAGAGGAAGTAAAGGCAATCTTGGAGAGGTGAGGAAGTGCTGGCTGACGGTGCTATTTTGGACCAAGTTTGGCACAAAGGGCAGTATCATCTTGCTTTCCACCCTCTGGCCTAAGTGCCAGGAATTCCCAACCTCTTTTCTATAGGCCACAAGCCACCCATTAGAAGTTGGCAGCAAGAGAAGGGAATTTTCTGTTTTCAGATTCTCCCCAGTTTTGACACTAATTTGGAACAGACAGCTGGAAAGACAAGAGAAAAACAGAGTATATATGAAAATAAAATCTTTAGTGCTGGCCCTGTGGGCTTATTTGTCCCTACCTTTATAATAATAATAGCATTTCAGAAACCTGAGCTGATGTTTACTAGAAGGTTGGTTAGGCTTTAGGTTCTTTCACTCCAGCAAATCACAACTTCCATCCTTCTCCAGCCGCATTGCACAGATATTTTTTTGGCAATGTCTCCCTTTTCTTGAGCCAGTAGACCTAGGCAGATAGCCCTTGACTCAACCTCACCTCCATGGTGTGACGAAACGTTGATATCTGAATGTGGTACTGCCCCTCATGCTCCAAGGAAGCCTGGCTCATTCTCTTAAGTGGAAGGCCATGCCCGAGGAACCCTTCTCCACCACGTTCCTTAGTCTCCCCTATATTTAACCCCATCTCTGGCTCCCCGCTCCAAGTTCCCATCTCTTGCAATTCCTCAGTGAGGTATAGCCTCAAATTCATTATATCCAAAACTAAACTCATCCTCTCCTACAACCAGATCCCCTTATATTTTCCTGTCTCAGCGAATGGCATCACCATCCACACTGTCCCTGACCGCACACTAGGTTAGATTCTTTATTCTATCTTCTCCCGGTACCTTAGGGTTGTAATTAAATAAATAATGTTTTATGTATTGTTTGCCCTCTTGTTTCCCCTGGTAGACTGTAAGTTTCTTGAGAGTTGGGACCATGTCTGTCTTGTTCATCATTATATCCAGCGCCTGGCGTGAGTCTTCAATAAACATCTGTTGGATTAATTAAGAAATCCACACAGTCACCCCAGCTAGGAACCCCAGCATCAACATAGATTCTCCCCTCCTACCTTCCGTATCTTATTGGGCAGCAAGACTTACCTCTTCTACCTCGGAAATATTCTTCAACTCTGTCCTATCAATACCATACCCAGCGTTCAGGACCCAGTCATTTCATGTTTGAACAGTGGTAATAACCTTTTCTTTTCCTCCTTCTAATCCATCCTATATGCAGTCACAGGAGTGACTGATCATACCCTTGACTTGGTCACTCCCCAACTTAAAAACCTTTTTTTGGCCTCCTGTCATCTAAAGGACAAAATCCAAACTCCCTGTACTGCCATGATTTACCCCTAATCTATTTGTGCTGCCTCATCTCCTGCCATTGTTCCCTGTATAGCCTTATGTTTCAGCTACCACAGATAGCTTTCCGCTTCCCACATCTTTTAAGTCCCTCCATATCCACTGTGTCTTTCCTCTTCCAGCACCTAACACAGTCCTGTCACAGAGAACAGAGAGAAAAGAATGGGTGAAGGTAGCTTTGGGATCTGGTTCAGAGATAGTCACTGGGTTTCCAAGGAAATAGAGGAAAACTTTTTAAAATATAATCTTTCCTCCAACAGTAATCTCCACTTTGAGCACAGAAATCAGGCTCAATGCTCAAGATTTTGGGAAATGGTGACAGCAGACTGCTCTGGTGTTGAAGTTACACCACTAAACATAATTAAATCCCCTTTTCTACAACGTAGCTCCCTTCTGTCGGGGGGATCTTTATCCTGATGGTTTCTCTTTTTGTTTTTCAGTTCTCTGTTAATGTTTTCTGGAGTGTAATTCTTTTGGACATGGCATCCACTGCAGGATCCTAGAATGACCAGAGCCAGCAGGAGAATTGATGGAGTGGGACAGACCCCCAGTGTCCGGATGGTACCACACTGAAACCTAATCACCTATTTGACAAACAAAAATAAATGTTGCTCAGCACATGTGTCTTCAGCTCTTCTTTTGTGCCCTTGGATCTTCATTGCGACTATCCGCTGATTTGGAGTGAAATGCTAGGGAACGGGTCAGGCATGCTCAGTGCCCTCCCATTGCCTCCCATCATATGACATGCTCCACTGTAGGCACCTGACTACCTTCTGCCTGGAATAGACCCATCCTAACTTGTGATGTCCTTTCTCTGAATTCTATACAGATTCCCTTAGGTGATCCTCCTGCCTCCAAATGCTAGCCATCCTAAAGTAGCCAAACAGTAGAAACTTTGGTTGGGATTAATTATCTTTGCTAACCAGGTACTGCAACTGAGCCTAATGGTTGCAAAATAAATACCTCACATAATGTCTGTGTGTCTGCATTTCGTGACTTTGACCTCAGGTTTTTCCTTGATGTTTTGTCTTTAGTGTGCTAGAGGCTGCTGGGAATCTGATGTAATGTGCTAGCTGTTGTGACATGTGGGTTAAAATGGACATCTGGATTTTTCCTCCTGTTAGAACATTAGGTTGAAAGAACATGTTTATTTACAACCCAATTTGAGACACAGATTTTAGAAAATTCTCTTAGGCTCTTTGAGTGCCTCTTAAAGGTAGCATGACTTCCCAGCTAGAGTCCATTAAAGAAAGAAACCAGTGACACGGCAAAGGTTTTTTTTTTTTATACGTTTTGTTGAAAATGCATACTGGTGGGGAGGCTGAGCTTCTGACAGGTCAGGATTGCTGATTTCCCAGTTTCTGTTGTCCTCTCCCACACAGAGTTCTCGACGTAGTTCTGAGACAGCTATAAAGGCACATCTGGACTTAAAAGGTTGACCAGGCAGATGAAGACACACACAAATTCCGGCTACAGTGAGCTTATTGTGGTCACTGTGGCAAATCTCTTGTCAAATGCTGAAGATCCCTCCCACGTGTTTACTCAGTAAATATATACTGAGCATCTATATATACTGGCCACTATTCTAGGTACTGGGGCTAGAACAGTGAACAAAACAGATAAGCTCCCTGTTCTTGTGGATCTTACGGTCCAGTGATCACTGCTCTGTGGCTGCCAGCCTCAGGCTCTATTTTCTATATTCGTAACTTTCTCTTAAATTCTTTGATTTCTCTTTACTCATTCTGGGATGTAAATTTTCTCCTTCTTTTCACTTTTTATTCCCTTAAAGCATTATACAGGGGCTGGATGAGGTGGCTCATGCCTGTAATCCTAGCACTCTGCGAGGCCAAGGTGGGAGGACTGCTTGAGCTTAGGAGTTTGAGACCAGCCTGAGCAAGAGCAAGACCCACCATCTCTACTAAAAATAGAAAAATTAGCTGGGCATGGTGGTGCACACCTGTAGTTCCAGCTACTCGGGAGGCTGAGTCAGAAGATTGCTTGAGTCCAGGAGTTTGAGGTTGCAGTGAGTTACGATGACATCACTGCACTCTACCCAGGTCGACAGAGCAAGATTCTATCTCAAAAAAAAAAAAAAAGTAATAATAAAAAATAAATAAAGGAGAATAATACAAAAAAAACCCCCTATAATTAAAAATTTCCTGGAAAAAAAAAAGACTACTTGTACAAAGGGCACATCTCATACTTTGGGAAATCAATGCAGAAGATCAACACTGAGATGTATTCTAGTAAAATTCATATCTTTTAAAGAAAAAAAAATCTGGGGCATCTAGGCTAAAAGGCAAATTCACTTACAAGGGAAAGAAAATTAGAATGTCATTAGACTTTTTAATGGCAGTGCTTTATGTCAGAAGACAATAGTAACATCTAAGATACCCAAAGAAAGAAATGTGAGCTAAGGATTTTATATCCAGCCAAACTGACTTTCAGGTGTAAAGGCCACAGACAAAATGTCATCAACATGGAAGAACACAGGGGATATTTCCACGAGACCTTTCTGAGGCATCTTCTGGGGAATGTACTTCAGACAACCAAAATGACCTGTGAGACACTGACCTAGCAGGTGGCAAGCACTAAATATGTATTTACTTGTAGTACTAAGAATAAATAATGATTATAAAGGAGAGAGTAGAGTTTGTAAAGGCTTAAAATGAATATGCAGTATAACTGAAAACAGAGGAAGGAGAATGGGGAGAGCATTTTTAAAGCAGAAAAGCTCGCTGATTGCCTTATAGTTATTATCTGAGAGTAAAAGAATATTGCTTCAAATCTCACCCTGGAGGAAAAGAAAGGGATGAGAGAAGTTACTAAATAATATCTATGTTGTTCATAAGAGGAAAACAATAAATAATCACCCTTCCCCCAAATAGAGGAGATTAAAGATGTTATATAAAGGAAACGATTAGAACACAAACATTTGTAAATATTAAGAAAAAAGAGAGCAAGCAAATAAAATAGACCACACAATGAAAAATTCTTCATATAAGAGTTGAAATATTCAAGTAGATATGAGTGAGTGTGAATCTCTTTCTAAGCTTGGCTTCCTCTGTAAAAGAGTATATATACAATCAATTTTTTCTTTTTTTTAGAGATGGGGTCTCCCTCTGTTGCCCAGGCTGGAGTGCAGTGGTGTGATCATAGCTCCTTGCAGCCTTGAACTCCTGGGCTCAAGCAAACCTCTTGCCTCAGCCTCTGGAGTAGCTAGGATTACAGGCACAAGCCACTGTGCCCAGCTATATAATCAATCTTGAAGGGCAAGTGTGACAATTAAATTTATGTATGTGACTTACAGTGCCCAATTCATAGTTAATGTTCAACCAAAGCAAGGTCTTTAGCCTTGTCGGTTAGGAAGGGGCAAAACTAGGACTTAAACCCAAGACTGTCTGGCTCCAAAATCTGTGCTTTCTCTACTATGCTACTGAAGGCAGGATGTAACCAATGAGTGATAGAATTACAGGATTTTTTAGAAGGAGGGATTCAACAGGAAGTGCTTCATGGAAGACATGGAATTTGAAGATGCAGAAAGTTCAGCTGAAGCAGAGATGGGAAGACAGAAAAAAACATGATGTGATCGTGAGGAGGAGAGGGATGTGTAAGCAGATCAGTTTTAGTTTCTTAGACCTATACTTCCTGCCTTCATCCCTTTTCCAAAAATAACTCATAGACTAAAAACTAATAAAACCAGTTCTACCAGATGCATCGGTTGAAAGTGTGGTTGAGGAGAGTGAGTGTCTAAAGATGGGGCCTTGTCTACCAGACAGGAAGGTCCTGACATGAGGGACTGTGCTCCAGTGTATTCCCCCGCAGGGCTAGCACGGTGCCTGGGTCACACTCCTTGCCTGGTAAATGCTGATGGGATGAATTAATAACGTGATACACAAAACAAAGTTTTTCGAGGACTTTTCAAATCCTCTTCAGGTAACTGCATTTCTAGGCTTACCATTGGTATTGTTTGGGATAGCTTAGGTTGTTCTAAAATAACAACTAACAAAATATCAGCACCTTAAAACAACAAAGTTTTATTTCCTGCTCACATTACAAGTTCCTCACAGGTTGGCAGGAGACTCTGTCCATCATAGTCACTCAGGCACCCAGGGTGATGGAGCAAGCACCATTTCAAATATTGCTGGTCACTAGGCCAGAGGAAAAGAGAGCTCTGGAGGGTCTCACAATGGCAATTAAATTCCAGTTTAAAATGACACATAGTGAGGACAGGGTACAACTATTACCTCTGCACTCAGAGGTCCCATGTTTCTTTTCTAACCCAGCCCTGGGTCGGACATTATGTGCAAGGCAACAGGAAGGACCCACAGTCTACTGGTGTCTTTGATACCAAGTGGGGTAAAATTTCTCTTATCAGATATCCTCTATCTCAACTTGTCAATCCTGACGGTTGTAGTTGTTGCTTATGCCCTCTTTCACCTGGTAATCTGTTGTAAATCTACTGCCAAAACTTTGTAATGACATAAATAAGTATAAACCTTCCATCTAAAAAAACAATGACACATGTCACTTGTGCTCACAATTCATTGGCTAGAGCTGTCACACGGCTGTACCTAACTTCAAAGGGGACTGTCAAGTGCAATCCTATCATGTGCCTAGACGGCAGAGAGCTGGAAATACTCAGTGAACAGTATTAATGGTGATCACATTACTTGAAAGGTGAGTAAGGGGTCTCAATTTTAGATAGGTTGATAGAAATAAAGATTATCCGCCTTTTTGCAGTTGAGGAAACTGATGCACTAAGAGGTTGAGTTACTTGCTCAAGCTAACCTGCTATTAAGCAAGGGGCTAGGATTCAAATCTGCATTTGTCTGACTCCAAAGCCTTTACCTATCGCGTCGCGGACATTTAAGTATTCCTGTGAAAAGCCTTTGATCCTGCATCTTCCTCTTGGAGATGAGGCATCATGGAGCCTCACCCAAGACCCTACAGCTATTAAGTGGTAGAGCAGGTATTCATACCTGTATTTATTTGACTCCAAAACCTGTAATCCTTCTACAGACTACCAGATAAGTTACAAGCAAAATCTCACTTACTACAGCATCTTGCAAGATGGTTTTATTATTGACAAGGAAACTAAGGCTCAGGGAGCAACTGCAGATAGTTGTGGGCACTTGTGATGTTTTCAGCAGCTATAATCTTAAAGCAACTCAGGAAGCCGTTATTAGCAAACATTACAGAGCAGTATATGTGATCTCAATTTCTCTCACTAGCCTATGAGTTTCTTCAGAGTCAGTAAGTCAGTAAAATCAATGAAACTCTCTCTCTCTCTCTCTTTCTAGAGTATTGAATGTTGACCATGGCATGTAATTGAGTATAAAAAGGTGTTAGCAGTATGTATCCAGGGATCTCACTGAGGTATAAAGCAATCAGAGAAGGCTTCATTAGGTGAAACTTGGGTTTGTGAAAGGCCTTTTTACTTACTGGCAGGAAATCAACGATAATCACTATTTGTGTAGCATATTATTCACATCCTCACAACATCTCCAGGATATTTTTATTTTCATCCTTATTTTACAGATGAAGAAATTGAGGCTCAGAGAAGGTCAAGGTATTCCACTTAGCAAATGGCAGCGCTGGAACTAGAAACCAGAGCACATGAAACCAAATGCATCTCTAGAGAGAGATTTTTCGATTTCTGTAAAATTACTGAGTATCTATTGTGGAGAGGGCCACAACATCTTTTGATTTCACTTTTAGGCGGTTGACAAAGTAGTTCGGAGAAATGAAGGCAAAGCACTTTGTCAGATCTTTTTAACTGCAGAATGCCAATCAATCCATATCGTGGCTTGCACTGGTTCTACAGAAGACTACGATTCCCAGCATGCTGTACTCTAGAACTCCCATCGCGGAATGCAACGCTCCGCCTCCTCCAGAGGGCCGTGGAGACCACAGTTCCCAGCATCCAGTGCCCACCGCGGTTTCTGGCGCCCTGCTGGGCCCTGCTTCCCAAATACCTTTCGGACTACAGAGGGAGGTTTCTGGAGTCACAGCCCCCTCTCGAGGACGAGTCTGCAGGGTAGTTCTAGCCCGTTGAGCTTGTCCAGACGCACTATCGAAGGGATGAGTTGAGGCCTGGGCCGGGCTTCGCTCAGGCAGCGCTTAAGGCAGCCCCAACAGGGTCCTCCTGGGGCCTTCCTCCCTTTGAACCACGGTGGCGGGCGGGCACACTGTCTCCGGCACTCCTTAGAGTGGGGTCCGCCATCTCCATGGCCACGGCTCTGAGTGGGTCCTGCGCCGGCAGGTCGCGGGACATACTGTGGCACGTGAGTGCGGCGTGCGCTGTGGCGCGCTGCTAGGGTCGGGCTGGGCGGACGGGCTCTGACCGCGCGTGCGCGCTGGGAGACGAGGGGCTGGTCCGAGGGTAGTGTGCGGAGGACACCGGCTGGGGCACTGCTTGGCGGGTTGTGGGGAGTCCTGAGTGAAGGCTGCTTGCGGGGTGGGAGAGGAGTCCCGAGTGGAAGCTGGTCGGAGTGAGAGGGTTGGGCTGAAGAGAAAGGGGAGTTTTATGCCATGGTAGTGTAAAATAAGCAGGTGCAAAGTAAGTGGGACTGTCCAGAACTGGAAGGAGTGTGGCGTGGCTTTAGCAGAAGCTGGCGTTGGGGAACAGGCAAACAGGGCAGTTATTCTTTGTAAGTTAAGAGTTAGATATGCACTGTAGGACTGAGCTGAGGGGAGAGTACTTCCTCCTTGAAGTTGTTGAAATTAACAGTACTGCATGCGTTCTGTGGAGGGCAAAGTTAGAGCAGTAAGATTCCTTTCGGAATAATGCTTCTACCCCAGCGTACCGCTCTCTCCTCTGTCCCAAACTAAAAACCTTTGGGTTCTTAACTCTTATCTGTTCTTTACCACCTGTATTATCAATCACGGAGTCCTGTAGGTTCTACCTCACAAATGTGGCTGCAATTTTTTCCTCTTTCCTTTCCAGTTGCCACGACCTTTGTTTAGACATTGACTATCATCTTTGGCTTGGGCTTTAGTCTTTGTTGGCGGTGGACTTGCTCCTAACTGTTTTGTCTCCAGTCTGGTTCTAGTCCCTTCTGATTCATCTTCTTACAGCCATGTTAAAGTAAACACAAATATGTTTTACCTTCTAGGACATAAATTCGATTGTCACTTTTGAGCTTAAAACTCCTCAGTATTTTTCCTTGTATTTACTTATTCACCAGTAAATATTTTGCCTCCTACATGATAGACACTGGCGATTCAGACATAAATGCAATGGTACAATACAGTAGTTGCTCAGTAAGGAGGACATATCTAATAATTGTAAATAAAATTACAATATACAGATGGCTCCCATAAAATGTATGCGGCCCTTATTTATTTATTTTGAGACAGGGTTTCACTATATTGCCCCGGCTGGAAACTTGAACTGTGCTCAAGTGATCCTCCCACCTCAGCCTCCCAAGTAGCTAGGATTACAGGCCAGCACCACCATGCCTGGCTAACTTTTTTTATTTTTAGTAGAAACAGGGTCTCACTATATTGCTCAGGCTGGTCTCGCACTCCTGGCCTTAAGCAATCCTCCTGACTTTGGCCTCCTAAAGCACTGGGATTACAGGTCAGCCTTTAGATATTGATGTAAGTGTCAGTTAAACCTAGGGAAATGAGTAGTAGGTACTGTAAAATATAGTCATAAAACTAAATAAGGCAATCTCACCCTTCCCCCCAAAGTGTGATATTTAATGTTGCACCTGACTCTGGACTAATGCAAGCATCAGTTCACTGATATTACAAGATTCTGTAGTGGTATGTAATGTTATTAATAGCAGTAACCATTTGGGTTGTGTACTATGATTGGATTATAAATATTAGTGATTAACATCCTGTGTGAAAAGACAGGATTTGCATAACTGAAATAATTTAACTGACTTCATGATTGTGAGGTTTTTTTTTGTTTAATTATAGGTTTTGGGCTGGAGGATAGTTTTAAGTATTGTTTGGTCAGTGCTGCTTCTACCCATCTGTACCACAGTATTTATAATCTTCAGCAGCATTGATTTATTTCATCCTATACAGTGGCTGTCAGGTAAGTGATATTCAATTTGGGGAAAACAAATTTACAGGACTTACTTCTCAACATAAAAATTACATTATGTTTCAAAAAAGTTATTTTTCATTACTGCCTGTGTTGGCACCTCAAAAACATTCGCTTTGAGATAATTTTAAGGCATTCCCTTCATGACATAAACCAGGCCAGGTATGGTGGCTCACACCTGTAATCCCACCACTTTGGGAGGCTGAGGCGGGAGGATTGCTTGAGCCTAGGAATTCGAGACCAGCCTGGGCAACATAGAGAGACCCCATGTCTAAAAAAAAAAAAAAATTAGCTGGATGTGATGACATGTGCCTGTAGTCCAACTTTCTCAGGAGGCTGAGGCATGAGCATATCATGCCACTGCACTCCAGCCTGGGTGACAGTGAGACTTTGTCTCAAAAAACAAATTACTAGATTCATTAAACTATAACTATTGTTTTATGTTAATAATAACTAACCATTATTGTCCATTTACTATGTAGCAGACACCATGCTAAGCACCATATGTATTAATATATTACCTCTTATCTTCCCTATAACTCTATAATAAAGAGCTGTTATTTCTACTTTATAAATGAAGAAACTAAGATTCAGGTTAAATAATCTAGGATTTGAACATTGGTCTCTGACTTCCAAGCCTGTATTTTTTCACTGCACCACACTAGAATTAAAAAAATTAAAAAGACAAATGTTGCCTAAAATAGTAGGTTTTGAAGTCTTTAAAGTCTTGCTTAAGGCTAAGAAGGACAAATATTCTTTTTTTTTTTTTTTTTTTTAAGAGATAAGATCTTGCTCTATTACCCAGGCTGGAGTGCAGTGGCACAATCATAGCTCACTGCAGCCTTTAACTCCTGGGCTTAACTGATCCTCCGACCTCAGCCTCTGGAGTAGCTAGGATTACAGGCACAAGCCACTGTGCCCAGCTATATAATCAATCTTGAAGGGCAAGTGTGACAATTAAATTTATG
>NW_012138302.1:14149427-14149891 GCF_000956105.1 Propithecus coquereli
GAAGATACCTGAAAAATACTGCTTACATTTTAAAAAGAAACTTTGTTGGTTTATTACTAAATATGAGTGTTCTCTTTCACATGATGAAATATTTATATGTGGTAGTATTTCGTGTGATGTTAACTGGGTCATTTAAGAGAATTTCTTAATTTTAAAGCCCAAAGCCAGATTCAAATAAGTCACACTGTAGTTCTTGAGTTGATATCCCATTGAACCTGTCAGTGTACAATTAAATTCTTGAAGAAAAGATACCTTTTAAAATTAGAATTATAGTTGTGGTTCAAGCCCTTTTTATATTGCAGTATGCTGAACATGACTGCATGACTAAGTAACTTCCCTAATTTATCTCTTGTGTCTTTCTTGTCTCTCACTCTAGATTCTTTGAATGATCTATATAGTTCCTATGTAATCTTCTACCTCCTGCTGCTGTCAGTGGTAATAATAATAATAAGTATTTTCAATGT
>NW_012138302.1:14159448-14162422 GCF_000956105.1 Propithecus coquereli
CTTACAACCACAGCTTGCCAGCTGGGAAGCATCAGGAGTTCTTCAGTAGGAGTCCTTGCATTAGTTCAAACAGGTGATAGGCCCTGCAACCATCTGGGAGTTATCTTCTTGCCTGTGATTCAACTCAGGTACAAGGAGAAGAGATCAACAACAGACATACATGGGGCTCCCTGGTTTAAAGGCCTCGTGCCCCACAGGATCTAGTATCTATTATAGCAACTTTATGAACATAGCATCCAGAGTCCCCGGGAAGGAATACCCAGTTATAAGAGACAACACAGAGAGAAACCCAAAGTTATGGCATCTCTATCAGGTATATATAATTTATTTATATTTCCTCTCAGTCCAGATGCAGCTTACCAACTTGTAAGCAACATTGCTTGAAATCATAGTAGGCATTCTTACCCTTATCAGATTTCCAGAGGAACAGAGCTAGAATTAACTAAAGGTCAGATTCTCATACTTCAGGGAAAATAGTTTTGTTAATCTTGCTCATGCTTACACAAAACAAGCCATCTTGTTAGAATTTGGGACATTTCTTAAGTGATTAAGTCAGAGCTTTGCCTTCAGTTAATATTGAACCTAAAACAGTGATATATGTCTCTGACTATTTTATTAATACCTAACTTTTTCCCTTCAGCTTAGATAGCCCTGCTGCACAAAACTGCTTAAATGAGTATCATCTTTTTTTCCTACTGGCTGGAGCATTTATGGGCTATACCTATAGCCTCCTGTATTTTGTTAACAACATGAACTATCTTCCTTTTCCCATCATACAGGTAAGATATCATTTGAGCATTACCTTTACCTTATGCCAGAATTTGGCAGAGTTAAAATTGCCTTGGTGTGTATACATATATAACTGGTCTTATTTGATTAATTCAAGATTTGATCAATGAAACTTAAGACTGAACTCCTCAAAATGCCATTTAGAGAGAAGAGCTTTGTCTTCATGAGACTTTAGTGTATTTTTCAGAGTTGTAGTTACTCTTTCCATTCTCAGAATACTTCTTTGTTCCATTCTTTTCCAACCTGCTAGGTGGTGGCCCTTTCCGTGATCTAGGCTGGCTAGGGGAGGATGAGGATGACACACAAAATACTTCCGTGCAACCACCAGCTTTTTGAACTTAAGAACCTCATAAGCTTAGGGATGTGCAAATAATTTTAGAATATGTCAGTTACTGTTTCACATCCTTTTCAGAACAAGGCAAAGTGTATATAAATAAAACAATTTCAACTGGTGGTATAGTATACTGGTATAAATTTTCAAAAATCTTATCTAGTAGGAGTCATTCCTGGATCTCAGAAGCACCTCCTGTGGTAGGAGAGAGAAAAATTGATTGAGATAGCTCAACTGACACATCAGTGCTCTCCCCCACCTGTTTCCACTATTCCTTATTGCACTATTATTTGCTTCATTCCTGGTCTGGCAGGCTGCAGACTGGGCATTGGAGCAAACATATTAGTTTGCTAATATGTTAGTCCCTTCTCACTAGGACCCAGTCTGGTGGGGAGGGAGAGATGTGTAAACAAATGATGTGTCATGGGAGTATAATATATGAGAATGTGATGGATTAACTAAAGTTTTCATGTGCCTGTTACATCCATGAGAACAAGCTGATGAGAATACATACACTGCAGGGAGATAGTGCCCACTGGAAAGGATCTGGCCCTTACCTCCCTGCAAACTGTGAGTGTATGGGAAAAAAAGTCTTGTTTAGAAATTCTTCATATCTTGTTAAGATGAATTAAAAGCAGGATGTCAACTTTGCTACCTCAGAATTTCACAAGGAAAAAAACTCCAAAATCTTATGTAGAAATATCCATAATAAATCATCTTTGATCCAAAGATAATTAAGAACATAGAGAATAAAACAAGTGTTAGAGAAAAATGAAATACCTCAAAATACCTTGCTGGAGCTCCGTGGACCTCAGTTGAAAATGACCATCTAATATCACAGATGTGCAATAGAATGAATGTAGAAGAGGTCCAATAGTTGACAATACCGATAAATTATTGTTTCTACCATGTAATGTCAAATTTGTAAAATTTTAGTACTAAATTTTTCCTAATTTCTTTTGATAAAATTTTAGATTTATTCTTATATCCCAAAAGTTTATTCTATGATGATAATGTTCAGCTTTGGCTTCAGCTTCAACTTTGGCAGAATATTGATTTTTAACATTTGGCAATTCAGTATTTGGCCTATATACAGGGTGTCCCAAAAGTCTCCATACAAAGGAAAAATTTTATAAAATTTTGCAATGAATATTTTGTAAATAAAGGTACATTTAGCTACAATTTCCCATTTTCCCTATGTATGGCAATTTTTGGGACACCGTGTACGTGCATGTGTGTGTTGTGATGTATATATATACACATACACACACACACACACACACACACACACACACACACATATTTGGGGCATCTCTTGTAGCTATGAGTGTGTAGTGGTATTGATCTGCCCAGTTGGGTGCAGTTCTCCAGCCTGGGGATGGTAGGAACAGGGGTTTTATTGATGCAGTGGAAGAATAGTGGCGTCAGGGAGGTGAGGATTGGACAAGAGTAGTTGAAATGATGGATCCTGGTGCCCAGGACCATGGTTTCTCATCCATTAGGTTTGTGTCTTCGTTTGCCTAGCAAGGTAGGTTTGTCTCCCCAGAAGACAAGAGAGGGAGGGAGAACACCATAGCTTAGCCTTCTTTCATTAGCTTGAGGAGCACGGTACACAGTGTATGACTTCTCTTGTGTGTTTTAAGTTGCTAAGGGAAGCAGGATGGATTATCAGGAAATTGCAAGCTTGATGTGAGAAGTCAGGCCCATTCCTTCCCCTTCTGACCCACCATAGAGCCATGTGATGATTATAGCATTTACTTTTTTTTTTTATAGCCAAGTTAACCAGAGAACATTAGACCTTAAAAAAAAATTTTATAAGCAATAACAATCATTATTATTATATCATCATCATCA
>NW_012138302.1:14163023-14164906 GCF_000956105.1 Propithecus coquereli
AAACTCCTGAGCTCAAGCCTTCTTCCTGCCTCAGCCTCCCAAGTAGCTAGAGCTATAGGCGTATGGTTAATTTTTTTTTTTTTTTTTGGTAGAGACAGGGTCTCTCCATGTTGCCCAGGCTGGTCTCAAACTCCTGGCCTCAAGCGATCTTCCTGCTTGAGCCTCCCATCTTGGCCAACAGAGTGCTGGGATTACAGGCATGAGCCACCACACCTGATCAAATTGCCCTTATCAAATTTTTAATGACAGACCAATAGGGAAAAGCAGAATAGTAGTATGGAGTAGGGCACAAAGAAATGGACATCAAGACAGGGCTTGGCAAGCTCTATGCCAACAAGACTGTTGAGAGTATTAAATGAGATTTATAGAGCGCTCAGCATAGTGCCTAGTACATAGTAAATAATGAAAGGTAGCTCATAGCCAAATCACAGAAGAAATCCAACAGGGAATTGAAAAACACTTCAGCATGGGAGCAAGAGAAGGGGAAATTAGGTATTCTTGGCATAGCTACTGAAATGTCTGCCTGCTTCCCTAGCCGCTCTGTACCCTTGTGAGTAATGGCCGAGATGAGGGCTACAGTAGGAATAGTATAGGAACTATATCCCCTTTTATTAGGGACGGTGTGTGGTGGCTGCACGGAGTAGTACAATTCCAAATCTTACACTTTGAAAATATTTGAATACACCAATATAATTGGTTAGTGATGAAGTATTTGTATGGGCTGCTTTTTGTAAGAGACTGTTGGAATCTGCAGACACGGTGTGAAGACATAACTTCCTAATACTATAATTCTTTGTTCTTTAGCTTCTGAAATTCCTTCAAGAAGGATCAGTCCTAATATAAGCACAAAAGATGACCAGAACTTGGGAAGTTCATCTTTTGTTCATTAGGTTTCCTTAGATTCTTTACCATAATTTATCATGTTTTTTCCACTGGCATTTTGGGGGTAGGGAATGGGAAAGAGAGAGGGACAGACAGTCCTTGTTTCAGAGGAAATGTAGTTTTCTCAGGAAATTGGTATTTTTTCTTATTTGATTCCTTTCTCTTAGATCTTTAGAATTGGCAGATTCCTACCAAGGAACTATTTAGCTGGCTTAGCCTTCTTACCTATCTCACAGATAGAGAGGAGACGTTACTTGGCTTGGGGATGTACAGAAAGAGGGATCGCTAGAACTCATACCTTCTGATTCAATCCCTAGGCCAGTGTCTTCTTCACTGCCTCCTATCTTTCTGCAAACAGCATTTTAAAAAATTTAGCGTAAAGGCAGTAGACACTGTCTCTAAGATTGCAGGCTCCGAATCTCTGCCTGGATTTGTACCTAAAATTTTTTGCTAGCTTGTAACATTGGTTAAGTTATTTAACCTCTTGTGTCTTGGTTTCTTCATTTGTAAGATAGGGATAATAATAGAACTTCCTCCATAGGGTTCTTGTGAGGTTTAAATGAATTAATGCACGTAAGGTGCTTAGAACAGTACCTGGTACATGCTAAACTCCCAGAGAATGTTAGCTGCTATTGTTATTATTATTGTGTTTTTTGTACTTTCTCCATCTTCATAGTCCTTAGTATCAAGTATGGATTGATATTGTTAATTTTCTTATTTCCGATCTTGTATCAGTGAGATGTTATATAAATATTAAATATTTTAACATCAGAAATAGTTGATTTTTTTTGCCTCTGGAATAACCTTTGTCTTCCGGTACAATGATTATGCTTTGTATGTTGGCTGTTGTAGTTAAGTGCTTGCTTTAGAATGATGTGGAACGTGTCATTTGATTTGGATGTGTCATTTGATTTTGCTTTATTTTTCCACAGCAATACAAGTTCTTGCGCTTTAGGAGATCTCTGCTCTTACTAGTTAAACATAGTTGTGTGGAATCACTG
>NW_012138302.1:14166121-14167765 GCF_000956105.1 Propithecus coquereli
TCTCTTTTTCTGATCCTACTTTTTTCTGTGGATATGATTTTACAAAATTGATCTCATTGTGTATAAGTCATCCTGTTATTTACTTTTGTGACTTATAGTTTATATAATCTGTTTTTCTACATAGCTCTTATACTTGTCATTCTAGTGTTAACACTTGGTTGTAATGTGTTAACCTACTGCAATCAGCTCAGCCTGGCTATTCCCCTAGAGTTGTACATTTGGGCTGACAGAGTGGCTGTGTCAGCATTCCATGGTCAGCTCTCTTTTTGTTAACTCCGTGTATATTCAACTCAAATTTCATTTCCAGTGTTACCACTTTTCATTTCATTGCTGCATTTTCATCTTTTTTGGTCAGTTTCCTCTTTCAGCTATTTATTTTTATAAAGTGTCACGTGGATTTACCCTGAGAGATAAGGAGGCAACACAACTACATGCTTTGCTATCTGTGTCTGAACTGAATAACAGATGCAAGTGACCAGTCACCAACAGACTTTGAAAGAAGTGGTGGGATTGGTCACACACTCCATGGTGCACATGTCCGTTATCTGTATATTGATTTGTGTACTGAGAAGTTAGAAGTGCTGTATGTAATTGCTCATAGTTAATATACCACAGTCATTGAAATTTGAACTGTGTTGAAGGACTAGTGTTTTTTAACTAAACCATGGTGACTGAAATATGTATATATTGGAACCATTCAGAGCAAGGACTGCCTGTATTTAGAAGTTGCTTTCTTTTCCTGCACGTTCCTAATCAGTCTAGCAGTGACTGAGGTCTTGGTGTCTACGTGGCTATTTCATTGACATCATATTGTAGAGCATGATTAAGATTTGTTTCATTAACTTTTTATGTTCATATCTTAGTATTTTCTCCCCTCAGGCCATATTCCTAAAGCTTGGATTAGCACTGCTATGGACCTTCACGTAGATGAGTAAGTGATACATAAAAAGTCTAATTTTAACTCTCTTTCTATCCTTTCACGTTTGCTGCTTTCCAGATTTTTTTTTAGATTTAACCTTTAGAATTTTTTTTAAAAATTGTATTCATTTTTGAATACACATAGTTTATGTTATTTAAAATTCCAAAGGTAGATAAAAGGGTATACAGGCCTGGGCGTGGTGGCTCCTCCTGTAATCCTAATACTTTGGAAGGTCAAGGTAGGAGGATTGCTTGAGGCCAGGATTTGGAGTTTCAGTGAACTATGACAATACCACTGCACTCTAGCCTGGGTGACAGAGCAAAACCCTGTCTCAAAAAAAAAAAAAAAAAAATACAATGAAAAAAGACTCCTGCCTCTGTCTCCAGTAACCCAGTTCCTCTCCCCAAAAGTGAGCAATATAATCCATTTTTTGATAGATACCCCTTTTAGGCTATACAGAAGTAGACTTATCAAGTTGCATGGACCATTCCTGTTTGATTTTTCTCCTCAACAAGCATTCATTCTGCAGCATCTCATGGTACACCCCAGTGCTATGGCATTATTCTAATTTTGCCCATGAGGATACCAAAATTGAGCAATGTCAAGTGGCCAGTTGAAGGTCACAAGTGGCAGTCGAGTAATGGCACTGGAGTGTATTGTTCTAATTATCCCCCATGTGCTTTGCACAGATAAAGGTTTAGTCTGTATTTGCTGCATAAATGTCA
>NW_012138302.1:14167815-14171576 GCF_000956105.1 Propithecus coquereli
GGGTAGGCACTATTTGAGCTATCAGGATATTTTAATTAAAAAGAAATGAAAAAACATTAGTCATATTGTCCTTAGATTTCAATGCTCCAGATTCTTTGGCTTTTCTTTTTTTGTGTATGCATTTCTTTTTATTCTTTTCTGAAGTTTTTTTAACTTAGAATTTTTCTGTACCGTATTCTGGGTTTCTTCCTGCCTTTGGAATATTCGTGCAAGAATGAGAGGGAATAGTTTAGATCCTCTGACTTCATATGCCACGGGTTATAAAACTACAGTCATGTGTTTTCTTTGCAGTTGTGCCTTCCATCCCCTGCTCCAGACTAGCACTGATAGGGAAGATCATCCATCCTCAGCAACTCATGCACTCGTTTATTCATGCTGCAATGGGAATGGTGACGGCTTGGTGTGCTGCAGTGATAACCAAGGGCCGGTACAGTTTTCTTGTGGTTCCCTGCACTAGTACTGAGAGGTAGTATTAAAATACATATTTTTTCCGAAGAACCTTATTTAGTTACTAAGCCAGAGTTAACCTATATAGGTTAATACTTTATAGGCATTCTTTGCTTTCTAGATTTTTACAAAAGGTGCTTTTTTACATACATCAAATGTTTTTGACGTTTTATGTGTGTTGAATTCAGCAGTTTTTAAAAGCCATTTGTTATGTGCAAGGTGCTATGCTAGGTGCTGTTGAATTTATGAGAGTGATTCAAACATAGACTGTAAGCTCCTTGAGAGTTAAGAACAGTAGGGAAATTAAGACAAGGACACAGATGGGTGTAATAGGAAGAAGAAAGTGAGATGTGCAGATAAAACATGTGGGAGTTCAGAAAGCAGGGAGGATCCACACATGTTCTTTGAGGAGGTGGCGTTTAGGTTGGAGTTGAAAGAAAGGGTAGTATAGAAAGAATGAAGAAAGTTTTTAAAATAATGCTAACTATGTTCTTCTATAGAGTACTTTTATAATTTTGAATCTTATACAGTCTTGAACACATGGCATTGATATAAATTGCAAGTTTATGTTCTGACTTTAAAAATTGAAAAAGATTGCTACTGGAAGCCGGGTGCAGTGGCGCATGCCTGTAGTCCCAGCTACTTGGGAGGCTGAGGCGGGAGGATCCCTTGAGCCCGGGAATTTGAGGCTGTAGTGTGCAATGATTGTGCCTGTGAATAGCCACTGCACTCCATCCTGGTTAGCCTAGCAAGACCTCATATCTTAAAAAAAGTAAAGATTACTGGAGTGATTTTAAGTTCCCTATTTTCTGTTAACTTTAAACAGTGTTACATGATTACTACTGAATATTTGATTTCTTTTTGGCTCCCAGCTACTATTATATGAGGCAGGTTTTTTCCCTAATTTAATAAGTTTTCTTTAGTGAAAATTGTCCTGTTGATAAACATTAAATGATAAAGGACGTCTTGAATACAGGACTGCTATGAATAAAGAAATCCCAACTGCTCACCTTGGATGAGTTTTTTTGATGAGTTGAATCTTTTTTACCTCCCTCCTTAGTGGAGGTGGCAGTGAAGTTCCAGGGAGTAAAAGGCAGCAGTAAGCTACAAGTTGTTAAAGCAATTAGTGCCTATTATGAATACATTTACTGATGATCTCACAAAGTCTTTAGCAAAACTAATCTCTTTTCATCATCTTGTAACTCAGGGTCTCATCTCTCATGGAGATAGATGATGGGGTAGGCCCACAACCTGTACTCATTTATGAAAAATTGACTTCTACTGAATTGTGTGTTGGCTCTATACACCCCCAGATATTTGATGATTATAGAGATTCAGGAAACTCTCAGAGTTTAAAAGCTTGATGTTCACCAAATAGATAAGATCTTTTGCTTACAATTAAAAGATATTGTAAGATAAAGATGATAGGGTAGTGGCTTATGGCAGTGTCCAACAGGGGATCCTTTTGGATTTAACTAAATATTCAGAACTTACAACCACAGCTTGCCAGCTGGGAAGCATCAGGAATTCTTCAGTAGGAGTCCTTGCATTAGTTCAAACAGGTGATAGGCCCTGCAACCATCTGGGAGTTATCTTCTTGCCTGTGATTCAACTCAGGTACAAGGAGAAGAGATCAACAACAGACATACATGGGGCTCCTTGGTTTAAAGGCCTCGTGCCCCACAGGATCTAGTATCTATTATAGCAACTTTATGAACATAGCATCCAGAGTCCCCGGGAAGGAATACCCAGTTATAAGAGACAACACAGAGAGAAACCCAAAGTTATGGCATCTCTATCAGGTATATATAATTTATTTATATTTCCTCTCAGTCCAGATGCAGCTTACCAACTTGTAAGCAACATTGCTTGAAATCATAGTAGGCATTCTTACCCTTATCAGATTTCCAGAGGAACAGAGCTAGAATTAACTAAAGGTCAGATTCTCATACTTCAGGGAAAATAGTTTTGTTAATCTTGCTCATGCTTACACAAAACAAGCCATCTTGTTAGAATTTGGGACATTTCTTAAGTGATTAAGTCAGAGCTTTGCCTTCAGTTAATATTGAACCTAAAACAGTGATATATGTCTCTGACTATTTTATTAATACCTAACTTTTTCCCTTCAGCTTAGATAGCCCTGCTGCACAAAACTGCTTAAATGAGTATCATCTTTTTTTCCTACTGGCTGGAGCATTTATGGGCTATACCTATAGCCTCCTGTATTTTGTTAACAACATGAACTATCTTCCTTTTCCCATCATACAGGTAAGATATCATTTGAGCATTACCTTTACCTTATGCCAGAATTTGGCAGAGTTAAAATTGCCTTGGTGTGTATACATATATAACTGGTCTTATTTGATTAATTCAAGATTTGATCAATGAAACTTAAGACTGAACTCCTCAAAATGCCATTTAGAGAGAAGAGCTTTGTCTTCATGAGACTTTAGTGTATTTTTCAGAGTTGTAGTTACTCTTTCCATTCTCAGAATACTTCTTTGTTCCATTCTTTTCCAACCTGCTAGGTGGTGGCCCTTTCCGTGATCTAGGCTGGCTAGGGGAGGATGAGGATGACACACAAAATACTTCCGTGCAACCACCAGCTTTTTGAACTTAAGAACCTCATAAGCTTAGGGATGTGCAAATAATTTTAGAATATGTCAGTTACTGTTTCACATCCTTTTCAGAACAAGGCAAAGTGTATATAAATAAGACAATTTCAACTGGTGGTATAGTATACTGGTATAAATTTTCAAAAATCTTATCTAGTAGGAGTCATTCCTGGATCTCAGAAGCACCTCCTGTGGTAGGAGAGAGAAAAATTGATTGAGATAGCTCAACTGACACATCAGTGCTCTCCCCCACCTGTTTCCACTATTCCTTATTGCACTATTATTTGCTTCATTCCTGGTCTGGCAGGCTGCAGACTGGGCATTGGAGCAAACATATTAGTTTGCTAATATGTTAGTCCCTTCTCACTAGGACCCAGTCTGGTGGGGAGGGAGAGATGTGTAAACAAATGATGTGTCATGGGAGTATAATATATGAGAATGTGATGGATTAACTAAAGTTTTCATGTGCCTGTTACATCCATGAGAACAAGCTGATGAGAATACATACACTGCAGGGAGATAGTGCCCACTGGAAAGGATCTGGCCCTTACCTCCCTGCAAACTGTGAGTGTATGGGAAAAAAAGTCTTGTTTAGAAATTCTTCATATCTTGTTAAGATGAATTAAAAGCAGGATGTCAACTTTGCTACCTCAGAATTTCACAAGGAAAAAAACTCCAAAATCTTATGTAGAAATATCC
>NW_012138302.1:14183386-14199955 GCF_000956105.1 Propithecus coquereli
GTAATTGTTTACTTAAGAAGTTAAAAATAACATTATCATTTATTGTCCTCTCCAACCCCCCAGTGAATGTCAAACACTATGCCAGGCACTCCTAACATAAGCCATTTCAAATCTTTTAATGGCCCTAAAGGGAAGAATGAAGAGATTATGCCACTATTACACGGATAAGGAAACGGGGTAGGATAGGTCCAATGATTTACCTAATTACAACACTTATAAATGGCAAAGTCAGAAGTTCAAATCCTGGTTTTCACAATGGCTAGTTGTAGAAGTATAATGACTTTGTTAATTGATATATTCACAGTTTCAGTAAGATGGCAGCATTAACTTTATTTAGCATCCTAACCGAGTTTCTTACATTGTTTTAACAGTAAAGATCATTATTTTAGTGGCATGTGCTTTTAAACCACTATGAAACTGTGGTTATAGGGTATACGAATAAAGCTGAAATGTGGTCCAGGAGAGGTACTAGTCATGTTTAATGGTTTTTAAATGTTAAACTACAAAGCAACAATAATGAACTTTCACCCAACCTCTAGTAGTTAGGCTCATAGGCTTGACTCATTCTTTCTCTGTAGTAAACAGTAGTGAAGATTTGGAACACAAGCAACTGTAGTGCCAGGTAGGTCTGCACTTCCCTCAAGCCTCCCTTATGTATGTCATAAGAAGGTATTCGGGAAAGAACTCTGTAAGGGTACAAAAGGAGAGGTGTCTATCAACATTATTATTTAGAGATAGGATTTATTTGTTTCTCAGTGTAGAGTTCCAAGTCTGTGAAATGCTTAGATTGTTTTTCCTATAGGATTAAATAGCAATTTCTGCTTTTATAGGCAGTTTCACAGGCCTCTCGACACTGTGCGTGGCCTTTTGAATCTCTCATTACTCTACCATGTCTGGCTGTGTGGTGTCTTTCTCCTGACAACTTGGTACATGTCATGGATACTCTTCAAAATCTTTGCCACAGAGGTTAGTATTGAGTTTTTTGTTAATACTTTTTTGTTTTGGAGTACACAAATTGATTTTTAGTAGAGCACTAATCAGCATGCTAAACCCAAAGCCATTTCAATAAATTGGTTTTTAGTCTCTTCTTCTGAGACTTCATTAGGGGTGTATCTTTTATAACTATCATTTACTTTATATTTTTTTCTGAGAAACAGTGTCGATGTTCACTTAATTTTTAGAAATTGAACTGAATGGACTGCCACTATGCTTTATTTACAGCCTAGTTCTTTTCTGGAGGCCTCCATTTCTTTACTGCATATATACTAAATGGACCTAAATTTTAATTTTATGTGCCATTGACATAGCTAGCATTAAAATATTAAAATATATGGCAAGAAAATATTTGTTTTTTGAAGGAAAGTTTTAACATTTATATTGAAGATATGATTTTGAAAATTGAGGTATCTTCTGGAACATTCCCACAAAAATCTCTTAAGTGAATGAGAATTCCTTTTTTTTAATCATCCAAGTGTTTGTCTTAGAAAATGAGTGTTTCTGTTTTATTTTATCCTGTAGGTTTCTATTCTTCAGTGGCTTCAGAGAATCTTTGTTTCTGAAACTGATTTCTATTATTTGAAGTTAGAGTCTAATAAAATTGGGACAATAACATTTTTAAAAATGGTGGGTTTAGGATTGTATAACTTTAATGTAACCTGTTTTTGTAGGAAGCATTAAAGATGTTAATTTGGTTGTATTGTCTCCTTTTATAATAAATTTCAATTAGTGCTTACTGACTGAATGTGACATGATCATGAAAATAATCATTTTCAGTCTTTATATTTGATTATATTTGATAGGCTCATGTGTTCCCTGTTCAGCCACCATTTGCAGAAGAGTCAGAGGAGTCCCTCCCAAAAGTTTTAAATAGCAATCCTCCCCTCATCATAAAGGTACCAGAACTGTGCATTTTCCATCTTTACGCAGTCATGTCTAACTTACTTTACAGAGTGGACTTAATATTTAGCATGTTTAGGTATTTAGATATGTTTTTTGAGAACCTAGAATATCCTAGTATGAGAATTGTAAAAACCATCTACTTGTTAATGCTGTTTATTTTTTCAGTATTCATTCCAAGTGACTAAAATACAAGTGCATAGTGCAGTGTATGTGTATGAGTACAAGCTAGCTATATATTCAGAAAAGGTATAAAAATATTTCCAAGCATTAAATATAATGATATCCAACTATCTGTTATTATAATGTATTAGCTTTTCACAAACTATGGTAGCTAAATAAAACATTTTTGACTTTTTAATCACCAGATCAAGACATATTTTTACTCACGTAGTATTTGTAGGCTTTTATGATCAAAGGTAGTGCTTGGTTAGGTGTAGACATTTAGTGAACTCTCTTGAAATATGAATCACTGAGTCGGGCGTAGTGGTACACACCTGTAGTCTCAGTTACTCTGGAGGCTGAGGCAGGAGGATCGCTTGAGCCCAGGAGTTCAAGACTAGCCTGGACAATATACTGAGACCCTGTGTCAAAAACAAAACAAAAACAAAAACACTGATAATAACCCTAAAAGAAATTATTATCAAAAGAATTTTAAGAAGTTACATTAAGTTTACAAATCAAGCTAAGTGAACATAAATTGTTGTGGTACAAATTGCAATTTGAAATTTTATAGTAGATCTGCAGTATGTGTGGTCCTGTTAAAAGGTCATAGTGTATAGTACTTTTAAAAGACCTGAAAGGAAATAGTTAAAACCTAGAGTTTTGATCACACTCTAGAGAAGTTATAAATAAATAAGAAAACTGAGGCTCTAATTATCTTTAAATATCAATTATGACTAATTTATTAAACTTAAAAATATCAGTTACTCATTTGGTTACTTACCAAATATTTATTTATTGGAAAAATGTCAGTCTCTGCTAGTTGCTTAGGGTAGAATAATGGACAAGACATAACACAGCCTAATGGAAAATGCAGACACCCAAAATAACTAAAATTTACTATGGCAAGTGCAGTGAGACCACTTATTCTGCTAGGAACCAACACAAAAAAGCTTCACAGAAGGATGATCTCTTGAAGGATGAATAAAGAGGTTTGCCAGTAGAAAAAAATGAAGATTTTCAGTAAAAAAAAGAACAATAGCTGTTGTGTGTTTACTATGTGCTTGGCACTGCTTTTGGATGTGGTAGCAAGCAAGACATTTTTGTCCTTGGGGGCCTCACAAGTTGGTGGGCGGAATCAGATAATACGTAAGTAGGTAATTACAGTACATTATGTTAAATGCTTGTTGAGAGCTGTGTGAGTCTATGTTTGTTTGAGGGAGGCCAGGGAAAGTTCCAGGAGGAAGTGATGTTTAAGTTTCCCACCACAGAGGTAGGAAATAATACAGAGAGTTCTGTAGTTCCTTGTAGCTAGAGCTGCCAGTAGGTAGGGAGGATAGAAACAGGAACATTCTGGAAATCTATAAAGGAAGGTTGTGGTTCGGAAATATTATTTCTTTCATGAAAAAATCCAACTAATTTCCCTGTGGATATATAATGATAAGCCCAATTTGTAAGTAAGGTTTTGTGTAGCGGTTAAAAAATTAAATAATGTGTATTTTTTTCTTTTTAGTATTTAGCCTTGCAGGACCTGATGTTGCTTTCTCAATATTCTCCTTCACGAAGACAAGAAGTTTTTAGCCTTAGTCAACCAGGTATTGCTGAAAGTAATAGACCTGATTTAGGCATGTGTGTGTCAAAAGTGCTCCACTTAAAGATTTTGGTGACAGAGGTGTATTTAATGAATTATCACACCTCAGTGGGTCCATTAAATGAAGTACTGACTTAAATTTTATACAACTTAAGTGTTTGCATTGCTGTGGGTAGGATTTATGTCACCAGGAAAAGTTAAATGTTTATTTCCCTCAGCTCCCTCATTCTCTTAATCTGAATTATACAGTAGGTTGACAGTTTTAGAGCAGAAAAATCACAGCTTAAGAATCTTAAAAGTTTTAATGCTACAAGGAATTTTAAAAAACAGGTGGTCTAGCCAGGTGTGGTGGTTCATGCCTGTAGCTCAGCAACTTGGGGGCTGAGGAGGATCTCTTGAGCCCAGGAGTTCTCCACCAGCCTAGGCAATAAAATGAGACCTATCTCAAAAAAAAAAAAAAAAAAAAAATCAGGTGGTCTAATTCCTCCATGGAAGATACAAGTCTTATAGAGTGGCTTAAATAAAGTTGTCAGAATTGGAGTAAGAGAAACACTTCTCTCCTGTTTCTTGCCAAGCTATTCAAGACTGACTTTGCCAGTGCTCTGCCTTGTTCCTAGAGGGAACACAGTCCAGCCCCAGCCAGGTGGGAAACAGAGAACCTGGATAGCTTTTCATCTCCTTTCTAATCAGCTCTTTATTATTTCGTCAAACTTGCCAGTTCCCAGACTGTAAAATAAACCTTCTGTGGTTAAATGTTATATGGAAATGAAACCCAGTTATATAAAAATATAATTGAGTGGAGCCACTCTCTTTTTAGTAGCATGAGAGATCCAGAGCTGATACTATGGAAAATTAACTATAACAATATTTTTCTACCAGTTTTGGGTTAACTTAGGAATTCTCTGTACATTAAATATTTTTACCAGAGATTCAAGTAAACGGTAAAAAGGTGGCATGTGCTCTGCCAGAGAACGTGCATTCTAGGGCATATTAAAATTTAATTGCACTGTTACACAGTTCTCAGTGGTCCTGAGTTACAGCAGTATAAAACATCCTGAGGCCTATTGAGGGAGTACTTTGTGTGTGTGTGTGTGTGTGTGTGTGTGTGTATGTGTGTGTGTTTGCAGGTTAAGTGATATTCCTCTTGATGTGTAAAAGGGGGAAATATTTAAGGAGAGACCTAAGTGAAGAGGGAATGATTATTTGGCACACAGGATAAGGAAACCAGTTCTTAGTGGACTACTCTGCTATTCTTAACACACAACGAAGCATGCTTTATTTTTGCATAACTCTAGGAGACAAAGATTTTAGAAAATTAAAAATGATGATGAGAATTTTTAAAGGCATGAGGAATCACAGTTGTTAAAGTTAAATAATAAGATAGCAGATCTTTAAACTTTCCATGTATAGAGTATGATCATTATTAATGAGTTACTCTTATAATACCAGCAGGGACTGTTATATATATGAAAATGTAAGAAAGCACAGTGAGTCAGACACAACAGTTTAGAGGTTGCTAGGGACCATGGGGTATATCTCATTGGACACCCCAGTATTCATTGTCTTAGTTTGTTGTTCACAGTCTTAGCAGTCTGTTCAGTATTGCCAGTGAAGTAACTCTGGTCTTTCTCACTCAAACTATGACCTAGTCTTTGGTTTTAGTGACCAATTTGAGAGGTTTTTAAAATAGCAAGTTTTTGCTTATAGACTTTTGGGAAAGTTAATTCCTCCAAATATTTGTTGAACTGCTATGAATTAGATAGCATGAGTATAAATAGTAGCTTAGCTAGGAAAAGTGGGCCCTTATGCAAATTATAATGTAGAATTTCTTACTGATTTTTATCCCCCACTTTGCGAGGAGACTATAAGATTATCTATGTTTTAAACGCTGGTGTTTGGACCTCCTAGGGGGACATCCTCACAATTGGACAGCCATTTCAAGGGAGTGTTTGAATCTTTTAAATGATATGACTCAGAAACTGATTCTTTACCAAGAAGCTGCTGCTACGAATGGGAGAATGTCTTCATCTTGCCTAGTGGAACCTAAGAAAATGACCTCTCCAGGTAATTCCGAGCACTACTAAGAGAGGGGAAAGCATTTACATTTTATTTCCTAAGAAAGAAGACAGTAATCTAAGGGTACTTATATGAGACTAAAGTGTGCATTTTTAGGGCAAATTGATTCAACATATGGGATACTGTATTGAACCAAGAAAAAGAACTGGGTATCATTATAGATTGAAAAAATTAAGTCCAAAACATCACGTTGTCCACCATAAATGTATATAGTTTTTCACTGGTCAGTTAAAAAAAAAATTAAGTTCAGTGTGGTGGTAGTGTTAAAAATGATACCAAAATGATGGTCATGTACTTTAGCTTACTCTAGTACAAAGCCAGATGAATCATTACAGATAATATTGGATGCTGTTCTGGTTACAGTATACCAGAGACAAAACGTTGCGGGTCCATAGAAGAGCAACTGAAATGCTTGAGTAATTTGGGAGTGGGCTTCACACTCATTTCAAGAGAACCTGATACAATCTTCCATTTGAAAGACGAAAGCTGAGAGGATGAAGTATAAGTGGGGGAACCTGTGCTATTTCACCACTTCCCTTAAGTAGAAGATGCCTGTGAATGTAAGGCTGGCACGGACTTCATTTTCAGATGCCTTTTGGAGCCAGGCTTTTAATGAAAATGGATGAAACTGGCTAGGTGGGGACAGTGGTAAACCTGAGAGCACAGACTTCGTCTGAAGAGGGAAGCTGTGGGTTAGCTTTGCTCTATGGCTCCCATGTGGGAATTTGGACCCAGTATCTGAGCTTCTGGTCTTTTTTTAAAGAGAAGCCTGAAATCTAAAAAAAAAAAAAAAAATTGTGGTGGAATCTTCCTGTTTTTAAACATTGGCAACTAATATTGATATTTTAAAACTCAGTATGGGTCAAAGCAAAGTCATGTGTGGTTTTGAAGTGATTACTCTGGAAGAGTCATGGCCCAAAAACAAATAGATTACAAATGAAAAATGAGTTAAATAAGTTCATGAATGTCTTAAAAAATTTGAGAGTGTTTCAGATGTTGTCAGCTTTCAGATAAGCATTTATTTATTCAACAAATACTTATTGAATGCCTGCTACATATCAAACAATGTGCTAGAAGCCAGGGAATCACAGAGGAAAAAATATTCATGATATAAACCTTTTAGTGGAAGGCATACAAATAATGACAAGACAATAGAACTGCTAAAAGGACATCTGTCAAAAAGGAGTCTTCTGAATGGGTAAGATGATGTTTGATAAAGAAAGAAGGCCTTGTATGCTACCCAAAAAAAGTTAATTTTATCCCATAGGGCTATGGAGCCATTGGAGAATTTTGAATAGGCTAGTTAGATCAAATTAGCATGTTAGAAAGATCATTGTAATCCTGGGTTGGGTAGATCATGGGTCTGACCAAATATGGAGCATTCATTATTTTTAAATTTTCATCATATCCCATTGCTCAACCAAAATTTGCCTCTAATTTTGAGGAATAATTGCAAAACTCTTAAAAATTCCAGTCTTAATTTTAAAAATTTGATTCTTCAAAGATTTCTGATTTCCACTAACCTTTAAAACATCATGTAATGAAAATTTGGTACTTGGGATGTTTAATTTCTTACGGTGGTTTCGTTAGGAAGATAGAATCCCAATGCAATTTGTTTGTCTTTGTGCCTTGTGCTGGAGTGGCAGGAAAGATTCTTTTGTTTTTGTACAATAGGCTCTATAACTAAATTGATAGAGTTATAAGATGATTTTCAAAAATGCTGTTTACAGATCAGAGTTATAGATACCCTGGGAAAATTAGGCTTTGGTGTGACTTTTGTTAACTTGAAATAACTTTCGAGAAAATGAGATAAGGTCAGCACTTTTTTCCTTTACATGTTCACATTATAGATTTGTTCAGCCAAATGATAGTTACAATAGGAACATACACTAAAACTGGACAAGTTTTAATGTAATAGTTAAAATTGTTGCCATTTAAAAATAAAATGTCAATTGATGAATTCATTTAGAGAAACTGACCTTGAAGATGAAGATGTTCATGGAGGGGAAAAAAAAGAGAGGCTGCGCTAATCTGACAGAAAAAGATGTATAAAGCTCCTTGAGTGGTCATTGAATTGCCGCAGTAAAATGCAGTTTAGTTGAGAATGTAATGTAAAGTAAAATGGAAATAATCTACTGAGCTTGGGTAAAGGTGTTAAACAAGAAATGGAGATGTATAAAATTTGAGAACCTTCATGCTAGCCTGCTTGGATCAGGTTGCCCCTTCACTGGATCTGTTCTTTTACAGAAGAAACTACTTTTCAAACACCAAAATCCAGCCAGATGCTTCGGCCTTCCATGCCACCATTAGTTAAAACATCCTTATTTTCTTCAAAATTATCTACACCTGATGTTGCAAGTCCCCTTGGGACCCCATTTGGCTCTAGTGTAGTGAATCGGATGGCGGGAATTTTTGATGTAAACACCTGCTATGGGTCACCACAAAGTCCTCAGCTAATAAGAAGGGGGCCAAGATTGTGGACATCTGCGTCTGGTGAGGATTATTTATTTTCTAAAATTTGAAATGTTATAGTTGCATAGGATCAGACAGCCTAATTCTCACCTTACTGTTTTGTTTTGTTTTATTTAAATAGATCAGCAAATGAGTGAATTTTCTAATCCTTCTCCATCTACCTCTATTAGTGCCGAGGGTAAGACAGTGAGACAACCCAGTGTGATATATTCATGGATTCAGAATAAACGTGAACAGGTAGGGTGATGTGGTTATGGGATTTATGTGACATTGAGAGCATTAAGGATCTCACATTAGGAAGTCATCAGGAATAAATATGACCTTTTTTTTGATGCTTTGTGTATTAAATTGACTTACGTGAAATTGCCAATATTAGACTGATTGTGAGCTATACAAATTGCAACTTCATGTGGCTTGACCTGATACAACGTCTTTAATCTGTGAATTCTTCCATTTAAGAAATATTTGAGTTCTTTATGTATGCATGGTGCAGTTTTAGGCACTGAGGAAACAACAAACAAAATAAAATCCTTGCCCATATAGTGTTTACATGCTAGAGAAGGTAGATAGATGAGCAAGGAAATGTGTTATACTATTTTTCTTTGAGATATAAAATTCCATTAATTGTAACACTTATATGCTATTAAGAAAAAAAGTTGCTTTAAACTATGACATGCTGTTAACTAAGATGCATCCTGGTAGGTCATGTTCAAAATATGAAAAATATGCTTAAGAGGGAAGAAATTTACTATGTCTTAAGTGTTAATCTAGAAAAATAGAGCAAGTGAGAGAGACAAGAGTACCTGGGGAGGGAGTACCATTTTACGTGGAGTGATCAGGGAAAGTCTCACTGATAAGGTGATGATGAGAGACCTGAAGGGAGGACAGGGAGCAGCAGAATGCAAAGACCCTGGGCCAGTTGTGTGCTTGCCTGGTGTGAGGAACAACATGGACATCAGTGTGGCTGGAGCCGAATCAGGGAGAGGAGAGGGGGTGATGAAGTCACAGGGGTAACAGGCACCCAGGGCTCACTGGACCCATTAGCTGTGGTAAAGGCCGGCTTTTCCCTGAGTGAGACGGAAAGCCAATGTGATTTTGCCCACAAGAATGATATAATGTAACTTCCGTTTTGAAAGTGGAGTGGAAGCAGAGAGACAGTGTAAAGCTGTTGCAGTGATCTAGTGGGAGATGGTGATATCTGTGACCAGAATTTTGGTGGGGGTTGTAAGATGTGGTCAGAGTCTGGATATGCATTTTAAAGTATGTAATAGGGTTAGCTTATGGTTTGGTTGTGGTTTATAAGACAAAGAGTCAATATTGACTCTAAGGTTTTTGGCCCAAGGTTCTGGAATAATATAGTTGCAATTTATTGAGTTGCAATTTACTGATGATTCTGGAGGAGGAGATTTGATAGAGGTGAGGTGGCGAAATCCGGAGTTTGATTTTAGACTTGCCAACTTTAAGATACGTATTAGACAACCAAGCGAAAATACTGAGTAAGAAATTAGACATGTATCTGGGGTATAGGGGAAAGTTCTGGGCTAGAAATGTAAGTTTGGAAGTCATCGAATATAGGAAGTATTTAAAGCCATGATACTTCATGTAAACCCTCGAGGAGTGTAGATACAGAAGAAAAGAGATCCAAGAACTGGGGCCCTCCAGTGACTAACGGTCTGGGAGATGAGGAATAGCAAAGGAGACCGAGGAGTGGCCATTGGGCTGAGTAGAGAACTAAGAAAAGAAAGTGATTCAAGGAGAAGGAGGGAGTGTCAGATGCTGCCGATAGGTAGCATGGGATGCAAACTAAGAATTAGCTATTGAGCTAGAAATGTAGAGGTCACTAAGAGGTGTTGGGTGGAATAGTGGGGACAAAAGCCTGATTGGGATGGGTTCAGGAGAGATTGGGAGAGAACTTGAGACTATAAGAAAAGTCACATATTTCAAGGAATTTTGGTGTAAGTGGAGCAGAGAAATGGAGCAATAGCTGTGGGGAGTTGAGGGGTCAAGGAATGGTTTTTTTTTTTTTTAAGATGGGAGACAACTATAACATGTTTGCTGATGGAATGATCTATTAGTAGAGAGAGAATGGTTAAAGGCATTTTACAGACTTCAGGATCCTATATGGCTCTACATGCCGTAGGTAGTGCCACGCTGCCTGTTGTACAGCAGTTAGACACGTGCCTGCTACATCCCTCTGACTAGTTATATAGCTTTTGGGTGAGAGTATGGTGGTAGAGAATTCACTTTCAAGTCAGTTGTGTTAGCTTTCAGCGTGATATACTACTAAGAAAATTTTTTTCCCTGTGAATATCAACTAGTAGAGAACGATTTCATGTCTTGGATTTTCTTTTCCTGTGTAGGAAACATGTTCTTTTTTTTTTTTTTTGGTATTAAGAGGTTAAAGGGCAATTAGAGAATTGAGAAAGAATATGGTCTTAGAAAATAACACCAAAACCACTTAGAATTCCTTTTATTATGGCAGGGCTCTAATTTGGGGGTTAAATGTGTGTACGTGGTAATAGAGTTTAGGTTAGATGGCTCATCTTGGTTATCTATTTGTAGTACAAAGGTATTTACGTGGTTTATTGTAGGTTATTCTTTCTCCACAAGATGTGAGATGTTTCATTTTTTCATTCAAATTAGTGTCAGGAAGAACCTGAAAATGTGTAATATTATATTTGAATAGAATTTAAAATGTAAATGTTAAAGTTAACTCTCCTTTTTTCCAACTCAGATTAAGAATTTCTTGTCAAAACGGGTGCTGATAATGTATTTTTTCAGTAAGGTAAGAATATGTAGTCATAGCACTGGGCATGGGGAGAGGGGAAATGAAATGTAAAATGAAGTATCAGAGAGGATCTGACTTATAAATATTTTATAGCTTAATCCTAGCAAGCCAGGAAGCTTTGCATAGTGCTTCACTGAACCTCCATTTTAACAATAGTTGCCCTAGACACACATTTCACTTCACTGGCTTCTGAAGCTTGACCCTCTAGTTGACTCCTGAGACTCTTGGCTGTCAGCAGCTTTGTGCTAATATGCAATATGGACCCCTTCCTGCTGCCTGGATCTTCGCAAAGTGAGCAAATCCATGCCTATCTGATGCTTCATGGCTCATTGTTCTGCTAACATCTTTGTGACCAATTTTGTGTTCACAAGAGAGATCGCAGATGTTAAATTTGTGACAGATAAGAAGTTGTAATTCAGGCCACACATGAAATGACTTTCCAACATGTCCATTAGCTATTCCAGCTGCCACAGGAGAACAAATCTCAGTTGTAGAAGCTAAAGATTCATACCTGTTTTCACTGGCTACAGCTGTTGTTTGTTAATTAATCCTTTGATGAGCAAAACCTTTGCCCATATGTCATAGAAAAAATTTTTGTTTTTCCTTTTTAAATCTAGCCTCTCTCTGTAGGTATTGCAGTATTCGATAATATTGCATCCATTCAATTAATGCCTTCAAGTGAAAGTTTGCATCGGCATCCATTGCTCATTTTTGTTGTTTGGGAGTCATACTCTGGTAGGGAAAGAGATCTGGGCAACCCTGATTGATAACATAACAGAGTCATTTCAAGTTCTTCAAACTACTTTTTCACTGTGGTGGAAAGGAAGATCCATCCAACTAGGAATTACCTTTACCAAAAAGTAATCTATTAATACCTTGGGCCACCCAGTAGAGGAAGGTGCCTTATCTTCCCCCAAGAGGAAGAGGGGTTGTCTGAAGTTTTACTTCAGTGCTTGGTTTCAGAAGGAGGAAAAGAGAACTCACCTTAAATGTCTTATGTGTGCCATATTCTCTTTTCACTTAAGTTCTAACAACATTCCTGTGAGATATGTCTTTTTGTCCTCATTTTACAGATAAGGAAACCTGAGGCTCAGAGGGCCAAATAGCTAGTCTGAGGACACATAGCCAGGAAGTGGCAGAACAGATGCTGACCAGGGTCTCCTTTTTTCCTTGGAAGTGAATGGCTACTTTTGATTCAGTTTTGCAAGAGGATCTATTGTATGATAAGGAGTTGTAGACACTGCTATTTGATGTTGAGATAATTGAGAAATGTAACTTAATAAGCTTATTATGTTGTACTTAATAGGCTTCATTGGGTGCAGCACCAAAGCCAGAATTTGTTTAAATGGGGAATCGTTGCTCCACACTATTCCACAGTGGCTTATTAAGGTTTTGGTGATTTTTCTTTGGAGTAGGATTGGGAGGAGACAATTTAAGAGAGGTAGTAAGTATTTGGGCAGTTCTTTTTTTTGAGACAGAGTCTCACTGTGTTGCCCAGGCTAGAGTGCCGTGGCATCATCCTAGCTCACAGCAACCTCAAACTCCTGGGCTCAAGCGATCCTCCTGCCTCAGCCTCCCGAGTAGCTGGGACTACAGACATGCACCACCATGCCCGGCTAATTTTTTCTATAATATTTTTAGTTGTCTGATTAATTTCTTTCTAATTTTAGTAGAGACGGGGTCTCGCTCTTGCTCAGGCTGGTTTCGAACTCCTGAGCTCAAACAATCCGCCCGCCTTGGCCTCCCAGAGAGCTAGGATTACAGGCGTGAGCCACTGCGCCCGGCCTAGTTCTTTTGTTTTAAAAAGAGCTTTTATAACCATTCTCTTAAGTGATCTCTATATTAGTCCCCTGAGGTGGGTTGAGCATGTGTAACTCTTACTTTAAATGAGAAACTGAGGCACATAGAGATGTAGAGACTTGGCAAGAATCACATGGTAAGTTGATGGCAGAATGCTTTATTGTAGTAAATCAAAAATTACCAAGTTAAATGTAAGAATTTATTTCAGATTTTAATTCTTGAGAGGCAGCTGTCAGGTTTTTTTGTTACAGCCTACATATTTGATTAGATGAAATAATAGAGTTTTTACCCAAGGGAACTTACTTAAATGTTTTTGTTTTATTTATAGCACCCGGAGGCCTCCATTCAGGCTGTTTTTTCAGATGCCCAAATGCATATTTGGGCATTAGAAGGTAAGCAATCTCTGAATTGTAACTATGATTTTAATTATTAGTTAAATATTAAAGTATAATCCACAAAAGGTCAATTCTTGGCTTTGATCTTAATCTTTGGATTTTCAGATACATTTTATGTATCTCTGTTTTATATAGATCTTTTTTTTGAGATAGGATCTCTCTCTGTTGCCCTGGGTAGAGTGCAATGGCATCATCATAGCTCACTGCAGCCTCCAACTCCTGGGCTCAAGCAATCCTCCTGCCGCAGCCTCCTGAGTAGCTGGGACTACAGGCACATGCCACCATGCCCGGCTAATTTTTTCTATTTTTTGTAAAGGTGGGGTCTCACTTTTGCTCAGGCTATTCTCAAACTCCTGACCTCAAGTGATCCTCCTGCCTTGGCCTCCCAGAGTGCTAGGATGATAGGCATGAGCCACTGTGCCCGGCCTATAATAGATCATTTCTAAGAGATATTTGGGTATACTCTGATTTGGGCAAAATTTTTTCTTATAAATAAATAGGGAAATTGAGCCTGGGATTTTTTTCACTATCTTTCTCTATTCCAAAAAAAAAAAAGCAACATATAGATGTTTTTAACTTATACTAAATATTAAAACTTAGTTGTTAAAGAACTGTTTCTTTTCATCTTATAGTTACTGCCTTCTAGTGCTTAAATGACACTCAGAGAAGCCTTTCCTGACCATCCTCTGAAAAGTATCCTCCTCACAACTGTCACTCCACCCCGTTACCATGATTTTCTTTCTAGCACTTAGCACTACCCAACACAAAATTATTTAAAAGATAATATTCTTCAAAATAGAATGTAAAGCCAGGGACACTGTCATTTTATTTATGACAAATGGAGTCGAGCACCTTTTCTGTGCCATTCTGATCTTTTGCGCATTTTTGCATTTATTGACCCTCGTTATTTGTAGTTTTTTCTAATATTCAGAACATTAATCCTTCCTCAAATAGATGTATTACAAATAGATTTGCCTAATTTTGATTCATTTTTAACTTTTTTTTCTTTCCCCTTGAGGTCTGTCTCACTTAGTGGCAGCATCATTTACAGAAGACAGATTTGGAGTTGTTCAGACTACACTACCAGCTATCCTTAATACTTTGTTGACGCTGCAAGAGGTAAGCAGTCTGTGGTCTGTGGGTTGGGTAGAGGTAGAGGTCATCCCCTCCCATCTTCCCCCCTCCACACCCCTGGTTTTTCTGTTTGTTTCTTAATATATCACATGTGTTGAATGACAGACATGTTGAAAGTGAAAATAATGATACTACTATCACCCTCAGGAAATTACTATCTAAAAGACAGAGAATAAGAAGAGAAAACCTTTAATTTGCTTATAAAAATTTTATAGAAACAGAAAAATGAAAGTATACTAAACCTGTAGGATGTGCTTCTGGTATTAAACAGATTATTTAAGATATTGGAATTGTGCCCAGTGACATAAGTATGAATCCTTACACAATTTGTAGCTACTGAAAGTGTCTGTAATTAGATTACCCATGCACATATGTGCCCTATTGGCCAGAGGCTCAAGAGCTGAGGCCAGTGGATGCCCATCACCAGGCTGGATGGTTAGTTTTCACTAGCAGGTCTTTTTAGTCCTAGACTTAAAGATAGACAAAAAATAAAGTGTGTGTTTCTTGCTTTGCAGTAGGCTTCCTTTCCTAACTTCATGTTGGGTGATACATTTATACCACCTTATAATATTAGTTATGTGTCACTTGAAAAGTATAAACACTGACTGCTTGAGGCATTTAGAGATAGCAGCTGGGGACAGCAGTAGGCTTTCTGGAGGAGGGTGTTGAACTAGGCCTAAAGGATAATTGATGCTGCATCTTTTGGTATTGGGAAGCCATTTAAGATACGAAGAAAAAAATAAGCTTCATTATTCTTTTCTTCAAAATTCAATTCATTTTACCTTTTAGAAAGTCTTACCCATCAAAACCAGTGATTTTTTTTTTTTAATTTTAAGTACTTTTTGTGCTCACTTTTTCATGTATATTACTTGAGACAAGTATGTCCATATGGATAGTGTTATTATTTGTACTCTCCCAGCTACCTTTCTCTAAGGAAATAATTTCCTAGTATTTCCCCACAGCTTCCTAATATATGCCTTATTTAACCACACAATAGGGTAACCATGATTTGGGCATATCGTTGATGCTTATAACAGTTTGTTTTTTATCACTCTGGCAGTATAGTTTAAAATAAAATAACAGTAACAGTATAATACTTTTAGTCTACAGAGTGATTTTATATCATTATTTTACCTGATCCTTAAGACTATCTTGTGAAGTAAGCAAGATGGAGATACTTTAGCCCTTTTTTACAGATGAACGAGGCTCAGTAGTGCAGTGACTTACCTGAGGTCTCACACACAAGTCTAATAGGTTGCAGAGCTGGAACTTGAACCAGCTCTGAGCGCAGGGCAGTAGAAGTGTAGTACACCCAGGAAAAGCCTAAGATCCACATCTCTTATTCTTCCTGAACGTGTCTACCATCTTTTCCTGGTTTTTCCCCCTGCATGGCATTCTTTCTTCAGAGAGAATGGTTCTACACTTAGAAATGTGGCTTTCAAACTTTTTGGACCAGGATCTACAGTATGTTTACCTGAGACTGAGCATATATGTGTGTATGTGTATGTAAAGAAACAAAAGATTCCTGGAACAGTACTTACCTTTTACTCTGTGCAGTGCATTTTAATATTTTCTATTCTGTTTCATTAAAAAAAATGCTGGTTAACATTCACTGTGTTGATTTCATAAAGATCACACTGCCCTGAGGTATTCTGTACCAAAATTACTCTGTTCTGACTTCCCCTACCATCAAAACTCTTCTTCTTCATAGTTGCTGAGAAGGAAAGCAATCTATTTGATCATATTCATTTATACCTGTTGGTAGGAAGATAAGCATTACAGATTTTTCAGAAGGTCAGGCCCTGTCTTAGTCTGTTTTATGCTGCTATAACAGAATACTACAGATGAGGTAATTTATAACAAACAGAAATTTAGTTGGCTCACAGTCCTGGAGGCTGGGAAATCTGAGATTGAGGGGCTGCCTTTGGTGAGGGCCTTCTTGCTGTGTTATAACACGGTGGAAGGCATCACATGGATGAGAGAGAGCAAGAGATCCAACGCACAAACCTTTTTATAACTGCATTAATTCATTCACGAGAGTGGAGTCCTCCTTACCTAAACACTTCCCACTAGGCCTAACCTTGCAGCACTGTTTCACTGGGGATTAAGTTTCCAGCACTAGCTTTTTGGGAGGCAAATTAAAAAGCCTTAGCAGTCCGGGCGCAGTGGCTCATGCCTGTAATCCTAGCACTCTGGGAGGCCGAGGCGGGCGGATTGTTTGAGCTCAGGAGTTCGAAACCAGCCTGAGCAAGAGC
>NW_012138302.1:14210425-14211548 GCF_000956105.1 Propithecus coquereli
AGCATATTTTGTTGTGAAGGACTGAAAATAAAACTTGGCTTTATGTAAGATCATAAATTTGTTAACTTTTATTTTTCTTTTCATTAGTAAAATGCAAGAATTTGCAGTAGGAATACTGATGTAATAAATTAAATAGCAACTGATACAATAATATAAAATGTGAAATATATTATTTAAAGCAGAATAATACACTGAGTAGTGAGAGCTCCAAATGAAGAAAACTTGGATTTAAATTTCCCTACCTTTCTATCTGACAATTATGTGATCTTAAAATGATTACTTAACATATCAGTGTTCCAGAACAGCGTCTGTAAAATACAAATCATCCTGCCTTCTTCATAGGGTGAGAATGAGGCTTAAATGAGTGATGCATAAGAACTGATACTTTATAAGAATGCAATTATTGTATCGTATTTTTATTGTATTTTATTTATTTATTTATTTTTTAAGAGATGGGGTTTCACTCTGTTGCCCAGAATAGGGTGCAGTGACGTTATCAGAGCTCCTTGTAGCCTCTAACTCCTGGTCTCAAGCAGTCCTCTCACCTCAGCCTTCTGAGTAGCTGGGATTACAGGCACAAGCGACCATGCCCAGCTATTTTATGGCTTTTATTCTTTCCTAGAAGTCTTTCAAAGAACAAAGAGAAAACTTACTTACAAAAAATTCATTAAAATTCATTCTCTTACAATTACCCATGTAGGTTCATTGGGCTCTTTTAAAATCTAAGATGTATTGTAGGTCTTAGTGTCTTTATATTTTCCCTATCTTGAAACAATTTACCATTTGATCATCCTAGGAATTATTTCCTCATTACCCATCAGTTGTTTCCAATTGTGGTAAAAATACTAATAAGAAAACAGAAGAATGATGAAATCATAGAGTATTGCATGATTTTTCAAGAAAAGCTACATATGAAGTCCGGACACATGTCTGTGTAGCCTTTTTTTATTTTTATTTATTTTTTAAGCTTTCATTGAATTTAGTTGATAATTCAGCATTTAAAAAATTTTCTGCCAACATTGGTAAAGGGAATAAAATTGCCAATATGTTAAAACAATTATTTAGACACATCAGAAGATGAATGCAAAGAGACAGATAGCAACACTCCAGACCAGCTCTGGCC
>NW_012138302.1:14211598-14215162 GCF_000956105.1 Propithecus coquereli
AGTGCCGTGGCGTCAACCTAGCTCACAGCAGCCTCAAACTCCTAGGCTCAAGCGATCCTCCTGCCTCAGCCTCCTGAGTAGCTGGGACTACAGGCGCAAGCCAGCCACACCCGGCTAATTTTTTGTTTCTATTTTTAGTTGACTGTCCAATTGTTTCTATTTTTAGTGGAGACGACATCTTGTTCTTACTCAGGCTGGTCTCGAACTCCTGACCTCAAGCGATCTTCCTGCCTCGGCCTCTCAGAGTGCTAGGATTACAGGTGTGAGCCACCATGCCGAGCCAATATCTTATTTTCTTAACCTAACTCTAACTCTGTACATGTACCTTTTCTTTCCTTCTTTGCCTAGAACATATTTTTCTACTTTTGTCTGGCTCTGCTCTCTAACTCCCATCTCAACACTATATTGCCTTTATTGACTTTTACCATCTTTTATTCATATTAGCCGGAATAGAGACAGAGACTTTGTCTCATCTGTGTATTCCTAGCAAATGACAGGCTTGTTGGATGGTTGCTGGATCGCTTCATTGCTGATTCATTGGGCAGAGGCTTCCCGTTCTGGGGTCTGAATTGAGTGACAATTCTGATGCATTGGGTTGATTAAAATGATCTCAAACTGTCTTTCATTTTGAGAGGCTGGAATGTGATGTGACTGATATGAGCCCTGTTATATATATTTTTGGTTTTATATTCTTTGATCTAGAAGGGATACTTGCTCTTAGTGAAAGGAGTAAGTATGATACTAAGTAGCTCTGTAATTTAAGGCAAGTTGTACAATAATGGCTTCTGGGTGTTACTAAGGAACAATTGTATGGAACTATACTGTCCTTTTGTTTTACTTTTCAGTATCAATAACATGAGCCATTTCCCTGTGAATCATTAAAGGCAAAATGTGAAAGGAAAGGGGAGCCTTTCACTCTTCAAACCATTCAGAGGGCAAGGAGTGGCAAGATGGATATTCTAGAGCAGTGGTTCCTACCGGTGGCCAGGCCATCCTGGGAGATCACAGTTATTACGAGGGACTCATGAGTCCACACAAGCGTTACTATCATCTGAATAATTAACATGCGTCTAACATGTTTGTAGCTATTTCTCAGAGGTTTCTACATGCTGTTTTGATCAATAAAATACAAATTCGTTTGAAAGTATTACTGAGTTCGTGGTCATTACTTATTTCCTATCAGTGGCTGTAGAACAACTATGATCTTGTGGAAGCCCACAATATTTGTTGTTGTCTTTAAAAAGGCTCCTTATATATAAAAGTTGAGGAACAAAATGGATAGTATTTTTTATAATTAAATTTTTTAAGAATTGTAAAATATATATGACATAAAATTTACCATTTTAACCACTTTTTAATGTACAGTTCCGTGGCATTAAGTATATTCACATTGTTATGCAATAATCACCACCATCCATCTCCAGAACCTTTCATCTTTAGAATATGTTTTCAATTTTTCAGAAAGCCTTGTTTTCTTTGAAAAAGCCAGTGTCATCTTGATGTATATCAGCCCTGTATATTATATGTTTGCCTCATCATCTGAAAGTCAAATTTTTATCTATGTTGAATATTGAAGTCTACCTTTATGCCATTTATAGAGCAATGCATCCAGTAAATAGTTAATTATCAAGCAGTTAGCATGTGATAAGATACAGGATGGAAAAAGACAGACATGGTTCCTGCCCTCCAGGAGCTTACAGACTGTGAAATAGATAATCATATGAAGAATTAACTACAGTTGTAATAAGCACCACAGTACCAGTTTATAGAAATGCAGGATGATCAGAGTACATATGACAGGTGAATCTCAGCTAGTCTTGCAAGTGGGGAATAGAAAGAGGGGCATGACGTCATTAATGGATTCTGCAAGGATATAGGAGTTCAAAGGAAGAATGAGGAAAAAGAAAGGAATATTCTCGAGGGTCAGAGCTATGAATTTGAAGGCCAGAGACCCTTGACCAATATTCTACATGTCAGAGTCTATTTATTGTTTCTCTGGAATCCTGTGCTGCTTTACCTAACATTTATGTAGTATCTGGAAAGAAATGCTTTAAAAGACTTTCTGTAACAACCCTCTGAGGTTAGAAGGCTTATTTTGCATAATGGAGTCTCTTTCAGAAAGACGATGGCTATTGGTGTGACTTATTCGTGATCATACCCAGTAAATGGCTGAGTCAGGCTTTTGGACCCCCAAGTCCTTGGCAGTCCACCCTGTCAGATTCGTAATCTCTGGGAGGGCTTGACAGAGGCATGCATTTCCTAGAGTGGCATATGGCAGAAGTGCCAGAGCGTGAGGACTGGAGTCATACTGGCTTGTGTCTGAATTCCAGCTTCTACTACTTCCTAGTTGTGCAACCCAGGAAACGACATTGATCATATTTCTTTGAATCTAAGATGCTATTAATTGAAAGATATATCTCAATTTTAGAAATTATAAAATGTAAAAAACATATTATAAAACCAAGAAATATGATAATTTCTAAACACCAGTTTCTGTATGTAGAAAATGGGGGTGATGATAATAGTACCTACCTCTTAGGGTTGTGGAGAATGAATGAGACTCTCTAAAGCACTCAGCACACTTGACCCGTATTAAGTACTCAGTAAATGTTAGCTCTTATTACTTTGTTGTCACTATTATGATGCCATATGAGAGAATTCTTATACAAGAGAAAAGATCTTTCAGATTAAAATAAAGACTTAAAAAAAGATATTGCTGTCAATTCTGTAAGTAAGCTGTCTGGGAGACAAAGCATCAGATGTGCAGTTCAAATTTAGGTTATTCATACGCTACCTTCATAATTTTTTCATGCCTGTTTATTACCATATACTATTGCCATAATTTGTCATATTAATATTTGATTTATCCAAACTTTTATTTACTTAGTATTTTAAGTCATTTCATTTTTAACATAAATTTATTTAAAAGGAAACTTTATATCACTATTATAAAAGGAAAACTAGTTTGACTTGCTACAAGTAGAATATGAGTCTTACAGTCCCTTATCTCAAAGCCTACCATAATTTCAGAATCCAGATGATTTTGGATATTAAAAATGTAACGTGTGTGTGTATGTGTGTATATATTAATATACATATATATATCATATCATATACTACATAACACTCCTGTTGGTATCTGAGGTAGAATCACCTTAATCAGATACACTAATATTTTTTTCTAGTGAAATGTCTGAATATTCCTATTAAGTAGGATAAAGACTATAAATAGCCTGTGTCAGCTCAGGTCACGTTTTACTGCCAGATGAATTCAGGTCAGGTCAGATTTTGCCACCAAAAGACGTACATACGTCTTTTATTACAACATCACATCACTTAAAAAAAAACAGTTACAGAAGTTTTTTGTTTTTAGAATTGAGGCTGAGGCAATTAAAGTGAGAAAAATCAATAATTCTAAATTATAGCTAGATAGCGTTGTTTGTCAAAGTCCCTAAATCTGAGGCCTGTTTATCCTTTGTAATAAATGTGGCTAATGTGAGATTAGAGAGATGATAAAGGCACATCAGCTCCAAATTGAGACTTTCCTTCTTGATTTAGTCCTTA
>NW_012138302.1:14215212-14217267 GCF_000956105.1 Propithecus coquereli
AAAAATAGAAAGAAATTAATCGGACAACTAAAAATATATAGAAAAAATTAGCCGGGCATGGTGGCACATGCCTGTAGTCCCAGCTACTAGGGAGGCTGAGGTAGAAGGATTGCTTGAGCCCAGGAATTTGAGGTTGCTGTGAGCTAGGCTGATGCCATGGCACTCTAGCCCGGGCAAAAGAGTGAGACTCTGTCTCAAAAAAAAAAAAAAAAAAAAAGCCTTAGCAAACCTTGCTCACTTTGAAACAGGAGTTGGAATAGAGTATACTTTTTAGGGACAGAATAGGAGGCAGAGAGGGCTGTTTTTGGGTGTTGGGAAGAAGTAAAAGGAACAAAGAATAGAACCAGTGACTTGGTACTTAGCTTCTGAGTATAAAAGCTCCTCCTTGTATGAGGCTTATAACATCTATTTTCCCCTAAGGCACATCACAGCCTTTTGGTCATGTCCTGTAGTCATTAGATTTTGTAAACTGCCTCACAATCTTTCTTTTTCCACTGCACATCCTGAGATGGATTGTAATGAGCAGTGTCTATGTGGATAATCTCTTCCATACCCTGGCTGCACAGTTGTTTATGACTTCCTTCTCTTCACTACCCATTTGTATACTCTCTCAGCCTGTGACTATTATCTGGGCCTCGTCATCCCCTGACTACTACACATACAAAGGTTGAAACTCCAGGATTCTACTCTCCAAGCCAGAGCCCTTAAATGTTTTTTGTGCCAAAGATCCCTTTGGTAGTCTGGTGAAACCCATGAATTTTTTTCTCAGAATAATGTTCTTAAATGCATAAAATAAAGTACTTGGGATTAGAAAGGAAATCAATTCAAATATAATTGAAATATATTTATTAAGATGTTAAACTTGTGATATAGCAATATGTGCTTTTTGCTGGGTACAGTGGCTCATGCCTGTAATCCTAGCTACTTGGAAGGTTAAGGCAGGAGAATTGCTTGAGGTCAGTAGTTCAAGACCAGCCTGAACAACATAGTGAGACCCTGTCTCTAAAAAAATAATCTAAAAAATGAGACAGGGACAGTGGTGCACGCCTGTAGTCCCAGCTGAGGTGGGAGCATCACTTGAGGCCAGGAGTGCAAGACCAACCTGGGTGATGTAGTGAGATCCCCCCATCTCAAAAAGAAAAAAAAATCTATCAGTGAGTCTATGTATTTTTTTTTCTTTTTCTTTTTGGTAGAGACGGGGTCTCACTCTTGCTCAGGCTGGTGTTGAACTCCTGAGCTCAAGCAATCCCCTGGCCTTGGCCTCCCAGAGAGCTAGAATTACAGGTGTGAGCCACCTTGAGTGACTCTAGGAATTCATTTTGAAGTAGTGATAAGATGAATAGTGTTTCAAGGTAATTGTAACAATGGTAATGTGATATGAAGATATTTGTGATTTCTGTTGGTGACAAAGTCACAGGAACTGCTAGGATTTGTTGCTTACATTCTTAATTGAAGGAAAGGCAAAATTTTAATTAGAGCTTAGTGAAGATAAGCACGTCATTTTTATCCCAAAATTCAGTCAGTTTGTCCTGCCTGAATTTTACCCATAGGGCCATGGACCTCAGTGTAGGAGTCCTTGCTCCAAGCACAGCCCTCTCATGATCTTGCTGCTTCTGTACAGTTTATTTGCTCTTACCAGTATTTCCAGTTTCTTTTCCCATGTCCTTTTTATTTCAGTTTCCATGGCTATGTATATGTCTTTCCCTATTCAGATTAGATTAGACTTTATAGTCTGTCATTTCAACCACTTTATTACTAATTCCTTCAACTCCCTTGTCCCTGTGTCCTTCAGCTGCACGTATGGCAAAACTCCAAGGGGTCAAGCCTGTATCCATCCATTCTCTTGCCTGTCCCTCCTGCCTTGGCCTTGCTTCATGCTCTTGGCATTCCTGTCCTAAATTATTGCTGTGGCCTCTTGCCCCTACTAACTCATAACTGAGATCCTTCACCGATTCCAGCCACTCTGCTATTTCTTCCCTCTGTTCTGCTAACCACCATGGACTATTTGGTTTTTCATCCAAATAATATCTTATTTTCCTTTTTTTCTTTTTCTTT
>NW_012138302.1:14227262-14231761 GCF_000956105.1 Propithecus coquereli
GCTTAAAATTATCTCAAGTATGTCTCAGTCTTGGGAAACACTCTAATAAGTGATTGTTGAAAGAATAAATGATTGGCTGGGCATCTATAGTGGCTCATGCCTATAGTCCCAGCTACTCAGGAGGCTGAGGTGGGAGGATTGCTTGAGTCTAGGAAATTGAGACTAGCCTGGGCAATATAGTGAGACCCCCGTATCATTAAAAATAAAAGAATAAATGACTGGACTCGAAGTTATCATGGCAGACTGAACACATGCATCAAATCTTATTCCTTCCCCAAAACTCTACTAAACAGTGGAAAAGGACTTTTAAAATATATAAATCCATAAATAGGGAGGACACAATAGCAATAAAGTTTTTGAAGCTGAAAAGCAGATGATTGAGATACCTAAGTAGATTCTAGAGACAGATCCCAAGTTGGCAGTAGGGAAAGCACATGTACCTCTAGGACCAAGGGTAAAGGGACAGGTACCCAAAATAAGGAGGCCTGGGTGGGAGCTGTTTGACAACCAGTTAGACCCCTAGGTGCTCTGCTGTTGGGTAATTGCTCCTCCTCCATTGCAGGCTGGGGCTTATCCTCTGGAGAGAGCAGAACACCAGGTCTCTGGACTGGGAGAGTCCAGTATAGTACCTCTGTTCCCCATGTGCCCCTCAGAACACTGGGGCCAGGCCCTCCAGTAGGATACTAGAAGGCCTCTCGAGAAACTGTGACCAATCCAGGAAAAAAGATGTAAAGTGACTGAGTTGACGGTTGACCCCCCAAAAGTCCATGCAGATCACCCACAGTGAAGCCTGTTGTCAGTCCCCAACCATACACTCAGAACTTTTGGTCAGCTCTTTAGGAGGTCCTACATGCAGTCATGAGCCAAATATCACCAGATTTCTGAGGAAAGTCTCTAACGCAGAAGGTAGAAACTAAAAGAAGCAAAAAGGAGGGGAAAAAGCAGCTTGGAAGAAACTGTAAAAAGCAAAAAACCAAATAAGCTATTATTAAAATCCTGAGAAATAAAAGAGAATATTGCATCCTTAAAATAAAAATAAGATGTTAAAATAAGAAACACTTAGGTGACATAAAAGAGCTCTCAAAATTAAAAATGTGATGGCAGAAATAATTCTGTTTTTGTTTTCTGTTCTTTTGGTGGTTATTTTCATAACTATAAATAATGTTTATACTGTCATTTTTTATTACTTTAGACATTATCTTTCTGTAATACATTAACATACTTCATCTTCACAGCTCCCTTCTCAATGTTGCTATGTCATTTAAAAATTATTTTATTTTTGCTAGGTGTGTCGGCTTACGCCTGTGATCCTAGCACTTCGGGAGACCGAGGTGGGAGGATCACTTGAGGCCTAGAGTTTGAAACCAGCCCGAGCAACATAATGAGACTCTGTCTCTACAAAAAATTTAAAAATTAGCCAAGTGTGTTGGTGCACACCTGTAGTCACAGCTACTCGCAAGGTTGAGGCAGGAGGATCTCTTGAGCCCAGGAGTTTGAGGTTATAATAAGCTATGACAACACCACAGCAGTCTAGCCCGGGCAACAGAGCGAGACCTTGTCCCAGAAATATATATATATATTATTCACCTTTGGCCTTTCAAAGATATTTTAAAATCTCCATTTCTTATTTTATCAGCTATAAATAGAATCATTTTCACTTGTGAATTCTCACTCTTGCCCCACCTACTCTTGCTCATAGATGTCTTGCCTAAAATTGAAAAGGAAAATAAACTAGTTTAGTGAATAAAAGTTTTGGTCTTTTTTTGCTGAGATCCACAATGATAGTCTTTCTACCTGTCGCACATCATAAGCAGAGTAGGATATCAGTGTTTCACTTCCTAGCTTTGCGTTTTCAAGGCTGTAGAGTAACAGCTCCTTTTTAGAGGGCAAGTCTGGAGTTTTGCTGGGCCCTGGTAACTGCTGAAGTAGCCGAGCCTCTCTGCTACATTGCTTTTCAAACTGTCTTGACTGTGATCCACAATAAGAAATACATAGTCTATGTCTATGTATGTATCTGTATCTATGTATCTAAAATAAAATCTTGTTCTTTGGACTAAGTTGGCTTTCTTTCTTGATAATCTGAATTAATGTGTTTTCTTTCTTTCTTGGTCTAGGCAGTCGACAAGTACTTCAAACTTCCTCATGCTTCCAGCAAACCACCCCGGATTTCGGGAAGCCTTGTGGACACTTCTTATAAAACATTAAGATTTGCATTCAGAGCATCACTGAAAACTGCCATCTATCGAATAACTACTACATTTGGTGAACATCTGAAGTAAGTTTACCTGTTTTCATCCCTGACAATCCCCACTTTCAGGCATTTTCCTCAAAAATCGGCATGGGAACTATGAAGGTTCACATGTTGAAAAGTATTCTTTTGGGCCTCGATGATTCCCACTGTGAATTCACAGCTTGGATGTAGGCTTTATATTTTAAAATTTGGCCTGTCATAAGCTTTGAGGACTTCTTTCAAATGGACACAAGAGAGCAGAAATTTATAAAAGCAGCAAATGTTAATTATATATTGTTTTTTTAAATTACCAAAAGATCCTTAAGGGAAAAAAAGGCAAAAAACTGAGTACCTTTCTAGAAGAGCATATTAAAAATAATTCTGTCGTTACATCTTGGTCAGCAAACTAAGACTTGGGGTGAGCAGAGCATTCCATAAATGAATCCCTGGTGCTTTGTGAATCATGCTGGAAAAACACCAACAGATCACAACACCTTCAGAAACAGAACCAGAGAGAAAACCACAAATGCCAAACCTGTTTATATTTAGTTTTATTGATGTTTACTGCTTCCCTCTCATGAAATGATCTAGCTAGACAGGATGAGGGATACTATGTTTATCATAATTATAAATGAACTTTAGATGGCACTAGAGATTGCCCTGCTGTTTCTGTAGGCAATCAATAAATAGTTTCAGACTTCCTCATACCGCTTGCTTTTAGAAGCAGGTTGTATATTTCCTTTTACTTGCATAATACCAGGCAGCAGCAATAGCAAGTATTTATGGAACTCTGGTTCTGTGTGGAAATACAAAAGACCTATAGATAATCCTCTAATAAATAAGAGGTTTATTAACTTGTTTAAAAACAAAAAATCTATTTATTGAGTACCTTCTAGACCTGCACTGTCCAGGATGATAGCCATGTATGCTATTTAAATTAAAGTTAAATAAAACTAAAAATTCAATTTGTTAGTCACACTAACCACATTTCAAGTACTCGAGAGCTACATGTGGCTAGTAGCTGCCATATTAGATGACGTAAGTAGAAAACATTTACACATTGCAGGAAGTTTTATTGGACAGCACTATCCTAGATAATACACTCAGGACTTTATGTGTGTTTTTCATTTATTCTTCCCAAAGACCCTATGAGGTGTAGAGATTATCAGAATTGTACAGATATGAAAACTGAGACACAAAGAGGTTAAAACTTGCCTAATAGCACATTATGAATCTGAAATCAGGTCTTCCTTGCTCTTAAAAATCTGCTTTCTTTCCATCTATAGCACTTGACTGCCTCCAAGATATAAACTAGCATGGAGGTTATGCTCAGAAAACACTAATCTATGAGTTTGGAGAATGAAATAGATATGATGTATGTTGATGATAGAGCAAAAAGCAGGGAGAAAAGGGGAACATAGGGGTTCATTAGGTAAGAAAGGGAGATAGATGACTGATAAAAAATTATGAGAATCTACCCCCATAATATGCTGAAATTTAAAAGAAAAGAAGTAAAATTAGAAATTTTACTAGAATCTAAAAAAAATGAAAATGAAATTCTGCCTTAGTTTCTTTTCTCTCAGAAGAGCCATATTTTATATATGCACTAAAATCAGTGAGGTCAGAAGAGACTATTTTGCACAAATTTAGGGCAGAATGGTATGGTGCAAAGAATGTTAGGTCTGGAGTTAGAACATCTGGATTTATGTCTGTTTACATCATTGACTATCTGTAATTTGGGGCAAGTTACCTAATAATTTAAGTAACTCACCCAAGATTATGCATGTAGTGAGTTGCAGAACCAAAATTCAGACCCAAATCTTTCTAATCCTTAGTTCTATCTACAGTGTGTCTACTCTTAACCAATAGACTGTGTTGGCTCCCCTAACCTTTGAACCTTTCTGATACTGTTTACACTCCCGCGAAAGGGAATGTTCTCAAACTCACTTAGCTTCATTTGCTGTTAATAGAGATAAGCCCACTGTACATTATATATTATTGTGACAACAACTATTATTACTGTATACCTAATTATTCACTACCCAATGCTCCACCCCTGAGAACCAGATATAATGAAGTAAACTCTTGAGCTGTGAAAATTAACTAACATGGGCCAGTTACTGATAGAAACATTTATTCAGCACCTATATATTCTTTTTTAAAAAATAAATTTTGTGTATATTTGAGATTTACAACATGATGTTTTTGCATACATAGAGATAGTAAAATGTTACTATAGTCAAGTAAATTATTGTATCATCTTAACATA